>NC_079327.1:5102500-5727500 GCF_029931775.1 Euleptes europaea | reverse complement strand
CTTTTCTCTCCATCCTATTTTACTGTCGTTTGATGCTTCAACATTAAAAAAAAAATCTTTATTCAACAACAGAGGCCTTTGTGTTTCTTGACAGTGACAAGCAATGTTAATATAACAAAGGACCTATTTTCCCCCCTTCTGGTCTGGAAGATCAGGGTCCCTATCCTTTTTGTTTGCTGGGGGGTTTGGAGAAGAAATTAAAAAAATATACATTTTCCCATGGAATTCTCTCAAGTTCTCCATCACACAGACAGTTCAGAAAATTCTGTTAAATGCAAAGTCTTTTTTTGTGGCTGACATGTCATAATAGGTTCTTTAACAATTTCAGAAATAACAATACGGTGTGGTGAAAATCGCAAGCCTGTCATTTCCTTCCCTACACTTGGAATGACAGCTCTATTTGTGACCTGCAAATTTTGGGATTCCCAGCATGAGAAATGTCCCAGAATCCATTGCTCTCACTCCCTCATCCCCACAAACCCTGCAATTTGTCAGATTGGAAGATAGCAGCCATTTTAAAAGTTGTTTGCCAATGTAACAGCATCTATGAAGCATATTGTAGCATTGATGGAATTCACAAACAGAGTAAAATGGCTAGAGTGGAACTACCTTCCATGCCTAAATGCAGCTGGGTGTGACAGTTCACCGTGGGTTATATTGTCCCATACCCATGAGGGCAAGCTGAAGAGGATTGTCAGGCATTTGACAGACCACACTGTGGGTTCGATCCAGTACAAAGGATTTCTGACAATTGAATGGGACTTTCATGCTTCCCACTGCAGCTCAGAGAGCCAGCATGGTGTAGTGGTTAAGAGCGGTGGTTTGGAGCAGTGGACTCTGATCTAGAGAACTGGGTTTGATTCCCCACTCCTCCATATGAGCAGCGAAGGCTAATCTGGTGAAGCGGGCTGTGCAGGTATGGGAAGGGATGGCAGACATTCACCATGCCTGTTGCCATTTCTCATGAACACATGAAGCCGCCTGATACTGAATCAGACCCTTGGTCCATCAAGGTCAGTATTGCCTACTCAGACTGGCAGCAGCTCTCCAAGATCTCAGGTAGAGGTATTTCACATCACCTATGTGCCTAGTCCCTTTAACTGGAGATGCCAGGGATTGAACCTGGGAACTTTTGCATGCCAAGCAGATAGGGTTGCCAACCTCCAGGCACTAGCTGGAGATCTCCTGCTATTACAACTGATCTCCAGCCGATAGAGATCAGTTCACCTGGAGAAAATGGCCACTTGGGCAATTGGACTCTATGTCATTGAAGTCCCTCCCCTCCTCAAACCCCACTCTCCTCAGGCTCCACCCCAAATACCTCCCGCCAGTGGCAAAGAGGGACCTGGCAACCCTACAAGCTGATGTTCTACCACTGAGCCCCAGCCCCTCCCCCATAACGAAGAAGGCCACCCCACTAGAAATAATAGGCGCTGCAAGTGTGCACCTGCCCTGACCTGGATGGCCCAGGCTAGCCTGATCTCGTCAGATCTCAGAAGCTAAGCAGGGTCAGCCCTGGTTAGTATTTGGATGGGAGACCACCAAGGAAGTCCAGGGTTGCTGTGCAGAGGAAGGCACTGGCAAACCACCTCTGTTAGTCTCTTGCCATGAAAACCCCAAAAAGGGGTCGCCATAAGTCAGCTGCTACTTGATGGCACTTTACACACACACACAAGTGTGCACCTACTTCTGGCCTGCTGTCTTCAACAATCCACATCTGGCTATTCATCTGAGCTCTTGAAATGATGCTTAGTTATTTTCCATAGCATACCAAAGTTTTAACCTACCACCAATATCAGCATGGTGTGGACTCAAATCTGGAGAACTGGGTTTGATTCCCCACTCCTCCACATGAGCGGCGGAGGCTAATCTGGTGAACCGGGTTGGTTTCCCCACTCCTACATGTGAAGCCAGCTGGGTGACCTTGGGTTAGTCACAGCTCTCTCTGAATCCTCTCAGCCCCACCTACCTCACAAGGCGTCTATTGTGGGGAGGGGAAGGGAAGGTGATTGTAAGCCAGTTTGATTCTGCCTTAAGTGGTAGAGAAAGTCGGCATCAGCATATATAAACCAACTCTTCTTAACCCCCCCCAAAAAAAAACTCCCCAAAATGCTCCTCCTTCCGTGTGCCATCTTCAGACATAAACCAACGAAAGGTGTTTTTGTTTGTTTGTTTCCCAGGTTTTCAGCTTCCTAGGCTGGGCCATTATACACACACACACACACACACACACACAGACACACACACACACATATATATATATATATATATATATATATATATATATATATATATATATATATATATATATATATATATATATATAGGGGGGGGACGGACGGACAAAGAAAAAGCAGCTGAGAATAAGCCCAGAACCACAGTCTCCATTAAAAGAGCAAGATCTTCTGAGATGAGAGAACTGTGACTAGCCCAAGGTCACCAACTCTTCTTTCTTCTTCTTCTTTGCTTCTTTGGTCAGTCCTCTGTGCCACGCACAGCAGGTTGTCCAGCCAAATGTGGGGATCTCTGTTTCCATCCATGAGTGTAGTTTGTAAAATTTCCACTCAGATTTGCTGTACCTTGCTAGTGACGGTCCATTTTCAGAATCTCCATTTGGGCTTTACGAACATAAGCGTTGCCCCCCCCCCGGTTTTTTTTTGGGGGGGGATTCAACAACACTTAAATGCTAGGCATAAAAGACACTGCTACCTTGATAAAAAGGCTGAGCACTTTTTCATCAGAGAATCAATCAGAAGAAAATCACAGAGATAGAGGCCTATTCATTCACAACACATTATTAGAAGTATGCAGCCGAGAAAGTTTTGCATTGTTCATCAAAAGAGAGGGACAGGAAAGAACTGAAAAGGAAAAGGTAGGGTCCATGAATCAAAGGCTATTAAATAGGCATTTCCACATCAATTAGCCCTAGCTGGTTATACATAATAAAGGTTCTTAAAACCTGGGTTTCTTAAGGTAAGACTGCGACACTCAACCATGCTCACTTATTCTGATTGTTTTCTTGGGGGGAAAAAACACCATGATTTCTATGAATGCAAGCCATGTCCCAAGCAGTTCAAAGGAACCAAAATGCATTAGATTTTCATACAAGGAGTCAGAGCTTGGATTATTTAGCTCATGACTTCCAATAGCTTTTATAAATTTCAAAAAATGGGCCCAAGCTGAGAATTTATTCAGTGACTGCCAGAGATTCTTGCGGCAGGTACTAATTAACTGAGAAAAGCTACCCATGAAAAGGAAATATGATAGGGAGGGGCTGTGGCTCAGTGGTAGAGGATCTGCTTGGCATGCAGAAGGTCCGAGGTTCAATCCCTGGCATCTCCAGTTAAAGGGACTAGGCAAGTAGGTGAAGTGAAAGACCCTGGAGAGCTGCTGCTGGTCTCAGTAGACAATACTGACTTTGATGGACCAAGGGTCTCATTCAATATAAGGCAGCTTGATGTGATATGATGTTGCACTGCCCACCTTCCTCCTGCCTTAACTGTGACACTTCCACTACAGCATATTGCATCAGAGGCACCTTCCACCAGAGGAGCAAATCTATACCGCTGGTGGAGCAAATCTATAGATTCAACCCTTTGTCTGATATTCTTGTCCAGAATTGTCTTCTTTATCCCTGGAGCATACAAATAGTGTTTTTAAACAGAATTATCTTACCGGTAATTCCCCTGTACCCAATTTCTCCCAGAAATGCAACAATCTTCTTCTTCTTCTTCTTCTTCTTGAATTCGGATTCTATTTCAAATCAACTCCATCTTGATCAAAAGACAAATTTCTGCAAAATTTCAGAATGTCATTCTACAGAGCCTGGCAATGCTATTCCCAAGCCTTCCTACCCTCCTGTTAGAGCACCCACCCCCTGTGTGTGTAACAGGAAATACCCTGCAAAAGGGAGCAAGAGGTGTAACAGGAAACTATGAAAAGAAATCAAGAGAAATGAAAGATAAATTCTTCTTTTGAAACATAATAAAAATAACCAATTACTATATTTTTTAAAAGTTAATTTCAGAAAAAAGAAATCCCACTCCTCAAAACAACACTACACATAAGCCATATCCCAAGTGGGGTTCCCCCTGCCCCAGATGAACGTTCCCCCTTTTGAGAATGCCACAGTCCTCTGGTTTTCTCATCCATCCATGGAGAGTTGTGTAAACGGAACTAAAATAGCAATACGGAAAAGGTGCTTTGAGTTTCCAGTTATGTCCTGCTGTCTCTGAACACTTATGAAATACCACTTGCTCTTTCCTATGTTTTTTGACTCCAACCACCCACCATTTAAAAAGAAAAGCAAGTGACTTCCTAGACACACCAGGAGAACATTGCAGAGAGGAGGGGGGAAAAAACCCTCCACACTTTTAGCAGCTCGGCGTGCATTTGATCTGAGGTTCCTAAATTCTCCCCATTTTCCCCCTTTTCAAGCGAATGGACGCCGTCGCCACAAAAGCAAGACGAGTGCGAATGAAATGAGGAAAATGAGTCTGCGTACCTTCAACCTGCATGAAAGCTGTGAAGCTGTGGATGTGAGAATGGCAGGAGATTAATCTTACTTTATTGTAGCTAGCAGCGGGGAAGGTAAATAACAAAGTATGCATCAAAGAAGCAAAGAACAGCAGTTAGCCAAAAAAAAAAAAAAAGTGGGCACTTTATGCTACAATGAACCTGCCAGTCACATACAAGAAACTTATAGTAGCGAGAGTGATATCGTGTAGAATTTCCGCGGAATTATGATGTACAAGGTAATTTGTTTCTCCAATCAAAACTTTATTTGTATCCAGACAAGTGCGCGTGTCAACAGAATATTAAGCATCCTTCGGTATGGAGACAGGGACTTTCTTAATAAACCACAGGTTCATCAAGTCGGTTGCTCCACCTTGCGGAAGTTAACCCTGCCAAGGGGTAAGTAACTGAGAGTTCTCGGTTGGGGCTCCCACCTAGGGTTGTCCGGTCCCTCTTCACCACTGGCGGGAGGTTTTTGGGGCAGAGCCGGAGGAGAGTGGGGTTTGGGGAGGGGAGGGATTAGATGCCATAGAGTCCAATTGCCAAAGTGGCCGTTTTCTCCAGGGGAACTGTTCTCTATCGGCTGGAGATCAGTTGTAATAGCAGGAGATCTCTTGCTAGTACCTGGAGGTTGGCAATCCTACTCCCACCTGTTGGGAATGGCCTGCCAGCTGAGGTCAGGAAATCTCCCAGACTAGTAGTATTTCACAAAAGGTGTGAAATGGGATTGTTCCGCAGAGCACTTTTCATAACAGGAACAAGGTGGTAGTTTTCATGTCTGTGGAAATTGTAGGCAGTTGATTTATTTATTTCAAACATTTATTCACCACCTTTCTTCCTGGAGGACCTCAGAGCAGCATACCACAGAGATTTTTAAAAAGGTAAAGGTAGTTCCCTGTGCAAGCACCGGGTAATTTCTGACCCATGGGGTGATGTCACATCCTGACGTTTACTAGGCAGACTCTGTTTATGGGGTGGTTTGCCAGTGCCTTCCCCGGTCATCTTCCCTTCACCCCCAGCAAGCTAGGTACTCACTTTATCGACCTCGGATGGATGGAAGGCTGAGTTGACCTTGAGCCGGCTACCTGAAACCGACTTCCGTCGGGATCAAACTCAGGTTGTGAGTAGGGCTTGGACTGCAGGACTGCAGCTTACCACTCTGCACCACAGGGCTCTGTACAGAGATAAAACAAACAGAATAAAATACACAAAAACATTTTTTAAAATTAAATGTATATTGCATGGTTTGTTTCATTTTATGTATTATGGTGTTTTTACTGCACTGGGTTAATTGTATGATTTACCTTAAGTCTCTGTAAGGAGGACAGACTATGAAGTAAGAAAGTAAGGGCCCAATGACCTCCTCCTCCTCCTCCTTCTTCTCATACAGTAGTCCTCAGGAACCCAAAGAGGCTCAGGATGACAGTGTGGGAGGAAGAGAAGAAAAAGGAGAGGAAGAGTTGGTTTTTATATGCCAACTTTCTCTACCACTTAAGGAAGAATCAAACCGGCCTACAATCACCTTCCCTTCCCCTCTCCACCACAGACACCCTGTGAGGTAGGTGGGGCTGAGAGAGTGTGACTAACTCAAGGTCACCCAACTGGCTTCATGTGTAGGAGTGGGGAAACCAATCCAGTTCACCAGATTAGCCTCCGCCACTCATGTGGAGGAGTGGGGAATCAAACCCGGTTCTCCAGATCAGAGTCCACTGCACCATACCACTGCTCTTAACCACTACACCACACTGGTGTTCCCATCCCCCCCACACACATTGTTTTCATGAGTGGAAACAGCTGGGGGGGGTAGTAATCTGCTCATCTTTAAAGCTGCACATGGAGTAATCCATGCATGCGCAGCTCCAACTGACTAATGGTGACCCCGTAGGGTTTTCAAGGCAAGAGGTCTTCAGAGGTGGTTTGCCATTGTGTGCCTCTGCATTACGCCCCTGGTATTCCTTGGAGGTCTCCCATCCACATACTTACCAGGGTCGAGGCTGAGTGTGTATGACTGGCCCAACATCACCTGGCAAGTTTCCTTGGCAGAGTGGGGATTCAAACCTGGATTTCCCAGTTCCTAGTGCGACACCTTAACCACTATACTACGCTGGCTCTTTGAAAGAAAACGAATAGGATGACACAAACCTTGAGAAGCTCTCTCAAGGCAGGAGAGTGGAAAGGGGAGGAAAAGACCTCTCCCCATGGTTGGTTGTTGATCTGATTTGGGGAAGAGGATGAGTCCTCCCCATTGGCTTCATGGGGGGGGGGGATGTTTCCCATTTAGCAACAAAACGTCTGTTTCAATAGCTGCCTCACAGAGTTTCTTTTTATTATTCTCAATTACAAACAATTCTGTGAAGGCTTAATTGACTATAAGCAAATTTGAATAAAACATTAAATCTAGTTGCAGATTAAATTTAAAGACCAATTGGAGGGGAGAAAAAAGAGAACCCAGTAATCTCTTCCTGCAAATAATGCAAGCAATGTGTGGCTTATTAAAAGAACATTTGGAAATTGTAATAATTAAATTCTCTCATTGAATTGAGAACATAAATAGTAAAGAGAAATATTGTAGTTTATCATTAGGAAGAATTTTCTAACAGTTGGAGCGGTTCCTCAGTGGAACAGGCTTCCTCAGGAGGTGGTGAGCTCTCCTTCCCTGGAGGTTTCTAAGCAGAGGCTAGATGGCCTTCTGAAAGCAATGCTGATTCTCTGACCTTAGGCAGATCATGATAGGGAGAGCATCTTGGCCATCTTCTGGGCATGGAGTAGGGGTCACTGGGTGTGTAGGGGGGAGGTAGTTGTGAATTTCCTGCATTGTTCAGGGGGTTGGACTGGATGACCCAACTCTATGATTCTTGATTCATGGTTGAAGCTTAACTATATTTGAGGAGAGCTTTCCAAGTTCCAGTCATTTCTTAAGGTGATGCCTGTCCCAGCTCTCTCTCTACTCAAGAACTCTGGGCTAGGGTTTTTGTTTTTGTTTTTGGTGTGTGTGTGTGTGTGTGTGTGTGTGGTATTGGGGGGGTTGGGTTTCTCAAACCCAGTATTTGTTTTGAAAAATCCAGAAAACCCAGATTTTTCAAAAAATTTGGGGTTAATAAACGCAACCCCCCAAAATACCGAATTGCCCCTGGAGCTTTCAGATCCACCCCACCTGGAGAAGGTCGGCTGAAAGCAATCCATGCCGTGCTGCTACTCTAGACTCCAGAGAAGCGGCACAGCATGGATTTCTGTGAGTTCTACCCCGCCACCAGCCTTCTCTGAAGTCCGTAGGAGGCTGGGCGGGGGGGATCTGAAAGCAATCCAGGCTGCATCCAGCCCCATCTTTGGTTTGCTTCAATGCTTCAGTCTCCACGCCAAAGCAGACTGGAGGCAGGGCTCCTGCTCCCTCTACAGGGCTCCCCCTTCCGAACATACCTGCACTTAGCATTGGCGCGGCAGCACACACATACACGCACACAAAGATATATTCCTTTGAAATGTGGTGTTGGAGGAGAGTGTAACAGATACCGTGGACTGCCAAAAAAACAACAACAACAAATCA
The DNA here is from genome assembly GCF_029931775.1 of Euleptes europaea. NCBI lineage: Eukaryota > Metazoa > Chordata > Lepidosauria > Squamata > Sphaerodactylidae > Euleptes > Euleptes europaea. Next base: position 5,719,441 of record NC_079327.1, on the reverse strand, counting down.
GTGGGTTCTAGATCAAATCAAGCCTGAACTGACCCTAGAAGCTAAAAAGACTTAACTGAGGCTGTCGTACTTTGGTCACATTAGGAGAAGGCAAGAGTCACTGGAAAAGACAAACACGCTAGGAAAAGTTGACGGCAGCAGGAAAAGAGGAAGACCCAACAAGAGATGGATCGACTCTATGAAGGAAGCCACAGACCTCAGTTTGCAAGACCTGAGCAAGGCTGTTAAAGATAGGACATTTTGGAGGGCATTGATTCATAGGGTCACCATGAGTCGGAAGCAACTTGATGCACTTAACACACACACATATAATGCATAGGGAGGAAAGCTCTAGGTGTTGCACAGAGGAGGGGCCGTGGCTCAGTGGTAGAGCCTCTGTTTGGCATGCAGAAGGTCCCAGGTTCAATCCCCGGCATCTCCAGTTAAAGGGACTAGGCGAGTAGGGGATGTGAAAGACCTCTGCCTGAGACCCTGGAGAGACGCTGCTGGTCTGAGCAGACAATACTGACTTTGATGGACCAAAGGTCTGTTTCAGTACAAAGCAGCTTCATGTGTTCATCTTATACAAGCAAGACTGTGTTCCCCCCCCCCCGCTTTCTTATCACTGGATCCAAGTGGATCAACGCAAAAACAACTTGAATGGAAAAAGCGGAAACAGCATGAAAATATTAATAATAATGAACAGCATGGAAATAAGAATAATTAAAAAAAACCCTTCTGTTCTGTTGCAAGAGGGACAAGCAAAATTATCTCTACAAGCATCTCTACTCTAGAACAAGCATCTTTCCACAAAACGCCTGATGGCATTAAAGAAGGAGACATTACATCCATATGCAAGGAGCTGCAGTGGGCAGGGCTATCAACTGTATTACTGTTTGCTTCTAGCAGTCAAAAAACGTATCTGCACTAATCCGCCTGGTTAAAGAAGGGGCGCATTAGTGCTCCATTAAACGCACCACTCTTTATGAAGACAATCTTGTGTGTTCAGCACAATGTGCTACGTTTTATTGTCGAGGTTAGTGTAACCACAATCTTTCTGTCCGTAGGAAACTGCCGCTCTGCTATTATGCCATTAGCTCTAGCTATTATGAACTGTGTATTATAAGAGACGAGAATCACCACTTTGCAGGAGATTTGAATATCAGGGGGTCAAAATTCCCATGAGCACTTGGCACTCAACTAATGGGGGCAGCCGTTAAGAGCCACGCACGCATTGTATTAACACCATCCTCGGAAGCGATGGTGTAACATTATAGATTGATGTACTGTGACAGCCCATAATGACATTTGCAGAAAAGAGAATGCCGGGAGCAGGAAAAAGAGGCAGCATTTAAAATATTTCCATTCTCTTAAGGGCTGCTTGTCCCGCGTGATTCATGCTCTGTCATCATAAACTGAAATAATTTGAAGAGGTCTTTCCTCTTTAAAGTCAAGTTCACGGTGGAACAGAATTTATTTCCTCGTTGCCGGCTCTTACTTTCCTTGACCTACAATTAAAAAACTATTTTTCCCCGTACCTTTAAGACTAGGCATTCATTTCGCAGGGCATGCAAATCTCCAGACTTCTAAGATCCATGTAGTTAAAAATGAGGGCCCACTCCAGTTAAAGCGATGAATCTCAAGCTGGAAAACAAACGTGTGTGTGTGTGTGTGTGTCAGTGGACAGATGGGGGGGGGGAGAAAAGAATGTCTTATGTAACTTACATACATCCCTTGAATAGATGGGGTTTTAATCATTCTCCCCACTTGGAAAACAACACTTAATATATCATGATATAACATCACTGCCTCTCCCCCTGTAAGGAGGACTTCAATGCCATAGAGTCCAATTGCCAAAGCGGCCATTTTCTCCAGGTGAACTGATCTCTATCGGCTAGAGATCATTTGTAATAGCAAGACATCTCCAGCTAGTACCTGGAGGTTGGCTACCCTACTCCAAACCTGGCCCTCCTCAGGCTCCACCCCCAAAATATCCAGGTCTTTCCCAACCCAGAGATGGCAAACCTAGGGATTGAACCTGGGGACCTTCTGCATGCTAAGCAGATGCTCTACCATGGAGCCGCAGCCCTTCCTCAAGGACCTGGGTTAAACTATCCACCTTTTGTATGAAGCTTGGGGGGTGGCTTGATACTCTCTGTCAGAATAGCCAACCTCATAGCGCTGTTGAGAGGATAAAATCAGAAAGGGAAGGAAAAAACTGCTTGTACCACCCTAACCTTCTCAGTGGCAGGGTAGGGTAAAATGTGATAGATGGATTTATCAATTTTTTACACTATTGTCAATCAAATCAGACCCAAAATGGTATATGAAAGAGAATTAAGACAAGATAAAATGTAACAATAAAACAATAATGAGATAGCGTGGTGAACAACTGAGCAAACAAAACGCAAACACATCCTACAACTTAGAATCCCTTTAAAACCAGAAGTGGCTGTGATATTTCACATATGATGCTTTTGATCTTTGACATCTGAAGAAACGGAGCCCAGAATAGCCAATGAAAATGTTGAATATTTCATGACGAAAGGGCAGAAATGCTCATTTGCTTTCCCCGGAGGGCTAGTAGAAGTCAAGGATTAGAACTCATGTCAGCTCCTACTACTAGAAGTGTGCAAAAAGAAAAGAAAAAGCAATGTTCTAACTGAGATCATCCTCCCCTAATGTGTCAGATTCATTAACATCAGAAGCAAGGCGCATGAGGTAATCAATCCAATAACACATTCCGTTTGGTTTAAACAGGAAGCACAATTCCAGAGAAAATTCCTCCCACTCAGTACTTAGGTATTGCTCTTCACTCGCAAAGGATACCCGCTACCAGGATGCGATTCAACTAGGATAAGTGCCAAGTTCCACCTCTGGGTAACAGAAATGAGGGAAATCCATACTGGAAAGCTGATACACTTCTGGGCAGCAGTGTGTGTGAACAGGATCTTGGGGTACGGGTGGACCATAAATTAAATATGAGCAGCCAGTGTGATGCAGCGACAAAAAAATGCTAATGGGTGCTAATGGGGTGCTAATGGGGTGCACCAACAGAAGCATAACATCCAAATTGCAAGATGTCATAGTTCCGCTGTACACTGCATTGGTCAGGCCACACCCGGAGTGCTGTGCGCAGTTCTGGAGGCCTCACTCCAGAAAGGATGTGGAGAGCATTGAGCGGGTGCAGAGGAGAGCGAAGAGGATGATCTGGGGCCTGGAGACCAAGTCCTAGTAGGAAAAGCTGAGGGATATGGGAATGTTCAGTCTGGAGAAGAGGAGGTTGAGTGGGGGACATGATTGCTCTCTTTAAGTATTTGAAGGGCTGTCACTTAGAGGAGGGCAGGGAGCTGTTCCTCTTGGCAGCAGAGGATAGGAATCACAAGAATGGGTTTAAATTGTAGGTGGAAAGGTACTGGCTGGATATTAGGGAAAATATTTTTTTACACTTAAGAGTTGTTTGACAATGGAATCAGCTCCCTAGGGAGGTGGGGAGCTCCCCTTCAATGGCAGTCTTTAAGCAGAGGCTGGACAAGCACTTGTTAGGGATGCTCTAGGCTGATCCTGCATTAAGCAGGGGTTGGAGTAGATGGCCTGTATGGCCGCTTCCAGCTCTATGATTCGATGATTCTACCAAATTTCAGGCACAGGAGAAAAACTTGCGGAGTGGGCACAGGTCAGTATAACTTGGGAGGTTTATCTCCACCTTTATGTCCAAAATACACCAATTTTGAACAGAAATATTTACATGATGTTGTCATCTAAACATCCTCTTTCCATGATGCTGTTTCCCAAATCTGCTTTGTGTTTTTTTGTTTTTGTTCTTTTAAAAATACCGTCTTCCTTGGGAGGTGGTAAGCTCTCCTTCCCTGGACATTTTTAAGCAGAGGCTGGATGGCCATCTGTCAGCAATGCTAATTTTATTACCTTAGGCAGATCATGAGAGGGAGGGCATCTTGGCCATCTTCTGGGAATGGAGCAGGGGTCACTGGGGGTGTGGGGGGAGGTAGTTATGAGTTTCCTGCATTGTGCAGGATGTTGGACTAGATGACCCTGATGGTCCCTCCCAACTCTATGATTCTATATCTGGACCCACCCTAACACAGATTACATCTTGATACTATGCGTCTGACTGATTCCTTCTAGTACGAGAAGAAATGGCAGTGCTCCTAAAAATGTTCCCGGGGAAACTGCATTTTCATCTATTGATCGACCGTATAAACACTCAGAAAGATGAAAATCTAAATGAACTACAACGAAGACATTAGCAGCAGGATCCGAGAGGACTAGAGCTGGTGCTTGACAATAGGTAGCTAAGATAAATGGGGCAATTACGGCCCACAGACATGGCAACAAATGAAGGACTCCAGGAATTGTGTCGACAGCCATTTGTGACAGATGTTATGAGGATGGCGGTGGACAGCAAGCCAGACAGGGACAACGGGGAAGACACTGACAAATATACTGCAAAGGATAACCATTTGAGGAAGGTCAGGGAAGAAGAATGAGCTTATATAATGCAAATTTGGAACGAGCGAATGTTCGGCATCATAAAGAACTGCAATGTAGTCTCAAGGCTGGAGAGGACAAGAACGTTCACCATCCACGCAACAGCACACCCTCTTCATCTGGATCATTGTGAGTTCTCAAGTACTGTTTTACAAGTTGGTTGGTGCTGCGTGTCTATCTGGAGGAGAGATCTGCTGGCCCAGAAAGCCAATGGATATCCTCTCTTCCCCTCCTCTGTTTGCATGGAAGAAGTGGTTCCCAGAAGGAACATAAGAACATAAGAAAGGCCATGCTGGATCAGACTAAGGCCCATCAAGCCCAGCAGTCTGTTCACACAGTGGCCAACCAGGTGCCTCTAGGAAGCCCACAAACCAGACAACTGCAGCAGCATTGTCCTGCCTGTGTTCCAAAGCACCTAATATAATAGGCATGCTCCTCTGATCCTGGAGAGAGAACTGCATCCAGATGTCACCAGTTGCCATATGGCTTGGAATCAAAGAACAGTTGGCCCATTGTTCCACCAGAGGCAACATGCATTATAAAACGTGGGCAAGGCGCAGATCTGTTTAAAGAGCCCCCTGCGCGCCTTCAGGGAAGCCCCGTGAAGGCCTGCGGGGGGGGGATTTCCCCCCGAACTCTGGATCTCGCCCGAATTTCAGGGATCCGAAGTGGGGGAGTTCGGACTTCAGCACGGCCCGAATTTAAAAGGGCCGAATTTTGACAAAGCCGAACTTTCCCGAATTTTTTTTCCCAACAGCCCTAGACCTTAATCCCATCGAAAATCTGTGGAGGGAAGGTTCGAGTAGCTACACAGCAGCCTCAAAATCTTACTGACTTGGAGAGGATCTGCAAAGAGGAGTGGGACAAAATACCTCTCGAGATGTGTGCAAACCTGGTGGCCACCTACAAGAAAGTTTGACCTCTGTAATTGTCAACAAGGGTTTTGCCACCAAGTACTAAGTCATCTTTTGCAAAGGGATCAAATACTTATTTCACTCATTATAATGCACATCAATCTCTGACTTTTGTCTTCTGGGTTTCTGGGGGTTTTCCTGTTGTTATTCTGTCTCTCACAGCTACAATAGACCTACCATTAAAATTATGGACTGGTCATTTCTTCGTCAGAGGGCAAACGGGCAAATTCAGCAGGGGATCAAATACTTTTTTCCCTCACTGTATGTTTATAGAACAACACTCATTAAATTTGGGCACAAACAACTGGCGAAAAGTCCAAGCATCTTACAAACCTAATTATCTCTTCTTCTGTCTAAACGTCTATGTTTGTGGACAAGGGCACAAAGTCACAGTTGACAAATAGCACAAGTCATTGAGTGCGTTATTCTTTTGTCATGCTTCTCTTTAAGCTACTTTTTTCCTCCTTTCCAAATGGGACTGTAATTGAACTCAATGAGATAGTAACAATCCGTTTGTAGGAACAGCTTCGTAATCACCAAGTATTTGCGCAGATATTGTTCAATTGTAGCCAAAAGAGGAAAACCCAAACACAGCTGGACATTTGAGATAAAGACTTGAGAAATATTCTTGGACAATTGTTCTTTCAGTATTAATATCCATACTCGTCAGCTTTGCACAATAATTAACAATAGCGGTCGTTGATACCCCCATTCTATCCCAGATGTATAACATTGTTTAGAACAGCATAATTTTCTAATATAAATTTGTAGTTTGTACAATGTACACTCTGAAGAGAAATAAAGGAAGTTCAAAAAGCACTTTCATGAGCTTGTTTCCCAAGTAAGGATATAATTCTGATGTTCTGAAAAAGGTTACAGTTATGGCTTGAGTCAAAAAGGGCAAGAGTCCAGTAGCACCTTAAAGACTAACAAAAATATTTTCTGGTAGGGTATGAGCTTTCGTGAGCCACAAGCTCATACCCTACCAGAAAATATTTTTGTTAGTCTTTAAGGTGCTACTGGACTCTTGCCCTTTTTGACTACTGCAAACAGATTAACACAGCTACCCACTGTGAGCTATGGCTTGAATATTAGATGCACAAAGATATGGACTTGGGATGCTTGGGTTTGCAAACTAATCTCAGCCCTGGATCCCCTGGTGATCATGGATGAACCACATATCTACCATGCAACAAGCTCATTCCAAAATTAATCACAATCCCAACACACCCTCCACCACACATACCTGCCAATAAAACCATTCCAGAACAGGTCCTTTCAATACATTATTCAGCAAATTTCTTCTGGACAGAACTTGCTTAATGCACCAGCGTGGTGTGGTGGTTAAGTGTGGTGGACTCTAATCTGGTGAACCGGGTTGGTTTCCCCACTCCTCCACATAAGTGGCAGAATTCGAAGAAGAAGAAGAGTTGGTTTTTACATGTTGACTTTCTCTACCACTTAAGTGAGAATCAAACCGGCTTACAATCACCTTCCCTTCCCCTCCCCACAACAGACACCCTGAGGGGTAGGTGAGGCTGAGAGAGTGTGACTAGCCCAAGGTCACCCAGCTGGCTTAGTGTGTAGGAGTGGGGAGACAAATCCAGTTCACCAGATTAGCCTCCGCCACTCATATGGAGGAGTAGGGAATCAAGCCCCGTTCTTCAGATCAGACTCCATTGCTCCAAACCACAGCTCTTAACCACTACACCACACTGGCTGGTGAACCGGGTTTGTTTCCCCGCTCCTACACATGAAGCCTGCTGGGTGGCCTTGGGCTAGTCATAGTTCTCTTAGACCTCTTTCAGCCTCACCTACCTCACAAGGTGCCTGCTGTGGGGATAGGGGGGAGGGAAGGGAAGGGAAAGAGATTGTAAACTGGTTTGATTATCCTTAAAAGATAGAGAAAACATCATATAAAAACCAACTCTTCTTCTCCTTCTCCTTCTCCTTCTTCTCCTCCTTCTCCTCCTTCTCCTCCTTCTCCTGCTTCTTCTTCTGCTTCTTACCAGTTCTGGGAGGTATCCTGAGGGGACGGTCTCTATGCCCTGCTGGTTGGCTCTCCAGGACACCTGCCAGATCGCTGTGTGAAATAGACTGCTGGAGCATTCGGACCACATGTCTGATCAAGCAGGACATTTCTTTTGTTCTTCATTGACAACGTGAGTGAGGGTTGTTGTTTTTTTTTAATGAAATGAAATGGAAGCATCTAAAATAACTGGGCTTTTGCTGACTGTTTCAAGCCAATCAAACATCTTAAAATGAAAACCATCCTAGGGACACCAAGTTCTTGCCTGTGCAACACCGTCTATGGTAGTGGAATCAGCTACCTAGGGAGGTGGAGAGCTCCCCCTCACTGGCAATCTTCAATCAGTGGCTAGATGAACAATTGTCAGAGATGCTCTAGGCTAATCCTGTATTAAACAGGGGGTTGGACTAGATGACCTATATGGCCCCTTCCAACCCTATGATTCTATGTTGTGATGTAACGTTGTGCATACTGAGTATCAGAGTGTAATGTCGAAGGCTCATGTTGAAAGCTCATGTACTGTAACCTAATTTACACATATAACCTTCACCAGAAACCTCCACTTCTCCTGGTTACTAAATGATTTATGACATCATGCAACTTTTAAATCAGCAGGTACATAATGGCTTTCCCTGATGAATCCTGGAGAAGCATTTCTACCAAGGGTAGTGTGTAGTGTGTATCACAGTACTTAAACACAATAAGGGTGTGGTATTGGTTGAAGGGATTAAAAAAAAAGGTTTCAGTGCAGAGAAGATAAAATATTAAGGCATATGAAATCTCAAATCTGAACGTTTAAAAACTATACTCACTTTGGGATACCACCGAAAGCTTTACATTTTAGGTCACTGAGGTCTCTGAGATTCTTCTTTGAGTGAAGTTCGATAAACTTGGAAAGCTGGCACAATATCGTGGCAGAGAGTCCCAGTTTGAACTTCTCCTCTGCCACGAACACGTTAATTTGATTTTTTAATTATTTATTTTGATTTGTATTCTGCCCTCAATCCTGGTCAAGGCGGGGCTCAGGGCAGCTAACATCATTAAAACATCATTTTAAAAAGAGCCAGTGTGGGGTAGTGGTTAAGAGCCGTAGTTTGGAGAGGTGGACTCGGATCTGGAGAACCAGGTTTGATTCCCCACTCCTCCACATGAGCGGCGGAGGCTAATCTGGTGAACTGGATTTGTTTCAGCACTCTTCCACATGAAACCAGCTGGGTGACCTGGGGCTAGTCACATTCTCTCAGCCCCACACACCTCACAGGGTGTCTGTTGTGGGGAGGGGAAGGAAAGATGATTGTAAACTTGTTTGATTCTCCCTTAAGTGGCAGAGAAAGTCAGCATATTTAAACCAACTCTTCTTCTTCTTCTTTTTGTATAATACAATACAACCACAATATACAATAAATGAACCTTAAAAATTTAAAATCAGTTTCCAATTATTGATCAATTAAATGGGCTTAAGGAAGCTACTGGCCATCTTCAAAATAAGGATAAGAAATGCCCCACTGGATCAGACCATGGTCCATCAAGTCCAACAGTCTGTTCACACAGTGGCCAACCAGGTGCCTCTAGGAACCACAAACGAGATGACTAAAGCAGCTTCCTGCCTGTATTTCAGATCACCAAATATATCCGGCATGCTCTTCTGATCCTGGAGAGAAATAGGCATGCATCATGACTAGTATCCATTTTGGCTAGTAGTCATGGATAGCCCTCTCCTCCATGAACATGTCCACTCCCCTCTTAAAGCCTTCCAAGTTGTCAGCCATCACCACATCATAGGGCAGGGGGTTCCACAATGTATGTGTTGTGTGAAGAAATACTTACTCTGAGAGACTATCATTTTGTGGCTGGCTCCACCTCCTGTGGCAGCCATTTTGCACCCACCATTCCATGTCAGATTTCCAAATGTGCCCACAGGCTCAAAAAGGTTGGGGACCCCTGTGCTAAATAAATGCAAAATATCCCTGTAATTCCCAACACTTCATACACATTCCGTATAGTTGAAACCTACCTGAACAGATCCAGTAGAAGTTTACATTTATCTCTGCTGAAATTCATTTAATTAGTTTTAGCCCATTTTCCAAGCTGCTCAAGATCATCCTGAATTTTGATTCTGTCTTCTACTGTATTTACTGTCATGTGCAAATTTAATGAGCATCCCCTCTACCCCTTCATCTGATTCATTTCTAAAGATGTTGAATAACACAGGGCCCAGGACAGCTCCCTGAAGCACTCCACTTGTCACTCCTTTCCAAGAGGATGATGAACTAGGGCTGTGCATTTTTTTTTCTCTGTACATTTTGGATTTGGGTTAAATGGACCCATTTTTTTTAACAGGAAACCCGAAATAAACCAAATACCCCTACCAGTAAATGGGTATTTCAGCTTTTTGGGGGTTTCCCAAAAAAATCTGGGTTTATTGTAGGCTATGGGAATTTTTTCCCGAAGCTCCTGTAGGGGCATTTTTGAGGTAGAGATCAAATTTTCAGGGTAGCTGCAAGGGACTCCCCTTGCATGAACCCCAAGGTCTGGTAAAATTTGGGACAGGGGGTCCAATGTTATCAGGCTCTGAAAAGGTCACCCCCTCCTCCATAGGAAAACATTGTAAAGTGTTTAAAAAAAAAAAAAACATTCCTCATGCCAAATAAACTTTCCTTGAGTTCAAGATGTCTCTGGAGTGAAGCATGAATACTAATACTGTTCTGGATTTGTGGGATGAAATTCCCAATTCTGAGGATCTTCTCCCACCCCCATGTAGGCTTTTAAATGGAGTGGAATGTAACTCTAAGCAACAATGAATGCACACGCAAACAAAACACACAGGTATGGTGTAGCAAAAACACTCTGTGTCCAAATTACAATCTCGTGATAGTGGGCAATTCCAAAGTTTCCCTTTGAAAAGTTCTACCTCTAATCAAGTGGTAGACTACGTCCGGAGTGTTAACTTAATGAATTAGTGAGAGTAGAAATTACATCTTGGTTGTCAAAGGAAATCTACCTCAGACATATAAAATTTTGGAACTGCAAACAGTCCCAGAATGTGGACATGAAAAGACCAACAGTAAAAGAATACAAAGGAAAGCAGGTATCCAGAACTGATCTCTGACAATTAATGGAATGACAATAGAAGACACAACTCATCTACACAATTGGACTTTCTTACAGGTTCCCCACAGTTCCTTTGAACTTCATTTGCTTCCTCTGTGGATAGTCTTCTTAGCACAAACATGAAAGGCATTTGAACAAACATGAAAGGCATTATTAAAATGGCTAAGACGCTAATGAGGTACCAAACTGAAATAGCATTTCATAATAGTGAACATCTCATTCTTATTGGCATCTTCCCTACTGAAGTCGCAAAGGGGGAAAAAATTCCAGAGGGGTAGAAAGAAAGGCAGTGAAGTTCCTGCCCTGGCAAAGTATGACAGAGTACAAGATATGAATAATCCATTTTGAAAAAAAAATTCACTTTGTTTTCCCGAAGAAAGCATGAAAGGAATGAAGGAAATGCCCCCAATGAGTGCAAGAGGTCTTGCAATAACCATTTTGAATGATGCTTTCCCCCTCTATTTTGCCATCTGTTTCTCTCCAGAGAAAATTGCTATAAAGACTAGAGAGGGGTGAGACAACATTCTTTTCAATAAATGCCATGGTTGACCTTGAAGGGATACGATTTAACACTTCAGAGGTGCCAAGTCAAGGAGCTGAATATTCTTGAAGGCATATTTTGCATGTGAAAGCGGGTACCGCATCCTGCCATTGCTGATTGACTGAAATTTTGATTTAGCAAAAAGTACGGGGCTGTGAGAGGTTTTCATCACAGTGACCTTATTAGGTAACCTTTATTTAGGTGCAGTATGCTGTAGCATTTGTCTACAAAGTTTTCCTTTGGCCTTCATGACTAACCAACACTTATTGTGGGCAGGTCTATCCACAGTTATCTGTGAGGATGACAAATGGAACCGTGAGAGAAAATATAGCCTAGGTCAGGGGTGTCAAACTCAATTGTTACGAGGGCCGGCTATGGCATAAATGTCACTTGGTCGGGCTGGGCCATGCCTCCGCAGCCCTAATCGAGAGTGGGTGGGATGGCTTCCTCAGCTGCCTCACAGGGCGGATAAGAGCTCACAAGGGGCCGGATCCAGCCAGCGGGCCTTATGTTTGATGCACCTGGTAGGGTTGCCAGCTCCAGGCTGGAAAATACCTGGAGATTTTTGGGGCAAATCCTGAGGCGGGCAGGGTTTGGGGAGGGGAAGGACTTCAATGCCATAGAGTCCAATTGCCAAAGTGGCCATTTTCTCCAGGTGAACTGATCTCTATTGGCTGGAGATCAGCTGTAATAACAGGAGATCTCCAGCCACCACCGGGAGAGTGGCCACCCTAGAACCTAGACTGAATCCTATGAATGATTTCCAAGAGCATTAGATGGCCTCAGCTTCCAGCAGCGCTTCCTCATGTGCTAAAAATTCCACTTCCACAAGATCATCAGTTTCAATCTGCCGTCATGCAAACGGAAGTGCTAATCGAACAGGAGGCATACTCTGTGGGAGAGTTGATCTAGAGCACATGGAACTGGGTCATTGAAGCTAAGCCACGATCTCTGAATGCCAGTTGTTGGGGGTAGGGGTGGGGGCAACTGGAAAGGGCTACTCCCTTCCAGAAGCACCTGGGAAACAGGATGCTGGATGATACAGATTTTTGATGTGATCCAACAGGGATTTTAGGTGATTATATTAGAACCTAGCAGGTCTCAAATCTAGGACTTTCTCCTTCGTTCCACAACGCAGTCACATTATAAGTGCACTGCAGTGTATGCCTACCCGCTACTATGTGAATGGCATGACATGTGCTTTATGCAATACGTGTAAAGACCAAATTACCACATTTCTTCCATTTCCAAAAAGTTATTACTAGTTCTTTATCATGTATTGAGGGAGGTCTGAGATATCTGCCCCTAGCTTCTTTCTGTCTGCATGAAGCAAGCCTGGGCCTAGGGTTGCCAGGTCCTTCCTCTCCCCCAGCGGGAGGTTTTTGGGGCTGGGGCAGCAATCACATTCGTGGTCACGCTCAACGTGATTAAGTAACTTCCGAGGGTAAACCCGGAAGCACCACATCACATAGGTACGCTTTGGCAATCAAATCCCCTGTGGTGAGAGACCTTTCACCTAGGAAAGGTTTGACAGCAGCTCCAGAAATCGAGGTTGCTGATCTCCTTGATCTACTCCTAAGTACTTTATTTACTTATTTTATTTAAAATATTTTATTGGCTGCCTTTCTTCCTTATGGAGCTCAACGCAGCTTACAATAGAAATAAAATACATGAAATCAATATATCTAATTCAGAAGTTTGTCCCCTGCCTGTGGATACTTAAATCTGCAGATAAGGGACACACTTACCCAAATAGGGTTTTTTGCAGAAAAAAATCTGATTTTTTTTAACAGGGTTTAAATCCCTCTGATTTTTAAAAATCTCTTTCAAAATGACAGTGGCCGTTGCTGCAGAAGGTAGGTGTTGGCTGCCAGGCCACGGCACAGTGGTGGTGGCAGATGCTGGGAGTGGCTCCTCAGTTGCGCTGCCACTGTGGAAAATGTCTCAGGCCACTCCAGGGATGGCTGCCCCTGCAGCCCCCACATGCTGGGAGTGATTCTCAGGCTCGCTGTGGGGACGGAGCAGTAAAGTGTCAGTGGAAGAAGTAGTTTCTTCATTTGGTGTGGACAAACACAACAAAACCCCTCAAAAAATCAAGCTCCTCAAAAATCAGGCGCTGGAAAAATACCTAGCAGTAAGAGTGAATGTGCCAATACACACATTGGCAAATGCCAGACCAAAGCATTCACAACTCACAGCGCCAATCTGACGGATTGCCAGCAAACAGATTATGCCCCTGGCAGGTTAAGAGAGTTTAGCTCACATACATCTGTTGGCATTATCTGCTCCAAAAAGTTATTTCTAGCTTTGGGGGAAAAAATCCTGAATATAATGCAAGGTTCACATTTGCAGACTAAATGCATGAGAACAACAGTAGAACTCTGCTGGATCCGGCCATCCTGTTTCCTCAACTGGCAAGGCAGAGCTTAGTACCTGCATACAAAGTTCTCTCCCCTCCTCCCCCGGAACAGACAGGAAGTCATTTGACCAAGCCTGTGACATTTCCTCCATGTAGAGTTTAAACGTGAAGCCACTGTTTCTCTGTATTCTGTCGCTGTTCCCGCACAATCTTCTCCAATGGCAATGGAATATTTTAATTTTAATGTTTCATTTTATACCGGGTAGGTCAGTGGCATTGTGGGCTAACGTGACCTTTTCAATATTCCCTGTTTTATTGGCTTGTGAAACCCAACATGATAAATTAAAAAAAAGTAGCGAGAACTTTGCCAACTAATTGCACAGGGAGAGGACTGTAGGACAGGGAAAATGTGATAACCCCCAAACAGTTTTGCCTGAATAATTGCGAAGAACAGCTACAGATCGTTTTCTAAAGCTCAATATAAAGATATTTAACAGCAATAAAAAGGGGTGGGGTGGAATCTTGCATTCCAAGTGAAAATCCTACACATGTGCTAGACACTGATTTTAAAAGATCAGTGTTCAAATATTTATTTCTCAGACATTCCTTAGCAACTGTCAAGGTATTATTTATTTGAAATGCATAGAACAGCTAGAGGGATGCATGCCCCGAAAGCTAGTATATTACCAACCTGAGGCTCAATCGCGCATCAACAGCGCCTGCCCTATGAGGAGCGGCTGAAATGCTTAGGGCTGTTTAGCTTGGAAAGAAGGCGGTTAAGGGGAGACATGATAGAGGTCTATAAAATCATGTGTGGCATGGAGAGAGTGGACAGGGAGAAGCTCTTCTCCCTCTGTATTACCCATGGTTAGGTAAGGAAATGATTCCAACAGGCAAGTGTTGGGGGAAAACAAAGTACGCAGTTTTATTAAACAAAAAATACACCCTTTTACCCAGGCTAAGTAATCTTTTAACAAAAAAATACCCTTTATCCAGGCTGAATCCGAAATAAGGATGGGAAGTTGTCTCCTGGGAGGCAAGCAAGCCGCTTCTTCTCTGGCAGCGTCCAGACGCCCTCCTGCTGGCTGGCTGGCTTATCTGAACCCCTCCCCTTCTTTTAACAGAGTGAAAACTAACCTTTTCCCCATCACCAGGTGCTCATCATTTACAGTGCTGTGTGAAAGTTAACTCCCTAATTACCTGAGATTGCTCTCACATGGGGAAGGGCTGCATTGACCACCATCTACCTCCTCGTAGTACAATGGTCTTCCGCAGTTTCCACTACACCCTCTCTCATAATACTAGAATGCAGGCTCATCTGCTGAAGCTGGAGGGTGAGAGATTCAAAACAGATAAAAGGAAGTATTTCTTCACACAACAAATAGTTAAATTGGGGAATTCCCTCCCCCAGGATGTGGTGATAGCTGCCAAATTGGAAGGCTTTAAGAGGGGAGTGGACATGTTCATGGATGATGATGATGATGATGATAATGCCAAAAATTAAAAATGTGACTCTATGGCATTGAAGTCCCTCCTCTCCCAAGCCCCGCCCTCCTTAGGCTCCACCTCAAAAACCTCCCGCTTAGAGGGACCTGGCAACCCTATAAACAAGGGGAGGAGAAGGGAATGAGGAAGCTCACGGAGGTGAACCCACAGCCTTCTGTTCTAACCTTAGTATTTGTCAGAAGGGTGTTCCTTATCACCCTAGGCCAGGGTCCCCAGCCTTTTTTAACTTTTGGGCATCTTTGGACTTCCAACACAGCGCAGTCAGTGCAGCCCCACTGTGAAGATCCTTGCACCGTGAGGGCAGCTGCTACCAAAGCAATGTTTTTAAAATCTACACAGCCAATTAAATCTCCAATGGCCCATAAGAAGCGATGTTGACCACAAAGCCCCCACTGGCCCCTCCCGCTTACTAAGATAGGGTTGCCAGGGCCCTCTTCGCCACTGGTGGGAGATTTTTGGGGTGGAGCCTTTGCAGAGTGGGGTTTGGGGAGGGGAGGGACTTCAATGAAGAAAAAGGGTCAGTTTTAATATGACGAATTTCTCTGCCACTTAAGGGAGAATCAAACCAGCTTACAATCACCTTCCCTTTCCTTCCCCACAACAGACACCCTGTGAGGTGGGTGGAGCTGAGAGAGTGTGACTAGCCCAAGGTCACCCAGCTGGTTTCATGTGCAGGAATAGGGAAACGAATCCAGTTCACCAGATTGGCTTCCATTGCTCATGTGGAGAAGTGGGGGATCAAACCCGGTTCTCCAAATCAGACTCCACCTCCCAATGTCATAGGGTCCAATTGCCAAAATGGCCATTTTCTCCTGCTAGATCAGGCCAAGGCCCATCAAGTCCAGCAGTCTGTTCACACAGTGGCCAACCAGGTGTCTCTAGGAAGCCCCCAAACAAGACGACTGCAGCAGCACCATCCTGCCTGTGTTCCACCGCACCCAGTAAAATAAGCATGCTCCTCTGATCCTCGGTTAGTATTTAAGGAGACACAAGACTTATTGTTGTTGTACTACTTCATACTCTATGGCTGAAAGTTTCCATTTTGTCTCCTGTTGCAACACAACTCTTCAGATGGATTTTACTTCCTTTCCTCTACGGCAGCTCTGTGCTTGGAAGCGTCCCCTGAGCTCTCAAGCACAAGCCAGCATACGAGTCATCCGCAAGGTGAGTTTTCCCTTGGATTAGGCTCATAATTTTTAAAGACTTTGCACTAAACAGATACCTGGCTTTGCTGACTCCTCAATGTTCACTTTGATGGTTTCTGACAAGGACAAAAGCTACAGCCCTTTCACATGAGGTACTCTGAATTCGAGAAGGCCCAAAGGGATTGTCATCTGAATGTTCTACATGGGAGCGAGCAGCAACTAACAAGAATGAGGAATTCCAGAAAAGTATAACATACAAGGAGTGTTACGGAGTATTATACACTGTGGATGCACATGCAGATTCTGCACGCCTTGATTCTCTATCTACTTCATCAATAGGGTTGCCAACCTCCAGGTGGTGGCTGGAGATCTCCTGCTATAACAACTGATCTCCAGCTGACAGAGATCAGTTCACCTGGAGAAAATGCCCACTTTGCCATAGAGCAGCATTTCAAGGGGCAGGGACTCAAATACTTCCTGATTTGAGCTTGGAGACTGCTGGTGCATAGACTCCCAACAGGAAAGTGTGGGTCCAGCGAGCAACGAACCTCAGGTAAAACTGCCATGCATAAATGACCGAAGAGAACTTTTTTATACCCCACTTTTCTCTACTTTTTAAGGAGTCTCGGTGTGGCTTACAATCACCTTTCCTTCCCCTCCCTACAACAGACACCTTGTGAGGTAAATGAGGCTAAAAGATTCTGCAAGACCTGTGACTAGCCCAAGGCCACCCAGCAGGCTTCATGTAAAGGAGTGGGGAAACAAATCCAGTCCTCCAGTTTCGAGTCCTCCGCTCTTAACCATTATACCACGCTGGCTGTTCCATATTATTTTCTGTACCCACATACATCTTTCTGATGGTTTTGCTCCCATGCCTTTTCATACGTATTTCCACTGGTTAAAAATCCATAAATTTTGATGAGCTTTTTTATTGTCAAGGTGTAATGCCTTAGACTCAGCTGAGACAAAAGGGGGACACCATAAAATTATTGCAGAAGAACACAAATGCCCATTTCGTCCAGATTCAAGTAGACTCCCTAGCCCATATTGTTTTCACTTGTTCCCAAAATAATATTGCACAAAATAAATATATCACTCCCTGGATAAAACAGCTTATGACACTTTCTGAGAAGAGGATACTGCGTCATCTGCTATCAAGTAGATCGGTGAATTGTGTGAGAGATGTGGCAACTTTTCTCTTCATAGTGTCTAGAAAAAAATTAATCTTCATTCCCCCCCCCCTTTTTTTTAAGGTATGAAATGGCAGATGAATACCCAATGGCTGTTAAATCTAGGGAAAGGAATATGTAATGAATCTGATTTGGTTTGCAGGTTGTTGTTGTTGTTTTTTTTGTAGGGTATCATGGCACAACCTCCTAAGGGAGATGTGCCTATCCCTCATCACTGTCAAACTTCAGTAGGCAGTTGAAGACAGTTTTATTGAGGACTGCATTTGATTGATTTCGCTTTTATTTTGGTGGACCTAATTGGAGTTGTTAAATTGTGGATTTTGTGGGTTTTATCATTGTTTTTATAATGTTTTATAGTGTAACAGCCCATTCCTGAGCTGACGGCATACACGGACAGCGGGGAAGAGGCGCAGCTGCGCCTCCTCCTAAGCCGTTTCACGTACGCCACAAAACGGGGCCTCTCACCCCATAGAGAACAGGGGGCTTTCACTAAATAGAGAAAAGCGAGGCTGTGCCTGCTAAAAAGCAGGCGCAGCAACGCTGTTCTCGATACCCTTGTACAGGCGTGAATGGGGACCTCCCCCCACCCTGCCCCAGGAATGCCCCCCCGCGCCGGCGTGGCCATTGTACGCCGTGGCCTCTGCCACGGAGAGGCCGCACGAGCAGTGGGGCGCTGTGCAGCTCTGCGGCACTTGGGTGCCTGCAGAACTGCCCTCCCCGCCAGCATAAGTGCATATAATCGCATGATTACATGCACTTACTCTGGCGGGGAGGTCATGCCACCTCCTGAAGAGATTTATGCCAAATCTCAGGAATGGGCTGTTAGTCACCTTGAGTTCTGCAGGGAGAAGTGGCTAATAAATGTTTTAAATCAATCACGCAATCAGTACATAAATACATATTATGCAATAATGCCTTCCAATAAATGACTTAATTCATATCAGTAACACTTTGGAATCTGTATCGTCCAAGTAGCAGTCAGGTAAGAACCCATAGGGACAAGTCTTCTGGTTTAAGGGGACCAAATTAACATTGGTGTGTTGGCTGGGAAATGTGACCATTAGTGGATTATGTGGGCTGTAATATTAATTAGGCAAGGCCTTGGCAGAATGTTATGTTGTGCCTGGACTGTTAAATTGTTCCTGTGCTGTTGTTTGGGCAATTTCAAGGATTTGTGAAGTCTTTGACCTTTAATTTCTGTAGAGTGCTTGTTTGGGTGGGATCTGAGGCTGTTTCCTGTGTCTTTTGCCCTGCAGTTTGCCTGGGGAGATACAGGGGATCTGTTTTTGTGATCCTTAAATTGGAATATCTAATTGAGCAGGACTTTGACCATTTTAAGGCTTGTAATGCCAAGCCAGAATGATTTTGTCAATGATCTTCAATAGGGCGAGATAGTGAGGAAACTATGTAACCTGCTGCTTAATGGGACTAAATTAATAATAAGTATGATATTTTTTTAAATATATATATATATATATTAGGATAAATGCATGAATGCAAGTGTGGATTGCAACAGAAAAATGCTACAGACAGATTTAAATGGAAACGCTGATAATGTTTAGATGAACGGAAGGATCAAAATCTCTTTGTAAGTTATCTTCTGTCAATTGTCAAAGCAACTCTAAGATTCTCCATTTAGAAGAAGAAGAAGAGTTGGTCTTTATATGCCGACTTTCTCTACTGCTTAAGGAAGAATCAAACCGGCTTACAATCATCTTCCCTTCCTCTCCCCACAACAGACACCCTGTGATGTAGGTGGGGCTGAGAGAGCTCTTAATAGAACTGTGACTAGCCCAAGGTCACCCAGATGGCTTCATGTGTAGGAGTGGGGAAACAAATCCAGTTCACCAGATTAGCCTCCGCCGCTCATGTGGAGGAGTGGGGAATTAAACCCAGTTCTTCAGATCCAGAGTCCAGTGCTCCAAACCACCGCTCTTAACCACTACACCATGTTGGCTCCATTTAGGTCTCAATGAGCCCCCATGCCACTCATCAGAGGGCCACACAAATAAAAAAATATGTGAAAATTTACTAGTCCTTTGAGATTGAACACATGAAGCTGCGATATACTGAATCAGACCATTGGCCCATCAATGTCAGAATTGCTTACTCAGACCGGCAGCGGCTCTACAGGGTCTCAGGTCGAGGTCTTTCACATCACCTACTTGCCTAGTCCCTTTAACTGGGACTCATGTGTTCATGTGTTCATGTATTTAGACTTATTGTCCACTCATGTGTCTGTGTGTGTGCCATCAAGTAACAGCTGACTTATGGCGACCCTATAAGGATTTCAAGAGATGTTCAGAGGTGGTTTTTAAATGTTTTTTTAATGCTTTTAACAATGTACTTTTTAACTCTTGGAGTCCAGAGATGTGGAGGCAACTTTGGCAAAGCAGTGTGCAGCTGTGTGCGCATAGACTTTTTGCATCATTTGAGATGTTCAGACAGACAAAATTAGCATGTTGAATGTCTGATCTAAACCTGCACGAACTAAAACAGTAGGTGAATGAGCATCTCGATTCCTCAGCTATTCAAGTCCAGGCTCTTAATATCTTAATGGATGTTCCATCTGGCAGACTCACCTTGAATTCCAGCATTTACATCCCCATGTTTTTACTAACAGATGACAATATCATGATATCAGGAATTTTCGTTTGGTGCTTTATCTCCCATATGCTCAGCCTGCGTGGTGTAGAGTTTAGGAGTGGTGGACTCTAATCAGGAGAACTGGGTTTGATTCCCCAGTCCTCCACATGAGCAGTGGGCTCTAATCTGGAGAACCAGGTTTGATTCAACACTCCTCCACATGAAGCCTGCTTGCCAGGTCCCTCTTCACCACCAGTGGGAGGTTTTCCGGGCAGAGCCTGAGGAGGGCGGGGTTTAGGGAGGGGAGGGACTTCAATGCCATAGAATCCAATTGCCAAAGCAGCCATTTTCTCCAGGTGAACTGGTCTCTATCGGCTGGAGATCATTTGAAATAGCAGGAGATCTCCGGCCACCACCTGGAGGTTGGTAGCCCTATGCTGGGTGACCTTGGGCCAGTCGCAGTTCTGTCCAAACTCTCTCAGCCTCACCTACCTCACCAGGTGTCTGTTGTGGGGAGAGGAAGGGAAGGCGATTGTATGCCATTTTTGAGTCTCCTTTAAAAAGGAGAGAAATCGGGATATAAAAACCAACTCTTCTACTTCTCCTTATGGCAAGTCAGTATTACTGTGGCAGCTGTTTTCATCTTTCTACATGAGGTACCTCAGGATACTTTCTAACATAAGCCAAAGTGATAGCGCTGGTGTTGCTGGCAGGGGAAAAAAATCACAAAAGAGCAAACAGAAGAAAATTACTATGGCACAATGCAAGAATTGTCTGGGTAAAAATGTAAGAAAACCCGCAGAAGGATAATAGTTGTCTCCGTGCAATACGCTAAGAATTCTTGCCTTAAGCACACAAAAGCTTTTAAATGTAATTGTCCATTTCGAGTGCAACGGTTTCATTCATATGGTGAAATTTAAGTAGACAACAGGTAAGTGCTCGTTTGGTTTTGTGTCACAACACCACACCATTTGCAGGTACTTTTCTTCCCCTATTCCAGGAACTCGGGGCCAGTGTTGAAAACAGACTCCTGGGCTAAGCCCTACTGAGATCTTGTCCCAAACCAAGGCAGAGAGGTTGAAAAACAGAAAAGAAGAGCTGGTAACAAGAAAGGGAGAGTGGGAGGGGACCCACTTACGAGAACTCTTGCTGGGAGAGAAGGGAAAACAAGAGCCGCATCAGATCGGTGTATGGGAGGGTACGTATGCTCCATGTTCTGTTTTTGTAGTTTGCTAGCCAAAGAGGAGGGGGGAAAGCAAGGCTGCTTGGTGATTTTTCCAGAAATGACAGATAAGAGATACCAGATCCGGAATTATCGGTTTTCTCTTGCCTAGAAAGATGATCTGATCCTGACTTGATCATCACTGATTCATCACTAGGGCTGCCAACCTCCAGGTATTAGCTGGAGATCTCCTGCTATTACAACAGATCTCCAGCCAATAGAGATCAGTTCACCTGGAAAAAAATGGCAATTGGACTCTAGGGCATTGAGGTCCCTCCCCTCCCCAAACCCCACCCACCTCAGGCTCCATCCCAGAAAACCTCCCACCGGTGACGAAGAGGGACCTGGCAACCCTATTCATCATATGGTGTATATTTGTGTTTATTGATCAGAGGGATATGAAGCCAATCAAAAAAATTTTTGGTATGATCATACATGGACACCAGCATGGTGTGGTGGTTAAGGTTTCAGACTAGGACTTGTGAAAACCAGGATTGAATCTCCAATTATGCCATGGAAGCTTGCTGGGTGACATCGGGCCAGTCACACACTCTCAGCCCTGGCTAGTATCTGGATGGGAGACCTCCAAGGAATACCAGGGGTGTGACATGGAGGCAGGCAATGGCAACCCCCCCTCCGAATGTCTCTTGCCTTGAAAACCCTATGGGGTCGCTACAAGTCAGCTGTGACTTAATGCCAAAAAATCATATATTAGCCAATGAAACCTGTGCTTCCATTTCTCCTGTGCTCCACAGCTCTGCTTGCCTACCAGCGAGTAAAACTCTTTTCCTTTGGATGGCTAGTGCTACCTGTCTAGCATGGGTGGAATAGGATTGCCAACCTCCAGGTACTAGCTGGAGATCTCCTGCTATTACAACTGATCTCCAGGCAATAGAGATCAGTTCACCTGGAGAAAATGGCTGCTTTGGCAATTTGACTCTATGGCATTGAAGTCCCTTCCCTCCCCAAACCTCACTCTCCTGAGGCTCCACCCCTAAATCTCCAGGTATTTCTAGGGTTGCCCACATCCAGGTACTATCTGGAGATTTCCTGTTATTTCAACTGATCTCCAGCCAATAGAGATCAGTTCACCTGGAAAAAATGGCTGCTTTGGCAATTGGACTCTATGGCATTGAAATCCCTCCCCTCCCCAAACCCTGCCCTTCTCAGGCTTCACCCCAAAAACCTCCTGCTGGTGGAGAAGAGGGACCTGGCAACCCTGGGCGGGGGGGAGCCATATTCTCCATGACTATGTTTCCTGCCCCCGTCTGCCCTGTTTGTCTTCCAGCAGATAAAAGTGAGGTGTTTTTCTTTGCGTATCCACGTATGCAGGCCCAGCCATGGGAATAACTCAAGACAATCAAGACCTATGTATACATAGAATCAGAAAGTTCTTCCAAATCAGGGTGAAGATTGGCAGAAAGTATCTGACCACAAAAATAAGGCCATTTATGCAGGACTGACCCTTGCAGTCACCCTGCCGACTGCTCCGGATGCTGTTTTAGCGAGAATCTGGAAAACGTGGGCAAAATGCACCGAAACATGCAGGGAGAGCAAGGCTACCTCTGACGGTCGGGAAAGGCATGCATAATCGAAACAAAGCACCGGCTCAGTCGGCGGGGTGACAGCGAGGGAAACAGCCCTGCATAAATGGCTCAAATGGGATGATGCAGTTTGGCAGGAATCATGCCGACAGGATGGCATCCCTATCATAACAAGAGTACTGATGCTGAGTTTCCATTTCCCCTCACTGTGCCAGTCCATCATCCCTTCTTGCTTGGGAATTCTAACCTAGACAGCGATGCATCCATCAGATTGAAAGGTTTCCTTCTGCTCCTGAAAGCTGGAAATAATTCTGGTCCGATTATCATATTTCAGAAAAGGTAGAAAAGGGTTGCAATGAGTAAAATTCCAAATGCATCTATTTCATTCCCATGGCCTGCTCCATTCCTGACCCTTTCATTCCTCACCCCAAATTTGCCAACCCAAGCAGGATGCAAAACTAAGCTAACTGAGCTCAGCTGGAACACTGTAGATGGCTTGTGTGGTGGCGTTTCCTTGGTGGGCTCTCCACAGGACAGGCTTCTCCATGCGGCATGTGTCATCTGGAAGTAATCCTTAAACTGGTTTTCACCTCACTCTGAGATGATCCTAGTTTTGCATTTTTCTCATGCCCACTGGCCTGACTGGAGGAGGAGGAGGAGGAGGAGGAGGAGAAGGCTTAATGTGGAAGAGCAGGGAATCAAACCAGGTTCACCGGATTAGAGTCTGCCACTCATGTGGAGGAGTGGGGAATCAAATGTGGAGGAGTGGGGAATCTGCCCTGGGCCTGGCTTGCTGGGGATGAGGGCGGGTTATAAATTTGAAGTTAATAAAATAAAAAAATTAAAAAAACTCGGTTCACCAGATTAGAGTCGGCTGCTCATGTGGAGGAGTGGGGAATCAAACCTGGTTCTCCAGATTAGAGTCTGTCGCTCTTACGCCATGCTGGCTCTCAACACCACGCCAACAAAGCATGCCAGGTATATGCCCGCTACAGCACCATAATCTACAGCACCCACTTCTCCATTGCCGAGGAAAGTGGCTGAAATCTTGCACCGGGGCCTGGTAGCGCGAGAAATTAATCAAAATAAAGACTGGGATAGGCTGATCCTTTTTAATTTTTCAAATTGCTAGCCTTTATTATACCGGCTCCTGTAAATGACCCTAGCCATTTTCTTTGATTACTTTGAGGGGGAGAGGTGGGGAGGGGAGTCCGGTTGCCACAGCAACAGAATCTTTGTCAGGCCGGATAATGGATTACAAAAATCATTTTATTTATTTTTAGATTACACGGGGCGAGAGATGCAAACTTCATCTGAAATTGGACTTTGCGGAAAGATTTTTTGAGCATGTTTTAATGGCATATTCTTTATCCGGGTAATTATATTGAAGTACTCCCTCTCTCTCATGGCAAGTCCTGTAGGAGTTAATAAGCATGAACCAAACTGGGTTATAAAGAAGATAGTCAAGAGTTTTCTATAGCAGTTACTGTAGATTTCTTATTTTAATGATTTCTTTTTTGTGGACTTGGTTAGCCTAGGTCGCATATCACCTTTAACAAACAGTGGAACAATTACTGGGGAGAGTATTTATACTCAAGATTTATGTACATTTGACATTTTTCTCACATGGTTTAGTGAGCATAAGGTTTGATGTAGACCAGAGGGCTCCGGGTTCAAATTCAGATTTGGTGATCTTGGTCTCATTGTTATTGAAAGTACCCTTATAAGGATGAACGTGAGACAATTTTATGCTTAGACTTGGATACAAAAGGGATGAACGATAATGAGCCTATTTTTGATATGTGCACCAAACCAAAGGTTACCCAGTACCTGTTTTCCAAGATAGCATACTGTGTCAGAAGACATTCCAAGTCTTATAACAATCTACTGTTCAAAAAATCAGACAAAAGACACACACACACCCAAAAAAATTGTAAAATGTATTGTAAAATATTCAAAAATTAACCATGCAATCTGGAAGTATATAAACAATTTCAGGTTCCTCAGGGTACATACTTGTTTTGAATACCACAATTCTAATTCAGATTTTAGAAGCAGTCACATAACTACATTCTTCTTCAGGTAATTACCGAACATTCACATGAGGTATGCAAGAAGAAACCTTCATTCAGCGTGGTGTAGTGGTTAAGAGCGGAGGTTTGGGGCGGTGGACTCTGATCTGGAGAACCGGGTTTGATTCCCCACCCCTCCACATGAGCGTCGGAGGCTAATCTGGTGAACTGGATTAGCTTCCCCTCTCCTACACATGAATCCACCTGGGTGACCTTGGGCTAGTCACAGCTCTCTCAACCCCACCTACCTCGCAAGGTGTCTGTTGCGGGGAACGGAGGGGAAGGTGATTTTAAGCCGGTTTGAGTCTCCCTTTAGTGGTAGAAAAAGTCGGCATATAAAAAACAACTCTTCTTCTTCTTCATTTACAAAATCTTCATGACAGCCAATGTGATATAGTGGTTAGAGTGTCGGGCTACGATCTGGAAGATTCCAGTTTCAAATCCCCACTCTACCACGGCAGCTTGTTGGTTGACTTCACGGCAGTCAAACACTTTCAGGGTCCTTGGGAGGGGGAAAAAATGGAGAACAGGTGGAGATTGTAAGCCTCTCTGTGGGTCTCCATTGCAGAGACAGGTGGGGTGTAAATGAAGTAAATAAATAATGACACAAAATAGGAGTAAGCAGCTGCATCTTCGAAAGTTCCTAAAATACAACACTGATATCACTGACATAAAAAAAAATGCTTAAAATTTATCCCTAAATGAAGGAAGAACTCAAGGGCCATTTATGCTTGGTAATTAGCAGTGCATTCCAGGCTGAAGTGCCCCACATTAAATCTTCACGCTAAACCGTCTCTCCAGACGTCACTACAAAGCCGGTGCATGCCTGCTTCACATTTCTTAAGAGCCCCTTTAATGCAACTTTTTGTATTTGCTCTGCCCCCGCATTGAAGCATTCACTGAAGGAAGCATGCAAAATCACAGCCGCGGCTTAGCTATGCAAAAAATTATTGCTAATGGCTATTCAAACGAAGGAATGAAGGAGCAGGCGAGTGGGGGGTGGTATTTGTTTGACTTTCTCCTCTTGCATCGGGACCATGAATAGTCATTTTAAAGGTCGGATTTAAAAAAGGAGCTTTGAGCAAGCATCAAAATCGACCCTGCATAAATGGCCAAGGAGAAGAAGCACCCTCAAATGTGCCAAAAATTAGTATCATCAAACTTAACAGAGCACAAACAACAAACATACAAAGCTAGTAGTAGACCATTATATATTCTCCCAAATCAGAAAAGAGCCCCCCACTAAACACACACACACAAATACCTATCTATCACCCCTATTCTTCAGTAGTGTGATGTCCATATTACACTGTGTGTGTGTGTAAAGTGCCATTAAGTCGCAGCTGACTTATGGCGACCCCTTTTGGGTTTTTCATAGCAAGAGACTAACAGAGGTGGTTTGCCAGTGCCTTCCTCTGCACAGCAACCCTGGTATTCCTTGGTGGTCTCCCATCCAAATACTAACCAGGGCTGACCCTGCTTAGCTTCTGAGATCTGATGAGATCAGGCTAGCCTGGGCCATCCACGTCAGGGCTTCTTATTACACTATATTTAGTGTTTATATTTAGGGTTGTCAGCTCCGGGTTGGGAAATAACTGGAGATCTCCAGCCTCAAATTAAGCACTGAAGTTGGTTCTTCTAGGAGCCACTTCATACATGCTGATTCTCCTACAGTGATATTATTCTACATCTAGGAAAATGTATATACCTATTGTTTGTTGGGAGTGTGATGACCAGGGTTGCCAACCTCCAGGTAGTAGCAGGAGACCCGCTATTTCAACTGATCTCCAGCCAATAGAGATCAGTTCACCTGGAGAAAATGGCCGCTTTGGCAACTGGACTCTATGGCATTGAAGTCCCTCCCCTCCTCAGGCTCCACCCTAAAAACCTCCCACCAGTGGTGAAGAGGGACCTGTCAACCCTAATGATAACGAGGGCCCTAATCCTTGAAAGCTGTCACGAGTATTTGGAAGCATTCATATAAAAGTGGTGAAATAGCAGCAAAACGGAACAATCTAAGCGATGAGGAAACAGAAGCAAGGACGGCATTCCGGAACAATATGAAAAGGAGGTTTTGACAGCTTGTGATCTGTGAGATTTTTCTCTTGTTTACTGTTGCTTGAATGTTTATTCCGTTCTGAATGCTGCAGAAAAATCTGAAAACTGCTAGAAAGCAGAGAAGGAAACAGCAACAGTCAAATGTGCATCAGAGGGCTACAGAACATATATCAGTCAAACTGTAAAATTGTTTCGGGTTTTCTTGTACTGGAAGATCCCATTTTACACATGTCAATGGTTGCTGGCGATCTCCAGCTATTACAACTGATCTCCAGCTGATAGAGATCAGTTCACCTGGAGGAAATGGCTGCTTTGGCAATTGGACTCTATGGCATTGAAGTTCCTCCCTTCCCCAAACCCCGCCCTCCTCAGGCTCTTCCCCCAAAATCTCCAAGTATTTCTCAACCCGGAGCTGGCAACCCTACGCATGACTCAAGGACTGAACAGAGTATTCTGATGAATGTTGGAACAGCACTTTCACAAATTATCATTGTCCTTAGAACTCCTCCCCCATTTTTTATCCTGATCTTGTTTTTGGAACTAAAGAATTAGCTTGTTTTTGTCTGCTGATACCTTGAAGGTTTATGGTTTCTTTGTGAACAGGCTATTTGACCTTCTATTTGAAATAACAGGCTAGTACAAAAAACAAACAAAAACACTCTACTATAAAAATCGATAGTGTTGTCGAGAACATAAGAAGATCCCTGATGGATCAGGACAGTAGTCCAGCATCCTGTTTCACACAGTGGTCAACCAGTTTCTCTGGAAGCTCAACAACAGGACAGAGAGGCTGAGGCCTTCCCCTCATAAGAACCTAAGGCGAGCCTTGCTGGATCAGACCAGTGGTCCATCTAGTCCAGCATCCTGTCTCACACAGTGGCCAACCACTTCCTCTGGAGGGCCAACACAGAGGCCAAGGCCTCCCTGCCCTTGATGCTGCCCTGATGTGGAAGGATATTTTTGAAGCAGGAGTTGAGGCTATGTTGCTGAAAGATGGTCATGAAGAGGAAAGGGGTCTCATCGTGTTCTCACGCAGGAAATGACCGCACTCTGAATGCAACTTTGCTACTATAGAGAGAGACTAACTTGCAACAGAAGAGCAAGATTCGAGGCCAGTAGCATCTTAAAGACCAACAGGGTATAAGCCTTCCCTGGAAATCTTGTTGGTGTTTTTGGTGCTGCTGGACTCAAATCTACTACAGACCAACATGGCTGCCCACCTGAATTTTGTAGTATTGTGCGTCTTAGAGAAGATGTTATCCTACCCATGATGTTGAGTAAATGATATTGAGAGCCAGAGTGGTGTAGTGATTAAGACAGTGGTTTGGAGTGGTGGACTGTCCACCACTGGAGTGGTGGACTGGAGAACCGGGTTTGATTCCCCACTCCTCCACATGAGCAGCGGACGCTAATCCGGTGAACATTGGTCTGATCCAGCATGGCTTCTCTTATGTTCTTATGGCCTTGTCCCTGTCTTCCCCAGGCTCTACCCCCAAATCACCAGGAATTTCCTAACCTGGATCTGGCAACCCTACCCCCTCTCCCATCCCTAGGATTGCCAACCTCCAGGTACTAGCTGGAGATCTGCTGCTATTACAACTGATCTCCAGCCTACAGGGATCAGTTCAGCTGGAGAAAATGGCAGCTTTGGTAATTGGACTCTATGGCATTGAAGTCCCTCCCCTCCACAAACCCTGCCTTCCTCAGACGCCACCCCAAAAACCTCCCACCAGTTGCAAAGGGGAACCTGGCAACCCTACTCATCCCCCACCGATGGCCAAGGGGGACCTGGCAACCTTATATTCTCTAGGTCTGTCTTCTGCACAGAAGCAGGGCCAGTAAAAAGGCGGCACGCCTTTTGTCTGCTATTGGCACTTTACAGCGATATATGAGGCTGACCTCTTTACTTTTTAATACAGATTCTGGAATAGCTCTGCTAAATCATTTACTTCCCCCCTCCTGTTGCGTTAAGGATTAAACATGTGCGCCAGCTGCATTGCTTAAGATGTTTCAGTATTCGGCAGGCCTCCATGGTGAATGTTTTAGACTTGGTATTTATGATTCATGAACCCTTTAAGGCGAGGCAAACCTCCTGGTGAACAACTGCTGGTACA
This sequence comes from Euleptes europaea, assembly GCF_029931775.1. Lineage (NCBI taxonomy): Eukaryota > Metazoa > Chordata > Lepidosauria > Squamata > Sphaerodactylidae > Euleptes > Euleptes europaea. The sequence goes on along the minus strand of NC_079327.1, from coordinate 5,690,562 downwards.
AAAACTTGCACGTTTGGAGGGGGTTATCGGTCAAAGTTTGGGACGGGCGGGAAAAAAACCCTTCACTGCAGGTTTTTTTGTTTGCTTGCTCCTTGCAGTAAACAGCGGCCTGAGAAAGAGGAGACTGGACAAAGAGCGCAGGTTTCTTTGGTGCTCTCCAACGCATCAGGGTGGAAAGTGCATGCATTATACTCGGCAGAGATGGGCTACTTAAAATCAAGTCATATTACACAAATGATACAGTTAGCAAAGCCAAAATGGTGATCAACGTAGTCCCACAGTGACCCCTACAGGCGAATTAAAGATGTACTTTAAAATAAGCAAGGGGGGAAAGCTACAGCTGTTTTGCATACCCTTGGAAAACCTGGCCTGCAATACCTGTAATGTTGGTAAAACAGTACAAAGTGTAGACTTAAATATAAGCAATTATCAAGATTTTTTTCCCCAGCACAGGAAGGCTTTATGGCACAAATATTTGCTCAAACTAAAAATAAACCACCCTCAAAATCTTATTGCAGGAATGCTGCAAGCTCTACAAACATCAAGAGATCTTCCATTGCTTTAAGCAGTGCAGAACTGGGAAATACAGCCTAGTAAATTTGTTGGAGTTTTGGTTCATTTATTTTCCCTTTAGGTTGATTTCAGAAGACAGATGGTGAGGGATCTGGAGACCAAGTCCTATGAAGAAAGGTTGAAGGAGCTGGGTATGTTTAGCCTGAAGAGGAGAAGACTGAGAGGGGATATGATAACCATCTTCAAGTACTTGAAGGGCTGTCATGTAGAGGATGGTGCCGAGTTGTTTTCTGTTGTCCCAGAGGGTTGGACCAGAACCAACAGGTTAAAATTAAATCAAAAGAGTTTCTGTCTAGACATTAGGAAGAATTTTCTAACAGATAGAGCGGTTCCTCAGTGGAACAGGCTTCCTTGGGAGGTGGTGAGCTCTCCTTCCCTGGAAGTTTTCAAGCTGAGGCTAGATGGCCATCTGTCAGCAATGCTGATTCTATGACCTTGAGCAGTTCATGAGAGGGAGGGCATCTTCTGGGCATGGAGTAGAGGGTCACTGGGGGTGTAAAGGGGGGAGGTATTTGTGAATTTCCTGCATTGTGCAGGGGGTTGGACTAGGTGACCCTGGTGGTCCCCTCCAACTCTATGATTCTACCTTTCCAGGTAATAAACCGACACCAGGAATATATCTTTACTAAAACTTACCTAGCCTGATCTCATCAGATCTCAGAAGCTACACAGGGTCAGCCCTGGTTAGTATTTGGATGGGAGACCACCAAGGAAGTCCAGGGCTGCTATACAGAGGAAGGCACTGGCAAACCACCTCTGTTAGTCTCTTGCCTTGAAAACCCCATAAGGGGTCGCCATAAGTCGTCTGCGACTTGACGGCACTTTACACACACACACACACACAAAACTTACCAAAGAAGTTTCATCTCTATGATTTTAATTCCTTTAAAAAAATAGCTGTTACAAATATACTGATAATGAGTGACAGTGATCATAAGAGATCAAGAGTTGAAAATATAAGTAAATCAGAAGACAGAAAGTTTAAAGCAATTCCAATCAAATGAATAGGGTTGCCAGCTCTGGGTTGGGAAATACCTAGAGATTTTGGGGGTGGAGCCTGAGGTGGGTGGGGTTTGGGGAAGGGAGGGACTTCAATACCATAGAGTCCAATGGCCAAAGCAGCTATTTTCTCCAGGAGAACTGATCTCTATTGCCTGGAGATCAGTTGTAATAGTGAGAGATCTCCAGCCACCACCTGGAGGTTGGCAACCCTACAAATGATCTACATTCTAATGAATCCAGTGCAATGTTTGGATTCAGCGTGACCGCTGCCCCATTGTAAGTGCCACTTACATTGGCTAAATGGGTATTTACGCCAGCGTTGGAGAAACCCATAGCAATGCCATGTATGGGTGCTGGTGCAACCTTGGCAGCAGCATATATTCAACACTGGTGCTTGTGCCTGTGCCAGAGGGGGTGTTCCCGTGAGCAGGGCTGAATTTAGATCATGGTGTAGTGGTTAAGAGTGGTAGACTTTAATCTGGAGAACTGGGTGAAAGATTTATACAATCTGAAGAGAAACCAGAGTATCTGGTGAGCTTGATTTGTTCCCCATTCCTCCATATGAAGCCAGCTGGGTGACCCAGGGCTAATCACAGTTCTCTCTGAACTTTCTCAGTCCCACCTATCTCACAAGGTGTCTGCTGTGGGAAGAGGAAGGCAAAGCAATTGGTTTCCCCACTCCTACACAGGAAGCCAGCTGGGTGACCTTGGGCTAGACACAGCTCTTTTAGAGCTCTCTCAGCCTGCCTACCTCCGAGGGTGTCTGTTGTGGGGAGGGGAAGGGAAGGTGATCGTAAGCCAGTTGGATTCTCCTTAAGAAGTAGAGAAAGTCAGCATATAAAAACCAACTCTTTGTCTTCATCACCATCCTGATTGATGTACCGGACATTGAAATTTCTACTGGCACACCCCCATCTCTTATAAACAAATTGCTGATTTTCAGATTACAATGTTCAGTGCATTTGACCACAATTTAGTTGGCATTTTACCACAATCGAGCTTTAACAGGCTTGGCCAAGTTCCCAAAATCAATAGGTGCTTGACTGTTTTTTAACCTATGTAACGTTTCTCACCCTGCTTCAGCGACCTCTGGCATGCCTGATCTGTTGAGCATTTCATAAATTCATCCATTTTATACACTCTTCCACTCTACCCCCAATTCTGGCCAATTTAAATTAACCTATATCGTCACAAAAAGGAAGCACGGAATTACTAATGAAAGAGCATTCTAGTGAAAGGGAAAATGTCCGACAACAGCTAACCACGTGCCGAAACATTAGTCCTATTACTGCTATAATTTCAGCATTTGTAATGGCAGCCCAGCCATTATGCATATAGTTTTGCAGTGCACAGTTTGATCAAGGAGATGGTAACTAATAATTAGGGATGCTGCAAACTTTGCCCTGAGCACGAAAATTAGGAGTGCCCTGTCTCCCGATCAGGGTGGGAGATCCCCTGCCCTGAGCTCTTGTGGATTGCCACTGCTTGGAACACTGGTGGGGGAAATGCAACAAAAATAAAACAAAAACCCAAGCAGTGTCACAGGCGTGAGGGCCTCATTTCCTGGGGAACCCTGGGAGTGATTGCAGGTAGCTCTAGGAATTATCGGAAACTCTATGGTAATATCACAGCTGGGGTTTATAAACTCATGCATGGGGTCGAGAGAGTTGACAAAGAGAGCTTTTTCTCCCTCTCCCAAAATACTAGAACTTGAGGGCATCCAATGAAGCTGATGGGCAGTATATTCAGGATGCACAAATGGAAATACTTCCTTGGTGGTCTCCCATCCAAGTACTAACCAAGGGTGATCCTGTTTAGCTTCTGAGATCTGATGAGATTGTGCTAGTCTGGGCCATCCAGGTCAAGGCAAGACAGGGGTGGTTTGCCATTGCCTACCTTTATGTAGCAACCTGGGACTTCCTTGGTGGTCTCCCATCCAAGTACTAATTAGGACCGACCCTGCTTAGCTTCTGAGAACTGATGAGATAGGGGTAGCCGAGACCATTCACCTCAAGGCACTGTCCATTAGTACTAACTGCTATCAAACATGACAGACTAAAGCGCTTCTGATTCAAGGGGCCGCTCATTTACTGATTAACCTACAGTAGTTGTATCCCACCAACAAAACGGGTGCTTTGGATGGGAGACCAATAGCAAAAATAAAATCTTTGAAGATGCCTACAGGGGTTCCATGGCAGCGTTTAGGAAAGTGGAGATATCTGTAAGAACCTGGAAATTTTCGTGCATCCCTCACACCAGGGCAGGGGAAAGACCCAGAAAAGTGAGCAATCCTGCCACCAGCCGCACAAGTTCTTGAAGTTGCTGTTAGGCAAAAAAAGAGGCAAACAGTTATTGGCTGCTTGCTGTGCTTCACAAGCGCCTAGTCTGTTCTCTTCAACCACCGCTGACTGTTTGCCAATACATGTGAACATTTTTCGTCAACAAGGATTAAGCACAGACTCTCTCTCTCTCTCTCTCTCTCTTGCACCCATCTTGCGACAGGGTAAACACAAGCAGGATTCTGCGACTTGGTGCATGGCACACTCGTTTCATGACCTCCTGGGTTGTCGCGACAAGATTGGCAGATGGTGGTGGCTGCTTCTGGGGCAGGAAACAAAAAAAAGTACGATTGCGTCTTACTTGGCTCTTAATCCGTCTGTTCCCAAAGGCCAGCTGAAATTGGCCCAGTAATAACGTTTAAAATGTCCTAATTGTCCTACAGTGCTCTAGGGCTAATAACAACATTAGCCAATTATGAGATGTTGTTTAGTGCCGGCACATTATGTACCAAAGAGCTGGCGAGCATCAACGAATACTTGTAAAATTTAGCAAATAAAATAAAACTGAAATCAAAAGAATGATTCCGGCTGAGCTTTTGGGATAAGGCTCACATTTGAGGGGAAAGGGGAGGTAGAAAAATAGGGGTTTTCCTCAGATCATCTTCTGAGGTCATAGCAGCAGCAAAACTTGAGCTAAGATCTTCGGGTTAATAGTCTGGTCTTGTAGTCTTTATGCTAAGATATTAACAGTAAATTGTGCTGGCGTGTTACAACCAATTCATGGCAACCCCACAAAGTTCCCCCTCATGGGGTTTTCAAAGCAAGAGATGAGTAGAGGTGTTTTTCCAATGCCTTTTCCTCTGCAAAGCAGCCCCAGTCTTCCTTGGTGGTCTCCAATCCAAGTCCTGATGCTGCGTGCTGTAGTGGTTAAGAGCGGGTGTTTGGTGGACTCTAATTTGGAGATCCCCACTCCACATGAGCAGTGGACGCTAATCTGGTGAACCGGGTTGGTTTCCCAGAAGAAGAGTTGGTTTTTATATGCCAACTTTCTCTACCTTTTAAAGAGAATCCAACCGGCTTACAATCTCTTTCCCTTCCCCTCCCCATAACAGACACCCTGTGAGGTAGGTGGGGCTGAGAACTCTAAGAGAGCTGTGACTAGCCCAAGGTCACCCAGCAGGATGCATGTGTAGGAGTGGGGGAACCAACCCAGTTCACCAGATTAGTGTCCGCCGCTCATATGGGGGAATGTGGAATCAAACCCAGTTCCCCAGATTAGAGTCCACCGCTCCAAACCACCACTCTTAACCACTGTACCACGCTGGTGTAACAACAGCAGTTTTTGACATTTACTATTGTATTTTCAGAATGTTTTTTTTTTCATTGGTGGCCAGGCATTGATTGAAAATCCCCCGTATACCTACGACCTTATTGTAAAACAGGGCATCAGTGCCTGAGATATCCCAATTATCATTCCATGGCCACTGGAACTTAGTAAATAATTCATAGAAAATTATTGATCTGATCCAACCTTTTTATATTTGTCTGTGAATCACCTTGAATGACTTTCCACCTGACCTACACAGGGCTAAATCTCAATTTCAAATACTGTGTGCCAATATATAAGCTGACATTTCTTTTACTTCAGATACTTATAGAAGTCATTCATTCAGGGCCCACACACACACACACACACACACACACACAAAATCCATCAAATGTAGCATTGAATATACACCTTTGGGCAATCAAAAAAAAATCAGGAACACGTTCAATTCAATAACTAACTTGATTCAAGTATTCCGTTTTAATATTTTCTTCCCATTAAGTTTCAGTTCTCCCAGTTTCAGATTTCCACTAGAGTGGAAAGGCACAAAGAAACCGCAGCTGAGGAAATACTAGAACACGGGGTCATCTGCTAAAGCTGGAGGGTGACAGATTCAAAACAGATAAAAGGAAGTATTTTTTTCACACAACGCATAGTTAAATTGTGGAACTCCCTGCCCCAGGATGTGGTGATGGCTGCCAGCTTGGAGGGCTTTAAGAGGGGAGTGGACGTATTCATGGAGGAGAGGAGTATTCATGGCTGTTAGTTAGAATGGATACTAGTCATGCTGCATACCTATTCTCTCTAGTATCAGAGGAGCATGCCTATTATTTTGGGTGCGGTGGAACACAGGCAGGATGGTGCTGCTGGCTGCTGCACTCGTCTTGCTTGTGGGCTTCCTAGAGGCACCTGGTTGGCCACTGTGTGTACAGATGGCTGGACTTGATGGGCCTCGGTCTGATCCAGCAGGGCCTTTCTTATGTTCTTATGTTCTTAAAACAGGACAAGATTCATTGTATTGTTCAAAGGGTTAGTGGTTATACCACTTAGTGATATTTCAGATTAAATTGGAAACCAGCAGTATATTTTAAGGATGCTTATTGCGCTTATTTTTTTTTTTCCTATTTCATAACAACTCTGTCAAGGTTATCAGCATTCACCTTTTTTTCTGAGCAAAGAAAGGTGGGTCTTTGGAATATGTCAACAAAGTATACAGTCCCACTGAACCTAAAATTTAGAGGGGTGAAGAACAGGTGTGCCCTTCACTCCCCAAATTCCTCACCTTGTTTGGTACTTTTCATGGGCTATTTGAAAACTGCACTAATTAATGCTTTTCCAAGGGATAATGAAGTGTACATATAAATATATTTATTTAGTTATTTCATTTATAGCACGCTGTTCTTGAGACTCACGATGGATTACAATTTTTTTAAAAAAGATTCAATCAGACAGCATCCAACAAACAAAGCTGTAGTCCTAGAAACTGGAAATCATGCAGATAAACACATAAGCAAAAACCTAAGGCATGATGCCCCATAATGCAGAAAATTGGGAAGAGAAGAAGAAGAAGAACTGGTTTTTATATGCCGACTTTCTCTACCACTAAGAGAGAATCAAAACAGTTTACAATCACCTTCCCTTCCCCTCCCCACAACAGACACCTTGTGAGGTAGGTGGGGCTGAGAGAGCTCTAACACAGCTGTGACTTGCCCAAGGTCACCCAGCTGGTTTCATGTGTAGGAGTGGGGAAACAAATCCAGTTCACCAGATTAGCCTCCGCCGCTCATGTGGATGAGTGGGGGAATCAAACCTGGTTCTCCAGATCAGACTCCACTGCTCCAAACCACCGCTCTTAACCACTACACTACACTGGCTCTGCACTACACCACGCTGGTTAGAAAAGAGGAAGACAATTCAGGAAAGGGAAGGGGATAAATACAATAAACATTGAAATAGACTACAATCCTACTCTCTTTGTTGATGTGTAAACTGTTCTTTACTTCTTTTTAAAAAAAGCAGACCTCTCTTTCTCGTCCCAAACCAAAGGACCAGCTAAGAGTCCAAAGTGAATGTTGTAAAGCCCAGTAGCTCAGTTCAAGCCCTAGCTAAGACCATCTTGGTTGTATGATGGCAGTAAATCACAGGACAGGAGTGCCCATAAGGTTCAATCTAGTACTAGGGATGAACCCACAAGAAATCCAGAGGTAGATACTACTGTGCTTTGGAACACAGGCAGGAAAATGCTGCTGCAGTCGTCTTGTTTGTGGGCTTCCTAGAGGCATCTGGTTGGCCACGGTGTGAACAGACTGCTGGACTTGATGGACCTTAGTCTGATCCAGCATGGCCTTTCTTATGTTCTTATGAGGACAGGTCTATCCATGGTGACTAGTCAAAATGGATACTAGTCATGATGCATACCTATTCTCTCCAGGATCAGAGGTGCATGCCTATTCTGTAAGGTGCCCTTGAATGCAGGCAGGAGAATGCTGCTGCAGTTGTCTTGTTTGTGGGCTTCCTAGAGGCACCTGGTTGGCCGCTGTGTGAACAGGCTGCTGGACGTGAATGACCTTAGTCTGATCCAGCATGGCCTTTCTTATGCTCTTATGAGTCTGGAAATATTGGAGGGGATAGACCACAGAAGTTGAACTGTTCACCCATGGGGTACAGCTATCACATGTTCTTACCAATCAATGCCATCCATACCGCCAGGAACCAAATCTACATCAGTTTGCCTGTTCACAGCTGCCTTGAATGGCTGTAGAATAGTTCGGCAGCTGTTGTGCTGCAGTTGTGGACTTTCACTTCCTGGTGGCAATGGCGATTCCTTTCTTTTGACAGCTAGATGACAGTCTGGCTTGTAATTCTTATCCCTCACAACATAAGGCAGAGAAAAAGTGCTTTGCTAAAATAGACAACAGGTATTTTAACTTTGAGAAAGGTAATGCATACATTACTATGTATGGGTGTGAAAGCTGGACATTGAAGAAAGCTGATAGGAAGAAAGTAGATTCTTTTGAAATGTGGTGTTGGAGGAGAGTGTTACAGATACTGTGGACTGCCAAAAAACCCCCACAAATCAGTGGGTTATAGATCAAATGAAGCCTGAACTGACCCTAGAAGCTAAAATGACTAAACTGAGGCTATCGTATTTTGGTTACATTATGAGAAGACAAGAGTCGCTGGAAAAGACAGTCATGCTAGGAAAAGCTGAGGGCAGCAGGAAAAGAGGAAGACCCAACAAGAGATGGATTGACTCAATAAAGGAAGCCACAGCCCTCGGTTTGCAAGATCTGAGCAAGGCTGTCAAAGATAGGACATTTTGAAGGACTTTGATTCATAGGGTCGCCATGAGTTGGAAGCGACTTGAAGACACTTAACACACACAATGCATACAAGGAGAGTTAGCATGGCGTCATGGTTAAGGTATCACACTAGGACCCAGGAAACAGTGGGAACAATGCCAGGAAGATGAACAAGTAGAACTGCAGCAATATGTTGAAGGACAGTTGGGCAACACTTGATGGAACATTTGTACAATGTAACTTATATTTCGGCTCTCCCCTTTTTAATAGAAGCAGGAGAAACCTCACTTTTGCTTGCAGGGAGAGGCATTTCACATATGCACTTGGTAAGATAAATTTTGAGCCCCTGAAGTCTTATTCCTGCCTATACCGACAGTTCCTGAGTAACAAAAAGAAACAGTTTCTCGAATTCATGCTTCTTGACAAAAGCCATTTGGTTCTGCAGCACCTGGGCTCATAGATTTTCTTCAACACATTTTTTTTAGAAGCACAACTGCTACCAGTGAGTTCCTTGCCATAAAAGAGACATTTTAATAGGATCCTGCATGGCGGGGGGAGGGTTGGGGTCACTGGGGATTTGGGGGGAGGTAGTTGTTAATTTCCTGCATTGTGCAGGTGGTTGGACTAGATGACCCTGGTGGTCCCTTCCAACTCTATGATTCTATGATTTAAACAACCCGTTCCATGGCAGCTGGCTTGGGCCAGAGCAGTAGCTGGATGCGCATGTTTACAGAAGACTTAGCACCAAAAGATCTACAGAAAGTAATATGAGCGGCAACCTTTCAAAGTAATAAAGAGATTGCAAGATATCAAATCAGTCTCATTTGCAACTTAACTCTCCAGACTATCAGTCATGCTGTTCCAATATTGTACTCGTGTCTGTTCTTGTACTGCATTTGTTTCAGTAGTTATAATTCCATTTTCCTTATCCTTAACATGTATTTTCTGTGATTGTGAGTGATAATATCTGAAGGGGTTCACGAAGGAAAGATTCTGTTTTGATTGCAACCCCCAAACAAGAAAGAATGCACAATTGTTGTCTATATGCCATATGTGCATATATAGATAAAGTTTTAAGGCCCTCAATCCATTGAATTATGGAGGTGGGCATTAGGGTTGCCAGGTGCCCGGTGGTAGTGGGCAAACCCCCGGTAATTTACCCCTCTGCCCGCCAACCACCTGAGGGTCAGTGGGCAAATGTGCACGCACACGTACACACCGCACGCACGGCACTTCCAGTTTACAACTGGAAGTGCCACCTCGTGAGTTTGAGTGCCTCCTCTTAGTTTGAGTGGTAAAGGGCCGCTCAAACTAAGAGGTATAAGGCCTCGAGCGAGGCGGCACTTCCGGTTGTAAACCCGACCTCAGCTTCATAGCCTCCCGCCGGAAAAGAGGGGGGACCTGGCAGCCCTAGTGGGCATTTCTCTCTCCAGTCTGGTGGAATCATCTCTCTAATGAGACCAGGGCCCTGTGGGGACTTAAGGCGTTCCACAAGGGCTGTAAAACAGAGTTATTCCACCAGGCCTATGGTTGGGGTCAGCTATAGATTTTCCATCAATGCTGGCCTCCCTACCTTCCCACCTCCCCACATTTCCATTCTAACTTATTACAATCTATCTGGAGGGTTCTGACCGCCTACAGGCCCTGCTGTGGACTATATGCTACTGGGAGGGCCATCTTTAGGGTTGCCAACCTCCAAAAAACAACAGAATTAAGAACCCAAAGGTCAAGAAAAAAATCAACGTTCAAGGCCAAATATTATACACTGTAAAGGTTATATCAGTATAAAATACTGATTTTATACTGATTATATATAATATATAATATCTCTTCAATGTTGTAATATAAGTCTTTTAGCAACAGTAAGTCCACGGAGGGTCCATTTTCATTGACCATCAGTTAACCTCCACAGGCAAAAAGTTTAAAAAGTACATAAGTATCCTCAAAGATCAATGAATACCCCAATACAAAATTGATATGAGTGATTACTTCCTCCCCAAAAGACTGAATAACTGGCAGGTCCAAAGGTCAGATGCTAACATCCCTATGGTAGAAAGTTGCAGTAAATGGTGCTAATTTGCAATGTTGTGCTGCTTGATCAATTTTTACATTATCACATTACTCTCTCACTGGATAGGTTTTTAATGTAATTATTCAGAATACTTTCTCATTTTAAGTGTAAACTAATTTTGAAAGGACTCCACTAATGAGCAAATTCTATTTCTTCCATAGTCAAAAGTTTTACCTGTCTGAAGAGGTAAAAGCTATATGAGATCTGTGCTTCTGGTCCTTCTCTGTGTTCTTGGGCATGGGATGAAGGGCAACAGCCAAAAGGCTCTTGGCCCTTAGCCTGTGTTCCTGGCCCAGTCAGTCCAGAACCAGCCATGGAGTAGGAGTTGCACTTTTTTCTTTCTTCCATTCTTCATTTAAATGCTATTTTGAAACCAATTTGAGTCCCCGGGGGGGGGGGGGAAGGCTACAAACATCTAAATAAATATTTACAATAAGCCCTGCTCCTGAATCTGAATACCTTTATTTGGTCTCAGAATTTCCAGCTGCTCATTGGCAGCCTCAAGTTTCCACCAGAGTATACGGATTTACAACAATAAGCCCAGTGAATGGTGAACCACTAGCTACTGATGCTTACTAAAGACCCTTGTGTTTGGCTGTCCCCTTTTCTCCCCAACCTCTTTTCTGCCAATCAAAGTTGAACAGAAAAAAAATGGTCAGTTATGACAAATGTCTCAGATGCCTTAAAATATCACTGTCTGCTCTCCATCTGGGCATCTGGGGGGGGGGGGAATTTCCACTGTTGAGTGACATCTGGATGGAGGACAGGAGGACAGCCAAGACAGTGAAGTTAATGAGAGCTGTAGCAGATGCCATCAGTGTTATAAGGCTTGGGAATTCAGCTTATCTCCCCCCCACCCACACCAAAAAATCAGTGTGCTGTAGCAATCCTGAAAACCACTAATATAATTATTTAATTTATGTCATATATGGTCCACTATTCCCACTGAGACTCGAGGCAGCTTATGCAGGGTGAGACAATTTAAATCAACAGGAATAGGACATCAAATAGACAATACAATAGAGGCGTGGGTTGCAAAAATCCAAAAATAAGCAGCACTCTGATAGTTGAGCAAAAACCAAGTTGAAGCCACGCTTGGCACCAACTCTCTGGACCCCTCACCCTAAGGAGATCCATCTTCCATTGGTGTCTTCTATCAGTGGGAGATGAATTTTTTCGTTTCGTTTGGTATACCCCAAATAACAGTTATTGGCCCTCCTCCCTGATTTTGGTTTGGTTTGCTTATGTGTTCTTATCAAATTGGTTGATCATTTTAAATATTTTTTTTAATTGTCCAAGTGTTTTAATGTTTTAAAGTTTGCTGCCTTGGAGACCTGATCAGGTGGAAAGGCAGCATAAAAAATATTTCGAATAAATACATAAATAAGCTTGATAGATTGCACAGGAATTACACAGTAGGATCATATAGCAACAGACAGTATGGACTAGTTACTGTAGTATGGACCACACACCCTAGGCATTTATTAACCCTCTTTCTGAAGTGAGTAATATAATATAAAAAAAAAAATGAAATGTGCCCCTATGCTTATTTACTGAAGTACGGTATATGAGTTATTAGGAGAGTCTTTCCTAGGATGCATTTCTAACATAATTCAAGCAGATGGAGTTAATTTTGATGATGACTTTTATACGAGTACAAAGCTGTTAATGACCCTCCTATTTATCTCCCACTGCATGCTCTAAGATTAACAGAAAAGTCACAAAGTAAATAAAGAATGAATTGTCCCCCCACAATGGCAATTAACAATTTGAGGGGTTCCTTCTGTTATTCTAAGTAGGCAGTCTTCACTTTAATGGGGGGGGGGAATTCACTAGAAACAAAGAGAAGGGGGGGGTAACTAGGATCCATAACCTATGTATACCAGGATAGTCCTGAGTGAAAACTCTCAAATGAGCAGGCAGTTGTATAATAAAAAAATATGGTTTTATTAAAGATTAAAAACAGTAAAACAAGAAATATATCAGTCCTACCTAGGAACGTGGATCCTGCAAGAAAGATAAAGTAGTCATAGTAAGGGAAAAAAAATTTTAAGCTGAAGCATTTCTCTTTTAACAAGCATTTTTTTCTTTTTTGTTTTGTCAATTTTCGAAATGCAATGTACCACATTTCTAGGGTTGCCAACCTCCAGGTAGTAGCTGGAGATCTCCTGCTATTATAACTGATCTCCAGCTGATAGAGATCAGCTAACCTTGAGAAAATGGCCGCTTTGGCAATCAGACTCTATGGCATTGAAGTCCCTCCCCTCCCCAAACCCCGCCCTCCTCAGGCTCCGCCCCAAAAACCTCCTACCGGTGGCGAAGAAGGACCTGGCAACACTATGTATTTCGCAGATCTTTATTTCAGCTTGAAAATCTGTGTTTTGATTTGGTTTCTCTCTTCCACAAACTGAAGCCAGAAGTCTCATTTGTTGCGGCATTAACTGATTCCTCCCATCAACGCTTTCCCCATTAAAATTAACATCTTTCCCAGCATTCTTGGCATAATAAATGATGTATAGTGTATACATAAAAAGAGAAAAAAATGCCATAAAAGAAGCAGATGAATCGCAAACCCCCATCAACAAATATGGGCAAAACAAAAAGACTCGTAACAACAGCATACAGAAAGAATAATAAATGTGAACATGCATATCAATACTTCCCTAGTTTTATTTGAGTGTTTAAGCAGGGAAATACCTAGTGCTGAGCCAAATGGATGACATTAATGGGATTAGAGGGGAGGTATCTCTAAATGGGATTCGACTGCAGGCTCCACATCGCTGACAGATACCTCAGAAAATCACCTGAGGGGATTTTAGAGAGGCAAACAGAGTTTCAATAAGTCCAACAAAATGTCTCAGCAGATTCTTGCCGTGAACTATGATCACGCAATTGGGATTCATATATAACTTAATAGTCTGTGGTTTCTGATTCAGGAGGAAGAACAGGAAACAAGACGCCCGTGACAACTGATAGGCCCTGGGTGGAGGCGCATAAGCCCTTTTTCATCCAACCGTACGAATAACTACTGTGGTGCAGCTGTGGATATTCAGAATATTCTTGTGGCTGAGAGGGTGTCTCAGTTCTATACTATACAACAGTCAACATCCAACTGTGGTTCTAGTGACTGTTCTGTGATAAATAGGGCTGCCCTTGAGGCTGATCCAAAAGCTCCCGCTGGTACCAAACGCCGCAGCGAGACTCCACCACATTAAGCCAGTGCCCCGTAATCTGCACTGGCTCCAGATGGAATATCGGATCCGGTTCAAGGTGCTGGTTTTGACCTCTAAAGCCTTACATGGTCTGGGACCTTCGTATCTGTGGGACTGCCTCTCCTGGTATGCCTAGGGTGGCCAACCGCCAGGTACTAGCTGGAGATCGCCTGCTAAAACGGCCGCTTTGGCAATTGGACTCTATGGCATTGAAGTCCCTCCCCTCCCCAAACCCTGCCCTTCTCAGGCTCTGCCCCAAAAACCTCCCTCTGGTGGTAAACTCTAGGTATGCCCCCCCAGAGAAGATTACATTTGCCATCTACTGGTGGTCCCCAGCCTGACAAGTACCCAGCTGGCCTCGGCCAGAGCCAGGGCTTTTACTGCCCTGGCTCCTGTCTGGTGGAATCGTCTCTCTAATGAGACCAAGGCCCTGTGGGGCCTTAAGACGTTCCAAAGGGCCTGTAAAACAGAGCTGTTCCACCAGGCCTATGGTTGCGGTCAGCTACGATTTCCCCCTCGATGCTTGCCTCCCTGTCCCCCCCCCCACATTTCCATTCGAACGTATTACAATCTATGTAGGTGAGTTCTGACTGCGTACAGGCCCTGCTGTGGACTACATGCTACTGGGAGGGCCACCCTATACATTTTGTGGATGTTTTTACTAACTATGTTGGGACATATTTCCATTTATAATGCATTTCTAATATGGTGTTGTTGTAATTTTAGTGTATGTGTTGGTGTTAAACTAGGGTTGCCAACCTCCAGGTAATACAACAGATCTCCAGCTGATAGAGATGAGTTCCCCTGGAGAAAATGGCCGCTTTGGCAATTGGACTCTATGGCCGTGTTGGAGAACCTATGGCATGTGTGCCAAGTCCGGCACGCCGAGCCCTCTCTGTGGGCACGTGTGGGGGCGGCGGGGGATTTGAAGGGAGCGCGGAGCCCTTCAAAGTGCCCCCCCTTCCATGAACTCCCCGCCCCCCCCCTTGCCAAGCTGGGAGGAAACCTCAATACTCAGGTTAAATTGCTGTGTTGGCACTTTGCGATAAATAAGTGGGTTTTGGGTTGCAGTTGGGCACTCGGTCTCTAAAAGGTTCGCCATCACTGCTCTATGGCATTGAAGTCCCTCCCCTCCCCAAACCCCGCCCTCCTCAGGCTCCGCCCCAGAAACCTCCTGTGGGTGGCAAAGAGGGATCTGGCAACCCTATGTTAAACTAATGCTGTGTAAGCTGCCCTGAGCCTGGCTGGGGGTGGGGTGGGCTATCAGATTAACACATAAATAAATACATAAATCCTCTGATAGTGTCACATTCTGCAGCCTGGATCTGATTCGTACCTGGTTAGGAGACCACTGGAAGCTCCCTCAGATGTGACCCTTGAGCATTTTAAAGGAAAAGTGACTCATAAAGATAATAAAGCAGTCTTTATTATGGCCCAGAGGCCATCCAGAAGCAGGAAAAAACCCACCACTATTATAAAATTATTTACCTATGTATCATCTCGGCAAACTCTGACCTGGATGACCCAGGCTAGCCCAATCTTGTCAGCTCTCAGAAATTTAGTAGGATCAGCCCTGCTTAGTAACTGGTTGGGAGACCATCAAGGAAGTCCATCCAGGGCCATTAAGGCAGAGGCAGGCAATGGCAAACCACCTCTGAACATATCTTGCCTTGAAAACCCTACTGGGTCACCATAAATCCACAATGACTTGACAGCATTTTCCACCACTGATCTCAACAAGCATCACTCATCCTAATACTCATCATAATACTCATCCTAATTTGGGGAGGGGAGGGGCTGTGGCTCAGTGATAGAGCATCTGCTTGGCATGCAGAAGTTCCCAGGTTCAATCCCCTGCATCTCCAGTTAAAGGGACTAGGCAAGTAGGTGATGTGAAAGACCCCTGCCTGAGACCCTGGAGAGCTGCTGCAGGTCTGAGTAGACAATACTGACTTTGATGGACCAAGGGTACGATTCAGTACAAGGCAGCTTCATGTGTTCATCTCACAGTTTAAGGTTTAGAATCCTAGTTAATTATGCACATGACGTTAACTTAGCCCATATTTTCATTGCAGAGAACAGAAACTTATCCATAGGTATAATAGTCTTTGGTCATCCCCTGCCAGTAAGATTGTGAGAGTCTTTCGCTCAGAGAACATGATTTTTTTAAAGCGACCAACAAAGGTTTAAATAGATCCATGCCTATTCATAAAATCTAAACTGAAAAAACATATGAACCAGTCTTTCAATCAAGTTAGCAGAGCAAGGACGAAATCTACGATTAGATGGGTTTTTTTTTTTTTAATCTTCCCATCAAATGTGCAGACAGTGGCATGTTAAATCTGGCATGTATAAACTCATGGCAGTATCTTGGAAGAGTTGATATTGATCGATAACATGCATATTGATGTGGGATCATTGGGACGAAACTGAATGGTAGGGGAGAACACACCTTGGGCTTTAGCCAATGTTTCTTGAGGTTTTACAATAATAAATAGAATCTAAAGAAACGGAGTTTGACGAGGACTCATGGAAGGCAAATGTGTTTTGGCTTTAACAAGAAGCTACTGACCTAACAGAAATAGATATCACTTTAAAAGTTTTAAGAAAGCCAAGACGTTCAAGCCGAGATAGAACAGAGACCTGCCTTTAAAGGAAGAAGGATGCATCAAGCCAAGGATGTAAAAAATGTTTACTAAGTGCACCATTAAAAAGGAAACTGATGATGCCATCTATTACTGGCCTTGTACTTCCTATCTTGGATTATTTCAAGGTCATGAAGGCAGAAGTGATAAGTAAACCAGGGCAACTTAAAGCCAATAAATCACTGAGGCTGCAGAAGACTTATCCACCTGTGGGAAATAAAACCAAGGAGAGAAATTGGACATGGAGAAAAATACGCATGGAATTTTTTCTAGGGTAGGCATTCAATTCTAAAGGCTGAAGATAAACTGGAATTGATCCGTGGTTTTGAGATTAGATATTTGGTGCTTTAACCTCAATCCAGCCATGTGTGGAAACGTCATAGGCTCCTCCAAATAAGAAAAATAAGAAAAAGCACCACACAGTGATTTTTTTTTTGCTTCCTTAAATGGACATAAAAAGAGCGTCATGATTACATAACAGCTATTTCATCTGTAAATACAGTCAGGAAGCCACAAACTGTGGTACGTTTAGTAGCCAACTGGAACTTTCTGTTAACCAGCTATAAAGTCCAACGTTTGTGAGTATTCTTTTTTTTATATTTTATATTTTAGAATGATATAACATCACAGAATCATAGAGTTGGAAAGGGCCATAAAGGCCACCTAGTCCAAACCCCTGCTTAATGCAGGATCAGCCTAGAGCATCCCTGACAAGTGTATGACCAGCCTCTGCTAAAAGACCCCAAGATCGCATTAGCTTTTTTTGTCACTGCATCACACTGGCTGCTCATATTTAATTTACGGTCCACTCATACCTCAAGATCTTGGTTACACACACTGCTACCCAGAAGTGTATCCCCAATCCCGTATGCACGTCCCTCATTTTTGTTACACAGATGTAGAACTCGGCACTTATCTTTGTTGAACTGGATCTTGTTCACATCTGCCCACTTTTCCAGTGTGTTCAGATCGTGTTGAATTCTATATCTTCTGGTTTGTTCGCTGCTCGTCCCAATTTGGTGCCATCTGCAAATGTAATGAGTAGTCCTTCCACACCCTTATCCAGATCATTTTTAAAAATACTGAAAAGTACCAAGAGACTCTAATCTGGAGAACCTGGTTTGATTCCCCACTCCTTCACATGAGTGATGGACTCTAATCTGGTGAACCAGGTTGGTTTCCCCACTCTTCCACATGAAGCCAGATGGGTGACCTTGGGCTAGTCACAGTTCTCTTAGAGCTCTCTCAGCTCCACCTACCTCACAAGGTGTCTGTTGTGGAGAGGGGAAGATGGGAAGGTGATTGTAAGCCGGTTTGATTCTTCCTGAAATGGCAGAGAAAGTCAGCATATAAAAACCAACTCTTCTTCTTCTGCTTCTGCTTCTGCTTCTGTTGTGAATTTTCCAACTTCTGGATTGGCACAAATAGAAACACTGACTTTCCTCCATGCAAGGGCATTAAAAAAAAAAGTTTTTGAAATTTGGCCACTTTCCCCATTACTAGCATTTAACTAAAAAGAGCCATTTGATTCCTCAACACAGCACAGAAATGCAGGAATTCAATAAAAATAATGAACGATTTCAGATCTTGAAGAAAACTGACCCTTGATGTTTGTCACCTCTTATCGCAAGCAATTCATCATGACTTATCTCTTCCATTTCAAAGTATACTGCATCACTTTCTGTTTGTCGGGGTCTGAAGAACTCCCGTTATTTTTTTATGCTGTATCTCTACTACCCGGCACAACAATGTCTAACTGTGCATTCCTGAAGGGGGGCGCAAATGCTCTTAGGAGCCAGCGTGACCCCTAAGCCAGTGTCCATGCCACTTGAGCCATACAAACTGGCAGAGACACCGGCATAGCACCACTTATGCGGCTCCCCCCCCCCAGACTTGGGCAGCAGTGAGGCCCTCGGATGGCAGCGCAACCTCCTGAGAGCCAGCATGGTTAAGAGCAGTGGTTTGGAGTGGTGGACTGATCTGGACAATCGGGTTTGATTCCCCCCTCCTCCACATGAGCAGCAGAGGCTAATCTGGTGAACAGGATTTGTTTCCCCGCTCCTACACACAAAGCCAGCTGGGTGACCTTGGACTAGTCACACTCTCTCAACCTCACCTACCTCACAGGGTGTCTGTTGTGGGGAGGGGAAGGGAAGGTGATTGTATGCCGGTTTGAGTCTCCCTTAAGTGGTAGAGAAAGTCGGCATATAAAAACCAACTCTTCTTCTTCTCCTGCTGGCATTCTCCTGGGGGCAAGTCCCAGTGGTGGCATTCCCAGGGTGTCCTGGGGGAGTGGAGCTGCCATGAGGCAGCTGCCTAACCCCTTTCAGCCCGGGTACGCCCCCTATCGCAGTTGCTGTGCCACACCCCCTTTTTGGTGGCGCAGCATCAACGTTTGCCATGGGGCCTTTTGCCCCATGTTTGGGATTTGTTAAAAAGCCCTTTTATTCCCCCTGGGACTTGAGGGGAGTTTCTGTTCTTGATTTCCTCCCCCCCCCCGATGACCCAGGCTAGCCCCATCTCATCAGATCTCAGAAGCTAAGCAGGGTTGTCCCTAATTAGTACTTGGATGGGAGACCACCACAGAATACGAGGGCTGCTATGCAGAGGCATGCAAAGTCCAGCAACCTTTGAATGTCCCTTGACTTGAAAACCCCACCAGGGGTCACCCATAAGTCAGCTGTGACTTGACAGCACTTTCCACCATTACCAGTTTGTTGACACTTTGGGGCAACTGGTTGGCTGCTTTTTGAAGCAGGACGCTGGACCTGATGGACCACTGTTCTGATTCTGCAAAGCCCTTCTTACGTTCTTGCTTTTCTTTGTTAATTCATGGTGGTTTATCTACTATGATTACCAAACCGGCACCATAGAATGCTATCAAAACAAGCAGTGAACAGTTCATTTTTTCCCCCTTAAAAGCATAATGATATAGGGAATGTTCCTTCGCGACACGCTTTTGGCTACGCTATAGCATAACTAAAACGTTATCAACCTTTTCAATGAAGAGTTGAAATGACAGACTGTAATTGAAATGTACATCTAACACTCCTTGGTTTTTAGGCGATGGGGAAAGGCTTGGCATTGTTTGCATCATCTTAGATAAATGGATCTTTACAGTATTTTTTAAAGGGAAATAGCTGCTGCCCAGGGTTTGTAGTGATAGGGGGGAAAACAGTTTTGCTGAACAGCTACTCAGGAGACTGTTTTTAATTGGAGAGACCATTTCAGAGGGCAAAGCTCTTCCTCCACTCTCCCCACAACCCACACTGCATACCAAATAAGAGCAGGGCTCCCACATGCCTGCAATGTCTTCTTCAGTAACATGGGAGAGATTCAAACACAGTCCCCAGAATCAAGTCTGGTTTGGCTCTTCACTGTTCAAGGGGATTTCAACTAACTTGTTCTTAAATCCTAACAATTCTATGTTTTGAAAAAAAAAATAGGGTTGCCGGGTCCCTCTTCGCCACTGGTGAGAGGTTTTTGGGCCGAAGCCTGAGGAGGGTGGGGTTTGGGGAGGGGAGGGACTTCAGTGCCAGAGTCCAATTGCCAAAGCGTCCATTTTCTCCAGGTGAGCTGACCTCTATCAGCTGGAGATTAGCTGTAATAGCAGGAGATCTTCATCTATTACCTGGAGGTTGGCAACCCTACCCCAACATCATTCAAAAATGCTTCACTAAATAGAAAATAAGGACTGTAAACATGTTGTTAGATACCAGACACTTACCATGCCAACAGCAACATTCCAGCTATCCATATCTGAATTTTCCATCTGATACAAATGGTATATTCTGAATATTTCCTGTTCTTTCCCAGATGCATAAATTAAGGGGTGTTTCAGATGTGTAGTAACTGTCTTGACTGCCTTTGGGGCAAAATTAAGGTTGCCTGTTCCAGGTTGGGAAATGCCTGGAGATTTTGGGGGTGGAGCCTGAGGAGGGTGTGGTTTGGGGAGGGGAAAGACCTCAGTGGGGTATAATGCCCTAGAGTCCATCTTCCAAAGAAGCTATTTTCTCCAAGTAAGCTGATCTCTGTTGCCTGGAGATCAGTCGTACTAGCCGGAGATCTCCAGCCACCACCTGGAGGTTAATAACCAAAGAACAGCACGAAGGCTCTACTATTTGTGCTGTTCTTTGGTTATTAACTAGGTTTATTGCAGCATAGGTGATTGTTGGTTATTAGCTTACCACCTGGAGGCTGGCAACTCTAGGCAGAAGATACATTTTAAAGTATAATTTTTAAAAAAGTTGGCAACATATACATTTGATGTGTAAGGTATTTCTTCCTTGATTTGACTAATAAATCTGAGTTGAATGTAAATCTTGAAAGGAGTGGGGAACATGGGCTGCGTTGCCAGTCTAGCTTGACTAAACTCCACTTTTAGTGACTACACCAAGCAAGGAAGATCTTTCCCGAAATGAAAATGAACATTCAGTAAAGTTGAATTAATGGTATCAGTTGCACAATTCCCAAACCTGTCACGTTAATGGGTAGGTGTGGGGCAGGAACAAAGACAATGAGCCATGAAGGCATTGTTAACGTAATCCATGGGCCATCATTGTATTTGTTATCAATCCCGTGTCAACTCAAGTTACCCGACAATAATAAAGATAAATAGCGACAGAGCGGAGCTTTCTCGATACCATTCTAAATGAATGACCGGGAATCGGATTTGTCATACTGTCTGGCGCTTAATGGCAAAAGTAATTCAAGGACGGATGCTTTTCCTACAAGCTCTACATCACTTCAATCGTTGAACACCACAAGCATGTTTTTTAATTGTTTATGTGATCTATCACTTGATTGTCTCCTTTGCTCCCCTTGCTAAATCAGAAATGGAGAAATTAATAATCAACTTAGGCACAACTGCATAAGTAGCTACTTTGGGATAAAGATTGATTAATATCTCATCTGAGGAAGCCAGGACTTCAGATGTGTAACGGAGAAATATCAATTTTCTTAAATCTGGTCTGATTTTATTGCACATGGCCATAGGCCATTCCGAGATTGTTGTCAAGTTGCAGCCGACTAGTGGCGACCCCTTCAAGGGGTTTTCAAGGCAAGAGATGAACAGAAGAGGTGAACAGAAGAGGCAACCCTGAACTTCCTTGGTGGTCTCCCATCCAAGTACAAACCAGGACTGACACTGCTTAGCTTCTGAGATCTAATGAGATTGGGCTAAGGTGGGCCATCCAGGTCAGAGTGTTACAAGATGAGTCTAACTAAAACATGAACCGCAGAAGGTGACCAAAACAATTGGCAAAATACATTGCCATATGAATGCACTATGGCCAACCAGCTACCTCTAGAAAGCATACAGGCAGGATGATGGCAACAGCATCCTCTTTCCTTTGCTCCCCAATAACTGATATAAAAAGGCATAATGCCCCTGGGTACCTGGAAGGAGCCATCCATGAAAGAAGCTTCATCCTACCCAAACATATACTGTACAAGTATAATTGTTAATATATAATTATTTCCCCTTGAGAAAATGGATATTTTGGAGGATGGACTCAGTGGCACTGTATCCCATTGAGGTCCTTGTCCTCCCCAGCTCCATTCCCAAATCTCCAGGAGTTTCCCAACCTGGATCTGGCAACCCTTCCCTCCTTCCTCCCACCGGTGGCCAGGGGTCCTGGCAACTCTATTGCCACATGGCTAGGGAACATGGTGCCAAGGGTCTCCTGCCTTGACAATCATCCCAAGAAAAAAAATCATCCCCCCAAAAAAATCCACTCTCCTCAGACTCCACCCCCAAATTATCCAGGTAGTGCATTTCCCAACCCAGATCTGGCAGGGGTCACTGGGGCTGTGGGGGAGGGTAGTTGTAAATTTCCTACATTGTGCAGGGGGTTGGACTAGATGACCCTGGTGGTCCCTTCCAACTCTATGATTCTATAAGAGGAAGCTATAACTATCTCTCTTAAAAGGTGAATTTAAGAAAAAGAAATGCCACTCCTCATAACTCCTTATATGAATGCTAATTTAGCTGGACTGCTGAGTGGAAGGTCATTGGAATGAAAATTAATCCAGACAATTGATTACTACAAACAAAGATGGCAACCCTTTTATGACAGATATGTTTGATGAAAAATGTATACAAAACATGCTGAAATGTTAGATTGAAGTGATAGTGGTAGTATTAGTGTGAAATGACTATGATATGTTTAGTTAGATGGGAAATCATGAAGTACCGGTATAACAAATAGAAGAAGCATAAGAAGGCCAAGAAGATTATAGTTTTATAGTATTACAGTTTTACTAAGTAAGAATAAGATTTTGGTTAGACAATAAGAATAAGGCTTGAAGGCAAGGTATAGATAAAAAAGATAGACACGTTGGAATTATAATTTGAATGAGTGGTTATATTATTAGCCTAATAAGGGTCAATGTATTACTGAGGGTAAGATAGAGGGAGGGGGCTGTCCCGGACATTGATCATGATAAGTTGACACTATTTTATTTTATGTGTTTCCCTTTTTCTTTTCTTTATCCTATAAAATAATAAAAAAGCAATGAAAATTAATCCAAGGAGCAATCTCAGGGAAAGGAGGCACTATTTCAATTAGGTCAGATTTCACAATTGCCCATACTCCCTAGTTGGCCATGTTAGAAGCCACCATCTTGCCCCATAAGCCTCTCATTGAAAGAATGGGGATGATAACACTGAACTGGTGTATAGGGTTATTGGCATGACTCAGACAAAATAACATATATGAAGCACTTTGAACATTCAAGACCTATACAGATGATCATTTTTAAGTAGTAGAATATCAGCCCCTGCCAACACTGGAGCGTATAGCCCGTTATATACATCATGAACATTTGTCGGTTCTGAATGTCAAAAAACAGAAGACTAGCACAGTTATTATGGTGAGAAGTGATATATAGCTGAGCAATGGTAATTTACTCCTCATCACTGTGTGTAGGAACAGATGGTCCATAATTAATAAACCACTTCACAGGTGGAGTTTTCAAGCGGGAGAGAGAAAAACAAAGAACTAAAGAAACTTTCTCTACCAGGTTTATTTACTTTCTTCTTGCCGTCACAAGGCTAAGGTGTAATTACCTGGTGTAATTACTGCTTAAAGAACTAACCCAAAAATGGCTTCATAGCTTTGGCAAAAACATTATTTAATTATTTGTAGCATTTTATTCCAACAACAATACAAGAACCCTATTTATATCTTCAACGAGCACAAGGGTATCTATGGAGATAATGTCCTGCTTGTTTTCCAATCAACCATTTGCTTTTCAGAAAATGGTGTAATATGAGAACAGTAAGAAACTTGAGTTCTGAGATGAAGAAATCTCCGCTGTTGAAATGGAAAATGTCAGATAAGGCCAAAAATATATATATTCCCATTAAGGGTGTTTCTGTGATTCAAGCATGTCTATAATACTATGGGCTTGACCTGGATAGCCCAGGTTAGCCCGATCTCGTCTGATCTCCGAAGCTAAGCAGGTTTGGCCCTGGTTAGTATTTTCATGGGAGATCACGAAGGAAGTCTAGAGTTGCTCTGCAGAGACAAGCAATGTCAAACCCTCTCTGAACATGTCTTCCCTTGAAAACCCTACGTGGTAGCTCTAAGTCAGCTTGGCAGCAAATAACAAGAACAACAACAATAAGAGCCAGCGTGGTGTAGTGGATAAGAGCGGTGGTTTGGAGGGGTGGACTCTGATCTGGAGAACCTGGGTTGATTCTCCACTCCTCCACATGAGTAGTGGGGGCTAATCTGGTGAACCGGGTTGGTTTCCCCACTCCTACACACGAAGCCAGCTGGGTGACCTTGGGCTAGTCACACTCTCTCAGCCTCACCTATCTCACAGGGTGTTTGTTGTTGAGAAGGGAAGGGAAGGTGATTGTAAGCCGGTTTGAGTCTCCCTTAAATCAAAAGAGTTTCTGTCTAGACATTAGGAAGAATTTTCTAACAGTCAGAAAATCTCTCCACATAGGGCTCAGAGGTGGCACCGCAGCCCTGGACTCAAGGTAAGTGACGGGAGGGAGAGATGGGATGGGGAAATTGGGAAGGTAAAATTTGGATTCAGGTCTAATGGATCCAGTTTGGGGAGGGGATCTGAATATTCTTGATATAAGAGTTCAGGAATATCTTGGTTTCCCTAAAAATTTCAGGTCCATTAGACCCAAATCTGAATTTTATCATTTTTGTACACCCCTATTAGGGAATAAGAGCCCCGTGGTGCAGAGTGGTAAGCTGCAGTACTGCAGTCAAAAGCTCTGCCCACGACCTGAGTTCGATCCCGACAGAAGTCGCTTTCAGGTAGCCGACTCAAGGTTGACTCAGTCTTCCATCCTTCCGAGGTTGGTAAAATGAGTACCCAGCTTTTGCTGGGGGTAAAGGGGAGATGACTGGGGAAGGCACTGGCAAACCACCCCGCAAACGAAGCCTGCCTAGAAAACGTCGGGATGTGACTTCACCCCATGGGTCAGGCATGACCCGGTGCTTGCACAGGGGACTTTACCTTACCTAATAGGGAATACTATGGAATGAATTAACTTGACTGTGGTTGCCTGTATCACATCCTTTCACTTAAGAATCTTTTCTAGCTCCTTCATGGCTGCTGTTCCCAGTCTCAATCTCCTTCCGATTTTTTGGTTGCAATGGAGCCAAGGAATAGAAAGTGTTGAACAATTTCAGTTTCCTCATTGTCTTCCTTAAAGTTGAGTAATTTCCCAGTAGTCATTACTTTTGTCTACTTGATGTTTCGCTGTAGTCCTGCTTTGGCACTTTCTGCTTTGACTTTCATACGTAGTCATTTCAAGACTTTGTTCTTTTCTGCCAGTAATGAGGATAGGTGGCTGCTAACCAGAGAATGGGGTCTTCTCACTTGTTGCACTAAAATTATGGAATTCCATCTCCAGAGGGATTCATTTGTCCCCTCTATCATCATCTTCCACTAGAGGCCAAAGACATCTATTTTGTTTGTTTCTTTGATCCTGCTTCCCATGTTATGTGTATCTTTTATGTTTTTGTTTTGTTGAATTGTTTTTAAATATGGGCATTTTATATATATGCATTTTAAATTTTGTTTTAATGTTGTGTCTGTTGGCCACCTTGAGGACCCTGAACGGGATGGAAATAGGGTTCCCAGGTTTCTCTTCACCACCGGAGGTTTTTTGGGCAGAGCCTGAGGAGGGCAGTGTTTGGGGAGGGGAGGGACTTCAGTGCCATCGGGTCCAATTGTTAGAGCAGCCATTTTCTCCAGGTGAACTGATCTCTTCTGGAGATCAGTTGTAATAGCAGGAGATCTCCAGCCAGTACCTGAAGGTTGGCTACCCTAGGTGGAAAGGTGCCCTTGTGGATTACTTGCCAATGTTTTATATGCATTTCCATCATGGTACTCAAATACAACCATAGTACATATTAGGAACACATAACATGATTACTATCGTTTCCCCCTCCTTACGTGGTACAGCAATACTCTATATTACCTTGTTTTGTATACCTGAAATGATTATAGAAAAGTCCATAATGGATCATCTGCAGCAGCTGGGGTGGAAACCTTTGAAACATACATCAAAGAGGAATACAAATGCAGAATCAAATTAACAGGGTTTTTTTCCTCGTGTGTTCAACTGCTGTGTCTAATCTTTTATGACAGCTGGCGGCTGACAGTGAGTTATTTAACCCGGGCTCCACTTCACTAACTGTTCAATAAGGCTTTTCGGGGGAACAAAATCTGCTGAGTAATGCACTCTCCTCCCTCCCCCCCCAACTTCCATCTCACCTTCTTATTCCACAGCAGAATTGAGTTGAGACCATTTCCATTTCCATCAAAGCAATACAGATTTTTTGAAATGGAATAATTGTATTGTGGGGCGAAATGTTTGTCGAAGGTCACTCAAAGGGTAAAAAAATGAGTTCAGTCACTCATACCTTTCGGCATCTCAGGGGGGAAAATGTAGCAATGCATAGAAGGTTTGATTTCGTTGTTGTTTTTCAGTACCAAGGTGGATTTTTCAACAGCTTTTTTTGTCTGCTGACATTGTTTCTTTTTTTCTTTTTTTAAAGTCATTTTTTATGGACATAAGAAGCTGCATCATACCAAGTTATAACTTTCTCATAAGTACATAGAAAAGCCATGCTGGATCAGACCAAGGCCCATCAAGTCCAGCAGTCTATTCACACAGGGGCCAACCAGGTGCCTCTAGGAAGCCCACAAAAAAAGACAACTGCAGCACCATCCTGCCTGTGTTCCACAGCACCTAATATAATACTCATGCTCCTCTGATACTGGAGAGAACAGGTATGCATCGTGACTGGAATTCATTTTGACTAGTATTTATTTTCAGGAGGGGCCATGGCTCACTGGTAGAGCATCTGCTTTGCCTGCAGAAGGTCCCAGGTTCAATCCCAGGCACCTCCAGTTAAAGGGACCAGGCAAGTCAGTGATGTGAAAGACCTCTGCCTGAGACCCTGGAGAGCTGCCACCGGTCTGAGTAGGCAATACTGACTTTGATGGACCAAGGGTCTGATTCAGTATAAGGCAAGTTCATGTGACTAGTAGTCATGGATAGCCCTCTCTTCCATGAACATATCCACTCCCCTCTTCAATCATTCCAAGTTGGCAGCCACCATCACATCCTGGGGCAGGGAGTTCCACAATTTAACTATTTGTTGTGTCCTGGGCCTTTTTAAGACTGGAGATGCCAGGGATTGAACCTGGGACCTTCTGCATGCCAAGCAGATGTTGCACCACTGAGCCACAGCCCTACTCTATTCCCAATCCCCAGTCTAAATGGCAAATCTGAGACATTGGTGCTCATGACACTCTAGGTCAATTGCATAACAACTTGCAAATGGCTGCCATTTTGAACCTTGCCAGTATCAAGAAGTAAGTGATTTCTGCTTTTGATAGACTAACGCAGTTACCTTATTTTTATCTCTTGTTTTGGATCTAACAAAGAAACCATTTTGGTGTTTGTATTCTTATAATTTTAATATGTTTGATATTAAGTTACAATACTTTATGCAAAGTTCTTGGTTGTATACTGCAAGTATGTACAGCCTAGATTTTCAATCCCTACCCCAGTCACTTAAACTCAACAGAAAAATGTACGTCTGCAGCAGAATTAATTCACTGCTGCGTTTTTTTTTTAATCTTTCTGGTTATTTGCCCTCTTTTCACTATCTAACAGCCTATCTATGCATTTATATTGTTACATTCTGCCGAGTGAAAAGCTCATTTTGATCTGCATATGCTAGAAATGTATTTAAAGTTTAAATTTAAAATTGAATAATGTAGATGAGCTCAGTAATAATCTTCTTTTTAAAATGCACCAATGCAGATTCTTCCACAGCATTTTCATCAGTAGCAATAATTTCAGAAGTTCAGCGTAAAGGATTCATCATTTTAACTGGAAAGAAGATGGTCATTTAATCAAACTGAAAAACAGGAAAGTGAGATGAGACATATGTCAGCTGATCCTCACCTTCATGCAAAACCTCAGGGGTACTTTTAGTGAACAGAATGAATGAGAGAAAATGGCTGCTTTGGTCATTGGACTCCATGGCCTTGAAGTCCCTCCCGTTCCCAAACCCCGCCCTCCTCAGGCTCCACCCCCAAAATCTCATTTTTTCCCAACCTGAAGCAGGCAACCCAAAGCACACTGCTTTTCAGAAGACAAGTGCACATTGGGGTGGGTGGGGGAAGAGAGGCAGACAGGGTGTTCAAGAAAAGGCAGAGTGAGAAAGAAAGAAGGGATGAAAGGGAAAGTGGGGGAGGAGGAATTCGTATCCCAATGGCATCCAGAGTACTTATTGAGAGAGAAAGGGCTCACTCTCAAACTGTGTCCTCATCTGCTCATGTAACATTGGAGATCACCTTCTCACTCTTAGCAGAAGCGACAAACTTCTCTGTCAACTCAGTTGTCAAAATTTGTGTGTGTGTTAAGTGCCGTCAAGTTGCTTCCGACTCATGGTGACCCTATGAATCAATGTCCTCCAAAATGTCCTATCTTGGACAGCCTTGCTCAGGTCTTGCAAACTGAGGGCCATGGCTTCCTTTATATACTCAACCCATCTCTTGTTGGGTCTTCCTCTTTTCCTGCTCGGGTTGCCAGTCACTTTGGGCCGAACTCTCTCAGCCCCACCTACCTCACAAGGTGTCTGTTGTGGGGAGAGGGAGGGAAGGTGATCGTGATGGGTAGCAGCATTAGTCCGTCAACAGCAGTAGAAAAAAGCAAGAGTCTGTGACTGGCCCAAAGTCACCCAGCAGGCTTCATGTGGAGGAGCAGGGAAACCAACCTGGTTCACCAGATTAGAGTCCACCATTCTTAACCATTACAGCACTATACTACAGAGACTGTTTGGTGTTTTATGCATGGTCGCTTAACCCTCCTTTGTTCCCTGTTTCAGCCAGGATCAAATTTTTGGGAATGCATGTTACCTCATTCCTTGGAAGCTCAACGCTGCTTCAATGCAAAACGAACCCGGCTTTTCCCATTCCTCTTCTGGCCCGAATTAAACTGTTCATCCTGGCTTATTGTGGAATCACTGAGAGAGCGTAGAACTTTCTCGGGTTGAGCTTCGCCCCACCCTTTTCCAAACCCCTCTTCAAGGCAGCATGCAGATAGCCATTCAGGGGAAGCACAGAAGATTGGCTTCTCTCACAGCCAACCACGAAGCAGTGTGTAAAGAGGCAGGGATTCAAGTGCTTCCTGCTACCTCAGAGCTCTTTCTGAGTGAAAGAAAGGCTTTTTTAAAAAAAATGAAGCTTGGATTTCTCCCCCCCCCTTCTTTCAGATTGCTCCGTTTTTTTTGTTTTTTGTTCTTAAAATGCTTTTTTTATGCGGCAGTTGGGTCGGGGGGGGGGAGGAAATCATCTCTCACGAGGTAAGCCAATTACAGAGCAGCATTTAAAGGGGTGGGACTTGATTTAAGCTTGGGAGACTGCTTTTCTGTATTCATGCCTCCATTAGCACACAGTTTCGTCCCTGATCATTCAAGCCAATGCATACAGTTTCCCCCTTTGTCTCTGTTCTATTCATTACCTTTGCATCCAATCCTAAGATGCCAAATTTGGTGCAAAGCCTCAACAAGTATGAAAAAAATCCTGCATAGCTTCAAAGGGATGTATACCATAATCCATGTATAGGTGTATCAGTAGCCCTTTTTTTGATTTAGTTGCCTGATATGATTTGTTGGCTGGTAACAGAGCAAGAATTCTGTAGTTACACACTTTGGAAACTTTAGAAGATGCATTAAAGACTTGAGCACTGAAATGCATAACTTCCTCAAGGGGAGGGGGCCAACCGTACGAAAACAGACAGTGCAGCAAGTACTAGGGAAATTAAAAATTCAAAAGACTCATTAGCTCACATATTAAAGATATAAACTCCAAGAAGCGGCAATTATTTCTAAGCTCAATAAAAAAAAAGAACCATATGCTCAGCCTGAAACCAACAAGAAAGATTACAGGAACCTGACAGGCTTGCATGAACAGCTACAAAAGACGACAAACCCGACTTCTTTACAGGAAGAACGCACAAACTGAGAGACTGGAGGTGTAGGGTTGCCAGGTCCCTCTTCACCATCAGTGGGAGGTTTTTGGGGTGGAGCCTGAGAAGGGCGGGGTTTGGGGAAGGGAGGAACTTCAATGCCATAGAGTCCAATTGCCAAAGCAGCCATTTTCTCCAAGGGAGCTGATCTCTATCAGCTAGAGATTAGTTGTAATAGCAGGAGATCTCCAGCTAGTACCTGGAGGTTGGCAACCCTGTGTATGTGAGAGGCCTAATTGTATATTTTAGAAATACGTTTGGGGAGAGATTACCTCAACATGGTGTCTGCAAAACCTGAATTTGAAGATGGTTCAAGAACTTCAACACCGAGAGGACCAAACCAGACCACATTCATATAATGCAAGAGGGTTGAACTATCCTCCTGAAACTGCTGTCTTTCTCCCAGTAGAACTCCCAAACAAGGTGAAATCCCTGCTGGGAGAAAGAAGCAGGGGATAAACATTTGGGGCCAGATCAAAGAATGCTCAGATTCTTCCTTCTGAGTCCCCACACTGCACTTCCTACTTTATACAGAATCATAGAATCATAGAGTTGGAAGGGACCACCTGGATCATCTAGTCCAACCCCCTGCACAATGCAGGAAATTCACAACTACCTCCCCCATACATACCCCAGTGACCCCTGCTCCATGCCCAGAAGATAGCCAAGATGCCTTCCTAAGGTCATAGAATCAGCATTGCTGACAGATGGCCATCTAGCCTCTTCTTAAAAACCTCCAGGGAAGGAGAGCTCACCACCTCCTGAGGAAGCCTGTTCCACTGAGGAACCGCTCTAACTTTTAGAAAGCTCTTCATAATGTTTAGATGGAAACTCTTTTGATTTAATTTTAACCCGTTGGTTCTGGTCCGACCTTCTGGGGCAACAGGAAACAACTCGGCACCATCCTCTACATGACAGCCTTTCAAGTACTTGAAGATGGTTACCATATCACCAATTCAACAACAATGTAAATTATTCTGTGCCTCCATATTGTTTATTTTGCCTTTAAATTTGCAGGGTGGGGGAGTGAAGAACCCAGAAATGGATCTTAGCACAGAAGCACTGTTTGAGTTTTACACTGATCCGACAGTGAGAGATTTGTAATTTCAAGTTAATTTACAACCTATGTAAATTTAAATCTCTAGACTGAAACTAATTACTTCCATTGCTCATTTCCCTGTTAAATGCTGTGCCCTCCTCTTGTTTTTGTGCTATAAAATATTGAAGCTATTTTCAACAGCAGGACCAAGAGACTGTGGCTGAATAAGAATGTTGCTCGCATTTTCAAATTAACAGTCTAAATGGCAAACTTCAATTTGCTTCATTGTGAATTAGGGAGGTATGTTGGCATGCACTGAATGTTTTCTAAACTATGAAGAACCTCCCCCGCCCCAAACTTCCATAATCAGTCAAACCCCCAGATATTCATTTTCCTTTGTTCTCCTTTTTTAACTTTGGTAAATAACTACATTACATTAAGCAAAATAAGTATCCCGTGTCTGTTTTAATATGAACTATTAAGACAATGTATCGAAGCGATTTCACAAGTCAGCTGATAGAACTACCAAACAAATCTCTGGCATGGCAAAACTCCAGGAGTAGACTGATAGTTGGCATTTAACATTATCATGTTTTGCTTCATTGATCAGAAAGGCTTCCACTTCCAAGCAAGTGAATGCTATATACAGCTGAGTAGCCCAACCATTATAGAAACAGAGGGATAAATGATTGTGGTACTCTGAGAAAAATAGGTCATATAATAGCAACAGGAAAACTTTGCATGTGCTATATTTGCAGACGGGTATTACTTTTGCATAGGAAATTGCTTGTACAGAACAGTCTGCACTGTTTACAAAAGGAAGAAGTCTCCCAATTGGGGAGGGACTGTGGCTCAGTGGTAGAGCATCTGTTTGGCATGCAGAAGGCCCCAGGTTCAATCCCCGGCATCTCCAGTTAAAGGCAAGTAGGTGATGTGAAAGACCTCAGCCAGAGACCCTGGAGAGCCACTGCCGGTCTGAGTAGACAATACTGACTTTGATGGACCCAGGGTCTGATTCAGTGTAAGGCAGCTTCATGTGTTCATGTGTGTTGCCTCTCTGGTTACTAGTACTAGGTTTAATAAGACCAGCAATGCTATTGGCATATCTGCTACGAGCCTCGCCCCATGCCCTTCAGGACTTATACCATCAAATGAGGCCCTTCTTACAAAAGAGAATGAATGAATACAACACGGACATTTAAGAATGCCGTACACAGCAAATATGGCCTTTTCCACATTCTCTTTTTCCTCGTCTCAAAGTTCCTGTTTCTTTGGGCTGGGTGTTTGTGTTCCGCATGTGTTTTGCTCCCTCTAGTGGTTGATTTGATATCACAGCCATTTTTATGAAGCGTTAAAAGCTGTTGCATAAATCAGCAGGGAAATAAGCTACACTAAATCTTCTGCTATATCGAATCGACCACTAGAGGGAGAAAAACACTTGCAGAACTTAAAAAAAACAAGCTAAAGAAACGGTTACTTTGAAATGAAGAAATTCCCTTTTTTATTTTTTTTAAAAAATTGTGGAAAATGTGGCATTTTCCCCATTGAAAACAGCAAGACTGCTTCAGGTTTTCCCTGGCAATGCTGTTGTTGGAGGTGGCATTCCCAGCCCAAAAGGGGTCAGGAAGCTGCCTGCTGGCAGCTCTGCCCCCGAAATGCCCCAGGAACACCCCCCAGGATGAAGGTGTGGGGATTTGTGCTGGCGTGACACAGGCGGGAGGCCAAGGTGGAAACCCAAAGCCACACTGCTGTGCCAGCGCAGGTAGGCTGTCATGGGCACCCCAACGCCGGCATCCCTCCCTCTCTCGGTGGTGCAAGTGGAATGGGCTGAAAGTAATATCCTTTGTTGGGCTAAGTTCTTTGGTGAGACCACCATACAAGCTCTGATGTTTCAAGGATCTCATCGACTTGTATTTTGTCAGAACTGAAGGCTTTTTCCCTCACACAGGTCATAGCTTGTTACCGTGCGCATTGGCTGAAACGGTTGGGTAAATACTAAAACAGAGCTTGCTGCTTTTCTCGCAGACAATTTATTTTAATCAAAAGATTGTCCTCTGTTTCCACATTTAAATTTTCAGCAGTTGACATCTGATTCTGTTATCAAAGTGGAAAGCCCATCATTTTTTTTAATTTAAAGCTTAAATTTTATTATCTTTCCTCTGCACTTTTAAAGGACAAGCTCCTATAAGAAGAAAAGCAATAGTCCTCCAAAGCAGGAAGTGCTAAAATCACAAAGAAGAAAGCCAGGAACAAAGGGGGAAAGCTAGGCAGGTGCTGTGGCAACGTTTCAACACTTTCCATTACATTATAACTTAATCAATGAAGAGTTCAAGGTAAGTTTACAATCAAATAATCCATTAAGGCAGCCAGCCACTTTTAAAAGTTTCACAAACATAATGATGAGAACAATGTTCTTAGCACATCTGCATACATCCAGTATGCAGCGTGGTGTAGTGGTTAAGAGCGGTGGACTCTGATCTGGAGAACCGGATTTGATCCCCCCGTCCTCCACATGAGCGGCTGACGCTAATCTGGTGAACCAGGTTGGTTTCCCCACTCCTACACATGAAGCCAGCTGGGTGACCTTGGGCTAGTCACACACTCTCAGCCCCACCTACCTCTCCAGGTGTCTGTTGTGGGGAGGGGATGGTGATTGTAAGCCGGTTTGATTCTTCCTGAAGTGGCAGAGAAAGTCAGCATATAAAAACCAACTCTTCTTCTTCTTCTTCTATCCAATACTGAAAAAATATATAGAATGCAATATGGAACAGTAGCAACCATAACAGCCCAGACTAGCCTCATCTTGCCAGAACTTGAAAGCTAAGCAGGCAAGGTAGGAGATTGTGGTAGTGCCATATGACCATGTCATTAGATACGGTTTCAGATCGTTTCCCAGATGAGACCTGTGGAGAGGGGCTGTGGCTCAGTGGCAGAGCCTCTGCTTGGCATGCAGAAGGTCCCAGGTTCAATCCCCAGCATCTCCAGTTAAACCACTGGTTCCCAACCAGGGGTCCATGGACGCCCAGGGGTCTGCGAGAACTAAATCAAGGTCTGCGAAACAAAGTTATAAAGCCATAATAAATTAATATTTTCAATTAAAAGTTCTCTATTATAGAAATATATATTCAAATATTATTCTAAGTTTAATTATTAATTAACAGTTATGATTAAAGTTTATTTTCAAATTCTCAGAATTTTTATTTGGGGTCCCTGCACCGAACAAAAAAGTCTTAGTGGTCCCTGGTCAAAAAAAGGTTGGGAACCACTGAGTTAAACGGACCAGGCAAGTAGGTGATGTGAAAGACCTCTGCCTGAGACTCTGGAGAGCCGCTGCTGGTCCAAGTAGACAATACTGACTTTGTTGGACCAAAGGTCTGATTCAGTAGAAGGCAGCTTCACGTGCTCATGTGTGCTCCAGAGTAATGAGACTAATGAAAAGGGAAGCTAAAATAAAAAGCTCAATCTTGACTAGACAAAGAACCTAAAAGCTGAGCAGAAAAGTATAACAAAATACTGGTATTATTTATTATGCAGCGTACACTAAATTAAAAACACTGGTCCTTAAATGTACAGGCTGATCAATTAAAATAATATATAAAATAGCTGCTAATTTTCCAACATAGTTGATGATAAAAAATCAATGTAAATGACCAATAAATAACCCAAACCCATTTTGGCCCATGTGGCCTTCTTCAGTGGTCACATATATATTTACATATTTTAGAAATACATCCAGAAATGCATATACATATAAAGGTATGCTGTAAAGTGATAACCTTCTATATTGTGTGGCCCGTTGTCATTTGTTGTGAAACATGGAATTTTTACCATTTAAATTTTTACCAGAGGTCTTATAATGTATTTCCAGTGCCATGTGGATGTGTATATCATCAATCAATGATAAAACATATGTAATGATAAAAAAATGTAGTGTACACTGCGTAAGAAATAATATCAGTATTTTGTTATAATTTTCAGCTCAACTTTAAGGTTCTTTAGCTAAGCAGGGTTGAGCATAGTCTGTACGTGGATGAGAGACCCCCCAAGGAATTCCAGGGTCGTTACGCAGAGGCAGGCAATGGCAAACCATATCTGAATGTCTCTTGCCTTGAAAACCCTATGAGGTGGACTTTTATCTTGTGGCCATGAATCAGCTGCGACTCGACAGCATGCTTTGTTTTCATGAAACAGGGAACTGAATTTTCCTCAGACTTGCAAGTTTTCAAGACTGCTCCTTACCTTTTTAGTGCTTAAGGAACACAGTGTCCTTAGCTGCTGTGGAAGGTCCTCCAGGAGATTCCGAAGCTCCAGAAGTTTCTTATCCTGCTCCAGGTGTGGTGATGGTGGCCAACTTGGAAGGCTTGAAGAGGGGAGTAGACATGTTCATGGAGGAGAGGGCTATCCATGGCTATGAGTCAAAATGAACATAAGAAAGGCCGTGCTGGATCAGACCAAGGTCCATCAAGTCCAGCAGTCTGTTCACACAGCAGCCAACTAGGTGCCTCTAGGAAGCCAGGTGCCTCTAGAAAAATGAATACTAGACATACTGGAACACAGGCAGGATAATGCTGCTGCAGTTGTCTTGTTTGTGGCCTTCCTAGAAGCACCTTGTGGGCCATTGTGTGGACAAAAGGCTGTATTTGAAGGACTTTGGTCTGATCCAGCATGGCTTTTCTTATGTTCTTATGGCATTGTACCCCACTGAAGTCCCTGAGTTCCCCAGTCTCCATCCCCAAATCTCCAGGAGCAGCGAACTGTTCAAGAGTTTTGGAGTTTCTGGGTCTTTATGGAAAGCTTTGCTCATGCCAAACTTGGGGTTGCTAGTTGAGCTATGAAATAACAGATATCACCAAAGTGCAAATGCGGGTTATTCTTGGGTTCCTTTTCAAGGGATACATTTGAGAAACACTGAGAAAAACCAAAGGAATGTCAATAAGCCTCACTGAATTTTGAAAGAGGTTCTGCACATCTCTATTGGAAAGGCATAAGACTGCATTGGGGACTCGCTCTGTAGAGAACATACTCATTTTGTTCAGTTGCCCTGCAGAATTTCTAGAATGTGTTTCAACTTCCAGGGAGAACCTTGTAACTCATGTTGACTTTACGTAGCCTTTCGCTATCCATTTGTTTGACAAAATGTCTTTACTTAAATGACTTGACTTTGAACCTAAGTATTTCATTTCATTTATACTTGACTTTAAAATATATGTAATATAGCGGGGCACTGCTTTCACTGGCTGTTGTTGGCAGAAATATCTAATATATGATAAGAAATTAATTAGCAATATAGTATCTCTTCCAATAGATATTCTCTATTGTAGTAATTTGTCTTTTTTTAAAGCTACAGTAGGCTAAAATGAGACTCCCCTACCCAGTATTTTATGCGAAGGTGTCATTCCTTGGCTTTTATTCATGCAAAAATAAAAATGATTTGCAAAGAAAGGGGTTTCAAAAGTTTAATGACCTAGATTAAAATACAGTCACTTTTATTATGTGCATTAATTTGAACGCTAAGTTACCTACTGCAATTACTTTCATTGTGTGTGATAGTGACACTTGAAATAATTTCACCAGTCTTAAATATCATATGTTGGGGTATGCATGAATTAGAAGGAATAGCTTTTTTTCTGATTTACATCTAAAGGATTTACATTTGGATCCTATGGGTTTGTTCTGCTAATGGTAGTACAAGACAAGTAGGCTTGTCAATTGCCTACTGCCCGCTGACCCTCAGCTGCTCGACATACAGAAGAGGTCCAGCTGAAGGGGGGCAGCAATCATCACTTCCAAGTGAACCGGAAATGATGCAGACTCTCTAGCAATCTCCTCTGAAAACTCTATGGGGGAGAGTGCTAGAATGTCTGTGTCACTTCAAGGTAAACCCGGATGTGACTTGGATGTGATCTGGAATCAAACCAGTTTACAGTCTCCTTCCCTTCCTCTCCCCACAACAGACACCTTGTGAGGTAGGTGGGGCTGAGACTGTTCAGCTGGCTTCATGTGTAGGTGTGGGGAAGCCAATCCGGTTCACCAGATTAGAGTCTGTTGCTCATGTGGAAGAGTGGGGGATCAAACCCAGTTCTCCAGGTCAGAGGTCGCTGCTCTTAACCACTACACCAAGCTGGCTCTTAAGTGATTGCTTGATAGTCATAAAGCATGGAGAACCAGTCCTTACTGTATACTGGACTTCACTTGGTGATAGTTATACATTCTTCTGCTGCTTGGGGGCAAAGTCCCCTTAAGGTAGGGTTCCCAACCCCCAGGTAGTAGCTGGAGATCTCCTGCTATTACAACTGATCTCCAGCCAATAGAGATCAGTTCACCTGGATAAAATGGCCACTTTGGCAATTGGACTCTATGGCATTAAAGTCCTTCCCCAAACCCCGACCTCCTCAGGCTCTGCCCTGTAAACCTCCTGCTGGTTGCGAAGAGGGACCTGGCAACCCGACCTTAAGGGAATATGGGACCATAAGTGTCATACAGTAAATAAAGAAATGTCACCAGAAAGCAAAGATTATTTTTAAAAAGTAAATCATATGTCAGATGCTTGCCAATTTTTTTTGAAGAGATTCTTCTGCCCTGTTTGAAATCAGATCAACTGTGTAGAAAACCACTGTTCTCCCTCTCTGTTTTACACGCACACATACACACACACACAAACATAGACAAAGAGAGAATAGTGTCCCCATTCCTCCTTTTCCAACTGGCTGCAATTCCATTAGTTAGCAATATGTTCAAGAATGTTAACAGCAATGCGCCCAGTTTGTGACTTCCCATAATCCTTTGATGCAACGGTATACTACACCCCTGGAAGTAGAGTCCTGTAGAGAGGAAGGCCCTTTTTAGTGTGGCACCCTATAGTGACTTGAGAAAGTTTCCCTTTTTATAAGTGTCCATTTCCTGCACAAAAGGTTTCTTCAGCTCAGGCATGGACTCCCTTCGTGCGAAGAACACCCTCTGGCTGGCTGTAACAGAATGTGGCTTAAACAATAAAAACACCTCTTTCTTCTGCACAGTGCCACAGTAACACAGATATAACTTTTCTTATTCCATATATCTTCCATTGGATTCTAGATATCTTTTACGTTAGATGTTTGCTGATCTCCTTCCATCAATCCTTTTTGTGTTTGTCATTCAAAATTCATCAGAAATTGGCAGGGGTGGGGTGGGGTGGAAGCTTCAGGTGGCTCAGAACTGTTGACAACAGACAATGGAGACCATTTTCAAAACAAACTCACTTCGTGGAGGTGTGATATGGGTTCATTGCTTTTGTAAAATGAACATTAGAAGTCATAGAATAATAGAGCTGGAAGTGACCACCAGGGTCATCTAGTCCAACCCCTTGCACAATGCAGGAAATTCCCAACTACCTCCCCTCCACCAACACCCCCAGAGACCCCTACTCCATGCCCAGAAGATGGCCAAGATGCCCTCCCTCTCAAGACCTGCCTAAGGTCATACAATCAGCATTGCTGACAGATGGTCATCTAACCTCCTCTTCAATACCTCCAGGGAAGAAGAGCTCACCACCTCCTGAGGAAGCCTGTTCCACTGATGAATGGCTCGAACTGTTAGAAAGTTCTTCCAAAGTCAGACAACTCCCAGACACAGCACGACGAGGTGGGTGTGCAAAAGCTCAGCTTGCTCTCGGTTATCGGTCCGAGAGGTGAACCCCGTTCTGGGCCATGCTGCTGCCGGCTGGGTCCGAGCAAAGACCCTCCAGCAATTCTAGCCAACCACGAAGATGCTTGAACACCTGCCAGTTCCATTCACAAGGCGTTCACCACTTCCAGTCAGGCAGCTGATCAATCGACAGGTTGTGATCAACATTCATAACCGTGTTGTGCTGTTTGGTACCAACACAGTAGTTGCAGCAAGGTACTCCTGAAGCAGACTCCTGTAATCGCCTGCTGATCTCCTGCTGGGGCGTCTGTTTCTGAACTGACTCCCAGCTGAAATTAAATCAAAAGAGTTTCCATCTAGACATTAGGAAGAATTTTCTAACCGCTAGAGCGGTTCCTCAGTGGAACAGGCTTCCTCGGGAGGTGGTAAGCTTTCCTTCCCTGGAGGTTTTTAAGAAGAGGCTAGATGGCCATCTGTCAGCAATGCTGGTTCTATGACCTTAGGCAGATGTTTAGAGAGAAGGCACCTTGGCCATCTTCTGGGCATAGAGTAGGGGTCACTGGGGGTGTGGGGGGAGGTAGTTGTGAATTTCTTGCATTGTGGAGGGGGTTGGATTAGATGACCCTGGTGGTCCCCTTCCAGCTCTCTGATTCTATGATCAGGGGTCAAGTAGGAGTGTGCTTATGATCCAACACCACCCCAATAGTTGTGTCTCATGTTGGATTAGAGATAGAAAGGTTAGAGATCAGAGGATTGTGATTTCCAGCTGCATTTTGTCTAAGCCATGTGCATGCATGGTTCACATGGGTAAGGGGTAGATTGGAAGCCCCGCTTTGCATAGCTGGATGGGCTTCAGATCTACCAGTCCCAGAAAAAAATAAACCACTGAGCCTGGACATGGCATAGAAACAGA
Source organism: Euleptes europaea (assembly GCF_029931775.1). NCBI lineage: Eukaryota > Metazoa > Chordata > Lepidosauria > Squamata > Sphaerodactylidae > Euleptes > Euleptes europaea. The sequence goes on along the minus strand of NC_079327.1, from coordinate 5,651,054 downwards.
GAAGTTAGAGATCAGAGACGTGTGATCTCATAGAATCATAGATTTGGAAGGGGCCATACAAGCCATCTAGTCCAACCCCCTTCTCAATGCAGGATCAGCCTAGAGCACCCTTGACAAGTGAACTTTTCTGTGTCCCAACCAACTTAAAACCATGTTGGGGGTGGGTGGGTGGAGGGGAAAATCAGAATCAGAATCCTATTTGAATCCCTGATGCGCTTAAGTCAGCTTCTCATTCCACCCCCACCCCCCACAAAAAATATTGTTATATCCCAGCAAGACTGGCAGGCAGCAAAGTTTCCAGGGCTAGAAGATCAGAAGCCAACTCAACTGACTGGGAAACTGTCTGATTCCTGCCCTCACCCCGCCCACAGAATCCTCGCGGTTCCCTACCAAGGCTGAGGCCCAGCAAAAGTTTGCAGGAGGACGATCAGAAGCTGAATCCCAGCTGATCCCCCGGTCAGCTGAGAGTTGGCACCTGAACAATCCTATTTGATACCGACTGGCGTTGTTCACCTTGAGGTGAACAAATCTGTGTTTGGCACATGATCTGCTCGTGAGTATCAAATATGGTAGTTCGCTGCAAAACTCATGGCATCCCTTGCCAATGGTGGTGCAGGCCCAAGAAGGGATTGGCTTGCCTTGTTTGGGGGCAACAAAATACTGCTGTGTCAAGCAAAAGGCCCAAGTTGTGAACTTCTCTTTTCAAGGGGAAGATATCCCCATCCAAGACTAAAGCCAGTTATGCAGGGCTGTTTCCCCGCGGTCACTGCCGCCGACTGCTCCGGTGCTTCCTTTTGATTACACACGCCTTTCCTGACTGTCAGAGGTCACCTCGCTCTCCTCGCCCATTTCCGCACGTTTCCCCAAGTTTTCTGGATTCTCACTAAAACAGCTTGTGGAAAACATGGGCAAAATGCATGGAAACATGCAGGGAGAGTGAGGCGATTTCTGATGGACGGGAAAGGCAGGCATGACAAAAAAAAAAACCACCAGAGCAGCCGGAGGGGTGACCCTGAGGGAAACAGCCCCACATAAATGGCCTAAGCTTTTTTGGACAAACCATTTCCAACTGCTACAATGGTGGTTTCCCCACTCTTATCCTAGGGAACATTTCTCTCTCATCCGCTTTAGTTTTCATGACTCCCACCCAAAGGAGTTGATATCTAATTTGTCTAGGAAGCCACTAGACAGAAAGTTCAATAGTTTTCACAAACACTTTAATTAGATAACTTCGTTGTATGCAATTGGAGGACTAAAATCATACCGCGGCTCCCTCGTCTTCCCTCCAAGTCAGAAAGTCAACGACTAATCCTGACGGATACAGATAAATAGTGGAGATGAACTGAAAGTGATTGCATATTACAGTGAAGCTCTCAACAGAATTCACACAAAGTTACCAAACAAATCAGATTTAGTTATAACATCAGCAGATTAAGGGCACAATCCAGCGCAAACGAGCAGTTTGAAATCCCATCAATTTAAATGGGGAATCCGGGCTGTGTAACCGTGGTCTTGGAATTTTCTTTCCTGACGTTTCGCCAGCAACTGTGGCAGGCATCTTCAGAGTAGTAACACTGAAGGACAGTGTCTCTCAGTGTCAAGGGTGTAGGAAGAGTAATATATAGTCAGAAAGGGGTTGGGTTTGAGCTGAGTATTGTCCTGCAAAAGTATTGTCCTGTGCAGGACAATACTCAGCTCAAACCCAACCCCTTTCTGACTATATATTACTCTTCCTACACCCTTGACACTGAGAGACACTGTCCTTCAGTGTTACTACTCTGAAGATGCCTGCCACAGTTGCTGGCGAAACGTCAGGAAAGAAAATTCCAAGACCACGGTTACACAGCCCGGATAACCTACAAGAACCAATGAACTCTGACCGTGAAAGCCTTCGACAATATTTTAAATGGGGAAGTTAAGCATGTGCTTATATCACTCCCATTGAACCTGAGAAGACTGAGAAGAGTATAATGTTAAATTCAGTTGAACACTGAATTTTGACCTATTCTACGGATGATGAAACTGCAAACCTACATAATTAAATTGGGCGGGGGGGGGGGTTTACATAGAGAATCCCAAGGTCATCCAGTGCAGCTTCCATGCCAGTGTAGGGTTTCCCAGATTCTAGTCTAATCCTATATAATGCTAGGTTTCTGGAAATTATAATGGAGACAAATGTGTGTTTACCGATTTTATGTCAAACCATTTTAATTGCTAGCATGTGCAGTAATTGAATAAGGTTTGCCAGGTCTCCATTGGCCACTGCCAGCAGGAGAGGGGAGGATTGCCAGATCCAGATTGGGAAACTCCTGGAGGTATGGGGACGGAGCCTGGAGAGGGCAGGAACCTCAGTGGGGTACAATACCATAGATTCCACCCTCCAAAGCATTCATTTAATTTTCTCCAAGGGAACTGATATCTGTAGCCTGGAGATGAGCTGTTATTCCCTAAATACTTGAGACTTACTATCACCCACCTGTAGTAGCTGGAGATCTCCTGCTATTACAACTGATCTCCAGCTGACAGAGATCAATTCACCTGGAGAAAATGGCTGATTTGGCAATTGGACGGCATTGAAGTCTTTCCCCTCCCCATACCCTGCCCTCCTCAGGCTCCACCCGAGAAACCACCCACCAATGGCAAAGAGTGACCTGGCAACCCTAGCAGGGATGGACATTTGGGAAGACCCTCGCTGCTTGCTCAGCTGTGGTCTGCCTGTACGGCCCATTCACAGTCCTGCCATTTACAAGCTATTTTGCAAGTTTCTTAACTGTCACAGAGATAAAGGACAGAGAAATAATTCCTGTCAGTCCTTCTGAATGCTACTGGGCCGACACCGCATGGCAAAGGCAAGCTATGTTGCCGGGCATGAATTAGCTTTTGAACATTCAAAGCACAACTTTGTATTTCAAAAGAAAATGTTCAAACATGAAAAGCAATGCTTTGTGTAAAAAGGAATGTTTTGCAAACCGCTGATGTGCTGTGTACTAGTTCACAGGAAAGAAAGGAAGAGAGGCACCAGCCCTGACTGAAAACTGGAGGGTTAGCGCTCTTACACAGATACAATACACCCCGAGACAGTGCCTTGGATTTATTGCATGCCTGAAGATTATGTATGATAATAATAAAACCATTCAAGCTTGCTATGACAAAGCAAAAGTCCTCTATTTATTTGCAAAAGCTCCTTCTAAGGAGATGTCATGGCTGAGATTTCCCATTTGCTAAGGCTGCTGGATAGAAATTAGATAGCTTTATTCTGCACATTCAGAGGACTGACAAGAGAGAGCCAGGACTGAAGGTGACAATTTCCAAGTCACTTTAGTTTTCCTGTAATCCCAGAGATTTTCTTCTGGAAAGGGGCAAACACGTTAGGGCAGGGTGGAAACCCTGGGCTTGGATTAGGGTTGCCAGGTCCCTCTTAGCCACTGGCAGGAGGTTTTTAGGGTGGAGCCTGATTATGGTGGGGTTTGTAGAGAGGAGGAACTTCCCGGGGGCAGGGAGTTCCACAATTTAACTATGCATTGTGTGAAGAAATACTTCCTTTTATCAGTTTTGAATCTCTCACCCTCCAGCTTCAGCAGATACCCTGCATTATAGTATTATGAGAGAGGGAGAAAAGCTTATCCCTGTTCACTCTTTCCATACCATGCACAATTTTGTAGACCTCTATCATGTCTCCCCTTAACCGCCTTCTTTCCAAGCTAAACAGCCCTAAGTGTTTTAACCACTCCTCATAGGGCAGTTGCTCTAGCCCCCTGATCATTTTGGTTGCTCTTTTCTGCACCTTCTCAAGCTCTGCAATATCCTTTTTTAAGGTGTGGTGACCAGAACCATACACAGTATTCCAAGGGTGGTCTCGCCATAGATTTCTATGGCTGACATGAATAAATGTTGACATGAATAAAAGAAGCCGTCGACACAACACTGATATGCATGTGTAAGTGGTAAATGGGAGAAAGACAAACGAATGGGAATAATAAATACAAATGATGTGAATGAAATTAGTTTTTTTTTTAAAAAAAATGAATTGAAACAAAACCAAAAGAAAATGGAGGATAATACACAGCACCGACCATGTCTGCCTTCGTCGTTTTAACTGATCTAGACTGTAGAAAGCATTTAATAGGATGCCCTTTAAAAACAGCCTTCAGAATAACGGGATCTACACCTGTTTGAATCAAAGGGCCCTGTATTAACCACTGTGAGGGCAGACAGGATATTAAATGTTTCGCCACAGATCACCCTGGGACAAATCCATAGTAACTGCATGAAGCCCTGTTTCTTTTCAGCTTCCGATGTTCGGGGGCCTCAGTCCAGCCACATTAAATGCAACAATCGCTGGGAAGATATCAGAGAGCCTGCCAATATCAACCGCATCGCCACCAATTAGCAAACCATCTTGGCTGCAAAAAACAGAAAGAAATCCCCGTTCCGCTTCCTTGTCCGTACGTAACACCCTACAGCTTAACTGAAACGTATTAGGCAGAAATTTGCAGGAGCCCAGGCCAGCACAGAGCACATTTCAGAAAACTTGATTGATGTAATTTCCCGAAATAGTACAGAGGCCTGCAGGGCCAAAGCTAGCTTCAGAGGGTCCTGGCTGAGGTCCTGGCTGAGTAGCGTAATGTGAAGAGCTTTATTCCCCACCACCACTTTTAACCTATAATTGTAGTGGTGGGAAGTGCCCTCAAGACGCAGCAGACGTATTGCAACCCCAGAGGGTTTTCAAGGCAAGAGAAAGTCAGAGGTGGTTTGTCATTGCCTGCCTCTGTGGACTAACCCTGGACTTCCTCCGGGGTCTCCCATCCAAACACTGACCCGGGCTGAGCCTGCTTAGCTTCCAAGATATGATGAGACTAGGCTAGCCTGGGCCATCCACATAGGGTTGCCAAGTCCCTCTTCACCATTAGCAGGAGGGTTTTGGGGTGGAGCCTGAGAAAGGTGAGGTTTGGGGAGGGGAGGGACTTCAATGCCATAGAGTCCAATTGCCAAAGCTGCCATTTTCTCTAGGTGAACTGATCTCTATCGGCTGGAGATCAGTTGTAATAGCAGGAGATCTCCAGCTAGTATCTGGAGGTTGGCAACACTACATCCACATCAGTGCAACAGCTGTCTCTGTGTGTAAAGTGCTGTTAAGTCACAGTCAACATACAGCAACCCAGTAGGTTTTCAAGGCAAGAGAGTTCAGCGGTGGTTTGCCATTGCCTGCCTCTGTGTAGCAACCCTGGACTTGCTTGGTGGTCCAAATAAAAACCAGGGTCATTACAGAGAGGCAGGCAAAGGAAAACCATATCTTGCCTTGATAACCTTATAGGGTTACCATAAGTCAGCTGTGACTTGATAGCACTTGCTACCACCACATCTGAAGGGACCCCGTGATCCCATGTGAAACTGTCCTGCTGCCCTACTTTGGGCAAAGATCTTCTTGTTTTCTTTGACCTTTACAAGAAGGTATGCATTCTTTGAGTAATAATCTTATGGATTGTTTATATGGTGCTCTTTCAAAGTTGCATGCCACCATTTTAACAGACGTTATGTATTGTACCCATAATATAATATTGTACCCATGAGACCTGTGTGGGCAAATTCCATCCCTCACCTTGTTCGCTTCACTGGCTACTTGCCAGTGGTTCCCAGCCTATTCTATCCCTCACCTGCCTGCAGAGCCTATCTGCCTGCCTCATACGACTGCTGCAGTGCCATGGGGCAGTAGTAGTGGCTCTTGCCCCCCCTCCACCCACCCCCTTACAGCATTGCCAGTGATGCCCACCTGGCTCATGCAGGGATGGTGGCTCATACTTGCCTGTCTGCCTGCCTACCTACTTGGCTCTCACAGCAGCAAACTGCTCCCTTTTCAAAAAAGGGGAGTGAGATCTCACAATGTAGCACTACAATATCTCAGTATATTCATTTAAAAATGATTTGAATTTCTCTCTCTCATTTTTTTTATATATATATTTTTTTCTGCAAGCTTAGGGGATACCCCAGGTCTGTAGAGAAATATGCCCCAATCCTTACCTGCCCCCATTCTCTGGGGGTTTTTTTATCCACAGAGGGGCCAGGTTCAGAATTAGATCTCAGATGTTTTTGGTCTTTTTTTTTTGAGGGGGGGTCATTTATGCATGGGAGGCTTTGACTTGTATTTGCCACTCTCTAGGTGCACATTTTCCCCATCCAAATTCTCAAAACTCAAAAATAAGCCCCCATGCAGAGTTTTGAGAATTCAGATGGGGAAAATGTGCATCAAGAGAGCGGCAAATCCAAGGTAAAACCTCCCAGTGTGTTGTTCATTTTCCTAAACAATACATCAGGGACTTTTTGTTGAGAGTAGACATAGAAATCAATCAAACAAATAAACTCATCCACCAAATTGACAATACATATGAAAAACATTTTTTAATTTGTTTTAAAGAAAAACCCAGGCCACCAAGACATACTACTTGAAAGTAATGATACAAAGTCTATATCTAACATTGTTACACTTCACACTAAAGTAAATTAAAATATATGGGATTGATAATTGGATATTATCATCAAACATATTGCAGCATCTTCAAAATGGGATTAACATACGACGAGATGGGATTATTTTCCTACCTGAAACTACCTGAAGCTGTTCAAGCAATAAAACCATTATTTTTATTTCTACATATTTATTTATTTATTAATATATATTTTGTATTTGCTTTTAAAGATATGGGGTACAGAAAAGAAAAGGGGAAAAGGGAAGAAAAAGGGGAATCCACCCTACTCATAATATATTAGGAAGCAGTACAACTCATAAAAGAGAAAGAGAGAAAATGCCTACACAATTTTGTGTATCCCTTGCTGAGATGAGCTGTCAAGCCCGCATCAGAGACGGCAGATGTTAACAGCGCTGTGCTTCAAATGTCAGCAAGAGCTTTGCCACCGCTGTACCCTGAATCTATCTGTTGATGTCTGCGGCGGTCTCCACATGTCAAATGAGAATGGCTTGATGTGCTACATCTTATTGATCTGGAGACTGACAGCAACTTTAGGATCAGAGGACAAGACGTTCCAGGGTTACAGGTAGCGTCGCCGCCCTGTTCCGGGGTCCTTTCCAGCCAGCTCCAGTAGCAGACATCCTTAGGCTGCCCTTCTCAACGCGGTGAAGAGCTTTGCCTGATTGTGACAGATTGAATGGCAAAGGAGCAGGGCAGGGTTTGGTTTTTGTTTTTTCTTGGCCAGTTGGCAACCTTCGTTGCCTCAGGCTCCGCCCCGAAAATCTCCAGGTAATTCCCAAACCAGAGTGGCAACCCTACTCCAAAGGAGAGGGTCAAAAAGAAATGTTAAGATACGCTATAATATCCTTTACAGCCGGGTAAGTGTAAACTAGGATGTATTATAAGTTGCTGCTCAGATAGGAGGCATTGGGTCTCTATTTTATCTCTTTGGGGCCAGCTGAAGTACATTATATGAATGGTAAACAATGGATTGAGCTTTTCTTTATTCTAAGTCTTCTGGAATGATATGTTCCCCCCCCTCTTTTGTATAATTGCTAGTGATTATGTCAATATGGTGTTAAAATTGTCATGTATAACTAATCAACATCTATTTGTGAGTTGTTGTTGTTGTTGTTGTTTTAAAGAAGCTAGTTCATTCATAAATAATGTGTTCCTTCCTTTTGCACATCAGGCCATTTCCAGCCACCAAATAATTAACTATCACAACCAAACCACAGCTAAAATAGAAACATCTGAGCTGGAAATATAATCAAGTTGAATATAATAAACACAGCTGACAAATGCAGGCATATGTTAACATATCAAAAGTTACAAAACTAATAAAAATATAGCAAATACCAGCTTCATAAAATGTTGTAAAATCCGCAGCCTTTTTCTGATAATTACATTTAGGCTTTTGGGAATAAAACCAATCAGATTATTCAAGGAAAAACTGACTCCCAGGTTGTCAAACGATATCAAACGCATTTTAATTTTTTCTCAAGTTTTGCTCTTTTCCAAGTGAAAACTTCTCTGCTGTTGCTGTTCAGGCAAATGAGAAAACCTGAACATGATATTTTTCTAGGTAAGTCAGCTTTTTTAGAGTAAGGTCCCCTTCCCCATAGGTTGAAAAAAAAAAGATCTAATTCGTATGCTGCACACCAACACCTTTCATGGGAAAGAGAAACCAATCTAATATTTGAATTTTGTTACCTGTTTCAGGCTCCCTGTACCTGCAATCTTCAAGCCCTATCCTATTGTAGTCAATGGGATGACTTCAAGATGACCATGGAAGCAGGATATAGTCAGGCTTTATTTCTATATGAAATCAGCTCCATATATATGTAAAAGACAAGGGAATTAAAATAGAATTTACAGATGATACATTTAAATCAAAAGAGTAAGCTATAAAAGAAGGGTGATGCCATCTCTGGAGTAAGATTGCTAGTCTCAGTTTGCTGTTTGGTGTATCCCACTTGCAAGGAGACAAAATTAGCCTTTATATAGGTTGTTCTTGGTTTTTGTGGACATAAAGACTAATATATATCATATGAAACCTTTGGTTGTTGTTTTATGTTATATTTACTAGCCATAGTGGCTGCACTCATTTGATTAACCTCCATATTGCAGCCCATGTTTTGTATTTTTGTGAAGGAGACAAAATTTGGCTACCTGGATGGATATCTCCCGGGAAGAAGAAGGGAACCATAGAATTCCTCAGATCTCCCTGGAAAGGCTGGCAGGATGGGGACAATATAAAGGTAAAGGTTATCCCCTGTGCAAGCACCGGGTCATTACTGACCCATGGGGTGACGTCACATCTCGAAGTTGACTAGGCAGACTATGTTGACGGGGTGGTTTGCCATGGCCTTCCCCAGTCATCTACACTTCAAGATGGGTACTCGTTTTACTGACCTTGGGAGGATGGAAGGCATAGTCGACCTTGAGCAGGCTACCTGAAACCGACTTTCATTGGGATCGAACTCAGGTCGTGAACAGAGCTTGGACTGCAGTACTGCAGCTTGCCACTCTGTGCCATGGGGCTCATGGAGACAAAATACTGGGATTTAATGCCATTACAGAAAGGGCAGTGCAACAAGACATGCTCTATAATGGCCACTTTCACTGTTTTGCATGGACAAAGTTGTTGAGAAGGAGGAATGTGGTGGAATCTGCCATCCAGAAGAGCTGAAGGTAGAACATTGAAACGTGAAAGGGCAGAAGTTCTCCAGTATTTAGGAATTTCAAGCAATTTGAGATAGTCTGGGGATTGGAAATGTTTAGTTTAATGCTGGGTGGATGAATATTTGTGTATCTGAGCCTTATCTGCTTGAAGGGCTTGGCAAATGCACGAAGGGCTCTTCTAAGGCCCGCTTATGAGTGAGATAGGGTTGCCAAGTCCTTCTTCGCCACCAGCAGGAGGTTTTTGGGGTGGAGCCTGAGGAGGGCGGGGTTTACGGAGGAGAGGGACTCCAATGCCATAGAGTCCAATTGCCAAAGCAGCCATTTTCTCCAGCTGAACTGATCTCTATCGGCTGGAGATCAGCTGTAATAGCAGGAGATCTCCAGCTAGTACCTGGAGGTTGGCAACCCTACCTGGGGAGGGGGAATTAAAAGCCCAAAATCCCATTTTCCTACCCCCCTGAGGAATTGAGGAGCAGGAGAAAAAAATGGCCTTTATATAGTGACTCTCTAGGGACGACCCCTATGATAAAGACAAGAGAGACTAGCGGAATCAACCTAGAGCAACACTCCAAAACAATATCACATCCTCCCCAAACTCCACCCTCCCAAGTCTCCTAGCATTTGCTGAGAAACTGCTGGGATCTCTATTGACACTTGTCATAGGCTACCTCTGGCAGCAATGCACATTTAAAAGTGATGAGTTATTTGTGCTTTAATTATGTAGAACGGTTCAGAATAAAAATCCTAACATTACTTAAACATTTGGGGTCTTGTGTGTCTGCTCAGAGAGCCAGCGTGGTGTAGTGGTTAAGAGCAGTGGTTTGGAGCGGTGGACTCTAATCTGGAGAACGGAGTTTGATTCCCCACTCCTCCACATGAGCGGCGGAGGCTAATCTGGTGAACCAGATTGGTTTCCCCACTCCCACACATGGAGGCAGCTGGAGGACCTTGGACTAGTCGCCGCTCTGTTAGAGCTCTCTCAGCCCCATCTACCTCACAGGGTGTCTGTTGTGGGAAGGGGAAGGGAAGGTGATTGAAAGCCGGTTTGATTCTCCTTTAAGTGACAGAGAAAGTCGGTGTATAAAAAACACCTCTTCTTTATTGGGGGGGGGGGATAGGTACAATTAACGGACTGCAATCTAAGCCTCTGGCACATTAACTGGCACTGTAGGCTAAATCCAAATCCAAATTTTACTCGTCCCCCCCCCCAAAAAAAAAAACTTCCTTCCAAGTTTTGCAAGGACAATTGCACGGGAATTACTGATAGCACTTCAGTGCAGGCAGAACCTAGCCAGGCAACTCATTACTTGCATGAAATCATTTCCTATTTCCATCAGGTCACGTTGAACATCACAGGGTATAAGACTCCAAAAGAGGGCACAGGAAAGTTTTTTTTTTTTTTTTTTTAAATCAAGGCCAATTTATGTACATGACATAAATAGAGTAGCTCATTTCAGGGGGAAAAAAGGAATATTTTAGAAACCATTTTCCACTGTCCCGAGGCAATGATATGCCTGCGTTGACCTCAGAGTAGAATAATGTCAAAGCACACATTAATTTCTTGGAAGTTATCTTATAATTAAATGGCGTATTCACCTTGCTGCTCATCTCATCGGGATAACACTTTTTTCCCCCAAATGCATCATGTTTTATATATATATATATATATATATATATAGAGAGAGAGAGAGAGAGAGAGAGAGAGAGAGAGAGAGAGAGAGAGAGAGAGAGAGAGAGAGAGAGAATGGATGAATTTTGAAATATCTATCTATCTATCTATCTCATGTATAGATACAGATATAGATATATATTTCAAATACATCATGTTAAAATACAGTTTTCCAACCAAACCAGGTTGCGGGCTCCTAATTAATCCTATTTTCTCTATTGTTACTTTTTAGAAGATTACACATTTGTTATGCAACTACCAGTACACATGAACACATGAAGCTGCCTTATACTGAATCAGACCCTTGGTCCATCCAACTCAGTATTGTCTACTCAGACCGGCAACAGCTCGCCAGGGTCTCAGGCAGAGGTCTTTCACACCACCTACTCGCCTAGTCCTTTTAACTGGAGATGCCGGGGATTGAACCTGGGACCTACTGCATGCCAAGTGGAGGCTCTACCACTGAGCCACATCCCCTTCCAGTAATATCTGAAATGTTCCAAACACTGCTGGAAGCTTGAAAATCACCCTAGTTTACATTCCCCGACAGCCAGAAAAGATGTCTATAGACCCTCTGAGGAGCTATTTGGCTGGGTGGGTCCCAACTTGAGCAGACTTAAATGATTCCCTTGATAACTTGGAGCCCTGTAGCAGAAACCATCTGCTGTCTCCTCTTTTCATTTTTTATCCCATGCAAATGAGCTGCATAATAAAGTACTATTTGCAATGGGCTCAAGTTGCGTGATCCAGAGCGCTTGAATTACAACGTGAAGCAGTAGCATTAGTTTGTGACAAGCCGCCAAAGTAGCAGATAGCTTAATTGATTTGCTTGCTTTTTGTACTTGCTTTATTAATGTGTGTTTTTTTCGTTCTCTTTCTCAAATTGTTCCTCTACATTATCAGCATTTCTATTTTGTGCAGCTATTATGAAAAGTGAAGCATCAGGATGGCACGGCTGCTAGGCAATGAATATGGAACTGTGCCTTCCAAACAATAACACCGAGGAATTAGCATGGCTTGCCCCTAGGGTTGCCAATCTCCAGGTACTAGCTGAAGATCTCCTGCTCTTAAAACTGATCTCAAGTTGATAGAGATCAGCTCCTCTGGAGAAAATGGCCGCTTTGGGGGGGGGGAGGAAGAAGGAAAAGGGAGGGAAAAGGAGGAAAGGAAAGAGAAAGTCAAAGAGAAAGGGGGGAAGGGGAGGCCAGTACTTCGATGGTACTGTTGCTGTCCTCAACCACTAGGGTGGCCAACCTCCAGGTATTAGCGGGAGATCTCCTGCTAATGCTACTAGGGTTGCCAGGTCCCTCTTCACAACCGGCGGGAGATTTTGGGGCGGAGCCTGAAGAGGGCGGGGTTTGGAAAGGGGAGGGACTTCAATGCCATAGAGTTCAATTGCCAAAGCGGCCATTTTTCTCCAGGTGTTCTGATCTCTATCAGCTGGAGATCATTTGAATTAGCAGGCGATCTCCTGCTACTACCTGGGAGTTGGTAACCCTAATTACAACTGATTTCCAGTTCCCCTGGAGAAAATGGCAGACCTGACTTCCCCCCAAATCTCCTAGCATTTGCCTAGGCGGGGTTGTGAACTCTAAGCACAAGCCTAGTTGAAAGCTACAAAGCAAGAATGCAGAGGTAGTAGTATATTTAAGTTTGTTGTTAGCCAGTGGAGTGGGGATCCTGCCCCTCTTTTCTCAGCAAAGCCTGAGACCTATCCAAACCTAAGGAGACCTCCTCCAACATAAGTGGTTCTATACGTTGGAGAAAGCTGCCAAATTTCAGTGAGCAGAGCAGCTGCATCTTTAGGTTTGCCAGCTCCATGTTGGGAATTACCTGGAGATTTGGGGGGTGGAGCCTGAGAAGGGCAGGGTTTGGGGAGGAGATGGACTTCAATGGGGTATAACTGACCCGTCATGGAGTCCACCTTTCGAAGTGGCCATTTTCTCCAGGGAAACTGACCTCTGTCGCCTGGAGATCAGTTGTAATAGCAGGAGATCTCCAGCCAATGCCTGGAGGTTGGCAACCCTATGCATCCACCCCTTCGCCTGATAGCATTTTGCCCTTCCTGTCTCAACATTCCATTCTTGAAGCTACTAGGAAGCGTTCACTGCATATTCTTTCACATCAATTATTCAATTTCACACCCTGAATTGGAAGAAACGTATAAACACATAGCACAAAGAAGAGGAAATGTGCTTTTCTAAGGAAATTGGACATAATACCTATTTTGCCACATCCTGCAACTCTGAAATAAGTGAGGCCATTGCCTCGGACCAAGGCCTTTCCATATTATTGTGAAGACGCCTCTTTTAAGCTAGTGGGAAATGACTCCTAGTTCAAGCCATGTAAATATCAGAAAGGGAAGATGCATTGGGAAGTGCAACAGTTATAACGCTATCTTTTTTGCTGAAGCAGAACTGTAGGTCAAGCGCAAGAGAAAACTTAAATCTGTCTCTGTTCCCTATTGATTCTACCACCATCATCATGAATGCCAAGCTCTACCTTGGATCCTTCCACTTAGATACCATCATTCTGATGTATTTTTTAAAACTCTCCTTGAGGTAGTAGCAAAGAATTCAGGTTCAGAGTGTTAAACTACCTCTTTAGATGAGCATCTTTTTTAAGGAGAGGAACTTTCACCCTGCATAAACAGTCCAGGAACAGAGCAGAGTGTCCATGACGAAGTACTGGCTGCATGCAGAGAAGACCATAAAAGAGCCAGGAGAGGAAAGATAGATAGATATCTATTATCTTCAAGTACTTGAGGGGCTGTCAAATAGAGGATGGTGCCGAGCTGTTTTCTGTGGCCCAAGAAGGTCGGATTCGGACCAGAACCAACGAGTTGAAATTAAATCAAAAGAGTTTCCGTCTAGACATTAGGAAGAATTTTCTAACAGTAAGAGTTGTTCCTCAGCAGAACAGGCTTTCTCAGGAGGCGGTAAGCTCTCCTTCCTTGGAAGTTTTTAAGAAGAGGTTAGATGGTCATCTGTCAGCAATGCTGATTCTGTGACCTTAGGCAGATGATGAGAGGGAGGGCATCTTGGCCATCTTCTGGTCACTGGGGGTGTGAGGGGAGGTAGTTGTGAATTCCCTGAATTGTGCAGGGGGTTGGACTAGATGGCCCTGGTGATCCCTTCCAACTCTATGATTCTATGATTCTATTGCCTATTCAGCTTCAGCTTTCTCCCCAGGTTTGTGCATTCGGTGAACATGAACTGGAAATTTACCAAAATGGCTAATTTCAGGTTTATTTTCAGTTCGGGTTTATCGATATGCTCACACCTACTGGACACTGCAATTTATTCCATTACAGCCTGCCAGATTAGGTTGGGATTTGAGCCTTCTGCCTAAATTGAGTCCAGGTATATCATCTCTGTAGCCTTTCCACTTGTGATATGTCAGATTCCATTACTGCTCTTCTGCTACCTCCCATCAAGTTATTCTGTTGGACACATTAAAGCTAGAAGCTGACACAGCAGGGTGATGCCATCGAAAGAGGATCAATGGTGGGAAATGCAATGGATGGAGAAATTTGTCACTTGGCTGTCAATGCACAAAGACCACTTTCCAAAAATCTCTGAAGAATGTTGCAAAAGACCCCCAAACACATACACATGAGCAAGAAACTCACATGGGGGTGGTGGGTGGTGGGGAATTCTAATAGAATCTTTAGAATAGTAAGGATGTGATAGAAATGAATCATGAAGAATTACTTTGATTTATGATCAGCTCGCGAACAGCTACACAGCTAAATCAGTTTTAAACAGGGTTAACTCTCATAGCTTTTCCCAGAGGAACCTGGAAACTTTCATGTTATGCCTTTATTGAGATTTTTGTTATTGTAGCACTTCATAAACATACAATCTCTAGAGATTACTTTGGGAGGATGGGGGGATCCTGTAAGCATCTACGGGTCTGAGGTAATGCAGGTGTTATCACTCTGACTCCATTTTGTCCCTGTTCTCTCTATCTTTTGTGTTTTTAAGACTGATTTTCTTGCACATTTTGCATGCAAAAACAAAAGGTGGAGGACCATACCTGATTCTGTTTTCCCAGGTGGACGAACAAGCAGCCTCTGGAAGATCCCTGGAGAGAAAAGTCTCACACAGAAATAGCAGTCAAAGACCTCCAAACCTTATGTGTCTGCCTTTGACCACAATTGACTTTGTCACTCTTCCCATGTCCAGTCACCTCAGCCAGGTTCGATGTCCATATCTGGCACTTCTCTTTCATTTCCCACCTTGAATCTGACCCTGGAAACTCCCACCAGCATGGTGTAGTGGTTAAGAGGGGCAGACTCTAATCTGGAGAACTGGGTTTGATTCCCCACTCCTCCACATGAAGCCAGCTGGGTGACCTTGGGCTAGTCACAATTCTGAACACCAGCGAGGGATGGAGGTGTAGGGTGGCCAGTTCCTGGTTGGGAAACTCCTGGAGATTTTGGAATGGAGCCTGGAGGGAGGGACAGGGACCTCAGTCGGGTACAATGCCATAGAGTCCACCCTCCAAAGCATCCATTTTCTCTGAGGGAACTGATTTCTGTAGTCTGGAGATGAGCTGTAATTCCGGGAGATCCCCAGGTCCCACCTGGAGGCTGGCATCCCCTGTGGGGTACAATTCCATAAAACACACCCTCCAAAGCAGCCATTTTCTCCAAGGGAACTGATCTCTGCCTAGGACTCAGTTGTAATTCTGGGAGGAGTCCAGGCTCTAATTGGAGGTTGGCAGCCCTAGGAATGAGCCTGCATGCACTCCATAAATGAAGCAGAAAACCATCCACATTTTGCCTTTTCTCACATAAGAACATAAAAAGGCCATGCTGGATCAGACCAAGGCCCATCAAGTCCAGCAGTCTGTTCACATGGGGGCCAACCAGGTGCCTCTAGGAAGCCCACAAACAAGACGACTGCAGTAGCATCCTGCCTGTGTTCCACAACACCTCACAGAATACGCATGTTTTTCTGAGACTGTAGAGAATGGACATGAACATAAGAAAAGAAGAAAAGCCATGCTGGATCAGACCCAGGCCCATCAAGTCCATCAGTTTCTTCACACAGTGGCCAACAAAGTGCCTCTGGGAAGCCCACAAGCAAGACGACTGCAGCATCATTATCATGCCTGTGCTCCACAGCACCTAATATAATAGGCCTGCTCCTCTGATCCTGGAGAGAATAGGTATGCATCATGACTAGTATTCATTTTGACTAGTAGCCCTGGATAGCCCTCTCCTCCATGAACATGTCCACTCTCCTCTTAACACCTTCCAAGTTGGCAGCCCTCACCACATCCTGGGGCAAGGAGTTCACGAGCTCTCTCTAGCTCTCAAAACCCAACAGCAGCCCAGAGTATAAATGTTTTCAACAAATCCCACTGTTCAGTTACAACAGCGGAGAAGAAAACACCAATGCGTTAATTATGAAGTCCGCCAATGACTCGAGTCTCGCCGACTGTTCGTAAAAGACTGAACTTAACATTAAAATAAATGTCCGCTTAGAAAGCACAGCTGGACTGCCAGGGCCATTTCCTGCTGAAAGTTTCCTAAAGGGAAAGCTTTAATCAACAGGATCACAACTGTCTGCTCTCCCCATTTATCACCCAGGATTGTTTTTAAAGCCCAGCCTTTGGACCGCGTAGACTTAATTAGCTGCAAGGCTCATTACCTGAAGATGCAATTTTAATAAAGGGTGCCGAGCAAATATTGGGCTTCCCATAGATCATCTTCAAGTGGAGACGAGAGCGACGCCGCTTCGCTAACAGCCTCGTCGGGTGTCTGTTCCCGGCCTGGAAACAAAATGTTTTAATTTTTCGGTTTTATCGGGCAACCAGGAATTTGCAGACGAAAATAACTGCAAGCTGTAAAGCGTGGGTTTGGGATATTTATTCTAGCCTGCCTTCTTTTTATGTGGGTTTGAATTTGTCGCCTTCTCCCTTGCAAGGGCTGAATGCCACACAGGGATTTAGGGTGAATAAATTATGGTCTTTGTGTATATTGAGAATGTTCCAAACAACAGAATTCAGGAGGGATGATGAAGAAGAAGAGTTGGTTTTTATATGCCGATTTTCTCTACCACTTAAGGAAAAATCAAACCGGCTTACAATCACCCTCCTTTCCCCTCCCCACAACAGACACTCTGTGGGGCTGAGAGTGTGTGACTAGCCCAAGGTCACCCAGCTGGCTTCATGTGGAGGAGTGTGGAAACAAATCCAGTTCACCAGATTAGCCTCTGCCACTCATGTGGAGGAATGGGTTCTCCAGATCACAGTCCACCGCTCCAAACCACGGTTCTTAACCACTACACCACACTGGCTCTCAAGGCCGTTACAATCTCCTTTTCTTCCCCTCCCCACAACAGACACTCAGTGAAGTAGGTGAGGCTGAGAGAGTGTGACTAGCCCAAGGTCATCCAGCTGGCTTCATGTTTAATAGTGGAGATTAGCGTCTGCCACTCACCCAGAAGAGTGGGGAATCAAACCCGGTTCTCTAGATCAGAATCCACCGCTCCAAACCACTGCTCTTTACCACTATACCATGCTGGCTCTAAGAGTTCTAGACCCATTTGTGACATTTGTAGACATCTATATCTATAAAAGTAGTATCTCAAAGTTCAGCATGTCCAAAACATGGAACCTGTCTTATAGTTATGCAGATGACATAAAGTGGCTGTGCACAGAGGGGCAGTCACAACTTTATTGAACATGACCAATAAAACAAGCTGTTGCTTTAAACAGAAGAGATGTACTGCCTTGTAGTACCAAACCAACTCAAAAACCATTTGAAAGCATTCAGTTTCTCCAGAACTCTTCATCAGGCTTGGGGGTAGAGATGTTTCACCCCAGTGGGTTTGCATAAATAAAATGGTGCCAATGTAACATTGCATCTTCTGGAGAGAAATGACAAAAATGGCAGCCTCCAATTGAAAATACAGAAATCTACAGTTGGTCATACACCAAACAGAACTCATGGGACCTCTATAGAACCTGACAGCTGACACAGTTTTGTATGTGGTTTTGGTCGGAGAGTGCTCTTGGGATGCATCAATGGAGACATAGCATCCAAATCACAAGATGTCATAGTTCTGCTGTTCACTGCATTGGTCCTAGGCCGCACCTGGAGTATTGTGTGCAGTTCTGGAGGCCTCCCTTCAAAAAGGATGTGGACAGAATGGAGCGGGTGCAGAGGAGAGTTACAAGGATGATCAGGGTTCTGGAGACCAAGCCCTATGAGGAAAGGCTGAGGGAGTTGGGATTGTTCAGTCTGGAGAAGAGGAGGTTGAGGAGGGACTTGATTGCTCTTTTTAAGTATTTGAAGGGCTGTCAATTAGAGGAGGGCGGGGAGCTGTTCCTGTTGGCAGCAGAGGATAGGACTCGCAATAATGGGTTCCAATTATGGGCAGAAAGGTACTGGCTGGATATTAGAGTGTATGGGGGAAATTACAGTAAGAGTTGTTCAGCAGTGGAATTGGATGCCTAGGGAGGTGGTGAGCTCCCCCTCACTGGCAGTCTTTAAGCAGAGGCTGGACAAACACTTGTCAGGGATGCTCCAGGCTGATCCTGCATTAAGCAGGGGGTTGGACTAGATGGCCTGTATGGCTCCTTCCAGTTCTATGATTCTGTGGTTCTATGAAAACACATAAAGCTACCTTATACTGATTCAGAGAAGGGCAACAAAGGTGGTGAGGGGTCTGGGAACTAAGTCCTATGAGGAAAGGTTTAAGGAGCTGGGTATGTTTAGCTTGAAGTGGAGAAGACTGAGAGGGGATATGATAACTGTCTTCAAGCACTTGAAGGGCTGTCATATAGAGGAGGGTGCCGAGTTGTTTTCTGTTGCTTTAGAAGGTTGGACCAGAACCAATGGGTTGAAATTAAATCAAAAGAGTTTTCATCTAGACAGGAAGAATTTTCTAACAGAGCGGTTCCTCAGTGGAACAGGGTTCCTCGGGAGGTGGTAAGCTCTCCTTCCCTGGAGGTTTTTAAGAAGAGGTTAGATGGCCATCTGTCAGCAATGCTGATTCTGTGACCTTAAGCAGATGATGATAGGGAGGGCATCTTGGCCATCTTCTGGGTATGGAGTAGGGGTCACTGGGGGTGTGTGGGGGAGGTAGTTGTGAATTTCCTGCATTGTACAGGTGGTTAGACTAGATGACTCTGGTGGTCCCTCCCCACTCTATGATTCTATGAATCTAACTGGTCCTTCCAAGTCAGTATTGTCTACTTAGACTGGCTGTGGTTCTTCAGGGTCTCAGCCCAAGTTGTCCACATCACCTCTTGCCTGATGTCTTCAACTAGAGATACTATGAATTGAACCCAGGGCCTCTGCATGCCAATCAGATGCTCGATCACTGAGCCACAGCTCCTCCCCAAAGTATCCCATGCTGCAATATGCTTTGGATCCAACATGGCTACCTGGCAGCAGCAAGCTGCACATCAAGGTGCCTGTAATATGGAAGCCATCCTAAATTGCAAACTCTGCACATCATTTATGAATAGCTCTTCACCCAAGCAAACACTTGCTCTGTTGATACTAATTCATGCACAAAGTTTTGTCCTTTTTTAAAAAAAAAATCTAAATTATTCACGGGGGAGATTTTAAAAAGTGTTATCACTAATGTGAACTGTAAGCATGTAATTGATGAAATCTGCCTAAAGACCCCAAGGAAGATGATTTAAAATGGCAATTTGTTAAAATAATGTCTATTAGCGCTGATTTTCCCTTGCTCCTACCAGTTAACCTAGCAGGCTCATTTATCATTGGACGCAAATTAATTCAGCCATACTCTACCCGAACCATCTGAGAGTTTCTCAAAACCGCATCTTGCTGAAATGACAATATACTATGCAATTTCCCCCCAAAAAAACTACAGCATGGAAGCTGCTGATTGAATTTCAAGTAAGAGAACAGGAACAAAAGTGTTACAATGGCTTCTAGAATTCTAAGATGTGCCACAACTTTTGGGTTGAATATCAGAACATTCTTTCAATCCACACAAATTTCCAACTATGTTGTTAAAAACAAAACAAAAAACACTCAGACCTATAAACCCACCGTTTTGGCTCCTGAGGATGGCCAACCTGGAAGATGGTACCATACGTGGCAATTGGTATTAAGATGTGTGAATGCCTAGATAACAGCAGAAGGGCCTCCAGACCAGGCTGTGTCATAGAATCATAGAGTTGGAAGGGTCCACCAGGGTCATCTAGTCCAAACCACAAGAAATTCACAACTACCTTCCCTCACACCCCCAGTGACCCCTACTCCATGCCCAGAAGATGGCAACAAAAACCTTCCGGGATCCATGGCCAATCTGGCCTGGTGGAGAATTGCTTCCTGACCCCAAAGTGGTAATCAGCATTATTCTGGGCATGAAAGAAAGGGCCACAAGAGCCAAACACTGATGCAACTTTTCCTGCCTTCCCTCATGATCTGCCTAAGTTCACAGAATCAGCACTGCTGTCAGATGGCCATCTAGCCTCTGCTTAAAAAACCTCCAGAGCAGGAGAGCCCACCACCTCCCAAGGAAACCTGTTCCACTGAGGAACGCTGGAAGTTCTTCCTAATGTTTAGCCGAAAACACTTTTGATTTAATTTCAACCCGTTGGTTCTGGTCCAGCCTTCTGGGGCAACAGAAAACTCCACACCTTCCTCTAGATGAAAGTTTTTCAAGTACTTGAAGATGGTTATCATATCACCTCTCAGTTGTCTCCTCTCCTGCTTGCCTCTTTCACATTGCATGCCTGCCTATTCTCTGGCTCCCCAGCGTATCTTCTAGCCCACCTTCCTTTCATGGAACTCAAGGTGACATTCGCAATGTTCTCCAAAAGCCTTCCATCAAGGAGTTGACCAGACCCAAACCTGCTTAGCTTTCATAAACTTGCTACCTCGTGTGCTTTCAGCCCACACTCTGGGACTTATACTTTAAAGGCATAGCAACATGTATGACAAGGGAGTTCATGTAATTGTTTTTTATATGCCAACTTTCTCTGCCACTTAAGGAAGACTCAAACTGGGTTAGAATCACCTTCCCTTCCCCACCCCACACCAGGCACCCTGTGAGGTAGTTGGGGCTGAGAGAGCTGTGACTAGCCCAAGGTCATCCAGCAGGCTTCATGTGTAGGAGTGGGGCAACAAATCCAGTTCACCAGATTAGCCTGCACTGCTCATGTGGAGTTCTCCAGATCAGAACCCCCCACTCCAAACCACCACCCTTAACCACTATACCACACTAAAATTGCATGGTAGAGGGAGGTCCCATAGGAAACAAACAAAGGAGGGGTCCCCTTGGCTGTCTTGTGGGCATCAGGTTCTCCTTGAGGCAGTGTGTATCAATGACAGATACTTTCTTCGACTTCGTTCCTTATTTGTGCGACTGCTGTCTAAAGCTAATGAATCCATTCTCTGGCAAAGAGCCAAAGCCTAATTTAGGTTTTCCACTACTATTTGCTAAGAGAAGCTCTAGTAACCAGAGGAAGAACATACTTCATGGTTCATGGAACTGGGTAATATCTGCCACAGCTGTCACAAATTAATATCAGTTTGTAAGATAGATTTTTGGGAGCAGCAGAGGAGAGTGTTTTATAAACCTTCCATTAAATATCAACTCTGGTTGCAAGTTATCCTATTATGTAAGAGCAGCAAGTTGTGTTTTATTGTCGCTTCTATTTTAACAGACAGGTTGGCTTGCCATACAACGTTGTTTATTTTACTCCATTAATATTTAACACTTCGCAAGCGGTGCCTTTTTGCTGCTTTTTGAGAATTGCTCTGAGCACTGAGGTAGATACAGTAAATAGTGTTGATCCTCTTTGTAGGATTAAAGCCAGGTAAATCCGATAATCCAGATAAGATTCCTTAAATGCATAAACTGGCAAACTGACGTAGATAACACTTAGGAAAGAATGAAATATTACTCTCAATACATGACTACTTCTGATTGTAGCCTTTCAGCTCTCCCTCCTTGTCTCCCGCCTTTCTCTCCAATAACTTTTAGTCATGGAAATCATGGTCATTTTTAGTGAGTAGCATCATCTTGTTGCAGATTTCCTTGTGCAGCCAAGTGGCAACTAATGATATGGAGAAGGACAAAGGCACAGGGGAGGGGCCATGGCTAAGTGGAAGAGCCTCTGCTTGGCATGCAGGTCTCCGGTTCAATCCCCCGGCATCTCCTGTTAAAAGGACCAGGAAGTAGGTGATATGAAAGACCTATGCATGGGACCTCAGAGAGATGCTGCCAGCCTGAGTAGATAATACTAACCTTGATGAACCAAGAGTCTGATTCAGTAGAAGGCAGGTTTATGTGTCCTTACGTTCATGTGTGTTTCTCAATTGTGATTCCAGACACTGGGTTTGATTCCGACTAAATTTTCTGCTAATGGAAGGGGAGGTTTAATTTCCACCAATCTTCGCTTCCTGTTGCAGACCCTCAATGTACCCTCATGCCATTCCTGATGGTCCCCTGTCTCCCAGGAGATCAGTGGTTAGGATTCCCAAACTCCAGGTGCTAGATGGAGATCTCCCACTATTACAACAGATCTCCTGTTCCCCTGGAGAAAATGGCCGCTTTGGAAGGTGGGCATTATACCCCATTGAAGTCTTTCCCCTCCCCAAACCCCGTCCTTCTCAGTATCCACCCCCAAAATCTCCAGGTATTTCCCAACCCGGAGCTGGCAACCCTATCAGATGGCCACAGAGACAGGGGCTGAGGGAGGAAAGTCTTCTTGTGGAGGTGCTTTCCAGTAGCAGAAAATTGAGTCTGGATCCAACTCATTGCAGAAGAAGAAGAAGAAGAAGAAGAAGAAGAAGAAGAAGAAGAAGAAGAAGAAGAAGAAGAAGAAGAAGAAGAAGAAGAAGGAGGAGGAGGAGGAGGAGGAGGAGGAGGAGGAGGAGGAGGAGGAGGAGGAGGAGGAGGAGGAGGAGGAGGGTTAGTTTTTATATGCTGACTTTCTCCACAGAATGTATTACTTGATTTTAATGTGTTTGTGTATACTTCTATTAAAGCATATATCTCAGCCACTGTCAACTTCATTTTCCACGTGAATCATTTGTTCAACACATTAAGGGTGCTCAGATGTCCACGTCAAGGATACAAGCAGAATCGTGTGGCTGATTTCTTGTTGTTTTTTAGTTTTGTGGTTGTATTAAATTATAGTTGTCTGTGATCACATCTCTTTCCCTCCTGCCCTCCCTGTTCCCTTGCCTGAAACAGATGATTGAATTTCCCAGAAGGACTGTGACACCATAAACTGATTAAAAGTTTTCTTTTTTTATTAAGAAATAAAACATGTTAAATGGCAATCCCACAAAGGAAGTCATGACCGCTAGCAGCCCATTGTCACTCACTTTCCTCCAGTGAATTAATCTGCCATAAACATTAGAAATATCGTCCTTCATCTCAGAAGCAAACCCATTACACTTGTATCTAGAGGACAAAAGGGAATTACCTGGGATGCTAAAAACTTGCACGTGATTGTAATTACATTTCCTGGTATCTAAATGGTAGAGAAAAAACAGTTCTGTTGTTTAAATTGATGGGCATCTGTCTATTAAATTTATATTCCTCATTTAGTGTTTCAAAATGCCAACAGATGCTAAGGGAACAAAACTAAATAGGAAAGAGGATAATATATATTTTAAAAAACCGCAGAAGTTTCACTCTCAGTAATGCAGAAAATGATATAGTACCTGAATTGAACTTTGCTGAAGATGAGGGAAGATGAGACAAGCATTTGTCAGTGATAGACCAAGATCGGGGATTTCTCCAATGACAAGGGATGAGACCAGATAAGATTTGAGATGTCCTCTAATTTACATTTTCTGTAGACTCACCTCATAGAAGACCATATGCTTGCTCAACATGATTGTCGACTTGAAATAAACAGTAGACCAAAACAAGCAAAATCAGTGTTGTTCAAACTATAACTATAACCAAAAATACAACACTAGGCGATTGTAATATTATATACTATGTTCACTACAAATTTCTATCAAACATGACAGTAATGTATAGAAACTAAAGTATTCATACTTTGACCTGACTTTTTGGATCAAGTAACTGAAGAAGCTGGAAGCGCAAACGGAGCCTAACCATTATACGGAAAGCCCGTCTTCTTGATCTACTTTGAGCAGTGGGTCTCTGGAGATTCTTGGATTATTATACTGTACTTACCAGGCCCACTTGGCACTTGGCACCTAAGGAGGAAGATATATCACTTGGTTCTTTAAAGATACGGACTTTTTTATTTACCTGTTGAACCTTGTTGACTTACCTGTTGAACTCTCGGGTTTGCCTTTACCTCTGTTGGAAGGTTGGGTTCTGTGCAACTGGTTATAAAACATTGCATGAATACTTTAGTTTCTATACATTACTGTCATGTTTGATAGAAATTTGTAGTGAACATAGTATATAATATTACAGTAGCCCAGTGTTGTATTTTTTGACTTAAAATAAACATTGTCTTGAAGTTGGTTCACACATAGCAGCATTGTACAGTAGGCGAAATGTGGAAGCAAAACTTGGGTTTCTTCTAATACGTGTGAACCAGGCTTACACTTGGAAGTACCCGCATAAGTAGACTCCATATATGCAAGGAATCCACCCCTTTTCTGTAGTGGACTGTTCATGGTGGTCAGACATGGTGGTAAATAAAACAAAGATGCAGATCCGGCTAGCTGCGTAAATGCATGTCTTTTCCCACCGAAGTCCATTAGTTAGGCCTTAAACATGAGCTAAAACAGAGTTTGCTTATATCTGCCACAACCTTGAAAATATCTTTAAAAAAAAAAAAAAAACGGGTTAGTTTAAGAGAACATTCTCTTTTTCATCACGCTGAACTCTAAATTTTGAAATACAAAAATACAGTGGACGTAATATCTCCTTTGTGTAGCATCCCTATCTGTCATGAACAACAACAAATAATCTCTAAAATTAATGGTTTGAAATGTCACGTCTAATTTGTTCACCAGAGACAGTAAGAGTGCTATCACATGACAACCTGCTGAGCTGGTTGATAAATGTATGCAGTTTTTAATTGGGTCCCTGGTACTGTCATAGATAAACTCACATCTATATATTCATGCTGTTGCAAAGCTAACATATTCTTTTTTTAATCACACCCTGCAAAATCGTATCCAATTACATGTAGACCATGCCCTCCAATTAAAAACAGCAAAGTGGTTCCAGATCTGTTAGCTTCATCTTCTGCGACACTAAACATCCCTCCCGTATCCCCCCCCAAATCTTTACCATCATTTACATCTCCCTCCCCATTATAAGACCCTTATCCAAGATATGCAGTGGCTCCCAATATACAAAGAGACCCGTGCCCAGTTTCACCTGAAGAAATAGCGGGCATTTCAATTCCAATTTAGAGTAGAGGTGGGAACCAGTACATTATTTGTTTGTTTTTAAGGAGATGTTTACTGTTCAAAAGGAGCCCCGTGGCGCACAGTGGTAAGCTGCAGTACTGCAGTCAAAAGCACTGCTCATGACCTCAGTTCGATCCCGACGGAAGTTGATTTCAGGTTGATTTCAAGGTTGACTCAGCCTTCCAGACTTCCGAGGTTGGGAAAATGAGTACCCAGCTTGATGGGGGTTAAGGGAAGATGACTGGAGAAGGCCGTGGCAAACCACCCTGTAAATGTAGTCTGCTTAGTAAATGTCAGGATGTGAAGTCACCCCATGAGTCAGGTATGAGTCAGGGGAATACCTTTACCTTTTTAATGTTCAAGGAACCCCATTTTGTCCTTCTCTATGTTCTTTTGGGAAGCAGATTTAGATGATTCTTTAAAGTCAGTGTTATTCTTTTTTATTATTGTTTTGGGTTGCCTTTGGTGGCTTTTTAATTAATTATATTAAAACATATATCCCACCTTTCCTCGTGGTTCAGGGCAGCTTACAATAATAGTTAAAACATTTTCAGTTAAGACTAATGTGTGTGTGTGTGTGTGTGTGTGTGTGTGTGTGCGTGTGTGAAGTGCCATCAAGTCACAGCTGACTTTTATGGCAACCCAGTAGGGTTTCCAAGGCAAGAGACCATAAAATAGCAAATCCCATATCTCTCCCCTCCTGCCCCCTTACAAGTAGGGCTGCCAGGTCCCTCTTCACCATCTGCATGATGTTTTTGGGGCGGAGCCTGAGGAGGGTGGGGTTTGGGGAAGGGAGGGACTTCAATGCCATAGAGTCCAATTGCCAAAGCTGCCATTTTCTCCAGGTGAAGTGATCTCTATCAGCTGGAGATCTTCTTCTTCTTCTTCTTCTTCTTCTTCTTCTTCTTCTTCTTCTTGGCAGTTCAGTGAACCATTTGGAATGAGGCTGGTCCTGAATCTTTTGGACAAGGAACATCAGCAGCTACAGAAAAAATGCATGGATCCAATTAAGGAAAATATTCCAGTAATGGACACCTTTGCACACATTCTTTAATAAACCCTAAAGTACCTTTCTACTTCAGTTCTGCATCTTCCTTCATGGGGCTATGGAGACAAATGAATAGGACAATAATTTCCTGATTTGACTACCGTAGTTTTACTTACAATATTAAAGAATCCAAATGAGGTTTCTAAAATGACAAAATAATCAAACCTGTTCCCAGCTTCTTTTTTTGAAAACTTCCTCTGACTTTCTTTTTAAATATACAACCTTATTTTTCAGAGGATTCCATACAACCGTAATTGGGAGGGTCCTTCTAAGATATCAGTAGGAATTTCAGGGAAGGTAAAACAATTTCAGTGTAATTAGCTAAATATTGCATCCAGGGTGGTTTATATCTCTCTAATCTTAGTTTTGTTAGCCACTGGAGAACATGACCTATGAATATACAACAACATATGTGAAAGCAAAAATATTGAGGTATAAAGAGCAAATGTGCTAGGTTATGGAATATTAATCTGCAATAGTGTAATCAAGCGAAAGAGGGAATGGATGTTATCAATATATTATAGTGTTCCTCTTGCAGATAACATTAAGAAATCCTAATTACATTGCATTTTTCACTATTCATTTGCCCATTGCCCCATTCCGACAGTAATGAGTTTTGCTTGTTCAAGTTGTTTCTTGAGTAATCTGGCACTTTTCATTAACCAGCTTCCAAGCTATGCTAATTATAACAGGACCTATTACACTGAATATTATAATTTCCCTTTTAAATTAATAATGCACAATGTCATACAATGCAGAAAAGGAAATAGTAGCAAAGAAGCATAAAGATCTAAATGAAATTAAATGTTTTTTTTTTGTAAGCTTAGAGGAGACATCTGTTCACCTTAATTTTGTTATGATCATGAAAAATGACTAACAAAGAAACATTCTTCTAGTTCACCAATGTGTTAAAGGGATACAATGTATTGTCCACCATGGTATTAGTAGGTCCTTTGTAGGAAAACAGAATAATAGAATCATAGAGTCGGAAGGGACCCCAGGGTCATCTAGTCCAACCCCTTGCACAATTCAGGAAATTCACAATGACCTCCCGCACACACACCCAGTGACCCCTACTCCATGCCCAGAAGATGGCCAAGATGCCCTTCCTCTCATCATCTGCCTAAGGGCACAGAATCAGCATTGCTGACAGATGGTCCTCTAGCCTCTGCTTAAAAACTTCCAGGGAAATTCAAGTTAGGACAGAGAGGAAGTCTACGGTTCAGGAAATGGGCCTCGTGATTAACACTTAAATAAAAGAAGAATTTGTGTAGCATCTAGGAATGCAGAAAATTTTGCATCAAGCCTTCCGAGCAGTCGAATGTACCCTATTTGACACTCACAATCAGACTGTACGTCTATCAAACCTGGTTCTCCAGATTAGAGTCCGCCACTCATGTGGAGGAGTGGGGAATCAAGCAGGTTTTCCAGGCTAGAGTCCGCCACTCTTAACCACTGCACCACGCCTGCTCTCATATAAAGATGGTTTAAATCAATAAAGAAGCTCGCCCAAATGGATAATTGCTAGCTACCCCAAAACTAAACCAAAATGAAACAAGAATGGTTAGCACGTCGTCACAAGGAATTCCGATTTTGCTAGGTCAAGAGTTGCAGGAAGAGGATTATACAGGAAATAAACAGTTGACATTGAGAATATCATGTCTCAAATATATCCCAAAAAGTCTTTCATTCATCTGGTTTCTCTCTATAGATCCCCATGGCGAAAACACTAAAAATACATTATCTGACTGAAGGCATTTTGCAAAGAAAAGTTTTTTTATATATATATTATTATTATTACAACTTCTACCTGGAGGCATGATTCATAAATGGATTCATTCCCCCCCCCTTTTTTTCCTTATGGGATTGGATTGTTGAGGCGACAACCACTCGAAGCAATCTTTTGATTTCTCTTCCCAGTGGGGAGAGCCATTTCAACCAAGTCACCTTAGATGTGTCAAGTCAAATGCTTCTGAGCGGCGCAGCTGAGCTCCATGTCAACTCTCTCCTTGAAATATGGACCCGGGGGAAAGCAAACCTATCACCAGCTTTCTTGTTCTACTGTAAAAACAATCATGACTGTATAATAAGGGTGACATTGGCCGTCAGCCTCTTCTTCTTTACCCAAGATCATGAGGGATGGGTTGCCTCTTGTGTGTGGTTTTTTTAAATCTTTACAGAAACTTAATGAACTCACTTAAAAAACCTGCACAGCTTTTGTGCATGCAAATGAAATTTTAAACAGTATTGTGTGTGATCAGATCAGAACACCCTGATACACACCCATTAAGAAGGAGAAGAGTTTAGTTTTTATATGCCAACTTTCTCTCCCACTTAAGGAAGACGCAAACCGGCTTACAATCACGTTCCCTTCCCCTCCCCACAACAGGTCAAGAGTTGCAGGAAGAAGATTATACAGGAAATAAATAGTTGACATTAAGAATATCATGTCTCAAATACATCCCAAAAAGTCTTTCATTCATCCGGTTTCTCTCTACGGATCCCCATTAAACTGTGGCTGGCCAGATTGACCTGACCTCTATTTCCTACAAAAGAAAATGAGACTTCAGACCAGTGAACACATGTATGTTTATCAATTGACACGGTGCTGACCTGTTGACATCAACTGGCATCATGCTGTAATTACCGCCATCAGGATTTTCTACTCAGACGCAATACTTTTACAATACACAATACTTTTCAACACAGAGATACAAAATCCCATAAACACTTTTTGACACAAAACACAATACTTTTCAACAGAGAGACAATTTACACCAGGAGTCCCCCAAGCTTGTTGAGTCTGTGGGCACTTTCAAAATGTTTTGTTGCCACACAATGGTTAACCTGGCGGGGTAGGTCAGTCACAAAATGGCTGACACAGGGAGACAGGAAAGACTCTTGACTTTTCTATGTGGAAAGGTTGAAGGAGCTGGGTATGTTTCGCATGAAGAGGAGAAGACTGAGAGGGGATATGAGAACCATCTTCAAGTACTTGGAAGGCTGTCATATAGAGGAGGGTGCCGAGTTGCTTTCTGTTGCCCCAGAAGGTCGGACCAGAACCAACGGGTTGAAATTAAATCAAAAGAGTTTCCGCCTAGACAATAGGAAGAATTTTCTAACAGTTAGAGCAGTTCCTCAGTGGAACAGGCTTCCTTGGGAGGTGGTAAGCTCTCCTTCCCTGGAGGTTTTTAAGAAGAGGCTGGATGGCCATCTGTCAGCAATGCTGATTCTGTGACCTTAGGCAGAAGATGAAAGGGAGGGCATCTTGGTCATCTTCTGGGCATGGTGTAGGGGTCACTGGGGGTGTGTGGGGGAGGTAGTTGTGAATTTCCTGCATTATGCAGTGGGTTGGACTAGATGACCCTGGTGGTCCCTTCCAACTCTATGATTTTATGATTCTATGACTTTATTTATTTATTTACTTTATTTAAAACATTTATTAGCTGCCTTTCTACTTTGTAGAACACAAGGTGTCTTACAGCCCATTCCTGAGAGATGCAGCATCCATGTTTCGCGGCCACTGCGGAGGAAAAAAAAGGGTTTTTTTATTTTAAAAAAACCCAAAATGGGGGAGGAGGCCCCATTGCAAACAGCAATGCTGCAACACCAGTAAAGGTGTTTCCGCAATGCCGTTGCATTAGGGGGCATACTCAGTACGATAGGGGTTAGGAAGCTGCCTAATGGCAGCTCTGCCTCCCAAAACACCCGAAGAAATGCCTCCAGAGATGCCGGAATGGGGACTTGCACTGGGAGAACACCGGATAAAGGCTGCACTGGTGTCTGAGAACAGCAATCTGGGGAGGGGGGCGGCATAAGTAGCCCCATGCCAGCATTCGTGCCAGTTTGCACAACGCAAACTGACGCCTCCAAAGTTGCTTCACCCCCCTCAGGAATGCACTGCCACAATATTAAAAAGGAGCATTAAAAACACCTGAAGACCAATATTTTAAAATATCATAGAATCATAGAATCATAGAGTTGGAAGGGGCCATATAGGCCATCTACTGTAATCCAACCCCCTGCTCAATGCTGGATCAGCCTAGAACATCCCTGACAAGTGATTGTCCAGCCTCTGCTTGAAGATTGCCAGTGAGGGGGAGCTCACCACCTCCCAAGGTAGTCGATTCCACTGCTGAACAACTCTTATTGTAAAAACCTTTTCCCTAATATCCAGCCAGTACCTTTCCGCCCTCAATTTAAACCCATTATTGTGAGTCCTATCCTCTGCTGCCAACAGGAACAGCTCCCTGCCCTCCTCTAAGTGACAGCCCTACAAATACTTCAAGAGAGCAATCCTGTCCCCCCTCAATCTCCTCTTCTCCTTACTAAACATTCCCAATTCCCTCAGCCTTTCCTCACAGGGCTTGGTCTCCAGGCCCCTGATCATCATCGCCGCTCTCCTCTGCACCCGCTCCATTCTGTCCACATCCTTTTTGAAGGGAGGCTCCAGAACGGCACACAATATTCCAGGTGCGGCCTGACCAATGCTGTGTACAGTGGAACTATGACATCTTGCGATTTGGATGTTATGCCTCCATCGAGGACTGACAATAAACAAAACTAAATTAGCCAAATGCAGTCATGAATCAAATTTTCTTCAACTGCCTCCCAAAGACCCAAAAATGAGGGGGGCAGGTAGTTCCATAATCGTGGGGCTGTCACCGAAAGGGCCCTTTCTCATATGTCTACCAGATGGGCTTCTTTGATTGGAGATTCTATGTGCTGGAAAATATTTCCTTCCTGATAAAAGGAAATATTTTTTTTTACACAGCGCATAGTTAAATTGTGGAACTCCCTGCCCCAGGATGCGGTGATGGCTGCCAACTTGAAAGCCTTTAAGAGGGGTGTGGACATGTTCATGGAAGAGAGAAGTATTCATGGCTACTAGTCAAAATGGATACTAGTCATGATGCATACCTATTATCTCCAGGATCAGAGGAGCATGCCGAGTATATTAGGTGCTGTGGAACACAGGCAGGATGGTGCTGCTGCAGCTGTCTTGTTTGTGGGCTTCCTTGAGGCACCTCGTTGGCCACCGTGTGAACAGACTGCTGGACTTGATGGGCCTTGGTCTGATCCAGCAGGGTTTTTCTTATGTTCTTATGTTTGACCTTGCGGAGCACAGATGCATGAAATTCTTCCCTTGTGTTCTAAGGTGCTACACAATCCCAGAATACTGCCTCGCTTGCTAATTGGATCTGTTGTCTCTTTCAGAAGAGCATGGCCTGTGCAGTGTAAGCAAAATACTCAGCAGTCCAATAACACTAAAAGCCCACAGGAGATCCCATCAAAACTCATAAGCCCTTCACATTGCTGTCAGAGATTTTTTTTTTTTTTTTTAAGGATTTCCTTCCATTTTTCTAAAATGTTTTCTGGTTGGCATTTAGTCAACATTAGTCTTCATTATATCTCCAAGTGTTGACACCAAATCAAAGCTGCTGTCATCAAGGCATCCCTTAAAAGAATATATGACTCCATAAAGCACATCCGATTGTTCCTCAAGGTGAACATAAATTCTGTGGAAGCAGATATTGTAACAACTGTTTGTTCAATTTGAGATAAAGTCTTCATGGCATCTTTTATCACACCAGCGTCTTTCAAATACTAATGGCAATAATCTATTAAAAATAGGCTTAAGATATAAAAATGGTGCCATACATTATTTCAGGAGAATTGCTGTAGAAAGACAGTTCTCTCCATGTGATAATTTACAAACAAGGTGAGTTAATGGAAATGAAAAATTAAAATATAAAATTAAGTATGAAAAGTCTAGATTCCTCACCCCACCCCGGACTGGCATTTGGCCTTCAGGACTCAAGCCCTCCCCGCCGGGTTTGATTTTGGGAAGGTGTTTGGGGAGGGGTGGGAGCAGGATAAGACGCCATAGAGTCCACCCTCCAAAGTAGTATTTTTTCTCCCCAGGGGAACTGATCTCTGTATGCTGGAGATTGGATGTAATTCCATGAGATCTGGAAATTAGCAACCTTACAACAAAACCAGGTCCCATCCCAGCCTGGGCTCTCCACAGGGCTCCACAGATGTCTGAGCCACTCTCTAGAGCTCAGAAAAAAATGTTCATAATGAAAATGAAGCCCCAAAGTAGTTGGGGGGTGATCGCCACAGAAACAATCCATGCATAAAAGGCACAAATCAACTAATTTTCTTAAAATTCGCCCTTACCACAATATCTGTCTTTATATAAGGTTGCCAGGTCCCACTTCACCACCAGCGGTAGGTTTTTGGGGAGGGGAAGGACTTCAATGCCATAGAGTACAATTGCCAAAGCAGCCATTTTCTCCAGGGGAATTGATCTCTATCAGCTGGAGATCAGTTGTAATAGCTGGAGATCTCCAGCTAGTATCTGGAGGTTGGCAATCCTAGTCTTCATAGCCCAACTGTCCCTGTAGAAACCCCCCTCCCCGAGAGCAAATTAAACTTTATTTTAGACTGGGTAGCTTTAAAGCTAGAAGATTCTTCATGTTCTTCATTTTTGCCTTTTTCCAAACAAGCCACTCCATCAAGCAATTCCCAGTTTTCAATGTATAGGCTATTTTACACAGGGTTCAAAAACCTTGATCCTTTAATTTTTAAGGTCTTAGAAATGAGAAAAGAGACAGTCACAATAAAATAGAATAACTTTCAACAAGCATTTCAGAGTGCTTTAATAAACAATTAGTTTACATCCAATGCTGTAAAAAAAAGCAGCTCAGAAAACCCATAATTTAATAGGAATCATAATGGGAATTTAGGAGCCCCGTGGCACAGAGTGGTAAACAGCAGCACTGTGGTCAAAAGCTCTGCTCACAACCAGAGTTCGATCCCAACAGAAGTTGGTTTCAGGTAGCCGGCTCAAGGTTGACTCAGCCTGCCATCCTTCTGAGGTTGGTAAAATGAGTACCCAGCTTGCTGGGGATAAAGTGTAGATGACTAGGGAAGGCAATGGCAAACCACCCCGCAAACAAAGTCTGCCTAGGAAACGTCCGGATGTGATGTCACCCCATGGGTCATGAATGACCTGGTGCTTCCACAGGGGACCTTTACCTTTATAATGGGAATTTAGTTCATCATTGGTATATAGACACCATCAAGGAGTCATTCTGGCATCTGTGGATTACTACTCTTTATGTTCATCTCATGCTGGAAGAGATCACCAGCATACATTTGGCTTTTCTTTTGGCCAACAAAACAGCATGTTCGCTTGTTTTTTTGCAGCTGCGGTTCCCGTTCCCGTAAGGCATTTAGGGCTTATTCAGACTATTAATACATCCCCGTTTTCTTGAGACCCAGTGACATTTGAGAAAAGACTCCGATAAACATTTTATTTAGAATCAAATGGGGCCATTTGTCACTTCTGGTGTTCTTCTTATTACTCTGAATATTTGAATAAAAGTAAAATTTGTTTTCTGAGGAGTTCTTCTGCTCGGGCTTATTACAGACCTAGTTGCAAATCATAACATCATCTTGTACCGTCACAGTAGGCCGCAAGGAAAATTACTGTGGTTCTACAAAGGCTTATTGCTTGCATGGTAATGCTGCGTATGGTGGCGGGAGCAACACTGATTTGGCTTTCACAGAGCAAAATCTTAGCATTTAAAAGGAACAAGGAGAGAAGGGAAAGAATAATGAGTTGCTTTCCCCTAAGACATCGCCGTGGGTCATCTTACAATTTGGATTACATATCATCAGATGTCACACTTTCCAAACATGTTCTTTTAAGAAAGGAACTCAGTCAAAACTATCTGAATAAACCATCTGCTTCAAACACAGCGGTGGGTAGCACCGGACTAAATGACTCTCAGAGAAGCCCTGGCCAATACAGGGATTATGTACATCAACATGAAGCTGCTTCGTGTTAAAACAGACCATTGGGCTGTCTGCCTAATACTTAGTAAATAGAGTTACTTGGCCATAACTCTCCATACAAAATGGTAGTTGTCTCTCTGAGCCATTCTTCTTTCGGTTTTCATTAGAAACTGGGGATGCCGTGAATTTTGCCACAAAGAAGAAAAAGAGTTGGTTTTTATATAGTGACTTTCTCTGCCTTTTAAGGAGACACAAAGCAGCTTACAATTGCCTTCCCTTCCTCACCCCACAACAGACACCTTGTGAGGTAGGTGGGGCTGAGAGAGTTCTGAGAGAACTGTGCCTGGCCCAAGGTCACCCAGCGGGCTTCATGTGGAGGAGTAGGGAAACCAACCTGGTTCACCAGATTAGAGTCCGCCACTCATGTGGAAAAGTGGGGAATCGAACCCGGTTCTCCAGATTAGAGTCCACCACTCTTAACCACTACACCATGATGGCATTTGACTGTTGAACTCGCCATGTTTGAAGGCGGCAATCAGATGTGAGCCAATCATTCACACTTTTAAGCAGCCGACCCTAATCTGGAGATCCAGGTTCAATTCCCCACTCCTCCACATGAAGCCTGCTGAGTGACCTTGGGCCAGTCACAGTTCTCTCAAAACTCTCTCAGGCCACCTAGAAGCAGGTAATGGCAAACCACCTCCAAACGTCTCTTCCCTTGAAAACCTTACAGGGTCACCAATAAGTCAGGTGTGACTTTCCATCATCAAGCAGTTGAGAACCACCTGCTGAACCAGTTTGAGTCAGGTTTTCCCCAAACTAAGCATGTACAAAGACACTGCTGATTCAAACTGATACAATCATATCTTTTATTCCAAGGGATACTTCATCAAGGCAATGTGAACCATTTTCAGCTATAGACAACTGGGCAACCTTTAAGTAACACTAATCCAATCCAGCCATTGATAAAGACAGTCTAACATCCGATCCACCCAGAATGAGCCTGGTTCCTCCTGGTTCTTTGTCAATATGCTAAAACCATCCAATCATCATCCCACCTTGTAAGGTCAGGTATTTCCCAACTAGTCTTCCTGCCAGATCTTGAGAGCAGTTGTCTTCAAAGTTCCCAGACAAATGCAAATGTTGAATCTTGGAGAGCTTTTGCAAATGCTGAATGATACACTTTCAATCCACTTTCAAAGCACTTTGCAGCTGGATTTTGCTGTGCGAAATGGCAAAATCCACTTCATAGAATCATAGAATCACAGAGCTGGAAGGGACCACCAGAGTCATCTACTCCAACCCCCTGCACAATGCAGGAAATTCACAACTACCTCCCCCCATGCCCCCAGTGACCCCTACTCCATAACCAGAAGATGGCCAAGATGCTCTCCTTCTCATCATCTGCTTAAGGTCATAGAATCAGCATTGCTGACAGATGGTCATCTCGCCTCTGCTTAAAAACCTCCAGAGAAAGAGAGCTCACCACCTGCCAAGGAAGCTTGTCCCACTGAGGAACCGCTCTAACTGTTGAAAAAAATTCTTCCTAATGTCTAGTTGGAAACTCTTCTGATTTAATTTTAACTAGTTGGTTCTGATCTGACCTTCGGGGGCAACAGAAAACAACTCGGCACCATCCTCTATATGACAGCCCTTCAAGTACTTGAAGATGGTTATCTTGCAAACGATCGTTACAATGCATTGAAAGTGGAATGAAAGTGCATTATTCGGCATGTGTGAAAGCATCCTTGGACCAATCTCAATCCTGGGAAAGTGTGGTCTCATGTCTAGCTATGGGACTAGGGTTGCCAGGTCCTTCTTCACCACTGGCGGGAGGTTTTTGGGGTGGAGCCTGAGGAGGGCGGGGTTTGGGGAGGGGAGGGGGTTCAATGCCATAGAGTCCAATGGTGAAAGCATCCATTTTCTCCAGGGGAACTGATCTCTATCAGCTGGAGATCAGTTGCAATAGCAGGAGATCTCCAGCTAGTACCTGGAGGTTGGCAACCCTATATGGGACCCTCATAAGAAGATCATCCCAAGGTGGTGGAAAGTTATATATATATATATATATATATATATATATATATATATATATATATATATATATATATATATATCAAACATGGAACTTGAGGGGGGCATCACATCCTACCACCTTTGCTTC
Organism: Euleptes europaea; assembly: GCF_029931775.1. Classification (NCBI taxonomy): domain Eukaryota; kingdom Metazoa; phylum Chordata; class Lepidosauria; order Squamata; family Sphaerodactylidae; genus Euleptes; species Euleptes europaea. The sequence continues at coordinate 5,614,859 of NC_079327.1, read as the reverse complement.
ATTCCCTCTCACCCCTTCTCTATCAATGTCCCCCCTCTCTTTCTGCCCCCACCCCTTATCTGTCAATTTTACCTCACCTCCTTTCTCCCCTCACCCCTTCTGTCAGTTTTCCCCCTCTTTCTTCCTCACCCCTTATGTGTCAATCTCCCCCCCACACACACCCCTTCTCGGACCATCTCTTTGTATCTCTTCCTTCTTCCACCCCTTCTCAGGAAATTACTCCCTCTTTCTCTCCCCACCATAGCAGAGCCGGTTGCAGGGCCCTCGGAAGATGCCATGCTAGCCCGAAGCAGAAGCACCAATGGGAGTGGACTGGTTGTGCATCTGCAGCACAGATCCAGGAGACTGCAGGTAGGCTGGCATTGTCTGGTAAGTAATCAGCATGTGCACAGACAACATTTTTATTTGGGGGATAATTTAAATCCCCCCCCCAATGGATTTTTGTAAATTTTCAGATTTTGTTGTTGCTGCAAAGCTGGAGAGTCCCCCAAGTTTGCAGAACTGTTTTTTTGTAAGTGTGGTCCCAATCTACAGATTTAGGTATCTGCACATCAGTTACGTTTGTCAACCTCTAGGTACTAGCTGGAGATCTCCTGCTATTATAACTGATCTCCAGCCAACAGAGATCAGTTCCCCTGGAGAAAATGGCCATTTTGGCAATTCAACTCTATGGCATTGAAATCCCTCCCCTCTCCAAACCCCGCCCTTTTCAGGCTACACCCCAAAAACCTCCCACCGGTGGCGAAGAGGGACCTGGCAACCCTAACATCAGCCCATGTCTATTACAATATAAAATATATCTGTTTACTGGTGGGGGGGAGTAGTAAAAAAAAAACTGTAACCCCCCTTCTGGATTGTTCATTGGATCTCCCATAAATAGGATTTAAAACCGAAAAGCAGCCTGAAAGCAGAAGACAAAGATTCTATTTCAAAACCCACTGAATAGGATTTCAAAGTATTCCTTATTTGTAACTCTTATCTTAAACAGAAAGATTGTTTTTTTTAAAAAAAAAAGATTAGAAGAACATACAGTTAAAAGTTTAGACAAGATGTTTCCCTTTCCCTTCTGTTCATTTCATTTCATTTATCTGCTGCTGGCCATCTTATAGATCTAGAACCAGTTTGGGCAATCCTCATATCTTTGCAGGATCTGAAGAGCTTTGCAGGATCTAAGGATGTGTGAGAAGAGGGCAGGAAGTCCGATCAAAGGGCGGAGACGAGGCCGTTCCTCCTTGTTAAATGGTGAAAGGCAGAGAGAAAATTGGTGCTACAGTACCATTAATGTGTTTTCCGGCTAATTTTGATGGCGGTCCGCTTTGTAGCATTCTTTGCTGGAGATATCCAATTAAGCCCTTATATTGCTGTTCTTTTACCTTTGAAACAACCTCTCCCAGGGACACTTGAGATGTCTCTGTGATGAGCCTGTATCGGGACATACAAGGAAACAATGCCTCCTTCCTTATTTGTGCTGGCTCCTTGAATGCATTTAAAGGATATGTCATAAAAAGGTTTTATATCAGTCAATGGTCGTTTATGCCTGGGAGCTTTACCTGAGGTTTGTTGCTCACTGGACCCACACTTTCTTGTTGGGAATCTATGCACCAGCAGCCTCCAAGCTCAGTGTGGTAGAGCATCTGCTTGGCATGCAGAAGGTCCCAGGTTCAATCCCCGGCATCTCCAGTTGAAATGACTGGGCAAGTAGGTGATGTGAAAGACCTCCGCCTGAGACCCTGGAGAGCCGCTTCTGGTCTGAGTAGACAATACTGACTTTGATGGACCAAGGGTCTGATTCAGTATAAGGCAGCTTCATGTGTTCATGTGTTCACGTCCCCGCCCCTTTAAATGCTGCTTTGTAATTGGCTTACTTGTAGTGCTTTCTGTGAGAGAGAATCCCCCCCAAACCCAATTTCTGCATAAAAAAGCATTTTAAGAACAAAAGCAAAAAAAAGGAGAAATCTGAAAGGGAGGGGAAATCCAAGCCTCGGTTTTAAAAAGCCTTTCTTCTGCTCAGAAAGAGCTCCGAGAAAGCATTTGATTCCCCACCTCTTTACATGCTGCTTTGTAATCGGCTGTGAGAGAAACCAAGCTTGCGTGTCCCATGCTTTGCCTTATGCATGGGGATTTCATCTGGGCTGAGCTCAGGGGTGAGGGAAGAATCAGGTTAACAGAAGAACAGGAAGTCCCGGGATTTGTGAGGGCTGGCAGAGAGGTCATCTCTAATGGATGGAAAACTCCTGCATAACTCCAAGGGACAACTGAAACAGACCAGGGGCAAACATGGGTGAAAGCACCCATGCATAAACGACCAAGGTCTTCTAAATGTTAGGCGATTCAAAATAAATACCTACAAAGTGGGATTATTGTAAGCAGTGACCAGTATGTGTGTATGTGTGTCTTTGTACCCGAACTAATCGCTCAGTTCATGCCATTCTGATAAGTTGTGGGTTTCTCTTAGCACTAGGTCCAGTTGATGTGTGCCTGTGACTCGGTTATGTTTCTGATGGCCTCCGTGTATACAGGCTTAACGAGGACAAAAATATAGCACAAAATAGGGTTGCCAACTCCAGGTTGGGAAAATATCTGGAGATTTGGGGGTGGAGTCTTGGTCAGGAGCAGGGTTGGCGGGGGGCTCAGCAGGGTATAATGCCATGGAGTCTACCCTCCAAAGCTGTCATTTGCTCCAGGGGCACTGATCTCTGTTTTATGGAGATGAGTTGTGATTCCAGGAATTCTCCGGGCCCTACCTGGAGGCTGGCAAATCCAATGAGGAATACACCATTCTTTCCTTCTCCTGAAACTGACTCCAGTCGGGATCGAACTCAGGTCGTAAATAGAGCTTTTTGACTGCAGTACTGCAGCTTTCCACTCTGCGCCATGGGGCTCAACGTAGGAAAATGTGATTTACTCCTTGTGATACTCAATGGACTATGCTTGAGATCATTCTAGATGTGGAAGTCGGGCAGGGAAGTATAAAATGTAACACAAAAAGCAGTTTTTAGTGATTAATTGGTTTAAAAAAGATCTATAACGGTATCTTGAGAAAACTTTCATATTTTCTGGATAGCTTATAATTAGGAAGGTACAAATATATATTTGTTCATTCGTTTTTATTTTTTGTGCACAGTAAGGAACACCTTTTTCGTTCTATTTATTTTCTTTGGCAAGTCTCTCAATTTTGTTTCATTCATGGCATCTTTACACCATCCTAACACCAACAGTGATATATGATAAACCTTTTTGATGCCATAATTCAACCAAAACCAGACACCGCTTTTGACAGGAACATGACTACTGAATTTCATTGAACTCAAAATTCAGCTACCCATTAATCAGTTCACCTGGAGAAAATGGCCGCTTTGGCGATTGGACTGTATGGCATTGAAGTCCCTCCCCTCCCCAAACTCTGCCCTCCTCAGGCTCCGCCCCCAAAACCTCCCACCGGTGGTGAAGAGGAACCTGGCAACCCTACCCAGCGGGCTTCATGTGGAGGAGTGGGGAACCAAACCTGGTTCTCCAGATTAGAGTCTTCCACACTTAACTATTAGGGTTGCCAACCTCCAGGTATTAGCTGGAGATCTCCTGCTATTACAACTGATCTGCAGCTGATAGAGATCAGTTCACCTGGAGCAAATGGCTGCCTTGGCAATTGGACTCCATGGCATGGATGTCCCTCCTCTCTCCAAACCCCGCCCCCAAAATCCCCAGGTATTTCCCAACATGGAGCTGGCAACCCTGCTTAACCACTACACTACACTGGCTCTCAACTGAACGAGATTGAGATTCATAGCAACCCCACTATGTGCAGGACGTATGCAGAGGGACTATGTGTGAACCAGCCACCGGTTTCTCATTTACCTGCCTAACCTATGACAGATCTCAGATTTCAGCAAGCTGGTACCATTTCTCTCGAAGGGGAGAAAGCTCTTCATGTCAAATGCCGGAGTGAAAATCCTCCCCTCCCCTGCTTTTCTGATCAATCTGCATGTCCCTCCCCCCCCCCCGTGTTAAATTACGGAATAAAGTTATTGATGGGTTAATAGTGAAAAATATTGAAAACCCCATTTTATTTATATATGCAATAATTCTGCAATTGATTGTAGGGAGCTGGCAGGGAAAATAAACACTCCTAATTACCGGGAGGAAACACAATCTCATCAGGCATTCGCAATTCTGTCAAACAGCCTTTATTCTCGGTTCACACAGTACAAAGCTCTCCTTTGCTTCCCAACCAACATATTTTTTTTAAAAAAAATATATCAGGCTGTCTGATAAAAGGGAGTCCTCCATGTGATAGAAAAAGGGGTAATGTAGTACCTCTGGGCAACGAAAATTAATTTGAGCCATTCTCGTCTATAATTTGTCCTTCCCTGAGTTTCAGTACCGCTTGCAGGCTCATGGCAAAAGGAACCACTCCATCTGTTAACTTTCCCCAGCTAATGTCATTACAGACTTTCAAATAAGGTTAGGGAGGGGAGAGGAGCCAAATAAATACATACAAATAGGCATTTAAGCAGTGTCATTATTTAAACTACTCCAGAGTCATGGCAAGTAACATATTAGCTACCAGCAGGCTTTAAAAAAAAAAAAACGGAAAAAAATGGATAGTAAGGGACTTAAAAGGAAATGTTATGAATGGCGCATTCCGGCCTCTACATTCGAATTGGTTGGATTAAGAATAGAAGAAGCCATCAAGTTCAGTGTCTCTTGACAAAGACGGGTATCCGAAGCAAGTTACTTGTGGTTCAGCTCCAGGGTTATATGCATAAGTGACAGGTTTTCAATATTATTCTGTATGAACATTACTTTCGTTTAAACGAGCGATGCAGGACGCACGCATCCTTGCACCAGTCACAAGGCCAGCCTGCGTGACACTGGGATACAAAATATGCAAATAGGAGATCATGCATTATTATCCTTTCCCCTCTCTGATACACACATTCAAAGGCCTTTGTTCCTCTTTGTGTGCACATTAAGGAAGGTGGGGGATTAAATTGCATGGGGTTCACACTGGAAACACTTTGATGTTCCCACCCCAATGCAAAGAAGTCTCCTAAGAAATTGCTCCAAAGGAAGCTCTTTCCTCTGATGTTTCGCTAAGGGGAGAGGCTCCACGTTGGCTTCGGATTTAGAAGAAGAGACCAAACCCTGTGAGGAAAGGCTGAGGGACTTGAGAACGTTTTGTCTGGAGGGGAGGCGGTTGAGGGGGGACATGATTGCTCTCTTGAAGTATTTGAAGGGCTGTCACTTAGAGGAGGGCAGGGCAGGGAGCTGTTCCTGTTGGCAGCAGAGGATAGGAGTCACAATAATGGGATTAAATTGCAGGCGGAAAGGTACCAGCTAGATATTAGGAAAAACATTTTTTTTACAGTAAGAGTTGTTCAACAGTGGACTCAGATACCTAGGGAGGTGGTGAGCTCCCCCTCACTGGCAGTCTTTAAGCAGAGGCTGGACAAGCACTTGTCAGGGATGCTGGCTGATCCTACATTAAACAGGGGGTTGGACTAGATGGCCGGTATGGCCCCTTCCAACTCTTTGATTCTATGGGCAAAAATGCATGGTCGCTTTAGCCTCCTTTATTCCCTGTTTCAGCCAGGATCTAACGCACGTTCTGCGAAATGCATGCATTCGATCCTGGCTGAATCCTGGCTGAAACAGGGAATAAAGGAGGCTAAAGCAATCATGTGTTTTTGCCCTATGATTCTAAGAGTAGGTTTTTATACCCAACTTTTTTCTACCTTTAAGGAGTCTCAAAGTGGTTTATAATCACCTCCCCCCTCCACAACCAGCACCTGGTGAAGTAGGTGGGACTGAGAGAGTTCAGAGAGAACTGCAACTAGCCCAAGGTAACCCAGCAGTCTTCATATGGAGGAGTGTGGAATCGAACCTGGTTCTTCCAATTAGAGTCTGCCTCTCTTAACCACTACACCACACTGACTCCCACTTTAGGCAAAACCCATTGGCAAGCTTGGTGTATGTGCAACTCTCGGTTGCTGAGAAATTTTGTTTTCTTTACTGAAATGTTTGTTAGCTTAAGAACATAATAACATAAGAAAGGCCCTGCTGGATCAGACCAAGGCCTGTCAAGTCCAGCACTCTGTTCAGACAGTGGCCAACCAGATGCCTCTAGGAAGCTTCCCTCAACATGTTTACCCTCAAGAGTAGGGTTGCCAGGTCCCTCTTCACCACCAGTGGGAGTTTTTTTTTTTTTTTGAGCAGAGCCCTCTTCAGGCTCTGCCCAAAAACCCTCCCACTGGTGGTGAAGAGGGACCTGGCAACCATATTTTCTCAGGAGCAAGAAGCAATTCTTCATTCACAAAAAGCAGCGGATCATTCTGGATGGACAAGGAAATATAGTTTGCCCTTCCTCCTCCCAGAAAAAAGTTTGATGTCATACAATCTTTAAATGTGTGACTTAAATGAACCACTTCTGGTTATGAACAACAAGATTTTTGGGGGGATATGAGCTTTCCAGAGTCAAAGCTCCCTTTGACAGAGCCAGCATGGTGTACTGGTTAAGAGCCGCAGACTCTAATCTGGAGAACTGGGTTCAGTTCCCCAGTCCTCCACATGATGCCTGCTGGGTGATCGTGCGCCAGTCATGGTCCCCTCCGAACTCTCTCAGCCTCACCTACTTCACAAGGTGCTTGTTTGTGAGGAGAGGGAGGCAATTGTAGGTAGGGCTGTCGATTCGGTTCGTCCTGAACCGAAAAACAGCCGAATTTCCCCTGATTCAGCAATTTTTAGTTTGGATGGAACCGAACTCAAAAAAGGCGGGAAAACGGGGAGCCGAATTCAGCAAGTTCGGGGTGTTCGGTGAATAAATTCGGCAAATTTGGGGTTCAGCGCAGCAGCATAAGCGTCAGTTAGTAACCAGCATTCTCCCCCAGCCAATCGGTGGCCAAGCAGGGTCTTCTTCTGGCCAATCAGTCGCGATTGAGTGCATGAGCCCAGCTCCTGCGTGGCCCGGGGAGAAAAAGAGAGAGTATCTGTTTGTGTGAGAGAGATCCCCCTTGGGGGGGGGGGTGCGTGTGCACAATCGAGCCATTCCATGGCTGCAGGGGGCGCATTTTTGGGGGTAGAGCCCCCAAACTTTCAGCATAGCTTCAGAGGACCCTTCTTGCAAGAACCCCCATGTTTTTTAAAGATTGGCTCGGGGGGGCAAAATATGGGCCCCAGAAGGGGTCCCCCCTTAATATGCATTTTTATTCCATTTACAACACATATTCGCACCATTCCGTGGCTGCAGGGGGCACATTTTTTGGGGTAGAGCTCCCAAACATTCAGCATAGCTTCAGAGGACCCTTCTTGAAAGAACCCCCAAGTTTTGTGAAGATTGGGTCAGGGGGGGCTGAGATATGGGCCCCAAAAGGGGTCCCCCCTCCTTAATGTACATCTCTGACAATGGGGGTTTGCAATTAGCAGAGCTTGCTGCCCACGCCCAAAGCTCCCATCCCCGACAAACAGCTGAGCTGCGGGGAGCAAGGGCGGTGCAGGTGCAAAGAAGATGGAACAGAAGACATCCACAGTAAGACCCGTTTTGGGGCTTTTCTCTATAATTTTTCTCCTGTGTGTGTGTGTGGGGGGGAGGAACAGAGTCTCTCTGTGTGTTGGGAGGGAGCAGTTTCTGTGGATGGGGGGGAAGCCAAAGGGGGCTTTCGCTCATTCTGCCTGGGGTGTGTGTGCCCCCTCGAGTTTCTCCCTGGTTTGAGGAGGGGCTTCAGTTCTGTGTCCTCAGGTTTTCCCTCATTCATAAGATCGGTTAGGTCTATTTTGATGCTTGCTCAAAACTGGTTTTCAAATTGTGACTTAAAGAATGCATTTTCCTGGTCCTGAGTCCGATGCAAAAGGGGAAATTCCACCCCCTCCTGCTCCTTTAGTGTGCCTCTGTCCCTTTCCATGGTTTGCAAACTCCCAGGCTTCATGTGTTGCTTTGCATGGTTGCAAACGTGTTGCTTTGCATGGTTTGCATGGTTGCAAACCTGTTGCTTTGCATGGTTTGCAAACTTCTTCGCACCTGCCCCCCCCCATTGCTCCCCGCAGCTCAGCTGTTTGTCGGGGATGGGAGCTTCAGGAGTGGGCGGCAAGCTCTGCTAATTGCAAACCCCCATTGTCAGAGATGCACATTAAGGAGAGGGGACCCCTTTCGTTTCGGACCTCTACCCCCAAAAATGCCCCCCCGGAGCCGCGGAAAGGCACGATTGTGTTTTTAATGGCTTTATTAGGCCGATTTTTTCCCGGAACTCCGGATCTCATGCTGAATTGCACGGACCCGAAGTGGGGGAGTTCGGACTTCGGCATTTCCCGAATAAAAATGGGCCGAATTTTGCCGAATCCGAATTTTACCTATTTTTTTTCAACAGCCCTAATTGTAGGCCACTTTGAGAATCTTTAAAGGTAGAGAAAAGTGGGGTATAAAAACCAACTCTTTTTCTTCATCCCATCCGATGAAGGGAGGTTTGACTCTCTCTCTCTCTTTTTAGCCTTTTATTGAATTTATTGTTAACAAAATTACAATAAACAAAATAAAGGAAAAGGAAAATCAAACAAACACAAACTTCTGTTTTCGTTAGTATCTAATATAAATCTAATTACGAAATTACAACCTGATCTCTAGCTACATATACAAAATTATTTTTTAAATTATTCTTACAACTAAAAAACCCAAACTTTTCTCTATCATACCTACATTCTTATTCTTCTACTCTTCAAACCCACAAATCATCAATTTGTTCTTTTCCATAGAGGTTTGACTCTCTAAAGCTCATACTACCCCCTCAAATAGGGTTGCCAGGTCCCACCTTGCCACCAGCGGGAGGTTTTTGGGGGTGGGGCCTGAGAAGGGTGGGGTTTAGGGAGGGGAGAGGCTTCAATGCCATAGAGTCCAATTGCCAAAGCGGCCATTTTCTCCTGGTGAACTGATCTCTATCGCCTGGAGATCAGTTGTAATAGCAGGAGATCTCCAGCTAGTAACTGGAGGTTGGCAACCCTACCCTCAAATCTTGTTGGTTTGTAAAGTCGCTACTGGAATTGAATCTAGCTGTTCTATCGCAGACCCGCATAGCTTCCCTCTGAAACACATCTGGTTATGGTACTTGCAATCTTTCCTTCTCTTCTTCAAATCATCCCTCACAGAATTATCAACTTTTATTATTTTATTTTATTATTTTAACCTAACTTTGATTTTTATCCAGTGCTGATTTTGTATCGAAATAAAACTTGATGATGATGATGGTACTTGCAAACAACCATGAACTGTGAGTTCAGATTATAGCAGTCAAACTGTGTTCATCCATTTGGGGATTTTTACATTAGCAAGTAGCACTCACTCAAGACATTCAGGGGAGGGAACATTCCGGGGGGGGGGAAATTGGGGTGAACTCTCACAATGCAAAATGTTCTTTTTCTAGTGACTCCTGGCTAGTAACAAAGGGGATACACCCCAAGACTCCGGGAATGTTTTATATCCCCAAACTAATGTGGATAGATTACACAGGCTATTATTTTGCCTTGAACTAAATCCTTTTAAGACCCCATTAATTCGCATCAATAGCCAAACTGCTTGTACTAGCAAAATTCTGATCCTCATTATTTTCTTGTGTCATCTGAGAAATGTTGATAAAGATCATATCAAGGCCACTGAAACCCATTTCATTTTTTGACCCTATATCTCCTTTGGGCTATGAGGATATTTATTCATCCTTCCGTCGGGTTTCTGAAGGAACAATGTATGTTCACGATACCAAAAATGAGGGAAAGATGAAGAATGAGTTTCCTTCAAATGGTTCCCTTCTGAAATAAAGTATATAATAGCAGAGAGGTCAAGACCATACATATCCCGAGCCTTCATTTTCAATTGTTCATAAATAGTTCAAATACATTGAGATTGCGTATCGTATTTCTAAAAGTTTCCATTTTAATCAAAATGTATGTTTTGCAGCCTAGTAAGAAGAAAAAAGCAACAAGCAAAGGTCTGGCAGCTCTCCATAGGAATTAATTTCCATTAAAATAATATTGGTAACACGTTTTTGATTAATAAATACTTTGGAAACTGATGCAATTTTATTGTGCTTTGGAAGTGAGGTATATTGGCAAAAACGCTACACACTAAACTGTATGGGTTGTTCTTTTAAAGTTGTATAAAACAATTTTAAAGAAAGTAATTTCAGAGTTTTGTTTTTAATGTCAGATATAAAGCCAGATGCATTAGGAAATCAGTGCATACTTTTTATTGGGAAGAGAAGGCTGGCAGGTAACCGCTGTCAGTCGTTCCAGCAGGCGCAAGCAAGGAGAAACCGGCCCCAATGCCCTGGTACTTAACCTGCAGATGGGCAGGGTTGCCAGGGCCTTCCTCTTCTCCAGCAAGAGGGTTTTGGGCTGGGGCTGGGGAGATGATCCCAAGGTCACCCAGCAGGCTTCATGTGTAGGAGCGGCGAAACCAACCCGGTTCACCAGATTAGGGTCCGCCCCTCATGTGGAGGAGCAGGGAATCAAACTCAGTTCTTGGGATTAGAGTCCATTGCTCCTAAACAATAAACTGTGCTGGCTCCCACTAGAAAACAGGCTTCCTGAGAAGGTGAGGAGGCACCATCCTTGGGATTGTTTGGGGGGGGGGCACTGCAAGGGTGTTTTATTTGCTAGGGCTTTTAATAGGGGGGCTCTAGGGGAGTTTTATTGTATTGTTTTAGTTTTGTTTTAGAACTGTGAACTGCTTTGAAACAGGATGGAAATAAATAAATACATTAATTACACACTACATCTCTTTCAAAATTAAGGTTAGTTGCTAAACAAACTGTTGGTGACCATTTAGTGAATAAAGAAGCATGTAAGCACCTTCAAGATGTTTAAATGCTTAGAATGTGGAATTACGATGAAGGTTAAAATGGCTCTTCAGGGTTGGCATTCAACGTATTCCCGTGTATCAGTGACGATCCCAACTGCAAATGTATCTTCTGCAAATAATATAATGTCCTTGGCGAAGCATATTGATTGACCTGACCTCTTTGCGAGGAAAGCAAACACAATTTACAGCGGCATTTGATTCATATTCTGACTACTCAGAGTTCAGTTTCCGTCACGATATCTATAGCAAAGCAGGGATTCATCTCCCGATGAATGGGTTTTGGAGAGTGCTTATCCAGGCTTTTTAGCCCACAGACTTGCATATGTCAAGGCCAGATAGAAAGATTTTCTAAGACGTTCTGCGGCAGGAACCGCAGCACCTATGGTCTCGCATGAAAGGCACCGTCGACGACGTTGGCCTGCCTGAGGGGGCCAAGCTGGCAGCCCCAGCAGGAACCAGGAAAAGAGTCGATGTTCTGAAACTCCCAAGCTGCCCGGCCTTGAATCTTTGGAAGGGTTGGTGCGGCGGCAGTCTTCGGCGGGCACTAATGGGATCAGGTAGCCATTCTTTTTATTGGGGATTATTGTCAGAGACAAGAGTCACTGGAATGCCCTTTGATACCAGCGCCAATCAAGGAATGGGTATCCAAGCACACCCCAGTTTGTGCCTGGGCAGTAAGGGGGAACTGAGAGAGACCCAGCAGCTTAGTACTTTGATCTCTGCCCATCTGCTGCCAGCATAGGGTTGACAACCTCCAGGTACTCAATAATTAATAAACAGCACACTTGCTCAATTTATCAATAGAATTATTTTCAAAGTTCAAAAGAAACCTATATACTCATTTCAAGTGTTGAATTCACACTATAATAATAAACTCCAAGTTAATACAATGGGGGTTACTGCACTTGTATTCCCAGCTATGTATTAAGAGTTTGAAAATGTTATAAAAAATACTGTTCGCACTTTCTATGTATTCCCACCATAGTATTAAGAGTTTGAAAACATTATAAAAAATACTGTTCACACTTTGTTTGGCCCCTTTAGTTGTGAAGACGTCTTCCAACCATTTATAAGCTGTGGTATCCAAAAACCCTTTTAAAGCGATGTTTTTTATAACATTTTCAAATTCTAAATACATCACAGGGAATACAAAGTGGGGTAACCCCCTATGTGTATTATATATTATAACAATCATGTCGTTTATAGTCACCACTGTTTCAATACAATATATCAAAAACATAAAACATATAAGTTTTGTACCATTATTCTATTATACAAACATAACCTATTTGTACACTCTTAATTGAACTCCCACCAGAGTCTATCAGTAGAGCTCCCGCCGGAGTCTCCGTGGTTCGTGCTCTTAGTCAATTACCAGCTGAAGCTGTATTCAGACTGCACTGCATATAACCAGTGCAAACACACTTTTTATCCCTTAGTCTGAGGGATAGCAGGGTTGTTTTTACTCTAAGGAAGTTCCAAAAGAATTTTATGCATGTTTGATAAGGTCCCGAAGTAACCAGGTATCATATGCGAGGACGTGTCCTCCGGATGTTGCACACGTTTCAATAGGCTTTTCTTCAGCTCTTTGCTTTAGTCTCTATAGTATCTATGACCTCTTACGTGGACCTTCGTGGGTTCCTAGGGTAAAAACAACCCTCAAGGAAGCCCACAAACAAGACGACTGCAGCAGCATTGTCCTGCCTGTGTTCCACAGCACCTCATATAATAGGCATGCTCCCCTGATCCTGGAGAGAACAGGTATGCATCATGGCTAGTATCCATTTTCACTAGTAGCCATGAATACCCTTCTCCTCCATGAAAACGTCCACTCCCTCTTCAAGCCTTCCAAGTCGGCAGTCATCACCACATCCTGGGGCAGGGAGTTCCACAATTTAACTGATTTAACTGCCCTGCTTCCTGTAGTATTGCAGGAGGCCAGGCTCAGACCACCTCTCTATGAGAGAGAGAGAGAGAGAGAGAGAGAGAGAGAGAGAGAGAGAGAGAGAGAGAGAGAGAGAGAGAGAGAGAGAGAGAGAGAGAGAGAGAGAGAGAGAGTCCAATTCAAGGGTTTGAGATCTCTTAGAAATCTTTATAATGTTGAAGTCTGCTATGCATATGTAAAGCAAGAGTGCCCATTTTTAATCACAAACCAAACAGGTGTGTGATGGGCACTAAGTCTGCTGCTGCTGCCTTCTCTTGCTGTAGAAGGGCTAGATTTGAGTCCAGTAGCTGGCTTACAATCACCTTCCCTTCCCCTCTCCACAACAGACACCCTGTACGGTAGGAAGGGCTGAGAGAGCTCTAAGAGAACTGTGACTAGCCCGAGGTTAGCAGTGGGGAAACCTAAACCCGGTTCACCAGATTAGCATCTGCTGCTCATGTGGAGGAGTGGGGAATCAAACCCCGTTCTCCAGATTAGAGTCCACCACTCCAAACCACCGCTCTTAACCACTACACCATGCCGGCTCTTAAATTAAATACCTGACTCAGGTTTTGAAAGGAACCACCTGAATGCTCATTTGTTCCACATATACCTATCGACTCGGCATAATTGCAGCAGAAAAGTTTAGGCCTCATGTGATTGTGGCATTCCTAACTTTATAAGCTAATTCTGTTTTATAATTGTGGCTGTTGAAAAATTTGCTGTCGTGCCCCATGGGGTAATTTAAGCAAGGCTGCTACTGGCGGTTCAGAACTTGTTTTTGCTTGCAAAAAAACCTGGGATAAATGTTCCACTGTTCCCGCGCCCATGTACAGCAAGCAGAGCTCACATTGAAAACCACATTCTTTGTTCTTCCTTTTAACGTATCAAACATAGTCTGCCGCGATACAGTTGTGACCTTCTTGATTTTGAAGTGTGTTGTGAAGCAAAGCACACTCACACATACACACACATGCACAAATTCCCTGCACACCGGAGTCTGAAAGTAACATTCTTGGTTTCCATAGCAGCCATACTAAAGATATCTTAGCCTATTCTTTCAAACCCTTCCTTGTTTCTTGGCTCTGACAGAAGTTGCTTTTATTTATTTTTAACAAACCTTGATGAATTAAGAGCATGTGAGGCTGCCAACTGTACCTTGCCTTTATGAAGACAAACCGCTTTCGAAACAAGCGTCCTGCTCTGCTCATTCTTTGCACAATGGCTGAGCTGATGGATTCTACCTTGGGAGCCGGGGAAGATATTACAAACTTACGCATCTTCATCTAATCCCACTGGGTCATTTCAGAGGTCTATCAGTATATTGTTGCATACAAGAAAGCGCTCGTCCTCTTCACCAGCTCCCTATCAAAGCAATAACCTATACACTCCTACCCTAATGTGCAACAATGTCTTCCTTTTCCACCAGACCACTGTCTGATCAATTCAGATTTTAGCTGTCTCATTCATTAAAACGTGTAGCTTTACTTTCGCTGCTGCTAAAGAAAAGTCAGAATGCACACAAAATGCCAGTCAATTGAGAATGGGCTTGAGGAGAAACAATTTCATTTCAACCAATGCCCCAAATGAAATTGTGTTACATTTGGTCTCATGAATGCTCAGCCCTAACCTTCTTCACATGAGCTGGGGGTACGTTGAATCAACACACAATGGCCCAGTTCACACATTTCAGGGAACACTTCTACATCCTGCCTGTGCATGCATACATACATCTGTTTGTAAGAAAGAGCCAATGTGCATTCACTTTACAAATGAAACCAGGGACTAGTATCTGGATAACCTTGTTCACATGTTACAGTGAACTCATGTACATCCAGCATGCATGTTCGTACTTTGGTTTGTAAGAAAGAGCCAGCGCACATTCACTTTACTAATGAAACTGGGGACCAAGTCCTGGATAAATGTGGAGTTTCGATCACAGGTTCAGCTGTACATGCACTGAATGTAACATGGGAATTGCTGAACATGCATGTAGAGAACAATCAAGTATACATGGATTCTTGTAGGTTATCCGGGCTGTGTGATGGTGGTCTTGGTATTTTCTTTCCTGACGTTTCGCCAGCAGCTGTGGCAGGCATCTTCTCCTGCCACAGTTGCTGGCGAAATGTCAGGAAAGAAAATACCAAGACCACGGTCACACAGCCCAGATAACCTACAAGAACCGATGAACTCTGACCATGAAAGCCTTTGACAATATTTTATACATGGATTGTTTGTACGTTCACTGTAACTAGTGAACAAGGCGGATGTGCAATTTCAATTGCACACGTTCAGCTCTACATCGTGCATTGAAAGGTAGCATGAGAATTGCTCTATGCATACACAGTATAAAGAAAAACCACGTGTAGACTGTATACAGATAGTACATGCATTTGCTGTAACTTGTGAACAGGGTTATTAAGGGAACGGGCATCAGCATGCTGGCCCTGCCCCCAGCTATGCACACTCACTGGCTCATGTGCATGGAATCTATGTGTAGATTAAGTGTACAGTACATGCACAGGCTCCATTCCCCATGATTGGGAATGCTGCTCTTCAAACATTCCTTATTATGGGGAGGGAGCATATGTGTGTACACTCATCAACCTCCTTTGCAGTGTATTTGATCAAGAGGATGGTTCGCTTTGGAAGATCATGCTAGGTTTTCTCTCTCTTAAAGTTCTTCGTCGTTTTTCCTGTTGCATGATCTCCCTTTGTTGTGGAAGAAGAAGAAGAGATGGTTTTATATGCCACCACTTAAGAAAGAATCAAACAAGCTTACAATCACCTTCCCTTCCTCTCCCCACAATAGACACCCTGTGAGGTAGGTGAGGCTGAGAGAGTGTGACTAGCCCAAGGTCACCTAGCTGGCTTCATGTGTAGGAGTGGGGAAACCAATCCAGTTCAACAGATTAGAGTCTGCCGTTCATGTGGAGGAGTGGGGAATCAAACCTGATTCTCCAGATCAGAGTCCACCGCTCCAAACCACCACCTTTAACCAATACACCACACTGGCTTCATACTTCTTCCTCCACTCTACCAAACCACCAGGCAATCAGACTTATTAAATTCTGGGACTGCTTCCCACTTGTCATGAGAAGTTTTGTGCCTCAGGGTTTTTTTTTTTTTAATGGATGATACCCATATTGCTGTTTCTCCATCTCTAGTGACTGCCATCCCGGCAAATAATTCATTTCTAAGACTGGCACCTAAGAACGTGTTTAATTCACAGCGCAACTTACCCCTAATGTATTATGTGATGTTCATCTTGTAAGGTTACGGCTTTGACAAGAACTGGTTTCTGCTTTGGGGTTCACAGCTCCCCCCCCCCCTTCTTCTTTTGGTTCCATTTCATTATCATCTGACTCAAGATCATTTACAAGTCCAGGATGAATAGAGACATAAAACCATTTTTCTTTTCAAAGACCGACTATTTTACCATCAAAAGTGATAGAACTGTCAATGCACAGAATTTCTAGGATATCTTGGCAATTTCATTACAATTTTTTTTGTAAATAAATTGATGGTACTACTAGCTGCATTTATGGCATTTTGTATGAAGACCCTTCATTCAGTAGTGAGTACTGTATAGTGTAGAGTAAAATCTACAGTTCCATATTAGGTGTGTGCATTCAGAATATAGCTACTCCTGACTCGACCTGACCTTGCCCCATTGTTAATCTAATTCAAAATAACTAATGAAATTACCTCTCGACTTCTGGAGTCAAACTGGCCAAATAATCTGGCCATTTTTGGGTGGAACTGAAATACTGGCAGCTGAGAGCCAGTGTGGTGTAGTGGTTAGGAGTGGTGGACTCTAATCTGGAGAGTCGGGTTTCCTACACATGAAGCCAGCTGGGTGACCTTGGGATGGTCAGTTTTCTCAGGACGCTCTCAGCCCCACCCTACCTTACAAGGTGTCTGTTGTGGAGATTTTGAAGAGCCATGTCTGAGGGTTTCAGACTCCCAAAACTTAAAAAAATATTTGGGAGGGGAGCCTGGAGAAGGTGGGGTTGGGGGAGGGGAGAGACCTCAGCAGGGTATAAATTTCTAAAGCAGACACTTGACTAACCAAAGGTCACCCAGCTGGTTTCATGTGGAAGAGTGGGGAAATAAACCCAGTTCACCAGATTAGCATCCGCTGCTCATGTGGAGGAGTGGGAGAATCAAAACTGGTTCTCCTTAGAGTCCACTGCTCCAAACCATCACTCTTAACCACTACACCACATTGGCACCATGGAGGGCATATTTTAGGTAGGGATATTAAAACACCATGTATGATGATATAGTGCACAGGTCAAGTAGCCAGACACACAAGAGGTTGTTCAGAAAGGGAACAGCTTGAAGGTTCTTGCAGGTGGAGGCATAAGAATAAGACAGAGGTGAATCTCCTCAAGAACTCAGTTCAAGCCTCCCTCTTTTCCCAAGGTAGCTAACTAAACTTCAGTGCCAATCAGTTACAGCTGTCCATGCGTGAATCTCAGAAAAGTCACACAAGCTTCTTCTGAGCCCCCAGAATGCATATTGCCCCCCCCCCCATTCCACTATCCTCTTCAATCTGCAAGCGGGGTAAATCTAATCCCCAAATTTGTCCATGCTTTGCAGATAACGCAGGACAGAAATGTGGCAGATCTTTGAGGGTAACTGTGACAAAGCCAAAGGGAAAGAGACAAATCTGATGACAGATGAAATCGTATTTACCAACGCAAGAGACGGTGAGTTTTCTGTCTAAAGGAAAAGCAGACATAAAACATGATCCTGGAAATGGATTGCATTTGAAACTGACGTGTAATCTGCTCAAAGTAATCAATATATAGTATCAATTATCATCATCCTTAATGACATTTTCCTGCTGCCCCTTGATGGATGTTTGGGAGTCACAAACCCATCACCAAGTATTAACAAGAATTAACAAATGCATATGATTCTGGATCAAGTTAAAGGGGTTCAGCTCCTTGCCCACCTGGATCTGTTCTAACGGCCAGCTCTTAAATTTGGACATGTTCCAGCTTGTCTACATCTTTCTTAAATTGTGCTGCCCAAAACTGAACACAATACTCTAGGTTAGGTCTAACCAGAGCAAAGAGATACCATCACTTTGCGTGATCTGGTCACTATACTTCTGTTGCTACAGCCCAAGATCGCATTTGCCTTTTTAGCTACTGCATCACACTGCTGACTCATGTTCAGTGTTTGGTCTACTAAGACCCCAAGATCCTTTTCGCACACACTACTGCTCAGACAAGTCTCCCCCATCCTATAATTATGCAATTGATTTTTCCTACCTAAATGCAGAAATTTACATTTATCTTTGTTGAAGTGCATTTCATTAATATTAGCCCAATTCTCCAGCCTGTCAAGATCATCCTGTATCCTGTCTCTATCATATTTGCTACCCCTCCCAGTTTAGTATAATCTGCAAATTTAATAAGCATCCCCTCTATTCCTTCATCCAAATCATTTATAAAGATGTTGAACAACACAGGGCCCAGGACAGATCCCTGGTGGCTTTGAAGCTGTAGCATGCCAAACATGGAAGCAAAGCCCCTCCTTGCTATGAAGCACTGTGTTTCCATTGCCACACTTCGCAGGCTTGTCACAGTCACCGTAACACCATCTTCGATGAATGCCGCTGTGCAAAGAAGACTTCTTCTCGGGCTACATTTGTAGCTCCTTCAACACATTCTGGCTAATCAAAGCTGTGTTGGAGAGATTGTTCAGACTTGTTTACTACCCGTCTTTCTTGATAGCCCGAGTGCCTTTCTCAGTTGTTTCTTACAGAGACCAGCTGAACTGTAGCAGAACAATTACAATCCCAGTTTAAGCCCTCCTTGCTGGCAGGATCAGCATCAGAGTAACAAGCATCTTCTATGGCAACTGTACAAGCCGACTTGATACACCCTTTAACCAACATGATGCTTTTCTCACTGGGTTTTTCCCATGTGTGTGTGTGTCATACTGAATCGAGTCCAGGCAGAGGACAGCGTTCTTTTCTCTTTAATTAGGAAATTTGATGAAAATTCAGAACATTGCACTCAGGAATTGACTTTGGCCATTTATGCAGAGCTTTTTCCCCGCAGTCACCCCCACTGACTACTTCAGGGCTTCCTTTTGATTATGCATGCCTTTCTCGACTGTCAGAGGTCACCATGTGTTTTTGCGCATTCTGAAGTCATTATCCATGTCCAAATGACTTCTGTGAATGTACGGCAGCGTGCATACAGGAGGACTGAGCAGGCTGGCTTTGGCCTATCCTGCATTCACAATTGATTCTGCCTCACACTTTGACTTCTGCATGGGGATTTCACCTGGACTTTAGTCAGGGGAGAGGGAAGAGTTGGCTTAACAGAGGAATGGGAACACATGAAGCTGCCTTCTACTGAATCAGACCCTTGGTCCATCAAAGTCAGTATTGTCTACTCAGACCGGCAGCGGCTCTCCAGGGTCTCAGGCAGAGGTCTTTCACATCTTCTACTTGTCTAGTCCCTTTAACTAGAGATGCCGGGGATTGAACCTGGGACCTTCTTCATGAACCTGGGATTGAACCTGGGACCTTCCAACTCTTTCCCAGTACTAAGCTCTTATGGGCTGGTTCCAGCACTGCTCTCCTCAATTCCAGTGTTGCCTGGGCACAATTTTGTGCTCTGCTTGTCAGAGGCTCCTGGAGAAGAAGAAGAGGAGGAGGAGGAGCAGGAGGAGGAGGAGAAGGAGGAGGAGGAGGAGTTGGTTTTCTCCCCTTATGACTGTAAAGGGAGACTTTGAAGTATGTGGGGCAGCATCTGTTGCAGCAAAAGAACTGAGAGCATTTTCAGCACCCTGGACAGAGTTCCTTTGCCCTCTCAGTAAAACCTGATGGATAAATTACGCACAATTGGAGATATTATGCATATGCATTCATTTTTGCATGAATTTATACAGGTTCCAGTTTTCTGGTTCCCTTGTTGTGGCATCTGGATTGCAGAAACTTTTCTGTTTTTCTTTTAAAGCAGGGCATATACACTATACTGTGTCTTAATGAAAGCATGCCTAAGTCAAATGAACGTTATATCCTGCATGCATTAATATGATATATTAGATATATTAAAAGCACCAGTTTAATTTCATAATTAATAATTCTTTGCTCATGTCTATTACAAATCACCACAATGTAGTATGCATTTAGGGGGACATGAACGAAAAACAAGAAAGTGAAGCATCCTTCAGTTTAGGTATTCAAATGGAACTCTTAACACTGTCAAAGGCAGGAGTATATTTAATGAAAGGGATGAGGGGAGAGATGTAGAGATCACAGTGAAGATGTTGAGAACATTTCTGGGAAAAAGAAATATTCTTCAAAGCATTTATTTCTCCTCCTCCCCTCTCTGAGCACCCATTACAGAAAGTAGGAAGGGTAATGTGTACACACACCAATTTTCCATCTGAAAGATACATTAATAATTTCTCCATTAGATGCTGGGTCATTGGAAGATGTCTGAGAGGTGATATGATAACCATCTTCAAGTACTTGGAGGGCTGTCATATAGAGGAGGGTGCTGAGTTTTTTTCTGTTGCCCCAGAAGGTCGGACCAGAACCAACGGGTTGAAATTAAATCAAAAGAGTTTCCAGCTAAACATTAGGAGGAGCTTCCTGACAGTTAGAGCGGTTCCTCAGTGGAACAGGCTTCCTTAGGAGGTGGTGGGCTCTCCTGCTCTGGAGGTTTTTTTAAGCAGAGGCTAGATGGCCGTCTGTCAGCAATGCTGATTCTGTGAATTTAGGCAGATCATGAGAGGAGGGGAGGAAGGATTGTGTCAGTGTTTGGCTTCCCCAACCCTTTCTTACATGCTGAGGGTAGTGTCCATCACCACTTGAGGGTCAGGAAGCAATTTTCCTCAAGGTCCACCTTACTGTAGCGAAATATTCCAATAACTCAACTTGCCCTTGCAAGTTTAAAGGTGGCTTACACCCCTCTACAGCTTATTATATGTACTGTTGCTTTT
This sequence comes from Euleptes europaea, assembly GCF_029931775.1. NCBI lineage: Eukaryota > Metazoa > Chordata > Lepidosauria > Squamata > Sphaerodactylidae > Euleptes > Euleptes europaea. The sequence goes on along the minus strand of NC_079327.1, from coordinate 5,594,118 downwards.
GAAGTTGCTCATGAAACGATTAGGATTTCTCTTTGACATGTCCTGGTTCTGCATGGCTGAGCATGTGGGTGTAACTGAATTTTTGTACGGCTTTGAAGGTAGCTGTAAGGGTACACAGGTTCGAAGATTTGCTAACAAGCTATATTTATCGGATCTTTTTTGTTGAAGGAAATTTGCCTCAGTGGGTCTGAACTAGGGTTGCCAATTTCCAGGTGGGGCCTGGAGAGCTCCTGGAATTACAACTGGTGTCCAGATGACACAGATCAGTTCTAGAGAAAATGGCTGCTGTGGAGATTGGGCTCAAAGGCATCCCGCCCTGCTGAGGTTCCTCTCCTCCCCAAACCCCACTGTCCCCAGGCTTCACCCACAAATCTCCAGGAATTTCACAGCCTGGAACTGGCAACCATAGTTTGAGAATTTCCTTTCCAGCTTTCTAGCATTTCCTTTCTAGCTTTCACTGTTGAAATAAATTTGTGAAATGAATTTCACATAACATTTTGTGATCTGAAACCAACCAATGAACCTACCAGAACAGTAAGATGTGGTATCCCTGTTAGTTTCCCCTGTTAGTAGCCCAGCTGTGGTGTTATGAACCACTTGAAACATCTGGACTAGAGTTGTGCATATAGATATACCTGAACTGAAAATAAACCCTAAATTTGCCTTTTCAGTAATTTTCGAGCTTTGGGTTTATCAAATGCCAAAACCTGGGATCTTCCAGAAACCAAAAAGGCAATTCCCAAAAAAGGTGAATAATTATTTGGCTTTTTTGGGTTTGGCTGTTCGCTCCGATGCACGACTCTGTGCTTTCTCCCATTTTTTCTATCTTTTTTTAACTGGTTTTGGTAGGGCCCCATAGTTGGGGCCCTTTTGAAGTTGGGGTCATGTATTTGGAGCCAGCTTGGTCTGTCCAACCAGGTGGTGGGCTGATCTGCATTTTAAAAGACATACCCTCCAACTAAACAACCACCACTTCTGCTGTTACTTATTGGGTTTTTTGAAGAAGACTTCTCATTTGCATGGATGAACAATCCCCTTACAAAAGCTGCCTTGGTCATGACTTCGGCTGGCTCCAATATCACCTCCCCACACACACAATCAGATTTTTGATGACCATAATAAAGGACTGTTCACAGGATGTCATTTGCCACCAAAATAAATGTTTGTTGTGCCTTATTTTTCTTTCATTTAAGCTGTTTCCCTCAGTTTGGAAGCTAATTTGCATGGATATCATGCTATGCACCCCAGACACAATGGGAGCCCCCAGACTTTGAGATGCCAGCCTGTCAATCAGCTTTTCCACAAGTCCTCAGCAATGCTGAACTTCTGAACCTGAAAACCAATGGACAGCTTGGCTCGCAAATGCCTGGAGGATGTGGTGACCCCTTTTTGGGCCCATAAAATTGGACCCCCTGTTCCACCATTCACCAAACTTTGGTGTCCATCTAAGGAGTGTCCCTTGCAGCTATTTGGTGACTCTACCTCCCAAAATGCCCCCACAGGAGCTTAAAAATATCCTCATAGACTATAATAGACCCAATTTTTTTTCAGTAAACCCAGAAATAAAGCCAAGATACCCATTTACCAGTGTGGGTATTGGGCTTATGTTGGGTTTACCGGAAGAAAACGCACCCAATAAACCTGTACCCAAAATTTACCAATTTTCTATTGTACACCCTTAACAGGTATCCATCACAGGGAGGCCAGTATTTATAGGGAGAACTGTCGCTGGCCTCAACCATAAGCCCAGTGTAATAGCTCCATCTTACATGCCCTGCCATTAACCTAACCTAAAATAAGCCATTAACTTAACAAAGGAAATGTAACCCAACATGTGTTGAAACAGTCTTACAAAGCACATTGTAACACATAGTATGAGTTCATTGGCAACGCACCCCAAAGGGTACTATGCTGACCATTACAACTCAACCCCCTGAAGACAAGGAAGGAACCTAACAAAAAGGCAGGCAGATTACAGAAAGGGAAACCCATATCAAATTACAATAGCAACCCCACACAATACAAAATATGCTGCCCTTCAAGGGTTCAACAAGCAATCCAGCAAGTTTAGTGGTGCTTCCTCTGTGTTGTGTGGTGTTACAAAAACCATTCCAAGCACTGTTGTTCAAGCTGAGCAGCTAGTTCTGAGAATTTAATTTGAATCCCTGTACAGAAAACAACACTCCTGGTGCTAAGCAACAGTTTGTATAACAACTGCTATGGATGAATTACTCTGCATAAAAGCACTTTCCAGCTGTCGGTCAAGCTAGACACTGCAAATATAATAAACCACACACAGAGCACTTGCCTACCTTTCAACTAGAGTTGTTGTTAAAACTGCTCATAATTCTTCTTTACCCAACTTATCCCTAAAATCTGACCATCTATCTCCCCACTTTTAGGAAATTGGAATCTAATTTTTTCTGTTCTGATCAAATTTGAAAAGAACAGGGGCAGGAAGGGAGGTTCTACAAAATTTCAGAATTTCACATTTTTTTTACAAAAGGGTGCACTGATTCCTCTTAAAAGAGAATGAGAAATCCCTCTTCTAGAGGAGAAAAAAAGAGAATGCTAGGAATCAATTGCTATATTTAAAAGTGGATTTCAGAAAAAGAAACCTTCTTCTATAACAATGCTAAGTGTTATGGTGAGAGAAAACAAAGGGAATTTTACATTCTTTAATTTTGGTAACTGGCAATTTTAGAAAGTGCTAAGGTGTAATCTCCAGCTCTGTGACTTCTTTCAAGGCACTTTACATAAATTATTGGTTTCAGTATGTCGATATTTTTAAGAAGGTTGAGAGGATGGACTGCTATGTCTTTGGATATATTAGCAGAGAAAGGGGTTGTCGTTGTTTTTTAGCATCACCATGTAGAGAGTAAAAAAACCAAGCTTTCTTATTTAAAGGAGAAGAAGAAGAAGAAGAAGAAGAAGAAGAAGAAGAAGAAGAAGAAGAAGAAGAAGAAGAAGAAGAGTTGGTTTATACTGTATATGCTTATTTTCTATACCTTTTTAAGGAGAATCAAACTGGCTTCATGGAGCCTCGTGGTGCAGAGTGGTAAGCTGCAATACTGCAGTCCAAAGCTCTGCTCACCACCTGAGTTCGATCCCAATGGAAGTTGGTTTCAGGTAGCCGGCTCAAGGTTGACTCAGCCTTCCATCCTTCCGAGGTCAGTAAAATGAGTACCCAGTTTGCTGGGGGTAAAGTGTAGATGACTGGGGAAGACACTGGCAAACCGCCCCGTAAACAAAGTCTGCCTAGAAAATGTCGGGATGTGACATCACTTCATGGGTCAAGAATGACCCGGTGCTTGCACAAGGGACCTTTACAAACTGGCTTACAACTGCCTTTCCTTCCTCTCCCCACAACAGACACCTTGTGAGTAGGTGAGGCTGAGAGAGCTCAAAGAGAAATGTGACTAGCCCAAGGGCCCCCAGCAGGCTTCATGTGGAGGAGTGGGGAATCAAACCTAGTTCTCCAGATTAGAGTCAACTGCTCTTAACCACTACACTGGTGTTAGCGCAACTTGAGAACATAAGAAGAGCCTTGCTGGATAAGACCAGTGGTCCATCTAGTCCGGCATGCTGTCTCACACAGCAGCCAACCAGTTCCTCTGGAGGGGCAACAACAGAGGATAGAGGCTGAGGTCTTCCCCTAATGTTGCCTCCTGGCACTGGTAGTCAGAGGTTCACTGCCTCTGAATGTGGAGGTTCCCATTTGTCACCATGGCTAGTAGCCACTGATACTATCCTCCATGAATCTGTCTTATCCCCCTTTAAAGACACCTATGCCTGTGGCCTACACTACATCCTATGCCTGTGGCCTACACTACATACTTTGAAAGCAAATTCCACATTTTAATCCCTCCTTGTGTAAAGAAGAATTTCCTTCTGTCCATCCTGACTCTACTGAAGAAAAGTACTTACCTTAAGGAAAAGTTTATTGAAATAGAACCAGGGGGGAAAGAATGCTGTTTTCGTTCCTACACAATTATTCTGGTTCTGTTTTTGTTGCCTAGGGTCACCTTTTGAAATCATAAATCATAACTGAGGTAAGATTTTGGCCACTAACACTTCTATAGATGTAGAAAAGAGCAAGAGTTCAGTAGCAAAATATTGTCGAAGGCTTTCACGGTCAGAGTTCATTGGTTCTTGTAGGTTATCCGGGCTGTGTGACCGTGGTCTTGGTATTTTCTTCCCTGACGTTTCACCAACAGCTGTGGCAGGAATCTTCAGAGGAGTAACACTGAAGGACAGTGTCTCTTTCCTTCACTGTCCTTCAGTGTTACTCCTCTGAAAATGCTGGCCACAGCTGCTGGCGAAACGTCAGGAAAGAAAATACCAAGACCACGGTCACACAGCCCGGATAACCTACAAGAACCAAGTTCAGTAGCACCTTAAAGACTAACAAATATTCTGGCAGGGTATGAGCTTTCATGAGCTACAGCTGAAGAAGTATCTGAAGAATCCTGAGGAAGTATTCTGAAGAAGTATCCTGAAGAAGTATCTGAAGAAGTGAGCTGTGGCTCACGAAAGCTACTACCCTGCCAGAAATGTTGTTAGTCTTGATGGTTCTACTGGCTACTATACACAGACTAACATGACTACTCATCGTGATCGACTGCTATAGTTGCCATTGACAGTTTGATGTTTCTCTGTTCATAGTCTGTCCTGGAGAGAAGGGATCACACACGTCCTTCTACAGCCTAGGCATTGCTAATGCTAGTCTTCTGTTGTTGATAAAACCAAGCTTTCCCCTAGACTTCTCCAGTCTAGGCATTGCTAATGCTAGTCACACTCTCTCAGCCTTTCCTATCTCACAGGGTGTCAGTTGTGGAGAGGGGAAGGGAAGGCGACTGTAAGCCGGTTTGATTCTTCCTTAAGTGGTAGAGAAAGTCGGCGTATAAAAACCAACTCTTCTTCTTCAAGTTAATATGCTCTTTGTATTTCTCCAAAGGAATACTAGTTGTTTGACTTCCGCTGGGAAAAAGGAAGACTATAATCTGTGAGCCAGCTAGAGAGCAACCTCCTCTCCCATTTGTAGAGCTAACAAAAGTTGAGCATGAAAGTGTGCAGATTTTGACTGTAGGGCATCAAACGTCCAGCCTCATATTGGAAACCACCTGTATTATCTGTTGCTATTCTAGTACTAATAATAACAATAATGATAATATTACCATTCTCAGGTAGCGTTCGGTTAATGCCAGGGTCTCTTGCATTGATGGAACATGACTCTCGCCAACAAAATGCACTTCACTTAATGGGTGCTAGGGTGGGACGTAACCTATTAGAATGAGTAGTCCTAGATTTACTCTTATTCATAAAGATGAAATGGAGATAGGACTCATTAAAAAAAATAACATGGTGGCAGCACCGCATCAGGAAACAACAACATAGATAACAATTAAAACACAGAGAAAAATCCCAGTCTTGTCAAGTATCAGACAGACATGTAATTATCCAAGTGGGGGAAAGCAACAATGAACATAATCTGTCATTATACTTCGTCAGCCAACTGCGAGAAAAGGACTGTCCAATCAGTCCATCAACAGGCAATAACAGGAAAATAGGCTACACTTCTGCAAAATTTTGGGGAAACCATAAAATGGAAAAGAGGAAGACCCAACAGGAGATGGATTGACTCTATAAGGAAAGCAACAAAGATGGAAAGGTTGAAGGAGCTGACCCCTATTTCATACCCAGAAGATGGCCAAGATGTCCTCCCTCTCGTGAACTGCCTAAGGTCATAGAATCAGCATTGCTGACAGATGGCCATCTAACCTCTTCTTAAAAACCTCCAGGGAAGGAGAGCTTATCACATCCCAAGGAAGCCTGTTCCACTGAGTAACCGCTCTAACAGAAAATTCTTCCTAATGTCTAGACGGAAACTCTGTTGATTTAATTTCAACCTGTTGGTTCTGGTCCGACCTTCTGGGGCAACCGAAAACAACTTGGCACCATTCTCTATATGACAGCCCTTCAAGTACTTTAAAATGGTTATCATATCCCCTCTCAGTCTTCTCCTCTTCAGGCTAAACATACCCAGTTCCTTCAGCCTTTCCTCATAGGACTTGGTCTCCAGACCCCTTACCCTCAGAGAGCTGGATCTGGCCTGCAGGCCATATGTTTGACACCCCTGCTATAGTTTCCTGCAATACCCAGAGGTACCCATTGTCCCAGTTTATAGACAAAAGATTTTTTCAACTGGATGTATCATCCCTACCAAGGTATCAGCTCTACCAAATATCAGCTGCATTGGAGAAATGATGCCAGTTTTACAGGCAATTGCAATTCTAACTTGCACAGTAAGCAGCACATAGTGTTAAACCATACTTAGAGCAAAGTATCTGGCAATAACAACCCATGGAGGAGCCACCCCCACTATCCCTGGCCCTTTCTTGCTCGCTCTTGAGATAGTGAGTGCATGCTTGGTGCAAAACAAGCACTGGAATGAGTAATGTACACAGAGACAGGCAAACTTAAACCTGGCTGTTTCCTCACCGACTAGTTCTGGGCTTTCCTTTGATTATGTTTGCAGTTTCTGACCATCAGAGATTGTCTCGCTCTTCCCGTGCATTTCCACACATTTTACCCTGCATTTTCTGGATTTGTGTTTGGCCAGCATCCAGAAAATGCAGGGGGAAATGCGCGGAAACGTGTGGGGAGAACAAGGCGACCTCTGATGGTCAGAAAATGCAAGCATAATCAATGCAAAGCCCCAAAGGAGCCAGCGGGGTGACCGTGAGGAAACAGCCAGGCATAAATGGCCTGACTGTGGTGCCAGAATGTGGCATGGCTATTCAGCTCTCAGCATTCTTGCATGAAAGCGATCATAGGCACAATTTTAATAAGAACATAAGAAAAGCCATGCTGGATCAGACCAAGGTCCATCAAGGCCAGCAGTTTGTTCACACAGTGGCCAGCCAGGGGCCTCTAGGAAGCCCACAAACAAGATGACTGCAGCAGCATTATCCTGCCTGTGTTCTACAGCACCTAATATAATAGGCATGCTCCTCTGATTTTGGAGATAATAAGTATGCATCATGACTAGTATCCATTTCTGCTAGTAGCCATGGATAGCCCTCTCCTCCATGAACATGTCCACTCCCCTCTGAAAGCCTTCCAAGTTGGTAGCCATCACCACATCCTGGGGCAGGGAGTTTCACCATTTAACCATGTGCTGTGTGAAGAAAGACTTCCTTTTACCTGTTTTGAATCTCTCACCCTCCAGCTTCTCCAGATGACCCCGTGTTCTAGTATTATGAGAGCGGGAGAAAAGCTTCTCCCTGTCCACTCTCTCCATATTCTTTCAGTAAGATTTGGGGGTTGAGATTGCCTCGCTTGCCCAGATAGATGAGCATAATCCTGTTAAATTTCCTGGAGTTTTTTTTTTTTCCTTGCAACTATTACTACCATCAAACATGGGCTGATGAGTTGAAATGATGACCGAGATACTGGGGATACTGTGCTCTGGTGGTAAATTTGCCAGGTCCCTCTTCGCCACCAGAGGGACGTTTTTGGGGTGGAGCCTGTGACGGGCAGGGTTTGGGGAGGGGAGGGACTTCAATGCCATTTTCTCCAGATGAACTGATCTCTATCAGCTGGAGATCAGTTGTAATAGCAGGAGATCTCCAGCTAGTACCTCAAGGTTGCTGGACTCCATGGCATTTTTGCTACAGCTCAATTGTGTCTCCAGCGCCGTTCAGCATTTTTTAGGCAGGCCTCGAGGAGAACTGGAGAGAAATGCTGATGGGGCTCTGGCGACCAATATTTCAAACACAAAGTGATCAGCAGGTTACAACCTGATTAAATCGCAAAAGGCAGACAACATGCTGACTACAAACAACAAGGCCAGTTCTATTTATATATTCATATACAGTAGCTGCCATGGAACCCTGGTTCTTTAGTGGAGAATTTGAAAGACTTTCTCCAACTGCTCCTCCCAATCCCGGTCTGAATTACTTTTTTTTTTTTTACCCTTCCCGACCTTTTCCTAATTCTTTCCATGCCAAGTGACATTGGCTTTGGCTGTCCTTTAAAAACACTGACTTGAAGCCTGCCTGATCCTGGAGATTTGCTGCTTTCGAGTCTTCCCAATTAAGTTAATCCCTCTGCCACACAAACCCTGCAGGCATCTAGGATAAAAAAATATATTTACTGTCAATGCCAAGAGTAATCTGTTAGTGTGTTTCCTTGTAAATATACTTAAAAACATTCTGGAGATAGGCTAGCTCAAGCTTTCTGTTTGCATTCCGTAATTCACTCCAGATTGTATTTAAAAAAAAATCAAAACTCGTATGCCTGATTTATTGTTTTGCTGATCCTGATAACACTTGTATCAAGCAGTTCATCATATTAGTGTCATTTTCACTGTTTTCTGTTGAACACAGTTAAGAATTTCCTCTGCTAAGTTCTCTTTCTGTCGCCTATCTTGGGTTTCTTAAGTTGCTCTAACAAATAAACTGCCTTTTGTATGACGGTATATTTAATACCTACTAAGGAAATAAACCAGAAGGCTTCACATATCCTTATACTGAATGATACTTGTCTCATATTTTCTTGCACCAATAAATGTACAAATTGAGTTTAATTTCTTGTAGTGACTTTCTCTACAGCTTTGGGCAAGGTCTAATTCAGTGCTCACAGTGTAGTCACCTGGCATTTTTTTTTTTTTTTTTTTGTACACATTTAGCATCTATCACAAATAACTTTGAGAACACTAGGTCGTTTATGCAGGGGAATTTTACCTGAGGTTCGTTGCTAGCTGGACCCATACTTTCCTGTTGGGAATCTATGCACCAGCAGTCTCCAAGCTCAAATCAACTCCCCACCCCTTGAAATGCTGCTTTGTAATTGGCTTACTTCGCAGTGCTCACTGTGTGAGAAGATTCCCCCCACCCCAAAACTTAATTGCCACATAAAAAAGCATTTTAAGTTCAAAAAACAAAATATGGAGCAATCTGAAAGAAGGGGGGAGAAATCCAAGCCTCAGTTTTAAAAAGCTTTCTTCTGCTCAGAAAGAGCTCCAAGGAAGCAAGAAGCATTTGAATCTCCCCTCTTTAAATGCTGCTTTGTAATTGGCTGTGAGAGAAACCAAGCTTGTGTGTCTCGCTCTTTGCCTTATGCATGGGGATTTCAACTGGGCTGAGCTCAGGTGAGATGGAAGAGTCAGGTTAACAGAGGAACGGGAAGTCCCAGGATTTGTGAGGGCTGGCAGTGAGGTCCTCTCTAATGGACAGAAAACTAATGCATAACTCTAAGGAACAACCGAGACAGACTGGGGGCGAACGTGAATGTAAGTACCCATGCATAAACAACCATAAATAGTTTCAGAGAATAACCATGTTGGTCTTCAGTAAAAGAGTTAAATTTGAGTTTGATAGCCCCTTAGAGACCAATAACTAAGAGTGGGGAAACCTATCCGGTTCACCAGATTAGCTTCCACTGCTGGTGTAGACAAAGAACCAATCCCATTCTCCTGCTTTCATGGTGTCAAATGAAATAAAATGCATAATCCACGTAGGAAATACTATTTCAGTCAATCTTCTCCACTCCAGAAGGGGGAGGGGAGAAGCACTGTTGCAAAGAACAGTTGCAAGATAATAAAATGAAGCACCCTGATAAAAATCCTATCCAGAGCAAGAGACAAGTTAAGAATTGTGGCAGAGCATTCGTTTACAAAATGGAATGGAGTGCATCGGATCTTCAAGTTTGGTAATGCCACCTATTAAACTTTCAAAGGAAACAGCTGTAGATGGAAATTGGGTGACTCAGAGTCTCGGGTTTCATATAAAGATGCGCTAGTTGAATGAAGCCATTCACATGTCAATAAAAGGGAATTTGCCCATTTGAATTCAAAGACATTTAATAATGCCTCTTATGATCTAGCACTGAATAACCACCCCAAGAAAAGAATTCACAGCTGGCTCTCAGAGGCCTGGGATTATTTATTTATTTATTAGATTTATATCCCGCCCTCATTCCCGGCAAACCAGGCTCAGAGCGGGTCATTAAAACATACTTTAAAATCCATAGTTCACATTTATAATAAAACAAGATGGTGCTCTCTTCTAAACCGTTGCCGCTAGCCAGGTTCAGTCTGCAATGGGCCCGTAGACAAAATTGGGGGAAGGATGGGGAGGCCAGCAAATGATGATAGTGAAAAGACTTGCGGCTGCCCTCAGGTGTAGGCCCAGTGGAACAGTTCCGTTTTGCAGGCCCTGAGGAACTCCTTTAGGTCCTGCAGGGCCCTGATGTTACTTGGCAGACTGTTCCACCAGGCCAGGGCCGGGGCCAAAGACAGCCCTGGCCCTTGTCAAGGACAGTCGCATACTCCGCAGGCTGGGGACCCCCAGTAAATTGTTGTTTATTGAGCGTACAGCTCTCTGGGGGGTATACCAATAGCGGCAATCCCATAGGTACAATTAGGGTTGCCAGCCACCAGGTACTAGCTGGAGATCTCCTGCTGTTAAAACTGATTACCAGCCGATAGAGATCAGATCACCTGGAGAAAATGTCCACTTTGGCAATTGGACTCTATGGCATTGAAGTCCCTCCCATCCCCAAACCCCGCCCTCCTCAGGCTCTGCCCAAAAAACCTCCAACAGGTGGTGAAGAGGGACCTGGCACCCCTAGGTACGATGGATTAGTTACCACTTTGGCTATGGAGTCCGTGTGTGTCCTTTCTCCCAAATCATTTCCCTGCCTCTCAGATTGGAGCAATAAAGTCCCTCCTAGCAGAGGTGTTTAGAAGGAAAGACAAAATTGGAATGGTGAAGTGCTGTGTAGATTGACGCTCCAGGTGGGGTGGAGTTCTGCCTCCAACCCGAACAGAAGCTGCGCCGGCATCAGAGAAAAAAATTATAAAGCAAGTGCAGAATCCACTGTTTTCAGGCAGATATTGAACCAACTCCAAAACTAGAGCGGGGAAGTGGATGGGGACAAGTGCATCCCTGCCCCCCCCCAATTTCAATCCTAAAATTCAGTCCTCAGAGAGACTGCTGAATTACCACTAATAATGCAGCTCGAGACAACACATTCTCCTGGATTAAATAGAGACCTGGGATTCATGTCTCATTACCAATACTGATTTCTCCACCCCTACTATCCCTCTGCATATCACACCTAATCCAATCATGCTTGATAATGTAATTTACATGCTGTGGCCACTGGGCGTTGAATTCACTCCTCTCTATTTAAGGATAGGTGGACTCACGTTCTAGCTGTATCTGAAGAAGAAAAGTTGGGGTTTAAAACCCCAATTTTCTCTACCTTTAAGGAGTCTCAAAGCAGCTTACAATCGCCTTCCATTCTCCTCCCTACAACAGACACCTTGGGGCTGAGAGAGTTCGGAGTAGGTGGGGCTGAGAGAGTTCGGAGAGAACTGTGACTGGGCCAAGGTCAACCAACGGGCTTCATGTGGAGGAGTGGGAAACCAACCCAGTTCACCAAATAAGAGTTCTTTGCTCTTAACCACTACAACACACCAGTCCACCAAAATTGATTACTGCATGGTTGGAACTCTCAGGCACTCTGGAAGGCTTTTACAGGGGAGTGGAAATGTTCATGGAGCAGAGGGGTAGTCATGGCTTTAAGAGGGGAGTGGACATGTTCATTGAGGGGTATTCATGGCTACTAGTGAAAATGGATATTAGTCATGATGCTTAGCTATTCTTTCCAGGATCAGAGGAGCAGGCCTATTATATTTGGTGCTGTGGAATACAGGCAGGAGAATGCTGCTGCAGTCGTCTTGTTTGTGGGCTTCCTAGAGGTACCTGGTTGTCCACTGTGTGAACAGACTGCTGGACTTGATGGACCTTGGTCTGATCCAGCATGGCCTTTCCTATGTTCTTATGCCTCTGCTCTTGTCCATGGCTTGTTGACCGCAAAGTATCCCAGTTGCATCTCTCATCCCTGAATGTTACATCTCTTGCCTTGTACCCATTTACCTGGCATCCTACCTGACACTGCAGACTCTCGGATCAGTCCTCTTGCCCTCCTCAGACACTAGAACTTCCATGAGACTTCTCTGGATCTAAACTATCATCACTCAGATCACTGGACATAACCTCTAAGCAAGAAGCAGGTCTGCCCCACACCTTTATGAGTTGGACCAAGAGGTACTCCCTATACATTTGCAAAAAAAAAAAAATACACTACCTTCAACAAAGGATCATTAATATCAATATCTGTCTAATTCATCACTTGCTGTTCTCAGTAACCATCAGTCAACCACCTAAATTAGCAATTTGGCAGTTAACCACTATTAGCAATTTGGCAGTTAGCCCAAACATAGCAAGTCATATCAAACCTACAGTATATTAGGACAGGTTGCCTTTCATAAATGCAACCTCAGATAGTCTTCTCAGCATGTCAAAATACAGAGGAGATGAGCAGTAAACAGTGTAGGCATAGTTAAATGGTGGAACTCCCTGCCCCAGGATGTGGTGATGTTGCCAACTTGGAAGGCTTTAAGAGGGGAGTAGACATGGCTACTAGTCCAAATTGATACTAGTCATGATGCACACCTATTCTCTCCAGGATCAGAGGAGCGTGCCTATTATATTAGGTGCTGTGAAACACAGGCAGGACAATGCTGCTGCAGTCGTCTTGCTTGTGGGCTTCCTAGAGGCACCTGGTTGGGTAGCCTCATTTCCTCTTCTCATTCAAAGTACTAGAAGACCTTAACTTCCATTAGATTTCAGGTGATTGGGCCAAGTAACTCAAAGAACTGCCAGGGAAATCCACAGAGGTCGGTCTCTGATCCCAGCCCCCCACACATTACTCCCTCCCCCCAGAGATGCCAGGTCCCTCTTCGCCACGGGTGGGAGGTTTTTGGGGTAGAGCCTGATGAGTAGGGTTGCCATTGCCAACCTCCAGGTACTAGCTGGAGATCTCCTGCTATTACAATTGATCTCTATCAGATAGAGATCAGTTCACCTGGAGAAAATGGCTGCTTTGGCAATTGGACTCCATGGCATTGAAGTCCCTCCCCTCCCCAAACCCCACCCTCCTCAGGTTCCACCCTAAAAACCTCCCACCGTTGGCAAAGAGGGACCTGGCAACAAAATTGAGGAGGGTGGGGTCTGTGGGGGAGAGGGACTTCAATGCCATATAATCCAATTGCCAAAGTGGCCATTTTTTTCCAGGTGAACTGATCTCTATCAGCTGGAGATCAGTTCTAATAGCAGGAGATCTCCAGCTAGTACCTGGAGGTTGGAAACCCTACTCCCCCCCAAAAAAAATGCTGTAGCAGGACAAGGAACTAATTGCTCAGGGTTTGTGCACATCCCTCAATTCATAATAAACAGCATTTGAATTTTACATTCAGTCACTGCGACTTACAAAATGAATATTTCCATAATATTGACGATATCTCTCAGCATACTAACCGGGGCTTACATTAATGCACACAACATGCCTTGGTAGTTCTTCAAACTCGGTATAAACCTTGAATGAAAAGACAATTACTGGATGTGCAGAGTTGCTGCTCTCTGCGAGATCAGGGTCAGATTTCGTCCCTTCATTTAATCTAAAATGCAATCCAAACAAGCTAAAAAAAAAAAAACCCAAAGCAAACAAAGAAAAACCCCAGGGAGTAGCTGAACCACTAGAAAGGACCTGTCCTACTGTCAAATGTACTTAGGCCGAGATACCTCTGGCCAGTACGCAGGTGACACAAGATGTGTTTAGAATTTCAGCTCTGTGCTCTGATATTATCATGGCTTGCTGCACATTTGATACCTGGCTTCAAAGTCAGCCTCTTCAGCATCACATGTCACCGTGTGAAGAATCAGAAGTGCAAGGACGATACCCATTGTCAGAAGAATACAAACTGTTTGGCAGTGTATATCTACAGCACTACAAGACTAGCTGTGCAGTTCTGAAGAGGGGCAGAGCCTAGGGTTGCCAACCTCTAGGGAATAAAAACCAACTACTACTACTCACCTCCTCCTCCTCCTCCTCCTCTCAAAAGTTTCTTCCCCCCCCCCTTTTATCAACCTCTTTTCAAACTCTGTGAAACCCATAGACTGTAAAAGTGAAACAGAAGGCTTAATAGTACTTCCCAGCTGATTAGGAATAGGTAGACATTAATCAGACCTTCTTCACTTCACACCTGTGCTCTGTCAGGGGGGTGACCTTGATGACTGTCTGGAAGCTTCTTCCAGTGCAAAATGTGACAGCTGGAACCCTAATGAATATTTAGAAATATTCAGAATTTGAAATCTGAAGTTTGTGCTTTCAACTCGCTGGCAGCTCTTGACAGCTTTCACTTTGATAAGCATCAGTCATTAAATGTCAGCTGTCAACCACTGAATACTTGTATGTGACCTATTCAATGTCCCCTATCAAATACTCAAAACCAGGGCATGGTAATCATCAAATAGAGTCAAGAAAGTTTGGGACCCATAAGGACTTGTGGGAGCATCTTATTTGCCCCCACACTATCTCCTCTGTTCCTTCCCTGAACACCCCCATAGCCTCTCATCTTTCCCTGCTTTCTTCTCTTCTTCCCACCTTGTAGCTTTAAGAAATGGCCATTTTTTGGCAACCACAACAGTACTGGCAGCATTCAAGCCTTGGTTTTTGTCAGTAAAAGGCAGTGGAAAGGGGCACGGCCCTTTCTAAAGCTATTTTGGCCTTTGAGGAAGGAATCATCAGGGCCAGAGCCAGTAGCAACCACTAGTGGCTTGCTACCAAATGATTTGCATGAGTTAGCCAGGTCTGGCTGCTTTAGGGATGCCAGGTTGGGAAATACCTGGAGATTTTTTGGGTGGAGCCTGAGGGGGACGGGGTTTGGGTGGAGCCTGAGGGACTTCAATGGGGTATAATGCCATAGAGTCCACCTCCTAAAGCAGCCAATTTATCCAGGTGAACTGATCTCTGTCACCTGGAGATCAGTTGAAATAGCGGGAGATATCCTGCCACTACCTGGAGGTTAGCAACCGGAGGCTGCTTGCTGCTGTTCAACAACAGTCACCCCATGAAAGCCTGTGCGGTGTAGTGATTAGAGTTACAGAGTAGGATCTGGGAGCTGACTGGTGATGTCAGCCTAACCTACCTCACAGAATTCTTGGGAGGATATAATAGATGACAGAACAATGATAAAATACCTCATTATAGTCTGTCCTTGTTCTCTTTACACAAATTTCTTGCTGCTCTCCTAAAGGGCTTAAACTCTTCCTTGGAAGAAGAGAAGCGGATTTTTCTTCTCTCGGATACTGACTCGCTCGTTTCATATAGTGTCGTCCTTTGCCTTGGCAACCAAGAAAATATGGGCTAAAGTTGTACCTGAAGGGTGAAATATTTTGACTTGATAAGCACTTTCAGATCAGGGTTACTTTAACTTTATTATTTATGATGTATATTTCATGTTTTCTTGACTGACTGCAACGGCCTTTGCCCATATACAATGAATGCTGATGCTCTGGGTCCCCATTTGGGGAGAAATGTGGGATAAAAACAAAGAAAATTAATAAGTTATGTAGCTGAAGATGGGAGGGGAGGGGAAAAGGAGATGCTCCTCACAAGGCCCTGCGGGTCCCCAGTACCTAGGGTTGCCTATCTCCAGGTAGTAGAAGAATAGGATCCATAATTAAGGTATGAATAAGGGCAAGTTATTATACCCAATTTAAAAAAAAAAAAATGAAATATTGTATCTTAGATGAACTATGTTATTTACAGAAACCAGAGGCATGCACTCGCGTGTTAGAATAGCAAAAGCCAGAAATTAAAAGGCTCTTTCAAATATCATTCCAAGCACTCCGTGAATCTGGACTGCTGATGAAGGAACTGAAACAGGATTAATCTAACCAGGAACCTGTTCTGCGCTATACAATATTCATTGATGTTTCAAGACACTGTATAACTTGGAAATATTGTATGAGCTGTATAATCACACTATTTTTTCATTGTTACTACTGAACTACACCTTTGTTCTATGAATATTACTTTGGATGTAACTGTTGAAACCATTGAAATACACTTGGATGAGTGTAATTATATGGGAAATTGGTGCTTTTACCTTGCTCATTTGTATTTATTTTGTTTCCTTGAATGCTTGAACTATCAACGTCTCTAATAGTTAAATAGCCTCAGCTGTTGCTTTGGTTACAATCACTGTTTGTACAGCTTGGTTCATTGTTTGAGTTCATCAACTTCCAGGTAGTAACTGGAGATCTCCTGCTATTACAATTGATCTCCAGCCAAAATGGTCAGGAGGAAATGGCCACTCTGGCAATTGGACTCTATGGCCCCAAAAACCTCCCACTGGTGGTGAAGAGGGAACTGGCAACCCTACCAGTAACAGTTATTGACCCTCCTCCCTGATTCTAGTGTTGTTTGTTTATGTGTTTTTATTGAAATATTTTGTAATTTTAAAGCTTTTTAATTGTTCTGTTTTAATGTTTGCTGCCCTGGGGACCCTGATTGGTTGGAAAGGCGGCATAAAATTGTTTTAAATTTTAAAAAAAGAAAGAAGAGAAGCTGATGGACAGGGTTGCCAGCTCCAGGTTGGGAAATACCTGGAGAGTTTGGGGGTGGAGCCTGAGGAAAGGAGGGTTTGGGGAGGGGAGGAACTTCTATGAGGTATGATGCCATAGAGTCCACCTTCCACAGTGGTCATTTTCTCTAGGGGAACTGATCTCTGTTGTCTGGAGATCAGTAGTAATAGTGGAAGATCTCCAGCCACCACCTGGAGTTTGGCAACCCTATTGATGGAGGGGAGGACAACCCAAAGTGGAGGGAGGCGCTATTTGGCAACATAGCAGTTATCAAACAACTGTACGGTATTCTCTATCTATAGACTCCTTAACAAGATAAGATCAACAGTGGTACCAACAGAATTCCATGCTCCACTGTTGGTTACATGGGTATGTTGATGTACTCTGGATGTCTTGAAAATGCTTACATATACGTGAAGTCTAATAAACTGACATGGCAACAATACATTTGCAAAAAAAAAAAAAAAGATTTTTTGGTTTGTTTTTTTCCTCATGCCTTATACTGAAGTCCAGTAATGTTTGCCCATCTGTAAAACATGTGTCACCTGATCCAGTACAGGATATGCAGATGTGCAGCTGATATACAAAGGCATCTGGATGTACACCATGATGTGAATTCAGTCTCCTTGAATGCAGCTGATGGGCAGCATGGTGTAGTGGTTAAGAGCGGTGGACTCTAATCTGGTGAACCAGGTTTGATTCCCTACTCCTCCACATGAGCAGCGGACTTTAATCTGGTGAACGCAGTTGGTTTCCTCACTCCTATACATGAGCGATGGTCTCTAATCTGGTGAACCAGGTGGGTTTCCCTACTCCTACACATGAAGCCAGCTGGGTGACCTTGGGCTAGTCCCAGTTCTCTCCGAACTCTCTCAGACACCCCCCAACCCCCACCTCACAAGGTGTCTGTTGCGGAGAGAGGAAGGGAAGGAGATTGTAAACCGGTTTGATTCTCTTTAAAAGGTAGTGAAAGCAGCATATAAAAACCAACTCCTCTTCTTAAAGCTCACTACTGGCAAAACAAAACATCCCCCCAAAGCATCGCTAGAGTTGGACTGGTGCCCCTAGAGAAGAATCACGGCCCATGCTGCTTTGCACATGTACAAAATATTATTTTTCTCCTGGTGCTCAGTTGTGCGCTCTTGTTAGTATCGCTCTTTCATAGACATATGACAATGCCTCAAAATTCTTTTGGAGGTCAAGCTGAAATTTCTCCTGGTATTCTTTATATATATATATATATTTTTTTTCAATTTAGTGAGTATTGATTTTCCTTGTCCCTCTCTGTTTTTACAGTTATATTTTTAGCTTAGCATCGCAAAGATTATGGCCGCTAAGAACATCACCTGCTCGGTAAGCCCCTTTTATCGTGAGCGAGTGGACAATATCTTAAACTACAACTGATGTGGTCAATGGGTCCTTTTAGTTTTGCCCTTCAGCCTGCGCCACCAATTCCGTGACCCTTTTGTAGCTCTCTCGCTTGGAAATGGGGACTTCACAAAGACTTTTTAATGGGCTACGGAGAGGCTTCACTCAAATCAGTCCTCGACAGCTTGCAGATTCTATTAAAGACTCGAGCAAGCAATACTTTTTCAGAGTTTGCGGTTTGCTCAGAAGACGAGCTTTGGTTCCAACAGCAGATCGCCCTGTAGAGAAAGTGTAAAACTTTACTGCCTTGATCAGCAACTAGTTTTACAGGAGAGACCCCTGGGAGAGGATGAGGTTTGGTTTGTAATTTCGAGCAATGAATGTTAATGAATGCCGTGCTACTGAAACACTTGACCACACTGGCTAATTTTAAATCCCTTGCCGTTTTGGCATGTCATCATCTGAAGGCTAATGTGCCATTTTTTTTAGGCCCAAGGGGACATTGGGGACATTTGTTGGCAGACAGCTGTACAAACTCTGTTTCAGGGAATGAGCTCGCCTCACAGCATATGGATGGTGCTGTTTCACGTAGCAGAAGCAGAGGTGGAAAGATATCGGTAGGGATGGGTAACAGTTGCAGCATGGTAGAAATGCACACTGCTTAGTGCCTTCAAGATAAAATCGCCCAAAAGGGTGGGGGCATTTTAAGAAGAAAATTAAGAAGAGTTGGTTTTTAGACCCCCATTTTCTCTACTGTTAAGGAGTCTCAAACCGGCTTACTATGTCTCCCCACAACAGACATAGGGTTGCCAGGTCCCTCTTTGCCACCAGTGGGAGATTTTTGGGATGGAGCCTGAGGAGGGTGGGGTTCGGAGAGGGAGGGGAGGGACTTCAATGCCATAAAGTCCAATTGTGAAAGTGGCCATTTTCTCCAGGGGAACTGATCTATATTGGCTGGAGATGAGTTGTAATAGCTGGAGATCTCCAGCTAGTACCTGGTGGTTAGCAACCCTAAACAGACACCTTGTGAGGTAGGTGGGCCCAAGAGAGTTCAGAGAGAACTGTTACTGGCCCAAGGTCACTCAGCTGGCTTCATGTGGAGGAGCGGGAAATCAAACCCGGTTCTCCAGATTTGAGCCTGCTGCTCTTAACTTCTATACCACACTGGCCATCAGAGGCAGAGATAGAAAGGTTTCCAGCAGTAATTACAGCAAGGTATAAATGGACTCTGTTGAATGCATTCACGATAAAATTGCAGAAAGGGCTGGGGGCATTTTAGAGCATTTGCTGTGGTTACTTTGTAATCTTTCATAATAACTACAGTTTCAGAGGGTAGCAAGGTTAGTCTGCAGTAGAGCAGCTGCATTTGAGTCCAGTAGCGCCTTAGAGACCAACAAGATTTTGAGGGTATATCTGCCAAAGGGAGAATTGACTCTCAAAAGCTTATACCTCGAAAATCTTGTTGGTCAAAGTATCTGATGATGATGATGATGATTGATGATGATGATGAAGAAGAAGAAGAAGAAGAAGAAGAGTTGGCTTTTATACCTCGATTTTCTCTCCCTTTAAGGAATCTCAAACCGGCTAATCTTGAACATGTCCAAAAGCAGGCCTCTGGATCTTATTCAATCTCCTTTCTCTTTTACCCTGGCTAAAAGCTCTTTTCCTCCATAAGTGAAATCAGAAATATGCCGCTGCTTGAATAGGTATAAGAATTTGGTATCCATGTTTGCATTGCAGAAAAATCCTGGCGAAGATTATCTATGTCAGGGTACCAAATGTGCTGCCTGTGGTCACCCAGGCACCTTTAGACCCCTTTACAGGGGCCTGCCAAGTGTTTTTTCAAAATGGGTGGGACCAGGGAGACTTTTCCCAGCAACACTTCTGATTAGTCACTGGAGATCTGATTGGTTGTGCAGATTTTTTTTTTAAATGCTTTGTCAGCAGCTTCCACCACAGCACAAGGATCTTCTACTGTTGTTGGCTCCGCCTTCCATGGCAGCCATTTTGTGGCTGCTCCCACCATCCTGTCAGAATGCCAAAGGTGCCTGCGGGATGAAATGCTTTGGGGGACCCCAGATCTATGTTCATAGGCTGTCTGAAGAATACAAGCCGTGCTGGATCACACTAAATGGATCATCTAGTCCAGCATCCTGTTTCCAAGAGCGACCTGTGAGATGCCACAGAAAAGCCTTCCATAAATTTGCCCAATCCCTTTAAACCCATCTAGCAACATAGATTGCCTGGTCATTCCCCTCCAATTACTTTTTTCATTAGCTTATATTTCAGCCAGGTTGTTTTCTACGGATTCTCACTTTTTTTCCCCCTTTACCTACCAAATCCAAAGGCTTTTGTTTTAATCTGTCTGTTATTTACATCTGCCCAGTTTGCAAGAGTGTTTATCTGCATGTGCTGGTATGATACTCATGGTGCATTAGGGGAACCTTAGGGTTCCCCCCCAAAACTTTTATCTTTGAAAGATCAACAATGCCATCTACAGTATAAAATAAGCAACAACCAGAGAACCTGCCGATATGTGCTTTGCATTTTCCTTCAAAACAAAACGTGAATGGCTGTTTCTGACCACAGCCAAGAATCTGTGCTGCCTTCTAGCAATCAAAAGTCTAGGCAGAAGCTTAAGAGCAGTCAGGTGCTCAAGGAACCCTAAGGTCGTTGATGCATGGGTACTTTCACTCACGTTCACACCCCATCTGTCTTGGTTGTTCCTTGGAGTTATGCATGAGTTTTCCCTCCATTAGAGATGACCTTTCTGCCAGCCCTCGCAATGTCTGGGTCTTCCCATTCCTCTGTTAACCCGATTCTACCCTCTCCCCTGAGCTCAGCCCAGGTGAAATCCCCATTCATAAGTAAGGTTGCCAGGTCCCTCTTTGCCACCAGTGGGAGATTTTTGGGGTGGAGCCTGAGGAGGGCAGGGTTTGAGGAGGGGAGGGACGTCGATGCCATAGAGTCCAATTGCCAAAGCAGACATTTTCTCCAGATTAACTGATCTCTATCAGGTGGAGATCAGTTGTAACAGCAGGTGATCTCCAGCTACTACCTGGCAGTTGGCAACACCTATGCATAAGGCAAAGTGCAGGACACACAAGCTTAGTTTCCCTCACAGCCAATTAAGAGGGGAGTGTACATGTTCATGGAGGAGAGGGCTATCCATGGCTACTAGTCAAAATGGATACTAGTCATAATGCATGCCTATTTTCTCCAGGATCAGAGGAGCATGACGAATGTATTAGGTGCTGTGGAACACAGGCAGGATGCTGCTGCTGCAGTTGTCTTGTTTGGGGGCTTCCTAGAGGCCCCTGGTTGGCCACTGTGTGAACAGACTGCTGGACTTGATGAGCCTTGGTCTGATCCAGCATGGCCTTTCTTATGTTCTTAACACACATGTGCCAAAAATGGCACTCATTCCTTGTACTTCCTTCCCTACTAAACGAAATGGCTTCCACTGCGGTTGAGAACACCATTGATAGAAAGGGGGGGGGAAATCTACATATCTTTACAATCTGACTCTTTGTGCCAATCTGTTTTATCTCAAACGGGTCACAAATGCCCTCATTTAAATACATCCATGTTATCCCCAAACCCCTTTATCTTTGGGGAGGGTTTTGTTTTTTTGACCTTGCCAGACTTGCGTAATCTACGACTACAGCAGTTTTCCTGTCAGGCGTGGCTAAGTTCTCACAGATCTGTCACTGAATGTGATTCAATGCTTGCTTACTTTGCAATGACACCGTCAGCTTTCTGCTGTTAATCTTTGTTACATGACTGGCAGTTCTAAGATAAGAATGATATTTAATGCATTATTGGAGAGATATGTTTTAATATTTTAGCATACAGCGGCTCATTTCAAGAGAAGGAAGAGAAACAAATGGAACTGCGCAGAGAAATCGGAATTTGAAGTGGCAACGTTTAGAGATGGTGTGAGTTATGATACCCTTGTCCTGTCAATCTACCCCTGTGCACTGCTTTGCAGGACGAAGGGAAAAGACTTCCAAATCAGCACAAAGCACAAGGATAGTTTTTCCAACCTCCAGGCAACTGGCTGGTGATCTCCTGCTATTACAACTGATCTCCAGCCGATAGAGATCAGTTCACCTGGAGAAAATGGCCGCTTTGGAAATTGGACTCCATGGTGAAGAAGGAGGAGGAGGAGGAGGAGGAGGAGGAGGAGGAG
This sequence comes from Euleptes europaea, assembly GCF_029931775.1. Classification (NCBI taxonomy): domain Eukaryota; kingdom Metazoa; phylum Chordata; class Lepidosauria; order Squamata; family Sphaerodactylidae; genus Euleptes; species Euleptes europaea. The sequence continues at coordinate 5,572,056 of NC_079327.1, read as the reverse complement.
GAGGAGGAGGAGGAGGAGTTCTTGTTCTTGTTGGTTTTTATATGCTGACTTTCTCTACCACTTAAGGAAGACTCAAATCAGCTTACAATCACCTTCCTTTCCCCTCCCCACAACAGACACTCTGTGGGGTATGTGGGGCCGAGAGTGTGTGACTAGCCCAAGGTCACCCAGCTGGCTTCATGTGGAGGAGTGGGGAAACCAACCAATTTGCCAGACCTGAGCAAGGCTGTCAAAGATAGGATGTTTTGGAGGACATTGATTCATAGGGTCGCCATGAGTCAGAAGCGACTTGATGACACTTAATACACACACACACTGAAATGGCTAAAATTGTGATCCAGTCCTCATTTAAATCTTGCCCTGGCTAAGAATTCACTAGACGGCCTTCACAAACCAGCATTCCCTTGGCAATATAGGGAATATACCCATCTGTATAACAGGACAGTAAAATGATCTGAACTTTCTAAAGCATGATTAAAAGCAAATGCTTACCTAAGAGAAAAGGCAACTAAAGTCTTTGATGTGATATTATTTGATTAATAACACAGAGATAAAATGTTTATCAAAGGTTATCCAAGCAAATTTGGTTTTGAGCTTCATGAAGTCAGTCTGCGCTTAAAGAAAACAGCTTTTTCTGATAAAGAAAAAATCCATTGCCGGTGGTTCACTGTATGGTTTTGCAAAAGGCAATAATCAGAAGAGAGATTGCTGGAGAGCATGTCTTAAGTGTTTCTAGGGGCAGCCATTAAAGAGAAGAAGAGATCCTGAAGAGGCTTTCTCTGAAGCCAGGGGAGCAACTTGAAGAGAAGATGAACTTGAGGTAACACAAGAAGGCGGAGGGGAGAGTGAGAAAACTTTCAAGGCTGAGGGCCGTGTTGTGTTGTGTGAGAGGGGTTCATCTTGGAGACAAAGATCGATACCGCAGCTAACGGTGTCGAGTGGCCATTTTCCCTGCCGGACAATCAGAGTTTCTCGTTCTTCCACCTTCCTGGCCCCCGCTCCTCTGTCTAAAGACATAACCTGCCTGGCTTTCCGGCACCACTGAAACAGGCCAAAAAGGTTAAGCGGCGCTTTAACTCCGAGGCCAACGGTTCCTGACGCTTTCAGCCCGGACGAAAAACCTCCGCAAAATGTCCGAGGAGGATAACAGTTCTTAGCCAGTCTTGAACTAACTTTCTTACAGAGCTAGGTACTTCATACGGCAGCTTTCTTCACGCCAGAAGTGTAAAAGATGCCAACCTTTTCCAGTGCTATATATATATATATATTTGTAATAGACCAAAGATGTAGCTAAGAGTTCAGGGACTCGCTTGGGCCCTAGGTGCTTATCTCTGCTGAACCTGTGAGATGTTTTTCCAGTTTGCCAATCCTAATACCAACTTTCATGCCTCAGGGTTTCAGCTGATTGATTGCGGGGAATTAAAGGGACTTCTCCCCTCCCTCCCTAATATATCATTGCTCAGGTGTGTACTGGGACTTTACCTCTCTCCGATGCATCAGGTATTGCTAAATGCCTGAGGCACCACAACAGTGGTCCAACAGGCTGAAGGAGAATGGCAATTCCTTTGCTCCTGAAAAAGAAAGCCTGAGTAAAAAGAGAAATCTGGAATTAGGGCAGGCCGGGACGCCACTTAGTACTCGAGATGTAATGCACACGTCCAGCGCTGACCTTGAGAAGATGCTTCAAACAGAGGGAGATAAACCGTGTTTATCCTTCCTTTTGCTTTCTATTGGAACGGAGCGTCTCTTTTGAGATAATGGTTCATCCTCAGACTAGCTTTGATCAAATATTGAACCGGCGAGTTTCCCAGTGTTTAATCTGTTCTGGTTGCCATTGCGGAATGAAAGCAAATGGGAACAAAGATGTGAAGATGATGTAACGAAGTCTTTGTCGTTCACTCCCCAAACCTCTCTTCCCTATAAAAATTAGCCTTATAAAAGTCTCCTCCTTGGAATATTCAAAATGAAAAATTAGAATAATTTAAAGCAATAGTCAGCTTGGGCCCAGGAGCTGTTTTATGTATACTTAGATTCCTATGAAAGCAACACTCAGATTCCCACCTCCCAAATGAAGAAGAAGAAGAGTTGGTTTTTATATGCTGATTTTCACGACCTTTTAAGATCAAACCATCTTACAATCTCCTTCCCTTCCCCTCCCCACAACAGACACCCTGTGAGGTAGGTGAGGCTGAGGGAGCTCTAAGAGAGCTGTGACTAGCCCAAGGTCACCCAGCAGGCTGCAATTGGGGAATCTAATCTGGTTCTCCAGACTAGAGTCCCCCACTCATTTGGAGGAGTGGGGAATCAAAACCGGTTCTCCAGATTAGAGTCCGCCGCTCCAAACCACTACACCACGCTGGTGTAGATTTGAATGCTAGCCTCTCCGGTCCTAAACCAAAATTTTACTGCTGCATCACACTGACTCTGTAGTAGTACTAACAATACCTTTTCTCCCCTCGAGCATTCATTCAGTTACTGGTAAAAAATACTTTCTTTCTTTTTTGCCTCGTGGGAGCGAAAGTTGCGAGATCACGGTCAAGGCGAATGCTGATTACAACATAAAACTTGGCATGCTTGTGCCTCCCCATCCTTACCTTTAAGGCTTCTTCTTACTTCTATCATCCTCACACTCCTACTGAGAAGAAATGAAACCTGTATTTTGTGAGAGGGTCTACACATTGGGGATTTATTACTAACTTGAAAAGGGAAACAAATTGTTCAGATCCTTTTCAGGCATTAGACTGAATAAGGGGCCCATGTTCTAATACACAGTATGTCACTTCATGCAGCAGATGTGGAGAATAACACCTTTGAAATACTTAACACATTTAAGATCTTAAATGAGGATTGGTTCTTAATGTTTAAGGATGCAAATCGTAAATGTTCACCTCTCTTCCTCCAGATACCCTTCAACAGAATGTTCTCCTTGCAATACTATTTCCGCTGGTTAGAAATTCATAAGTTCAGACGAGCTTTCTTATTGGCGAGATGTAATGCCCTAGACACATGAAGCCAGCTGGGTGACCTTGGGCTAGTCACAACTCTTAGCACCCTCTCAGCCCCACCTACTTCACAGGGTGTCTGTTGTGGGGAGGAGAAGGGAAGGTGATTGTAAGCCGGTTTGAGTCTTCCTTAACTGGTAGAGAAAGTCGGCATAAAAGAACCAACTCTTCTTCTTCTTCTTCTTCTTCTTCTTCTTCTTCTTCTTCTTCTTCTTCTTCTTCTTCTTCTTCTTCTAGCAAACCCTTTTAGAGAACCTATTTTTTTAAAGACTAGTTAATAAGAATAAATTTCTGAGAATACAGAAGTCATCTCGGAAAATCAGATGGTAGAGAAGGCAAAATTCTGCATTCCATATTTGACACACACACACACAATTTGCTTACCCCCTGATGTGACACACACACACACGACACACACACACACCCCGACAGCAGTTTCAGAGAAGAACTTTAGAGGAAGCTGACACACCGTTGCCCTGGCATTCCAAGCTTACAGGAAGATTTGCTCTCTGGAAGGGAGTTTTGGAAAGTCTAACTGAATTTGTCAAACTTTAATCGTAACGATCAATCTCCGAAGTTCAGGTGGCTCTGCTCCATTTCGACAGACTCCATTCCACGGGATGCTCCAGCCTGCGGATGTGACCTGTAAATGTTATCAGAAACGCTAACGGTGTTTGACAAATGGTCTAATCACCGCAGTGGCGATCAACACATTTTTCTTGTTATAATGAAGTGTCTCTTTTAAGACTGCATATGGATTTTTTCCCTTTCTTTTTTTTCTTTAAGAATGGATATAAAATTGTTTGAATGTTAAAATCCCCTTTCCATTAAGGATGCTTTTTGGAAGTTTTTTCAAAGCACCCTGGAGAAACTGTATGCAGCTGTCTCAGTTTAAGATATTGTGTCATGCTCCCCTCTTGTCCAAACAAGAGGAGATTCCACTATCAGATCAATTTCCAGCGTGGTGTAGTGGTTAAGAGAGGCAGACTCTAAACTGGAGAACCAGGTTTGTTTCCCCACTCTTCCACATGAGTGATGGACTCTAATCTGGTGAACCAGGTTTGTTTCGCCACTCCTGCACATGAACCCTGCTGGTTGACTTGGGCTACTCACCATTCTCTCAGAACTCTCTCAGCCCCATCTACCTAACAAGGTGCCTGTTGTGTGGGAGGGAAAGGAAAGGTGATTGTAAGCTGCTTTGAGACTTCTTAAAGGTAGAGAAAAGTGGGGAATAAAAACCAAGTCATCGTCTTCTTCTTATGAGCAAGGAATACTGAAAACTGAAAGTGTTCAGGTTTTGATATGGCACTTGGCCCCAATTTGTATGTCCAAAAAACTCTGGAACAAGAAGGAACAGTGCTGACAGCATTACTGTATATGACTCTGCCGAATGTTGGTCTATATGCAAAGCAGGGACAATGTAGCAAACGACACCATAAAGTTCTGCTGGATCTCACAGAACCAAAGGTTTTCCCCCACTGGCATCATTATCACACCACTGGCTTCAGACAGCAGAAGAGACTGCATAACATTTCACCTTCGATCTTACCTTCATGAGAGGGAAAACAGCATGACGGGCCAAAGCATCAAGATACGTTGCTGAACATGGTGCCAGGTCTCTTTTATTTAGGAAGTCCAGAGATATTTTGAAGAAGAAGAATTGGTTTTTATACCCCAATTTTCTCTACCTTTAAGGAATCGCAAACCAGTTTACAGTCACCTTCCCTTCCCCTCCCCACAACAGACACCCTGTGAAGTAGGTGGGGCTGAGAGAGTTCGGAGAGAACTGTGACTGGCCCAAGGTCACCCAGCAGTCTTCATGTGGAGGAATGGGGAATCAGACCCGGTTCTCCCAATTAAAGTCCGCCACTCTTAACCAGCGCACCACGCTGGCTCATGGCATCCCAGTTGAAAAATGCAAGGCGATTCCTTGGGGAGGTCTACTTGCCTCATCCATGGAGGCTGTCTGAACAAATTGCCTCCTCCCTTACAAACTAATTGCCGCAGGAATGAGTTCCATGCATGCTGGACAGCCTCTGCTGCGGAGTTTGCTTCCTCTTCTGCTAAAACTTCTCCTTGCATGAGGGGCCACTGAAAACCATTGATCTTGTTTTAGTGGGACATTACCCTCCACCTGTCATAGGGAAGATTTAATAAAATCCCATTTGCGGACAGAGTTTACCCTTGCGGGAATGGTGAAATTGAATCCCTTGTGCATATCCTTTTTCATTTTTGCTTTTATGCTTGTAGCCGATCCTAATTCATTGACCCGCTGTTTGTAAACAGGGAATGGCTCTCTGATGAAATCAGGACATCCGACCTTATGACCATACAAAACTCCAAAATAACTGAATCAGTTGCAAGGTTCTTACAGTTATAAATCAGGTAGGACCAGAACCAACGTGTTGAAATTAAATCAAAAGAGTTTCAGTCTAGACATGAGGAAGAATTTTCTAACAGTTAGAGCGGTTCCTCAGTGGAACAGGCTTTCTTGGGAGGTTGTAAGCGCTCCTTCCCTGGAGGTTTTTAAGAAGAGTAGATGGCCATCTGTCAGCAGTGCTGATACTGTGACCTTAAGCAGATAATGAGAGGGAATGTATCTTGGTCATCTTCTGGGCATGTAGTGGGGGTCACTGGGGGTGTGGGGGTGAGGGAGTTGTAAATTTCCTGCATTGTGCAGGGGGTTGGACTTGATGACCCTGGTGGTCCCTTCCAACTCTATGATTCTATGATTCTAGGTATCGTGAATGGTTTGTAGCTTTCCTTAAAGGCTGATTTGGGATGGTTTTATCCATTTTTATTTACTTGTACTCGGATTTATCCTAATGTATGTTCTTCCTTTTTATATGCCAATAAAGGCTTGTGCTGTGTTGTGTTTTAGTGAGAGAGAAATTGTGCTCCATGGCAGAGACTAGTACACCTGGAACTTGTTTGCAAGAAACTAGCCACAGAATCCACATACGATATTAAAGAAACCAACTAAAAGATGAGGGGAAAACTCATTTAAATACCTTCAAAAGTGACAGATCCAGAGGGGAAAAGGGTTACGCAGGGACCTCTCTGATTCACATGCGCTGCTGCTGAATGGGGAAAAAAAACACACATTTGTCTCACCTGCTGCTAACATCTCACAGAGACCCATTAGCTAGTTTCCCACAACTCTTGATTAAGACATCACAGGATGCTTCTAATTTCCCTCCTGATATTTATAACGACAAAGACGAGCATCGTGACACTCAGCCAACTTATTTCCTTAGATCTGGACGAGAAATGTAAAAGAAGAAGAAGACAGTACATGGTGAAATTCCACCCGTTGATTTACAATGCCTTTCGGTCGCTTGCTGGAAATTTGGCAGCAGAATGGTATTAATTGGTTAGGTTGCCAATTGTTTACTATCAAGAAATCCATGATGTTTCCAATCTCCCCCCCCCAAACTCCTTTTGGGGGCTGCTTTAAAATATTGGCCCTCATTTGCAAGAAGGTCAGATATTTTGGGAGAATCATACTTCTTCCTGTTGCCTCCGTTAATGAGGCGCGAGAATCCATTGACTGCGGCTTGATCATGCATACCGAATGAGCCATCGAGGGGAGCGATATTCGTCTTCTGAAACGGAGCTCAGCTGTAGCCAATCCCAGCAGATTTTCTTCCCAGCCTGGAGGTGAGTGGCAAGAATACAGATTGTTGCCTGTTTCGACATCATTATAACATAAGTATCAGTCAAACACAAGAGGGAATAGGCAAATGCGAAAAGCCTCTCCCTGCTACATTTTTAATTTATGCAGGTCTGGGCTGCCAACCTCCAGGTACTAGCTGGAGATCTCCTGCCATTACACATGAACACATGAAACTGCTTTCTACTGAATCAGACCCTTGGTCCATCAAAGTCAGTACTGTCTACTCAGACTGGCAGCGGCGCTCCAGGGTCTCAGGCAGAGGTCTTTCACATCACCTGCTTGCCTAGTCCCATTAACTGGAGATTCCAGGGACTGAACCCGGGATCTTCTGCATGCCAAGCAGATGCTCTACCACTGAGCCACAGCCCCTCCCTCTCCAGCTCATAGAGATCAGTTCCCCTGGAGAAAATGGCTGCCTTGGCAATTTGACTCTATGGCACTGAAGACCCTCCCCTCCCCAAACCCTGCCTTCCTCAGGCTCTGCCACAAAAACCTCCCACCGGTGGCAAAGAGGGACCTGGCAACCCTAGTTTGGACGTGTATATTTGGGCATAGACAGAGAAAGAGAGGGACTTACAGACAGACACATGTTTGGGAAAGGGGTGGAGAATCGGATTAAAGTTAATCATTTTATCAGGTAGAGCACACCGGAGAGATGAGACAGGCCGTTTTGGGGAAAGGTGCTCATCTGCCAACGTTCAGCTGTAATTATTTATTTGCTGGGCAGCTCTGGACAAACAGATTCTGCCGTTGGCAGGTGCCGCTTGCCCATTTTAATCATCTGAGCTAATGGAGCCTCACTTTTGCCCCTGGCCAATTATCTGTGGATTCAGAATGACTTCCCCCCACAGTCAAAAAAAGAATGAATCTCTATCAGGACAGAGGCTTGTAGATTTAAGAGAGCCAGCATGGTGTAGTGGCTAAGACGGTGGTTTGGAGCGGCAACTCTGTAGGGGTTTTCATGGCAAGAGCCTAACAGATGTGGTTTGCCAGTGCCTTCCTCTGCACAGCAACCCTGGACTTCCTTGGTGGTCTCCCATCCAAATAGTAACCAGGGCTGACCCTGCTTAGCTTCTGAGATCTGACGAGATCAGGCTAGCTTGGGCCATCTAGGTCAGGATAGCCACTTGTGTTTGTGCTTGTGCAAAATTTTGTGCCACCAATTTCTGGGCACTATAATATACACCGTGGAAAGCCCTAGTTCAGGGGTCCTCAAAATGGTGCCTGTGGGTGCATTTCCTAGGTGTACACCTTTCCTAGTGCCAACCAATTGTATTAAGACATGGGTGGAGCCATTTGAGGCTCTAACCCAACAAGCCTTCTGATTGGCCACTGAAAATCTGATCGGCTGTTAGGGTTGCCAGGTCCCTCTTCACCACCGGCAGGGTTTTTTTGGGGCGGAGCCTGAGGAAAGCAGGGTTGGGGGAGGGGAGGGACTTCAATGTTATAGAGTCCAATTGCCAAGTGGCCATTTTCTCCAGGTGAACTGATCTCTATTGGCTGGAGATCAGTTGTAATAGCAGGAGATCTCCAGCTACTACCTGGAGGTTGGCAACCCTATTGACTGTGCAGATTAAAATAGTGTTGTTTCAATGGCAGCCACCAGCAGTGTTGGTTTTATTGTCTCTCACTCCTCTTTCCCAGTGTAATTTTTTTAATTACCCCCTTTCTCCCTTGCATTTGGGCTTCTTCTGTGTGTGGCTCCGCCTCCTGTGGCAGCCACTACCCTGTGTCAGAATTCGAAAGGTGCCCCCAGGCTCATAAAGGTTGGCCACCCCTGCCCTAGCTGTTGCACAAGATCTCGTACAACCTGAACTCTGCTAAGCTTGTTTATGTTTCTGCTTGCGCATCGCTGAATCCAAGCCCACATTTAATAAGGGTGCGCTAGCATCTGCTGCACAAAGAGTGGGAAAGGAAAGCAGAACCCTCTTTACCAATCCAGTCACAAATGACATATCTGGGAAGCCTGTTCTTTTCTCGGCAGTAAAGTTTTTAACAAGTAGTTTGGACTAAGTTTCAGCTGTTCGCTACTTAAAATTTCATGTCGCCATAAAAGTTTAATATTGCTCTAGCAGAAGTGATTCATGACCTTTCAGAAATTTACATATCCCACAATGAGAAAGGAAAAATGAAAACAAAAGAATAAAAGGAATGGAGAAGATCTAAATCATGGAGGAACCTGAATACAGCCTGGATGGAGGCTGGGGGCTGGTGACTAAGTCCATATTACGCTATTTAGATCCACCCAGCCCCTATTTTTCTGTCCCAATTGCATTGTTCTCTAGGAAAGTAAATGCAGTCAGTGAGAATGATACAAATGAAGCTTTTGACAGGGTTCCCCATGATGTTCTGATGGGTAAACTGGAGGACTGTGAACTGGACTGTAGGATAGTTTGATGGATAGGAAACTGGTTGGAGAACCAGTTGCCGATGACATTTCATCTGAATGGAGGAAGGTGTCTAGTGGGTTGCCACAAGGCTGATTCTGGGCCTGGTACTTTCCCAATATTTTTTATAAATGATCTGGATTGGGGAGGGGCTGTGGCTCAGTGGTAGAACATCTGTTTGGCATGCAGAAGGTCCCAGGTTCAATCCCCAGCATGTCCAGTTAAAGGGACAACAACAACAAGAAGAGTTGGTTTTTATATGCCAACTTTCTCTACCACTTAAGGCAGAATCAAACTGGCTTACAATCACCTTCCCTTCCCCTCCCCACAACAGACACCCTGTGAGGTAGGTGAGGCTGAGAGAGCATGACTTGCCCAAGGTCACCCAGCTGGCTTCATGTGTAGGAGTGGGGAAACAAATCCAGTTCACCAGATCCAGCCTTTGCCGCTCACATGGAGGAGTGGGGACTGAAACCCGGCTCTCCAGACTCCACCATTCCAAACCACTGCTTTTAACCACTACACCACACTGGCTTTGATGGACCAAGGGTCTGATTCAGTAAAAGGCAGCTTCATGTGTGTTCATGGATGAGGAGGTGGACAGAGATAAGTTCACCTGGAGAAAATGACCACTTTGGAAGGTGGACTCTATGGTTTTATACCTCACAGAGGCACCTCCCCACCCCAACTGCCCTCCCCAAGCTCCACGCCCCCCCTCCAAATCTCCAGGAATTTCCCAAACTAGGGCTGGCAACCTACATCACAGGACAGTTGTCTGAGAGTTTAAGCCAGATTTTAGATGAGATTAAGTGATGAGTGGCACCATCACAATTACTCTGGTATGCTTGTACATCACAGTTCATTGATGGAGGGGCAGCCTTTGGTAACTGCTGAAAAAGTCACGTCTGACCTTTGAAAAATTCCTCACAAAGAAAGGTTTCTTCATATTAACATCAGTGCTATACTGTTAATGTCGTTCTCAGCAGTAAAAACAAGGAGAGTTGAATTTAACATCTCCACCGCGTTGGTAACAACATTCTTGAAGGGATTCTTCAAACTAAACCTTTTCAAGGTGGTTGCTGTTATGTTTTATGGATCCCAAGGAAAAGGAGGAAAGAGACATTGTGGGTGGAGGGGAAAGGAAGTGAAAGAGCTTAACTAGGGAGTCATGATAGGAGAACTCTCCTTAAAGTAAAGTATGACATCAGGTTGCAGCCAACACATGGCGACCCATCTGGGGGGCTACCGTTTCCAACCTCCAGGTGGTAGCTGGAGGTCTCCCGGGATTACAACTGTTCTCCAACAGAGATCAGTTCCCCTGGAAAAAATGGCTGCTTTGGAAAGTGGACTATATGGCATTACACCCAGCTGATTTGGGGAGGGGAAGGACTTCAGTGGTGTATAATGTCCAACTTCTAAAGCAGCAATTTTCTCCAGGGGAACTGATCTCTATCGCCTGGAGATCACTTGCAATCCCAGGAGATCTCCAGCCACCACCTGGACGCTGGCAACCCTACTGGCTTCAATAGAAGCCTTTTAACCAACCTCAGAACAGAAACCACTGGCTACCTTCCATTCAGATTGACTTCCTTTGCTAAACCAGGAACTAAAAATGACCTGAGGATGGCTATGGGCTGAATATCGCTGCTGAGAAGGGCCCTCGAGTGCCTGTAGCAGCTAGCAGAGCTATAGCAGAGCAGCTAGCAGAGCTATAGCTGCTACAAACAGCCAGAAGCTTCTCTAAAGAAGGGAGCTCCTGCCTAAACTATCATTCAGTACAAAAATCTAATCAGAAAGTACTACAGCCAATTACAAAGTGTGTCAAGGGGTGAGGATTCAAATGCTTCCAGGGAATTCTTTCTGAGCAGAAGAGAGGCATTTAGAAATGAGGGTTGGGTTTCTCCCTCCCCCCATTCCTTTTAGGGAGCTCCATTAATTTTTTAAAATGCTTTTTGACCCAGCACTTGAGTGTCTGGGGGAGGACACCTAAGCACTGCAGCCATTTACAAAGTGGTATTTCAAGGGGCAGGGGCCCACAAGCTTCTTGTTTTGAGTTTGGAGATGGCTGGTGCATGACTTCCCAAGAAGAAACCTTAGGTCCAGCGAGCAAGTAACCTCAGGTAAAACTCCCATGCATAAGCAACCAACCATACATTGTTGGTAGATTTCTTTGAGTAAAGTTCAGTGTTTAGATGTTGACCTTGAGCCACATTCACAAACAGTTCTCCCGAGATTATCATTCAAACAGCTTCATTTTCCCTTGTAAGAAGCAAGGGTAGGCAATGAATTATTCATAACTATTAAGAACACAACCCTAATCATTACACTGTCCCAGTAATGACTAAATCTAAGTTGATTGTGCTTCACTAATTAAGAAACTGATTTCGTTTTCAGTAATTTAGAATACAGAGGCGGGGAAAAACCCATCATCAATATGGGCACAATCCAGTCACAGCAACCCACATTTCATTTCAATTAGGAGTGTTTCGCTTTGGCTGGATCGTGCCCTTTGAAAACATGTGATGAAGATGCATTGGAATTATAGCCTGGCCATGAGTTGTATCAATGTCTTCCTTCCTATCAGATCTGACGATAACCAACCAATGAAACAAACAAGCAAAGACCCTTCAATCTGGATGGAGACCAATTCATGAAATATCAGGTCCTCACCAGCTACTGCTGTTGGGTGTTCATGGCACAAAATACACCTGCGAATGTAATAAATAAATGGTGCAGAAAGTAGACTGAATGCTAAGCAAAAAAAAATCCATTCTGACCTGGTGGAGTTAATTAGCAATTGATTCAAGATTAGCTGTAAACACATATTTGCTCTTAACGATTTTGAGCAGTATCCTTCTGGGATCTAGTATGAAAATCAAAATTAATCAAGGGGAGAGACCTGAGCTGAAAACTGCCAATTCAGTTGGTTTTTGCAACTTCGGAAACTTGCGTTCTCAAAACTTTTAATGATAATATAATAGACAACACAAAAAAACAAGGAAACCCAAATAGGATCTAATGTTATCTAGGTTCGCTAAATGCCATATGGCATGGATTTATAGTGCAATTTATCATAAGATACAGATAAGAAACTGGAGTGGGGAAAATGACAGGTTTAACTGATTACACCAGGTAAAAATACAAGCAGTGGATTTGTTTTTGAGGCATGCTGGAATAAGGATGTGCGTGTCTTAAAAAAAAAAGGTTTACAAGAATAGAGCACGATATAAAGGCAGGCTTCTGCTACAGAATATTTATTTTGCTTAGGAAATGCTATAAACAATGAGAACTTGTCTGGCCATAACCGCAACACTGCCCATCCAATGCAGGTCATTCTGCAGTATTAAAAAAAGGGGGGGATTCTTCAAGGGTTTATTTGTATAGGATGCTGAATGTCATCTAGAGACCCCCAGAAGTAGTTATCCAACCGTATCAAAGCCCGTTGATGCAAACAGGAAAAACCTTGAGTCTCAAGTCACCTGAGAAAGGGAGCAACTTTCCTTCTTTACTTTCTCCCACTAAAATCCAATTGATGGAGCTGCCTGCTGACCCTCAGCTGGTTGGTGGGCAGAAGAGGGCCAGAGAATGGGGGCCAAGATGCACAAGACACACCGCTGTCGCTTGCGGGTTTACCCGGAAGTGACACGGACACTCTAACACTCTCCCCAAAAACTCTATGGAAACCATAGAGTTTTCAGAGGAGATTGCTAGAGCATCTGTGTCGCTTCCGGGTAAACCCGGAAGTGACATAAGTGCATTGCGCCACTCTGTGCATGCGCAGATCACAGCCCCCAGCCACGCCCCTGCAAAGCTCCTGCCAGTGGCATGGGGTGACCTGGCAACCCTATGCAAAGTAAGCAAGGCCCATCAAGTCCAGCAGTCTGTTCACACAGTGGCCAACCAGGTGTCTCTAGGAAGTCCTCAAACAAGATGACTGCAGCAGCATTGTCCTGTCATGACTCGTATCCATTTTTACCACGGGTAGCCCTCTCCTCCATGCACTTGTCTACTCCCCTCTTAAAGCCTTCCAAGTTGGCAGCCATCACCACATCCTGGGGCAGGGAGTTCCACAATTTAACTATGCGTTGTCTAAAGAAATACTTCCTTTTTCTGTTTTGAATCTCTCACCCTCCAGCTTCAGCAGATGACCACACGTTTTAGTATTATGGGAGAGGGAGAAAAACTTCTCCCTGTCCACTCTCTCCATACCATTCATAATTTTATAGACCTCTATCATGTCTCCCCTTTACCTCCTTTTTTCCAAGCTAAACAGCCCTAAGTTTTTTAACCACTCCCCATAGGGCAGTTGCTCTAGTCCCCTGATCATTTTGATTGGTCTTTTCTGCACCTTCTCAGGCTCTGCAATATCATTTTTTAGGTGTGGTGAACAGAACTGTACACAATATTCCAAGTGTGGTCTCACCATAGAAGTGTGGTCTCACCATACAAGGGCAGTATCACACATACATACATCTCTGCCACAAATGACCGCCCGCAAAATAAATTCTACATTTTAACCAGAGTTTTCCCTAAAAACCACCAAACGGGGAGCTTTTCTGCCATTTTGTGCACGTAAAGCATTCTCCCCGCTAATTTTAATATCTGTACGGGGAGACTTCTGAAAAGACTAAGTACCCCATCATTTTTATTTAAACTCTAATATATTTCTCTCTGCGGGGCTTTGTTTCACCTTCCCAGATTAAAAATATATTTGTCTTCGTTGTACTTAATGTGCGATCAAGCGGCGACGGGATCATTCCAGCGGCAGCTGCCCTGTTATTGTTTTCAAATGGTGCAGTAATTTATTTGAATTACCCACCCAGTGTCTTTCAAGGCCCATTTTCCAAACCCACGCAGGCGACGGTGGTAACTCGCCAGGTGTACATCCGCTGACACAAAGTCTGTCGCTATGTTAACTACAGCGAAAAGGGACACACAAGGTGTGCGTCTTATGCCGGTTCCCGCTGCAGGTTTATTCCTGCGGCTTGAGTAAACTGCAGAGGAATGAATCTGGGGTAAATTTAACACACCGAAAAGAGAGCTGCGGCAACAGCTGCTGCAAATATATCCATCACGCAGGCCTGCGGTATGTGAGGAGTAAGAGGATAAAAACGACTCGGCCGTGCCAATTTGGAGCTGCACAGTCAGTCTGAAACGCGAGGCGGAGAAAACGAGCCTCTGCCACCCATTTTGGCAGCGTCTCGCGCATCAGCTGAAAGGCAGGATTTTATTCTTAGTACTTTCAGTTGATAACAATGACTGTAAAGCGAATATTGCCCTCCCCTATAATTGCCGTGATTCATCATCGAACACGAGAAACGAGGCCCCAAATATCTGCCAGTCTGCTGGAATGCACGCTCCGGTTTAAAACTACAATATTATCCTTCTATTCCTATTTGAAAGCATTCTTAAGAGGCATTAGGCGGTAATGAATCCTTCCAGCTATGCAAGCGTGGGGAAATCCAGAGACAAATTAAGGCCATTCCACCGGACGATGACATAGGACCATGTATTTCATAACATGTGTTTCATACACCTCTGTCTACATTTCTATAGCACCACCGAGATATGTGCTCCTTTGCAGAATAACATAAACAAAATAGGTCCCTGCCCAGAGGAATTTACAGTTGAGAGCCAGCATGGTGTAGTGGTTAAGATTGGTGGACTCCAATCTGGAACTGGGTTGGTTTCCCCACTCCTAGCTTGGTTTCCTCACCTTGGGCTAGTCACAGTTATCTCAGAACTCTCTCAACCCCACCTTCCTCACAAGGTGTCCATTGTGGGGAGTGGAAGGGAAGGCGACTGTGAACTGGTTTGAGGCTTTTTAAAGGCCGGTAAGGTCAGGGTATAAAAACCAACTCCTCCTCCTCCAACTCCTTCTCCTCCTCCTCCAACTCCTTCTCCTCCTCTAATACTTTTTTGTGGTGGTACTATCGAGTACCAGAACCTTTTTGAGAAGCTCTCCCCAGTCCTGAGAGGGGGAATATGTGGAAATGGGTGCCACATTATTTATGAGTATCAGCACTTAAACAAAAACAAAAAGGGATAATGCAGACTAAAGGATGAAGAGAAAGGCTTCCCTGGAAAGGCAGGTTTTGAGGAGGGGTTTGATGGAAGAGAAGTGTTACCTCCTCCTAGGCCATCCGCCAGGCCATTCCTGGCAGAAAATGTACTGTGCGTGCAGATAAAGGGTTGGATTCCAAACTAACAGCAGCCTGAAATGCCCCCCCCCCAAAAAAAAAAAAACCTATGGGTTCCTCTTGTCCATGAACAGGATTGGAGGGTGGCAGATTTTCTGGAAGGGGGAGGCAAGAAAATCACAGTCTATGAGTAGAAATGTTTACATCTGCGGACGCATCTAGTCTGGATCCAACCTTGTCTCAGGTTCATTCCTCAGGATGGTCTCCAGTGCACAGAATCTCAGGTGACTGGAAGTGACATTTTTCTACCTAACACCTTAAAGGGACACTGACAATTGGATTAGGCAATGCTGGAATAGATACACTTATGGTCTGATGTGTTGTGAGGCCACATGTTCAATTACACCAAGACTGCTTGATGAGTAATGTGAGTAGACCTGCTTAGGATTGCTCCCATATAAAGAACTAGTCCATGGCAGCTTGCGAGCATTTGTGCTTATGGTTGCCAGGTCCCACTTCACCACTGATGGGAGGTTTTTGGAGCAGAGCCTGAGAAGGGTGGGGTTTGGGGAGGGGAGGAACTTCAGTGCCATAGAGTCCAATTGTCAAAGCGGCCATTTTCTCCAGGTGAACTGATCTCTATCGGATGGAGATCAGTTGTGACAGCAGGAGATCTCCAGCTAGTACCTGGAGGTTGGCAACCCTGTTTGCACTAAATTTGAGTATGTATCCTCCCTAGAATTATTGTTGAAGTACCATTGGAAGAAGAAGAGTTGGTTTTTATATGCCAATTTTCTCTACCTTTTAAGGAGAATCAAATCGGATTACAATCTCCTTCCCTTCCTTTCCTCACAACATACACCTTGTGCAGTAGGTGGTGTTGAGAGAGCTCAGAGAGAACTGTGACTAGCCCAAGGTCACCCATCTGGCTTTCCACGTAGGAATGGGGAAACCAACCCAGTTCACCAGATAAGAGTCCGCCGCTCATGGGGAGGAGTGGAGAATCAAATCCAGTTCTCCTGATTAGAGTCCACCACTCCTAACCATTACAACACACTGGCTCTCAGTCTTTGGTTAGAGAAATGCAGGTAAATATATCCTAATTAAATAGGAGCTAAAAAATGTAACTCACCAGCTGCCTTTGGGACTGGACTATCCAAAACCCTTCTAGTAATATTTCTAATGTGTTCTAACAACCACAGTTCCAAAGGCCATTTTTCAACTACAATACTACTATGCCCTAAAATTGGATGAAGAGTAACAGAATTTCCTGTATAATCTCTATGTCATGGGCAAAGGTTATTTCTAACTTCCCTTTCTGTTTTTTGATGAGCATTGCTGGACACTGTGTGTCTTGTGAGTGTGAGATATTTACCTTATTTATTCTGTTTCTCTGTTTTGAGCTGAGCCAAGTTCTCTGCCACTTGGAAATGTGGATGCAGAACTGCGAGCGTTGAAGATCGGCAACCCCCTGGGGGGCAGCTTTCTTTGAAGAGCGATCTTCATGGCAACCTGCTGCACACAAACGGCTCACCGCTCATCAGTGACAACAGCCATGGGAAGCTATTCGAGGAATAAACTAGACACCACAGTAGCAATTCCCTCTGTTTATGCTAGGCTTACCAGGTTCCTCCTCTGCTCTGGTGGGAGGTTTTTCAAGTGGAGGTGAGTGAGATCGCTCACGCATGCGCGGCTGCATCAGAGCAGGCGCGGCACTTCCGGTTTACACCCAGAAGTACTGCATCGCAACAGGGCCTTTACCACTCAAACTGGGAGTTTGAATGGTAAAAGGCCCATTGCGATGCAGCACTTCCGGGAGTAAAATGCATTGCAAGGGGCTGTTTACCACTCAAACTCCCAGTTTGAGTGGTAAAAGGCCCCTTGCAATGCATTTACACCCAGAAGTGCTGCATTGCAATGGGGCCTTTACCACTCAAACTGGGTGGTAAAGAGATCTTAAGAGATCTTATCCGGCCCACAAGCCAGCCAAGGCAGACACCCCCCAGCCCCAATCTTGACTGATGAGTAGAGTTGCCAGGACCCTCTTCACCACTGGCAGGTGGAGACTGAGGAGGGAAGGGAGGGAATTCAGTGCCATAGAGTCCAAACGGAGGCTTCTCACATTATGAGAAGACAAGAGTCACTGGAAAAGACAATCATGCTAGGAAAAACTGAAGGCAGCAGGAAAAGAAGACCCAACAAGAGATGGATTGACTCAATCAAGGAAGCCACCGCCCTCAGTTTGCAAGACCTGATCAGGGTTGTTAAAGATAGGATGTTCTGGAGGACATTGATTCATAGGGTCGCCATGAGTCGGAAGTGACTTGACGACACAACACACAGAGAGAGAAGTGAAATTGGGCTGTATCCTCATTCAAGAGTACTTTCTGGATTTGCCAAACAAGAATGCCAGCCACCCGGCACCTATCAAAATGAGGCTCCTTGTTGTTTTTTGAGGACCTCCTTTTTGAAGAAAATCTCCCCCCCACTCCATCTATACTGTAAGAAACGTTCTTTCCTCTACGCACATCGGTATAAACCTCTAATCCATATATTAAAAACTTATAGACTATGAATACTGATGCTCTTTCCTCTCTCCTATTTTAAGCACACCGTGCCGTTCCTCCTGGAAGTACATTATCTTCCAAGAGAACACTTTCTCATCACTCTGGGTCACTGGAAAACATTCTGGTTCAACTGCTCATTTTGTCATTTATCTGTCCCAAACCATCAGCATGTGCTCCCCTCTGCTCATGGAAGTGGAAATTAAAGAATGGAGCTGAGTTAAAAGTCGACTGGGGAGGATACGGATGGGCCTCCACTTGGAATGAGAATTACATTTCCATAATGAGGATCATGGGCTAGCACTCAATGAATCAGCCGCAGTCCTCCAATGTTCTTTTGCAAGCCTCCCAACAATAATTTACTGCAAAATAGCACTTGTCCCCATGATACCCTATCCCCGTTGTAACAGAATAATCCAGAAGAAACCCGAACTGAATAAACAAGTCAGGTATTGTGGACTTACCCGGGCGGCTCCTGGGAGAAGAGGGGGTGCCCTCAAGGCAGGGGGGCGTGGCTCATCCCGCGGTCTTCCTGGCTAGTGGGGGTGTGGGGGAGTGACATCAGGCGGCCGCCTGACTTTGTAGGTCTTCCCCCACCTTTAAAAAGTGGCACACGGACGGCCATCGTCCGACTGGGGTCAGGACATGTGGCTGCACGATATTCGGGGCTCTCTACTTTGTTGGTCACAGCAGTAGGAGCGTTGGCAGGAGCAGGGCGGGAGCAGAGCAGCAGCCCCCATGCTCTTTGGCGGTTTTTGCATGGGGGCTGATCCAAGATGGGAAGATGTGCCTTTCCTTCCCGTTTGTGGGGACCCCCATAAGGGGTCTTGGGATGGAGTACAACACCGTTGCCCAGCTGCGGGGCTTGTGTTCGGTGCTCCAATCCCAGGTGGCGCTGGCCCCACACAGAGATTCCCATCCTGGTGGGGTCATCTAAGCGCTACTCCGGTGGTTGCCCAACAGGCGTTTGGGCCGGTTATCGATGCTTTCGATAAATCGGATGACAGGGTGGCGATCCACCCCCATGGTTTTTCCGCCAATGCTCCATTCTGTTGTGATTAATAAAAGCTGTGGCCATTTTATTACCCAAAAAGTATGTGTGTGTGTGTTTATTTTGCTATTTTATGTAACCCTGGGTGTTGTGCGTTATTTGCTGTTCCCCCCTTTCTCTGGGGAGCCGTTCACCCATGGGGCCACAATCTATGGGACCACCAAAACATGATAAACAAATTGAACTGTTCAATTTGCTCTCTCTAGACTCTATCAAATTGCCAATCCATGGATGGGATTTGGATAACCTTTCTGACTTCTTGGGATTACTGAGTCCTTTTCAGAGCCAGCCCACCTCCCAATATTTTGTTTTAATATAAATATAATCAGAAATCCCTCTTCTTCCAGTTTTCCTTCAATTATATTAGGACTGATTCCCTATTTCCAGCGTGGTGTAATGGTTAAGAGCGGTGGTGTGGAGCAGTGGAGTCTGATCTGGAGAACCAGGTTTGATCCCCCACTCCTCCACATGAGCAGCGGAGGCTAATCTGGTGAACCGGCTTGGTTCCCCCACTCCTCCACATTAAGCCAGCTGGGTGACCTTGGGCTAGTCACAGCTCTGTTAGAGCTCTCTCAGCCCCACCTACCTCACAAGGTGCCTGTTGTGGGGAGAGGAAGGTGATTGTAAGCTAGTTTGAGTCTCCCTTAAGTGGTAGAGAAAGTCAGCATATAAAAACCAACTCTTCTTCTTCCTAAAATGGAGTCCATTATATTTGATTCTCTTCTCACTTTTAATCAGTCCTGTTCCTTCTGCAATGCTACCTGATATTTCCTGATTTGTTGTCCTTTGCATCCAACTTTATTTCTTTGTTTATTAGATTTCTAGACTGCCCTCATCCCCAACCAAGGCAGGGCTCAGGATGGGTTACAATAAATCCATTATCTTTAGGCAACCTACATTTCAAATGCCTCCATATTTGTTTATGTATGTGTACATCATGGAATATAACATTTTCTAAGCTCTGACCTGGATGGCCCAGGCTAACCTGATCTTGTCAGCATGGTGAGAGAGCCAGCATGATGTAGTGGTTAATAGCAGTGGTGGATTCTGATCTGGAGAACAGGGTTTGATTCCCCACTCCTCCACATGAGCGGTGGACACTAATCTGATGAACTGGATTTGTTTCCTCACTCCTACACATGAAGCCTGCTGGATGACCTTGGGCTAGTCACACCTCTCTCAGCCCCACCTACCTCTCATGGAGTCTGTTGTGGGGAGGGGAAGGGAAGGTGATTGTGAGCCAGTTTGATTCTTCCTTAAGTGGTAGAGAAAGTTGGCATATAAAAACCAACTCTTCTTTTTCTTCTTCTTCTTCTTCTTCTTCTTCTTCTTCTTCTTCTTCTTCTTCTTCTTCTTCTTCTTCTTCTTCTTCTTCTTCTTCTTCTTGTAAGATCTTGGAAGCAAAGCAGGGCCAGCCCTGGTTAGTACTTGGATGGGAGACCACCAAGGAAGTCCAAGATCGCTGTGCAGAGGCAGGCAATGGCAAACCACTTCTGAAGTTTATTCCTGAGCCTTTGGCGGCTGGGGACAGTGTGGGTGAGGGGCCACTGTAGCACCTCCAAAGCTTTTCCCCTGCCACTGAAAGTCTTTAAAAAGCCTTTGGGAGGTTTCTTAAAAGCTGGCGCAACAATGCTGTTGGCATACCAGGGCAAAAGAGGTCAGGAAGCTGCTTACTAGCAACTCCACCTCTGGCACACACCCAAGGGCGCCAGCGCAGGGCTATGCTGCTGCAGTAACACTGGGAGAATGGTATCCGGGTCCCCCCACCGGTGTCCGTGCCACCCTGGATGGCATAGGCGGCACAGGCGCCAGCACAGGAGGCACAAACGTCGTCACAACCTCTTCCTGGTTTTCTTAAGACTTTTGTCCTGGAGGCTCAGGAATGGTCTGTTAAGCATGTAGGTAAAGAAAAAGGCAAGTAATAATGATAAAGACTTGAGCTCTACATGAAGCGCTGAGAGATCTGTGAGGGAGCTTAAAACGCTCACAGTAAGATAGTAGGAGAGACCCTGGAGCACAATAACCATGGCTTTTGACGTAAGTACACTAATACTCAGAGTATGAGAAATAAGCAACCAGAGATTGAACTCCTAGGGCAGGAAGATAAATATAATTTTATAGGTATAACTGAGACCTGGTGGAATGGCTGCCGTTATTGGAATGTAGCAATTGAAGGATACAGGAAATCCGATATCCAAAATGATCCAAAATGCAAAACTTGTTGAGGGCCCACAAAGGGTAATAAAATGGCACATGTGCAGGCCAGTCGCGCCAACGGTAGGTTCTCAAGGATACTCCACATGCACATTATTAAAAATATTGTATAAAATTACCTTCAGGCTGTGTGTAATGTATATATAAAAAATAAACGAATTTTGTGTTTAGACTTGGGTTCCATCTCCAAGATATCTCATCATGTATATGCAAATATTCCAACCCCACCCCAAATCCCTCCCCAAAATCCAAAACACTTCTGGTCCCCAGCGTTTCCAATAAGGGATACTCAACCTGCATAACTTTTTCAAAAAGAATTAAAAAAAAGGAAGGGGTACAGTATGTCTGAAAATGGGTACACCTGCACAAGAAACCCAGGAGAAAAATAAATGTTGAAAAACGGTATTGCTACAGACTACCACAGAAAGGAATGGATGTCGATAAGTTAATTAGTTAGTCAATCTCTACACTGCTATCTTAAAACTGAGATCAAGCTTTCTTCAAACAAACCACAAATGTTCTAAGGAAGCAAGAATTAATAATAATGGCAGACTTCTCCAACATCTATTGGGAGAACAACTACTTTAAGCATGGAACATCCAACAGAGTCATGATATGCCTTATCAGGAACTTCTCCTTACAGAAGATGATGAAGAAGAAGAGTTGTTTTTTATATGCTGACTTTCTCCACCACTTAAGGAAGACTCAAACTGATGACAAACATGAGCTGGTTACTTTTAATCACTCATTACTCAAGTCCTTGTAAACATGAAGCCAGATGCATCCCCAGGAACGCTCATAGGGTTACAAAGGATAAGGCAGAAACAAGGGTATCATAACAAGTAATGAGACTTAAGCATGCATGGAACTCGTTCAAAGGATCCAAGCCAATGTCTACCAAGTCCTAGACTACACTTTTTTATTTCTAACCAACGGGTAAGTGCTTGCTGATGCCGCACAAAAACGTATAGGGGCATGTGGCTCTCTTTTTGAAATGTCTATCTATAATTCTATATCTTGGCCCCAAAACACATGCTAATGTATTACTAGCAAGCCACAGACCTTCAGGAGAACTCTACAATGTCTACTCGATCACAGCTACTCAGAATTTTTCACCTTCTGAATGGTTTGAGAATTGGACAGTTGGAGAATTTTACAGAAGGTTAGAAGAGAGTTACAGCCAATTCTACCTTTCCATCTACCAGAACACTTTATTTCAATGGAAGGAGGATTACAACATAATTCTCTTCATTTTCTGAGAATTTTGACCCCTCAATTTCAACAGATTGGTCTTCCAAATGTATAAGCTTAGGACCATGGCCTTCATTTCAAAAGAAGTGTTGAGGGACAATCAGTACAAGAAGTTATGCTACACCGCCCTTCCAATCTTTGGCTATGCACTCTCTCAAACTTTTAAAACCAGATGGATTATACTTTTTTATCAACTACTGTATGCCATGCTAGACTTGAGTACAGTTAGCACCTTAGAGACCAACAAGAGTTTTTTGGGGTATAAACTTTCAAGAGCTCTTTTTGTATAAACTTTCAAAGCTCTTTTTGTCAGATGTGTATGCCATGGTATGCTACTTCCAAGTGAGAATTCCCAGTGAACCAATTTGTAGTGCACATCAAGCTTCCAAGAGGGCCAGCAGTGGTTCATCTAGTAAAATGTCAGAAGGTGCATTTTTTGTATTTTATCATCCCTCAGAGTGCTGTTGGGCTGAATGTTCTGAGATCAAGAACAACATTTTCTGGGCTATTTACAATTTCAGCTTACAGAATGCCTCGTGTTTCATTATTCACTTTCAGTACTGAAGAATTGCCCTGACCTGGCTGGCCCAGGCTAGCCCTATATCATCAGATCTCAGAAGCTAAGCCGGATTGGCCCTGGTTAGTAACTGGATGGGAGACCACCAAGAAATTCCAGGGTTGCGATGCAGAGGAAGGCAATGTCAAACCATCTCTGTTAGTCCCTTGCCTTGAAAACCCTCCAAGGTTGCCATATGTTGGTTGCGACTTAATGGCACTTTACACACACACACACGCACACACACTGAAGAATTAATTTGAAATGTGGTATTGAGGGAGAGTTATACAGATACCACGGACTGCCAAAAGGACAAATAAGTGGGCTCTAGATCAAATCAAGCCTGAACTCTCCCTAGAAGAGGAAATGACTAAGCTGAGGCTATCGTACTTTGGTCACATTATGAGAAGACCAGAGTCTCGGGGGGTGGGGAGAGAATAATGCCAGGAAAAGTTGAAGGCAGAAGGAAAATAGGAAAACCCAACAAGAGATGGATTGACTCTATAAAGGAAGCCAGAGCCCTCAGTTTGCAAGATCTGAGCAAAGCTGTTAAGGATAGGATGTTTTGGAAGACATTGATTCATATCTCATAAGAACATAAGAACAGCCCTGCTGGATCAGACCCAGGCCCATCAAGTCCAGCAGTCTGTTCACACAGTGACCAACCAGGTGCCTCTAGGAAGCCACTAACAAGACGAGTGCAGTAGCACCATCCTGCCTGTGTTCCACCGCACCGAAAATAATAGGCATGCTCCTCTGATACTAGAGAGAATAGGTATGCGGCATGACTAGTATCCTTTCTAACTAACAGCCCTGAATACCCCCTCCTCCATTAATATGTCCACTCCCCTCTTAAAGCCCTCCAAGCTGGCAGCCATCACCACATCCTGGGGCAGGGAGTTCCACAATTTAACTATGCGTTGTGTGAAAAAATACTTCCTTTTATCTGTTTTGAATCTCTCACCCTCCAGCTTTAGCAGATGACCCCGTGTTCTAGTATTATGGGAGAGGGAGAAAAACTTCTCCCTGTCCACTCTCTCCAAACCATGCATAATTTTATAGACCTCTATCATGTCTCCCCTCAGCCGCCTTTTTCCAAGCTAAACATCCCTAAGCGTCTTAACCGCTCCCCATAGGACAGTTGCTCTAGTCCCTTAATCATTTTGGTTGCTCTTTTCTGCACCTTCTCAAGCTCTGTAATATCCTTTTTTAGGTGTGGGCACCAGAACTGTACACAGTATTCCAAGTGTGGTCTCACCATAGATTTGTACAAGGGCAGTATGATATCAGCAGTTTTATTCTCTATTCCTCGTCTAATTATGGCCAGCATGGAATTTGCCTTTTTTACAGCAGCCGCACACTGGGTTGACATCTTCATTGAACTATCCACTACCACCCCAAGATCCATTTCCTGGTCTGTCGCTGCCAGCACAGATCCCATCAGTGTATATGTGAAGTTGGGATTTTTTGTCCCAATATGCATCACTTTACACTCACTCACATTGAATCTCATTTGCCATTTTAATGCTCATTCTTCCAGTATGCAGAGATCCTTCTGGAGCTCTTCACAGTCCGATTTTGTGTTAACCACCCTAAATAATTTGGTGTCATCTGCAAACTGTTTAACCCCAACTCCAGGTCATTGATGAACAGGTTGAAAAGCACTGGTCCCAACACAAATCCCTGAGGGACCCCACTGCTCACATCCCGCCATTGTGAGAACTGACCATTGATTCCTACTCTCTGCGTCCTATTTTTCAGCCAGCTCTCAATCCATAAGAGGACTTGTCCTCTTATCCCGTGACTATGAAGTTTGCTTAGCAGTCTTTGGTGGGGGACTTTGTCAAAAGCTTTTTGGAAATCCAAATACACAATATCCACAGGCTCATTCCTGTCCACATGCTTACTGACACTTTCAAAAAACTCTAATAGGTTAGTGAGACAGGACCTACCCTTACAGAAGCCATGTTGGGTTTTGCCCAGCAGACCTTGCCCTTCTATATGCTTGAAAATTCTATCTTTAATAATGCTGTCCACTAATTTACCCGGAACAGACGTTAAGCTAACTGGCCTGTAATTTCCTGGGTCCCCCCTGGAACCTTTTTTATAAATGGGTGTTACATTGGCTATTCTCCAGTCCTCTGGTACAGAGGCTGATCGAAGGGACATATTACATATCTTTGTTAGAAATTCAGCAATTTCCCATTTGAGTTGTTGAAGAACTCTAGGATGAATACCATCTGATCCGTGTGACTCCCATCCAAATACTAGCCAGAGTCGAGGCTGAGAGTGTGTGACTGGCCCAAGGTCACTCAGCCAGCTTCCATGGCGCGAGTGGGCATTTGAACCTGGGTTTCCCAGGTCCTAGTCTGACACCTTCACCACTACATCACATAAGGTCACCCAGCCAGCTAGTCTGACACCTTCACCACTACATCACACCAGCTAAATCCATGAAGTCAACGGGTTAGAAAGGTGTAACTCTATCTGAGATTCAACTGAAAGATTTACACTTTAAAATATGATTTTGTTTAAGACACGCCAGAGGTTTAAAAAAAATAATCAAAGGGGGCACAGATAAATAAATAAAAATAATTAAAATAACAAACCACTCGACAAAAAAGATGAAGGCAAAGATGAAGAAGAGTTGGTTTTTATACCCTGCTTTAAGGAGTACCCTCCCCCTTTTCTTTCAGATTGCTCCATTTTGTGTTTATTGTTCTTAAAATGCTTTTTTATGCGGCAATTGGGTTTGGGGGGGATCTTCTCTCACAGTGAACCTTGCAATTACAAAGCAGCATTTAAAGGGGCGGGGCTTTCTTTGAGCTTGGAAGCCTCTGGTGGAGAGATTCCCAACAGGAAAGTATGGGCCCAGCCAGCAACAGACCTCAGTGGGCTCTAGATCAAATCAAGCCCGAACTCTCCCTAGAAAAGGAAATTACTAAATTGAGGCTATCATACTTTGGTCACATTATGAGAAGATGAGAGTCACTGGGAAAAAGACAATAATGCTAGGAAAAGTTGAAGGCAGCAGGAAAAGAGGAAAACCCAACAAGAGATGGATTGACTCTGTAAAGGAAGCCATGGCCCTCACTTTGTAAGACCTGAGCAAGGCTGTTAAAGATAGGACATTTTGGAGGACATTGATTCATATCTCCCATCCAAATACTAGCCAGGGTTGAGGCTGAGAGTGTGTGACTGGCCCAAGGTCACCCAGCCAGCTTCCGTGGCGCAAGAGGGGATTTGAACCTGGGTTTCTTAGGTCCTAGTCCGACACCTTCACCACTACATCACACCAGCTCTTCTAAATCCACTGAAGTCAACGGGTAAGAAAGGTGTAACTCTATTTGAGATTCAACAGAAAGATTTACACTTTAAAATATAATTTTGTTCTTATACATGCCAGAGGGTTTAAAAAAAAAAAAAAAAACCCAAAAACCGAAAGGGGCACAGAAATGCTTTGATAAATAAATAAAAATAATTAAAATAAACATTTTCACTCTCACAACACTGAGGTTAGATTGACGACTTAATTTAATTAGATCCATGTAGTTCAATTTAATGCCATCGAAAGTACAAGCAGGATGAAAGGAACCTAGCTAAAGTAGGTTGGATTATTTTGCATAACTGTATTTATGGTTTGTAATCCCTAATGTGATTTGTTGGGAGTTCTGTATTGATAATTTTATCTGCATTAACCTGCAGTTGACAAGGTGCACTTTATTATTCTTGAGCAAGCAAATCTGAGATTTCTAAATCTAACTTTGACCTAGTGGGAGTCACAGGAATTAAGTTGGGACATTTCATTTCTGCTATACTTTAGACTATATTTTACTGTATATTTGATTGATTTTAGTATGGTGATATTGGATGCATTTATATTTCACAACTTTCTACCCTCATTCTACATGCTCAGTTCGAAAATGTTGGCTCATGGCCCAGGAGTAAAGGATGTTCCACATAACTTGTTGTGTGGCGCATAGAATAGAGCACTGGTGTGCTGAAAGTTCGGCAGAACCACAGGACAAACCACTCAACAAAAAAGAAATGGCAAAGATGAACAAGAGTTGGTTTTTATACCCTGCTTTAATGAGTACGCTCCTTAAAGGTACTCAAAGCGGCTAACAATCACCTTTCTTTCCCCTCCCCACAACCGACACCTTGTGAAGTAGGTGGGTAGGGTTGCCAGGTCCTTCTTTACTACCAGCAGGAGGTTTTGGGGGCAGAGCCTGAGGAGGGTGGGGTTTGGGGAGGGGAGGGACTTCAATGCCATAGGGCCCCAATTGCCAACGCGGCCATTTTCTTCAGGGAAACTGATCTCTATCGGCTGGAGAACCATTATAATAGCAGGAGATCTTCAGCTACTACCTGGAGGTTGGCAACCCTATAGGTGGGACTGAGAGAGTTTGGAGAGAACTGTGACTGGCCCAAGGACACCCAGGAGGCTTCATCTGTAGGAGTGGGGAAACCAACCTGGTTCACCAGATTAGAGTCTGCTGCTCATGGGGAGGAGCGGGGAATCGAACTCGCTTCTCCAGATTAGAGTCTGCCACTCTTAACCACTACACCATGCTGTATGGGAGTCCATCTGGATTCCTTAAAGCAAGAGGGGGCAATGCAAACATGCTGCACAGTCAAGGAACACTTTTGATTGGCTGTGAAACTTTTGAGATTTGGCCCACAGTACAGAAAGGGCGTGTGTCGGATACATATTCTGTTCACCTGGGGCAACACCCAGACCTTGTGGTCTGCAGTGCACCATCACCCCAAATGAACTGACAGTGTGCCTTATAACACACCGAATACTCTCCTGCAGCACCACTTGGCAGCTTGTAGTGATATAACACTTATATACATCAGCAGACTTTTTAGTTCTAGTATGAATGGAATTTGTCACTACTTAGCACACTTAGTTGAAAGGAGTCTACGTTGATTACTTTCACGTAAACTTGATTTACAGTGCAATCCCATGCAGGGTTACTCCCGTCTAAGCCCCTTAAAATGAATGGGCTTAGACTGGAGTAACTCTCTTTAGGATTGCACTGTTAGACTGTAGCCTAATTATTTTCCAAGGCTCTTAAATCCTAGTTAGTATAAATTGGAACAGAAGGGGTTAGGAGATCATGTGGGAAAGAGCCAATCATGGCCGTCCTAAGAATACTTTCCTGAGAATAAACGCCACTGAATGAAATGGGGCTTATTTAAAAGTAGACTTTTGTAGGATCGTTCTCTGAGTTACAGACTTGCATTTTATGAATGTAAAAACAGTCCCATCTTTCTTCCCCAAGGAAATACATTGTGTCCACTTCCTGGGGCGGGGGAAGGATGCTTCTCATTAACAAAACGGTATTATAATTTTGATACTTTTTGCAGGACAATGATTCAGCTCAAACCCAATCCCTTTCTGACTATATATTATTCTTCCTACACACTTGACACTGAGAGACACTGTCCTTCAGTGTTACTCCTCTGAAGATGCCTGCCACAGCTGCGGGCAAAACGTCAGGAAAGAAATTACCAAGACCACGGTCACACAGCCCAGATAACCTACAAGAACCGGTATTATAATTATCACTAAAGTGTTAATTTAAGAAGAAGAAATAATAATAAACTGCTCTGAATTAACTGCAAAGTGCTGATGTCTGCCCTGTGCACTGTTACTCAAGATCCCACGATATTGCTAGGGTGCCAAACCAGCTTCAACCGACAAAGAATACTTATTTTGAAAGAAGATTGTTTTTTCTCTGCACTTACATAAAACGGCAAGGCAGTGTTCCAGAAGAAATCCATACCTTTAAAACAGTGAGGTTGATGCGTTCATTTCAGTGTGATTTTAAAATCCTCCTAATGCACAAAAATGTATGGGTTCGTACCCTTTGCTTCCATTTCTCTCTTGCTTTCATTTCTTTTTCTCCACTACATATTTTTAGCTACAGTGGCAAGTTCTCCAGATGTACTTTGACCACAGAAGTACACCAGACATCTTGTATGTGGAAGGAGATTGTCACTTGGAATTATGTATGCTTGCTGGTTTCTATACCACACATGTCTCTGCCACTAGAGCAGGTTAGCAGTTGCTACCTTTAACATCTTTTTTTTCATTGGTGTTAAGTGGAGTATTATATGCTTTCCTTGCATACCTAGAAAACCTTGAGTAGAAATAACCTAGTGCCCATCCCACATGGAATTGCTGATTCTGTCACTATTCCTGGTCAGTCTCTCCTCGGTATTATTAGAAGTAGTGAAGGGAATAGACGCTTTCACCAATGATGGCTTCTTCAGCCTTCAACCACCAGACTACTATGTAGCATTAAGAAAACAACAAGGCTGAAGAAGCCATCATTGGTGAAAGCGTCTATTACCTGGAAGACGTTTCCATTCCACTTCAAGTGCCAGCTTGGTCTCCTTTTGAAACACCTGCAGCACATAGCCAGTGGATATAAAAGTCTGATTTCCCAGTTGGACTCTTGGAAAATCTGTAGGAATCCTTTCTGCTTTCGGGACCAGCTCTTACAAAGACTGAAATTATACTGGAAAGTCTTTAAGACTCAAAGAGAAACATTAGACATAGATTTGTTGTATATATTGTTCTTTGACTTGTCTTTTGATATTTTGTATGATGTTCTCTTGTTTGACTGTCGCTCACCTATCATTGCTTGCACCACATTTTGTATTGACTATCTCCTTTTGAATATATGTATAGAACTGAGCCTTGTGTGGATTGTTTTTGCATAGCCTATTAGCTTCGCACTGTGAATTGTTTTGAAGTACCTGGAAGTTGGCAACCCTTCTCCCCTCCCCAAACACTCTCCTCCCCAGGTTCTACCCCCAAAGCATCCAGGTATTTCCCAACCTGGAGCTGGCACCCCTATTTTAATGCAAATAATTATTAGTTGCCTAAAATCAATCATGTGCAATTAATCAGGTTAAATTCAAACTCACTGTATTTGTTTGTAATGATTCATATCTCAAAGACGATGGTCAGCGGTCAACTTTAGTAGGCCTGAAAAAGATATCTTTGACTGAATGGAGTGCTTCAGAAATGTGTGGAAAGAATAATTCTTTGAGGATTTAATACAGCTTGTTTAAATCATAGTTATGCATCCGTGATCTTTAGAATATTATGATTTAAAATAGATTTCTTGATGATAAAATACTCGTCTCGGCAGGCCAGAAATATCAGCTGCATAATAACTACCTGACTTTCTGACCAGCATGAGATATAATGATACAGTGGTGTGTATTTTTTCTTCTTCTTTTCTCCTGGGAGGGGAAAAAAATTCATCTCCCAGGGGCAGAAAAATGAGCTTATGAAATATTGATAGAAAATATCCAGGAGATAGTAGGCCATTGCATGACTGAGAAGTGTGTACAGTATACTGACAGGATCTTGCCCCTTGGTCCCACCCTCTGCATGGGTAGCCAAACGTCTGTATTTATGCATATTCTTTTCTACAGGATCGGGAGAACAGCAAAAATTAGGATATGAGTTGCGTGGAATGCCCAGTTTGAGGAAACTTTTAAACCTCTGAGTTCTCTGCAGACATTCAGAGGAACTCACAGACATTGGGACCAAGGGCAGGAATCTAGTTCCCTGCCCACCTTTCTGTATTTATTTCATTTCATCATTTCTGGTGGGGCTGGATTGCTTGTTCCCCCTGGCTCACTATAGCCTCTGTGAGTTGTCATGTACGCCAACTGGTTTCATTGGGTCATTGTGTAATTTTATTAGGGTTTTAATTGTGTTATGTTCTATGTTTTTTAATGAAATGATGTAATTATGAACAACACAGCCGCTCTGAGCCCGGGTTTTGACTGGGAAGAGAGCGGGTTATAAATTGAATTAACAACAACAACAACAACAGCCCATTCCTGACAGAAGCAGTGGTTGGGGGTGGTATGGTCGAGGTGCCGCCGCAGCTGAGGTGCCGCTGCGGTGCCTCCAATGAGGTTTTGTGGATACTGCAAGGCTAAAAAAGGGAATTTAAAAATAAAAATTTGAAAAAGGAGGGAAGCCCCATCAAAAACAGTGGTGCTGTGCCAACAAAAAGGTAGTACGGCACCACTGTTGCTTCAAGGGGCGTTCCCAAGCCGAAAGGGGTTTGGAGGCTACCTAGAGGCAGTTCTGCCCCCTGGAACACCCTGGGAACACCTCCTGGGGCATCGACTAGGGACTTGCACCAGGAGGACACCGGCAGGAGATTGAGCCAGCGTCCAAGAGCCCTGCTTCTGCCATGGTCCGGGGCGGCAGCGCGAGTGGCACTACGCTGGCGTCTATGCCAGTTTGCACGGCACATGTGGCATGGATGCCGGAGTAGGGGTCACATCGCCTCCTAAGCTGATTCGGCCCCCAGCCTCAGGAATGGGCTGTAACTATACTTTCTTCCCAACATCTGCACGGCCCAGGGGTGACAAAAAATCTCAAAAACAAACACAAGGGGTAGAAAATTAAAAAAACCCTGTGAACTCAGCTCCTGTGCTTTGTTAGCCAAATTGCCCTTTAAATTGGGGAATTAGCAAGCAAGATGGCAAATTACAATATTTATTTTTATAGCGGTATCACAACCTTTGTATACCAGAGCCAGTAACTGTGACTTTCAAATAAAGACAGAAGCAATGGATTCCCAATTAACAGAGTTTATGTAGTTTTCAATCAAATCAGTGTTGCATACACACATACAGAGAGACCTGAGGAATTCAAAGAGAGGAGTACAAGCACAGATGTCAACGTGGCAGGAATCGTTGATGGGTGATATTTACCTTCCTGAAGCAGTGTTGTCCAAGTTCACGTAGACTAAGTCAGAAGAAATCAATAGCAAAGGCGGGGGCAAGGGGTTCCCGTAGACTTGGCCAGCAAGGCGGGATGGAGCGTGGTCAGGCTGTGCAAAACCCAAACCAACAGAGTAATGGTGAAGGTGCCAGGAAAGACCTAAGGTGTCATAATGGGCTGGGGGCATCCCAGATATACTGTTTTTCTGGGGGCGGGGAGAGGGGGCGTACCCCTCCTAGGTTCCCAGGTGGCAAAAGGTGACAAAAGGATTAATCTGTGGCTGCCGGGGTGGAGTAGTGAGAATTTGGAAATCTATTCTATTTCCAATGGCTTTTGCAATCTGGGAGGAACCGGGAGATCTGTGCTGAAGGGATTAATGTGCTGGTACAATAGTTGTGTTCTCTGCAAATGTCCTGGGATCGCAGTTGCATAACTGGAGGAACGACTTGTTGCTGATATCAGGATCACTGCTGATTGCCCATTAAGCTGCTGATGTTGCAATGGGGAAAGGGGGGTGTTGGCACTGACAACGTGACTGTCTGCTTTCCATGACATGGCTGCGGCTGGAACAGTGATTGCACAGGAACATGGAGTCTCTCAGGTTCGCTG
The DNA here is from genome assembly GCF_029931775.1 of Euleptes europaea. Classification (NCBI taxonomy): domain Eukaryota; kingdom Metazoa; phylum Chordata; class Lepidosauria; order Squamata; family Sphaerodactylidae; genus Euleptes; species Euleptes europaea. The sequence goes on along the minus strand of NC_079327.1, from coordinate 5,539,836 downwards.
GAGGTTGCCCTTGCATCTGCTTCCTAGCTGCTGGCTGCGCAGAGCTCGCAGGAGCAGCCGTGTCAGTTTTAACAGACCACGCAGCGGCTGTCCCATAGCGTTTGGGGCGTGCGTGCGGCTGGAACAGTAGTCGTGTGCCTGCATAGCAGGTTGCCAGGTCCAGTCCGGGAGTTTAGGCTGCCTGTATGCTATCAGCTTTCTCTGGTCAACAGCCTCTGAGCAGAATGTTTTCTCCCATCCCTGCGCACAAGATCGTGAGAAATGAGTACTCAGTGTTACACATGAATAATAAAACAGCTGTAAAGGCTGAAAGGGGTGCATTGGTTTACCTACAAAGAGAAATCCAAGAGTAACAAAAGAGAAATCCCTCTTTTAAAAGACAAAAAAAGAGATTAAGAGGAATCAACGGCCATATTTAAAAATGGAAAAAGCAATTCCTTTCAACATAAAAACTGTGTTCTACCCTGGACAAACAGCAGTTATCTTTTATTTTCCTGAGCATACTTATGAAATTTGATATAAATTATTGCCGTTAAAATGGTTACCCATTTTTGCATCCAATCCATAAAATGGCATTCAATGTAAAATTTATAAAAGAAACAAACAATGATGAGAAATTTGCCACCAAAATAGGTGGGATAAATATGGTCTTCTACGCAATGCATAAGAGCCCCATGGCGCAGAGGGGTAAACTGCAATACTGCAGTCCAAACTCTGCTCACAACCTGAGTTCAATCCCGACAGAAGTCCGTTTCAGGTAGCCGGCTCAAGATTGACTCAGCCTTCCATCCTTCTGAGGTCAGTAAAATGAGTAAGCTTGCTGGGTCAGTAAAATGAGTACTAAGATTGGGCGGATGTGTGTGTAAAGTGTAGACGACTGGGGAAGGCAATGGCAAACCACCCCATAAACAAAGTCTTCCTAGTAAATGTCAGGATGTGATGTCACCCCATGGGTCAGTAATGACCCAGTGCTTGCACAGGGGACTACCATTACCCCCTTTTAACCTTTTTTACACATCAACTAAATTAATATACGTACATTTAACAAAAAGGATTTTTTGTGGGGTGGCTCTCTGACAGCTTCTATTGCAAGGATAGAAAATGATGCAATGAAAGCTGTGATGATGTTACTTGTTCTTTATTCTCTGCTGACACTTTTCAAACAGCTCAGCTGACACTTTTTCGACCTGCCTCCTAGCTCTATAGCTCGCAGTTTGAATAATTGATCTGGTTTTAATCGTGATGCAAGAGCAAAGCTACACAAGCGTCATTCCAGATTCACAAAGCCAATGCCATCTGCAGATAACCGACGAAATTTTGCTGCTGCCAACTCCTAAGGTAGGATGCCAAAATATGGCTTCTCCATGAATAATCAGGAGACTGTGGCACTGAAGGCAATATGGAAATTAGAAGAAAGCATCAAGAGATGAAAGAAGTCTGAGAGGACAGATCAAAAATAGATGACAACGGCAGAAACCTGGAAGAAAAGGGTGCTTCTCAAGAAATCAACACATAGAAACATAGAATCACAGAGTTGGAAAGGCCCACCAGGGTCATCTAGTCCAACCCCCTGCACAATGCAGGAAATACACAAATACCTCCCCCTCACACTCCCAGTGACCCCTACTCCATGCCCAGAAGATGGCCAAGATGTATGCACACACATAAACCAAAGAGACAACGAGTTGGGTTCATGCTTTCATGAATGGGGTGACGTCACTTCATTGAATTATTGAAACCAATCCATCGTTGCTTGGGTATATTTATTTATTTCATTATAGAATCTACCAAATTCAGAAAGGAACTGCCCATGTTCCTCTGGTTTTATTGATTCTCTAGCACACGTGCTCCTAGAATATGGTTTTAATGAGGATCTAAGATCAAGATAAATTATTCCTCTTTTAACAGATTGGACTAGTAACTCTGAGTCTGAGCTAATACCCTATTTATTAAGTGACAGCGATCCTCAGATTACATTGGCTGTGGCAAAATTTATCTCAGTCCTTATATCCCTTGAACAATAGATTTAGAATTATGCTGCTCAAGATTTATGAATCAAGGAGCTTCTAAGAGAGAAAGGAAAGGAAAGGAAAGGAAAGGAAAGGAAAGGAAAGGAAAGGAAAGGAAAGGAAAGGAAAGGAAAGGAAAGGAAAGGAAAAGTAACTTATGTGAACGTGCTTTGATTCTGGCAGGGATGGGTCCAACCCAACTAGAAAATGTAACTTAACTATCAATTGAAGCAAGCAAGCAAACAAACAAACAAAAAAACCCTCCTTATTTCTAGGGTTGCCAATCTCCAGGTGGTGGCAGGAGATCTCTTGCTATTACAACTGATCTCTAGTTGATAGAGATCAGTTCACCTGGGGAAAATGGCCACTTTGCATATTGGACTCTATGGCATTGAAGTCCCTCCCCTCCCCAACCCCCACCTTTCTCAGGCTCTGCCCCAAAAACCTCCCACCGGTGGCAAAGAGGGACCTGGCAACCCTATTTATTTCTATGAGTATAGTGATATAAATATCTGGAGAAAGCATTCAGTTTGTTTCAAACATCTAGATTAATTCAGACTGCAGGAAAGGGGTTAAAATACATAAATGCAGGAACCGTAAAGAAGCCCCATCTTCCTTTAAAACAAACAAACCAACAACTGGGAATTCACAATGAACAGGGTTGTTTATTTATCTCTCCAGTCCACCTTGACAAATAGCTTTAAAATCAATGCTATATGCCGAATGATTTCTCAAGAAATGTATTTTTTAATCAGTTATGTTATCATGATGAATACCAAGAAATTGGACTCGAAAAATAGTGTGCAATTGAAAAAATTAAACCACAATTCAACTGTTATTTCTGGTTGTGAGTTATAAAAGCCTTGAACATAATAATTAATAAATCTTCTATTCTGTCACTCATATACAGCACAGTTAATGTAACAATGCGCATAAAGACCTCAGTTCAATTTAGGTTATTATTGGCTCCTTAGGCTAGACTCTAGACAGGTCTGGCGGTAAGGGTATCTTGAAACTCTCGTCCATGTAAACAGAGGCACTCCACTCCTCCCACACCAGAGATAGAAAAGAAATTCTCCATCTTATGGGCTACACTTGAATCCTAGCGTTTTAAAGGCAGGCCCACGATTATGGAAGAACCTCCCTGACATCTCCACTTGAAAGGATCCAGTAGAAGGTGACGTGAAAGACCTCTGCTAGAGACTCTGGAGAGCTGATGCCAGTCTGCATAGATCAGGGATGTCAGACATAAGGCCTGGGGGCCAGATCCGGCCCCTTGAGGGCTCTCATCCAGCCCGTGAGCCAACCCAGGCAGCCACACCCCCACACCCCCGATCTGGGCTGGCGAGACATCGCCTGGCCTGACCAAATGGCATTTCTGTCATATCTAGCCCTCATAACAATTGAGCCAGCGTGATGTAGTGGTTAAGAGCAGCGGTTTGGAGTGGTAGAGTCTGGTCTGGAGAACCGGGTTTGATTCCCTACTCCTCCACATGAGCGGCGGAGGCTAATCTGGAGAACTGGATTTGTTTCCCCGCTCCTACACACGAAGCCAGCTGGGTTACCTTGGGCGAGTCACACTTTCTCAGCCCCACCAACCTCACAGGGTATCTGTTGTGGAGAGGGGAAGGGAAGGTGATTGTAAGCTGGTCCTTCCTTAAGTGATAGAGAAAGTCAGCATATAGAAACCAACTCTTCTTCTTATGGTCATCTTCGAAGGCCCAACTTAAGACTGATTCCCCATTTCCAGCATGGTGGAGTGGTTAAGTGCAATGGTGTGGAGCAGTGGAGTAAGCCCCACCTACCTCACAGGGTGTCTGTTGTGGGGAGGGGAAGGGAAGGTGATTGAAAGCTGGTGTGATTCTCCCTTAGGTGGTAAAGAAAGTTGGCACATAAAAGCTAACCTCCTCCTCCTCCTCATTATTATTATTATTATTATTATTATTATTATTATTATTATTATTATTATTAGTTCAACACCCCTGGCATAGATGATACTGACCTTGATGAACTGAGGTCTGTGTCAATATTCATTTCATTGGCAAAGTCTCACAACGTGGTCATTCCCCAAACCTTGGAATTCTTGGGCACCAAAGAATGAACTCAGTTGTGAATTTCAAATCATACCCTAAATAATAATGATTCTGCAACACAGGCTATGAGCAATTAATAAGAATTGTATAGTACAATTTTCTCCATGACATTATTTCTTTTAAAAAAGAGAAAATATTCCAAGTAAAAATATAAGTACCTTAATATGTACTTTAGGAGGAATACGGTATCTGGATTGTTTCTTGAGAGAGCAATTATATGAATCTCTGCAGATTAAATCAGAGTAAATATTTTTAAAAGGCAAATACATAAACAGATTACACTAACAAAATAACCTGAAGCAATGAAGATAATTATCATACACCCTGGAATCTGAAAACTGCTTACTTCTACAATGTACACCTGTTAGTGGGAGCGTGCCTTGGGCTTCCTGGAAAGTATTGTATTACAACATACAAAGAGACTCAGGGATTAAATGTGCCCTGCAAATTTTAAATTATCTGTCCTGTAAAAACCAACATATGTACCAAAGTATGTGGAAAAAATAGACTGACACCAGCACTGTGATTTAAAATAATAAACTGCATGATGGGAAAATATGTGCAAACTGAGCAAGCCGAGGAAGATGGTGCTGAAGAGAACAGTTCTCTTCCCACAGCATTTGGGCACATCCAGATGGGGCCTGCCCAGCGTGGACTCTGAAGTCCAACCTCTTCATTCATACCAGTAAGTGAAACATTTGCGACAAAAGAAGATGAAGTAGAGTTTGTTTTTAAACCCTGATTTTCTCTATCTTTAAGGAGTCTCAATCGCCTTCCCTTCCCCTCCCCACAACGAACACCTTGTGAGGTAGGTGGGGCTGAGAGAGTCCAGAGAGAACTGTGACTAGCCCAAGGTCACCCAGCAGCCTTCATGTGTAGGAATGGGGTTCGGTTCACCAGATTAGAGTCCGCCGCTCATGTGGAGGAGCGGGGAATCAAACCTAGTTCTCCAATTTAGAGTCCACTGCTCCAAACCACCGCTCTTAACCACTATGCCACACTGGCTTGTATGGTAGCTGGTTCACCAGATTAGCATCTGCCGCTCATGTGTAAAGGTAAAGGTCCCCTGTGCAAGCACCAGGGTCATTCTTGACCCATGGGGTGAAATCACATCCCGACATTTTCTAGGCAGACTTTGTTTTATGGGGTGGTTTGCCAGTGCCTTCCCCAGTCATCTTCCCTTTACCCCCAGCAAGCTGGGTACACATTTGACCGACCTCGGAAGGATATGAGGCTGAGTCAACTTGGAGCCGGCTACCTGAACCCAACTTCCGTAGGGATCGAACTCAGGTCGTGAGCAAAGCTTTGGACTGCATATTACAGCAGCTTACCACTCTGCGCCATGGGGCTCCTCCACTCATGTGTAGGAGTGGGGAAACCAACCCAGTTCTACAGGTTAGAGTCCACTGCTCTTAACCTCTACACCACGCTGGCTCTCATGCTGGTCAGAAGAGCTGGTCAGACTCACTCTGCAGTGGCTGTTGGACTTCTGCTCTTTCTCCTTCCCAGTCAGCATCAGCTGCTTACCGTTTTCCTTGCCCTCGCCATACACGAGACCCCGGGGCTCTCTTAAACAAATTCCCTTTTAATGTAAATAATCTGAATCAATGGTCAATGTGTGTGGAAGAAACCACCATGCAGGAACATGGGGTATCCATCTTGCTGGTTATTATCTTTAATGTGACCCAGCAGATCTCTGTGAATCTTTGACTTGGAGAACATTTCCAGAATTCAGCGTGGTGCGAGTTCATTTTCAAATCGCTCGGCAAGCTCTATTTTTCTACAGAGGCTTTTTTTGGACACAATATGAAGCCCACGGTTACAAGGCTTTGCTTGTAGGTGGACCCCTGGGGAAATCTTCCCGAACCGAAACAAGTTGTCTCTATAGCAGGAGGCAGGTGTAGGCGCCACAGAAACAAATGGCCCTGTGATACATTGAGTAGCGAATATGGAAACGGAACGACTGTTTCTGGACCGCTGGGGGATAGAAGCGAAGGGGCTTTTCAAGCCTGAGGAATGTTCATTTACTGACACAATGAAATATTGTTTCTGCCCAGCAGGTTCAACGAGTGCCAGGTGCTGCTCACGGTCTCGTCTCTGAATTTATGGATTTCCTTCCCTAGGAGAGGGCGAGAAGCAGATGTACAGGCTACGACGGGGGAAAGCAAAGAGCTTTTAATTAGCAATCCGAGGGCTGTTAATTTCTTTTAAGTGCTGGGGCTGGTGGAGGCAGTGTGGGCGGAGAGGAGGTGGTTATCTGGCTTCTCAGCGGGTGCGGCCTGCAACTCCCGGGTTTACGCATCTCATTGTGTTGGCCAAGCATTCAAGCAAACCCTGAGCGAGATTTCGCCTTTGGAACGCGAAGCTGGTTCGGCTTCCGGCTGCTCTGGAAATCCAGACCAAGGGTCAGAATTCACGGCTGAGGCTTAATTAATTGTTCCCATTCTGGAAACAACCCAGACTGATTTCATAATAATAGCTATGAAAGGAAATTGTACCTTCTTTTCAAGGCGACGGTGGGGGAGAGACAAAGAAAGACGCCACCATGATCGGCCAGGCTCTGCATACTGATCGGCCCCAAACCACCAGCTTTACCATCAAAACCCACCTCTGACTATACTCACTGGCCCTCTCCCATTTCTGCTTACTGACCAGACACTTCTAATTTCACAAATCAGATCAGTATGCAGAGCCTGGCATTAAACTTAGCAAACTTACCAAAAAATGGACAGCAATAAGGTTTGCACTTTAAAAAACCTCATTCATTTAATTAAATAAGGCAATCAGTTTAGGGTTAGCAACATCCAGATAGGGCACACACATCACATTGTATCACCAACCTTACCAAATCAACTGCCAGCAGAGCATTTGCAGAAGTATTAGAACACCATTGGTGGGAAATATTAACAATTTTCAAGAGGTATAAAGAATTACCAGCCTTCAAATATTATGCTAAAATGTGAATTTCCATGAATGCGCTCAGCTTTTCTAAATCACCATATAGAGAAAATAGCATCAACGAAAGTGAATGCTGGAAATGTGAGTTGTGGCGATGTAGAAAATACTAACTGTATAGATAAGATTTGTTTCTCTTGAAAAACAGCCCATACATGCAAAGACCTTCCTCTCTTTAATTCTTCCATTTTAGACTGTACTAAGGATCCTGAAAGGATGTTACTGAAAGGCATTAATGATGACAGTTTTTATTGACTTAGGATATTTTCATCTCCGAAAAGGAGAAGTGAAGAGTTTATACCATGCGATTCAATCTTAATTTGCTCTGAATCTACTGGTGTCCGTGCATCTAGGGCTTTACCTCGATGGCAACATGTTTCACTAAGTGAAGTTATTTAGAATCTGCCACAGTAGATAAGCAGCCGTGGGATTTTATAAGCTAATGAAATTGTCAGCGAGGGCATGCAATCGGACCCGGGATAGCGAGGTGACTTTCGTTTCATCTCTCCTTCCCGTGGGAAGGAAGAGACAACAGCCAAAAGGCTCGAGAGATCTCCACTTCAAAGTGACTTCCTGATTGTAATCCTGCTCTGATCTTAAGGTGTGAATTCTCTCTCTTGGTATTGGGGAACCTCTGATGTTTTGCATTTCAAAGATGTTACTTGTAAACATGCTAGTGTGTGTACTCTATAAGAATACCCTCCAAATGATTTGGCGCCATTGTAACGTTGTGTTTCATAGATTACTGTACCCTTCCTTTCAAATAAATTCTACTTTAACTCTCTGTTAACGTCTGGAGTAAAGTTGATGATTCCTGAGAGGCAACGGAGTCCTAGAATCTGACAGTACGTTACAATCCCAACCTTTTTTGTTTTCGGGTCAGAAGTAGTATTAGGATGTCTGTACCACCCTCGGGGCCGCTCAACGCGGGAGAGGAAAGTCGGCAGACTCCCGCTGATACTGAGGTTGGCCAAGGAGAAGCGACCCCGGAGCAGCGCCCACCCGGGCCTACCGATGTCCCTGGGAGGCTGACGTGGACCCCCCGACTCTCGGGGGCCGGGCAGCGGCAGAGAGCAGCGTCAGAACCAGGAGGCGACTTCTACCGGGGACCGCTGGCCGCTTGGTATGGAGAGGGGGAAGGGTGGAAGGACCCCACGCTCGCTCACACCCCTACCCTCACGGCAGAAGCGGCCACTCTGATACGCGGACAGAATCAGATGCTCGTTCTGCAGAATCGGGACCTGCAAACTCAGCTAGACACCTTGCAGCGGGATCTCGCAGCTGTTCTAGGGGCAGTGAGGGGGCTTGGACAGCCTGTGCAACCACCCCAAACGGATTCGCGGCCGACTACAGGACCGCTCGTTGTTGGGGAGGCTCCCACGCCCAGACGCCCTACGGCCAGAGACCTGAAGGTATCTTTCGACGGATCCAGCTCACAGTTGCCTCACTTCTTACTCCAAATTTCCGGCTTCATGAAGGACCAGGGGGAGACCTTTGCCTCGGAAGAGGCTCGGGTCAGGTATGTGATCAGCCTGCTGGAGAAGGAAGCGGTGGAGTGGGCAGTGACGGCAGCAGAGACTATGCCTAGGGTTTTGGCATCCCTGGATGAGTTCTTGTCCGCTCTGCGACGCAGGTTCGAAGACCCCCACCGGGGGGAAAAGGCAAAGGTTGCCCTGCGTCGTTTGAAGCAGGGAACCCGCTCAGTAAGTGAGTATGCACAAGACTTTTTATCTTTGTCGTGCAAGATACGGGAGTGGAGCGAGGCCACAAAGGTCCAGCATTTCCGCGAAGGGTTGCGGTGGGAAGTGCTGGATGGCTGTTTGACTTTGGGAGATCCAGAATCGGTGGAGGAGTGGATAAGTTTGGCAGCTCTGGTAGAGAATCGCAAACTTACCCTCCAGTTCTCCAGGGATCGTCCTTCGAAGACAATCCCTATCCCGCCCGCGAGAGGGGACAACGCAGTAGGCCCCCGGCGAGAGGGAAGACATCGAGGAGTCTACAGTCTCGACAGGGCGCGTCGGTTCAGGGAGGGAGCTTGCCTTCAGTGTGGGAAGATGGGCCATTTTGCAGCAAAATGTACCAACACGCCGTCAGAAGGGACGAGCAACAGGGCGACACAAGAGCGGGAGGCGACACCACCTCGGAATCTGGAGCACAGGAGAGCGGAGGGGATGAACGGTCGCCGTGGGGCGGCGGCCCTGCAAGCTGAAACCTCATCGGATCTCCACAATCGTTGTACCCGAGATAGTTTCCGAAGCCCCTCACCGGCAAAAAACGAGGACGGCCTTCTGTGAGGGAACCGGCACAGAGGGCACCCGCGGAAGAAACCAAACCGGCTCCATGTAGGGTGAGTGATCAGGGAGAGACATTACTGATACCTGTGGTGTTACGAAACCCCCAAGGGGGGGAACCTGTGGCTGTTGTGGCTATAGTGGATTCCGGGTGCTCCCGGACCCTAATTGATCAGGCGGTGGTAGAGCGTCTGAAAATTGGGACTCGAGAACTGGACCAGTCCCTACACTTCCATCAAATGGATGGGAGTGACCTGCGGGGGGGGCCGGTTCATTTGCGCACTCGCAAGATGTGGTTGGGGGTGGGAAATCACTGGGAACAAATCCACTTCACGGTAGTTCCTAAAATTTCCTACCCGGTGGTGCTCGGCATCAATTGGTTGGTGGGGCATAACCCGAGCATTGATTGGGAACAAAGGCAGGTGGTATTTGGAGCTCCCCAGTGCGAGAGACACAGCCGGGATGATTTACCTGGAGGGGAAGGGGGAGACGCCGCTGCTTTGGAGACGCCCACGTTACCCCCAGAGTATAGTGACTTTTCCGATGTATTTGAAGGGACGGATTGTGATTTATTGCCTCCTCATCGCACAACGGACTGTGCCATCGAACTGATTAAGGATGTGAAACCGTCCAAGGCTCGAGTTTATGCCATGAGTCCTCACGAGAAAACAGTGCTGCGAGAATTTCTGGACAAGAACTTGAAGCGGGGTTTCATACGGCCGTCCAAGGCTGCATTTTCTTCTCCTTGCTTCTTTGTGAAGAAGAAAGGTACATCTGATCTCAGACTGTGTGTAGACTACAGGGGGCTTAACGCGATTACTGAAACTAATGCCTACCCCATTCCCTTAATCCCGGATCTCCTGAGTGCGTTACAGGAGGGTTGTGTTTTTTCGAAAATTGACCTGGCGGAAGCCTACTACAGGGTCCGGATCAAGGAGGGGGATGAAGCTAAAACAGCCTTTTCTTGTTGCTATGGTTTGTTTGAATTTTTAGTCATGCCATTCGGTCTGTCTGGGGGGCCCTCGTGCTTCATGCAATTAATTAATGAGATCCTACACGACCTCCTATTTAAAGGTGTAATAGTATTTCTCGACGATTTATTAATTTACTCCAAGGATCCCGCAGAGCACAGAGAGTTGGTGCGGGAGGTGTTGAGTCGTCTAAGGGACAATCATTTGTATGCTAAGTTATCAAAATGTGCATTCAACCAAGACCAATTGTCGTTTTTGGGTTATGTGATATCTCCCCAAGGGTTAAGCATGGATCCGGAAAAGGTGCAGGCAGTGTTAGGATGGGAACCTCCCAGAACTCGCAAACAAGTTCAGCAGTTTCTGGGGTTTGCGAACTTTTATAGAAATTTTATTCAGGATTTCGCTCAAATAGCCTTGCCTATTACTGATTTGCTTAAAACCAAGGGGAAGGGGCAAGAGGCCACCTTTGCACAATACCAGGTACCTTGGACTGCCAGGTGTCAGGCGGCTTTCGAAATTCTTAAGGAGCGCTTTACCTCTGAACCCATTCTGGCGCACCCAGATTGCTCCAGGCCATTCACCTTACAGGTAGATGCCTCTGACAAGGCGATGGGAGGCGCGCTCCTTCAGAGGGATGATCAAGGGAGACTTAGACCCTGCGCATATTTTTCTAAGAAGTTCTCTGGCCCTGAACTCAATTGGCCAATTGGGGAAAAAGAGGCAATGGCGATTAAACATGCACTCACGGTTTGGCGACAGTTCCTGGAGGGGGCTGCCGAGCCCTTTGTGGTATGTACTGATCACCGCAACCTCGAATCTATTTTGGGTCAGCGGAAGCTGTCAGCCAAACAAGTGCGTTGGTCTACCTTTTTCTCTAAGTTTAATTTTACCATCAAACACATGCCTGGGAAAGAAAACTGCTTAGCAGACGGACTGTCTCGCATGCCGCAATATGAGTGTCAGGTTGAGCGGCCGGTGGGTTCTCTTTTCACACGGGAACACCTGGGTTTGACTCCAGAGGGGAATAGTGCAGGAGTTCTGACCAGAGCGCAAAGCCGCGCGGCGGCACAGGACTCGAGTTCGAGTTCCCCTCGTGAAGTGGTCGCTCCCACCTCCTCATCCCCAGCAGTCCCCGGAGAACTCTCAACCACTACCGCTGGGGAGGGGGGGAAAGCTCCCAAATAGAGCGAAGGGACCAGGCTGAAGGGCCGATACCCATCTCCTTGCCGGGGTCGGATGTTGCCATTCCCCGCCTCTGGGCAGTTCCAGAAAGCCTCCCGGAGGCAGTCAAGAAAAGGTGGGGGGCGGCTCTTCAACGGGAGCGGGAGGAAGAATCTATCCCATCCCAGGTGACGGACCAAAACGGTATCTGTAAGAACAAACATTACGTGCCCAGGGAACTGAGGCGGGAGATATTGGAACGGAGCCACAGTTCAACAATAGGGGGACATTTTGGGTTTGCTAAATCCTTACACCTAATAAGAAGACAGTTTTGGTGGCCTGGGATGCGCCAAGACATCGAAGTATTTATCAAATCCTGCCCTGTGTGCGCAACTAGTAAACGTTTGATGGGAAAACCCCCGGGATTATTAAAGCCCCTAGAAACTCCCGAGGCACCCTGGCGAGTGATTGGGATGGATTTCATAACAGACCTCCCATCCAGTCAGGGGAAGACTGTCCTGTGGGTAATCACGGATCTTTTCTCTAAGCAAGTTCATCTCGTACCGTGTGAAGGGATGCCATCTGCACATAAACTGGCTCGCTTGTTTGTACACTGCATATTCAAATTGCACGGATTTCCACGGAAGGTCCTGAGTGACAGGGGCTCCGTGTTTGTGTCCAAGTTCTGGAAAGCGTTTTTAGGAATTGTAGGTGTGCAGTTGGGTTTGTCATCTGCCTATCACCCCCAGACGGATGGGCAGACCGAAAGGGTTAATGCGGTGATGGAATGTTATTTGCGTTGTTTTGTTAATTATCACCAAGACAATTGGGTTGATCTGCTGCCACTGGCAGAATATGCCTACAATAACTCGGTGCACTCTGCAACCGGGGTGAGCCCATTCAAAGCAGTTTATGGAATGGATTTTGGACCATTAGGGGCTGTACCCACCCCGCCAGAAGGCGATCCCCCCGAGGTGTCTAAATGGGCTCACACAGTGAGGAACACTTGGCCCTGGCTTGTAAAAAACCTGGAACAGGCTAAAGATAGGTACAAACTACAAGCAGACAAACACAGAACACCTCAGTGGGAATTGAGGGTCGGAGAAAAGGTGTATCTTTCCACTAAGAACCTCAGGTCTTTACGCCCGTGTAAAAAATTGAGCCAACGGTTTGTGGGCCCATTTTCTATCTCCAGAGTTATCAATGAGGTTACGGTAGAGCTGGAGCTACCCAAATCCTTACAAGGGGTGCACCCGGTGTTTCACGTGAGTCTACTAAAACCCTTTCTACAAGCACCAGAATGGCACCCCGAACCCGAAGCGGCAACTCCCATCATGGTACAGGGCGAACGGCACTTTGAAATCTCCAGGGTGCTCGATTCTCGGAGGCGCAGGGGCCGACTGGAATATCTTGTGCGTTGGAAACATTTAAATTCCAGTCACGATGAGTGGGTGTCCGCTGTTCACGTACAGGCTCCAACCCTTGTAGCGGATTTCCATCGCCATTACCCGGACAAACCAGGAAATCTGGAGGGGGGGCCTTTGGGGAGGCGGAGTGTCAGCGAGGGCATGCAATCGGACCCGGGATAGCGAGGTGACTTTCGTTTCATCTCTCCTTCCCGTGGGAAGGAAGAGACAACAGCCAAAAGGCTCGAGAGATCTCCACTTCAAAGTGACTTCCTGATTGTAATCCTGCTCTGATCTTAAGGTGTGAATTCTCTCTCTTGGTATTGGGGAACCTCTGATGTTTTGCATTTCAAAGATGTTACTTGTAAACATGCTAGTGTGTGTACTCTATAAGAATACCCTCCAAATGATTTGGCGCCATTGTAACGTTGTGTTTCATAGATTACTGTACCCTTCCTTTCAAATAAATTCTACTTTAACTCTCTGTTAACGTCTGGAGTAAAGTTGATGATTCCTGAGAGGCAACGGAGTCCTAGAATCTGACAGAAATGCATCATACCGACAAATAAAATTCCAGAAGAGGAAGCTCGTATATAACAAATGCAGGTTTCCGTCTGCATGGCACCTAAGGGTGCACAATCCAGGGCATGTCGGTTCAAACTATAACACCGATATGTCACATAAAATCTGTTACTCAATCATGTTTTGAACCTATACTCCTTAGATTTTTGCACACAGGTGAGATACTCAGGTGTTGCCAATGCAGCGGGACCTGAGACGGGGCAGGTGTTTTTCTGAGCTTTGTGCAAACAAAGAGGACGATTCAGTTATGGAAAGAACATGCTCCGCACTCTTTGCTCAAAACAGAACTGATTAGAAACAGACTCTGAATTCCGAAAAAAGAGGAAAAGAAAAGGATTGTTGAATTTTGGGGAGAAATTGGGTAAAGATAAATTAAGAGAATTCCTCTTAACAGCCCTAAAAATAGACACTTCTATTTGTTGCCAGTGTATTTCCAAGCTCAGTTTAAGGTGCTGCTATCTTTTAAATCGCTTCAGCAACCTGAAACCCAGTTTGGAGGAGTGTCTCTCCCTGCAGGAACCTATGGCCCAGTTAAAAGCCCCAGAAAACACCATGACCATGAACCTCTTTTTTGAAATTTGCATGGAAGAAAACCCACCTTACCTCCTCTGATAATTCATTCCGCAGAATGTGAGGTGTAACTGAGAAAGCCCAGAAGATTTTGGGGGCAGAGCCTAAGGAGGGCGGAGTTTGGAGAGAGGAGGGATTCTGTGCCATAGAGTCCAATTGCTAAAGTGGCCATTTCCTCCAGGGGAACTGATCTCTATCGGATCAGTTGTAATAGCGGGAGATCTCCAGCCACCACCTGAAGGTTGGCAACCCTACTAGTTGAACAGACTTTTTTTAGGTGTGACCTCACATTTCTATGGGTCCTAATCATGTATATGAAAAAAGGAGATCAAGCATTCGTGATCTTAAAAGTCATGAGAGCTAGAAACTTAGTTCTCATAAACGATGAATAAAGTATTTCTGAAAAAGCATTAGTAAGCCTTTTAAAAGGCCTCTGGAGTTGTGTTCACCCAGATGTGGCCCACCACAGGTGTATGGGTAATGAGACACCAGAGTAATTATGGTGAGGTGGCCTAGAGCACAGGCAGCAGCTGGCTATTGACTACAGTGTGACGAGGTATGTATCTGCCATTCATCACGATGTTATTATTTTTAGTCCACATCTGGTGCTTGTGTTCTGAGAAACCTTCAGAAGGACAACTGATTTTTATTCTCTCAACATTTCCTCCTTTTAATCTGATCCAGAAGATATCAGACAGAGGGGAAATACCAGCCCCTTAAGTTCTTTTAGCCAAATTTCATGAAGGGGACTCTGGAAATCACCTATTATTTGTAATGGAATCACAGGACGGTACCATGGAATTATAGATAATTACATGCTATAAAAAGTGGAATTTGTTTTTTTAGAGTTCTACTTATTTGGTCAGTAGAAATAGAATGGATGGCCCAGGCTAGCCCAATCTCATCAGATCTTGGAAGCTATGCAGGGTTGGCCCTGGTTAGTATGAAGAAGGAGGAGAAGGAGAATCATAGAATCATAGAGTTGGAAGGGATCACCAGGATCATCTAGTCAGAGGAGGAGGAGGAGGAGGAGGAGGAGGAGGAGGAGGAGGAGGAGGAGGAGGAGGAGGAGGAGGAGAAGAAGAAGAAGAAGAAGAAGAAGAAGAAGAAGAAGAAGAAGAAGAAGAAAGAGTTTCCGTCTAGACATTAGGAAGAATTTTCTAACAGAGCAGTTCTTTAGTGGAACAGGCTTCCTCAGGAGGTGGTAAGCTCTCCTTCCTTGGAGGTTTTTAAGAAGAGATTAGATAGCCACCTATCAGCAATGCTGATTCTATGACCTTAAGCAGATGATGAGAGGGAGGGCACCTTGGCCATCTTCTGGGCATGGAGTAGGGGTCACTGGAGGTGTGTGGGGGGAGGTAGCTGTGAATTTCCTGCATTGCACAGGGGGTTGGACGAGATGACCCTGGTGGTCCCTTCCAACTCTATGATTCTATGATACGAAGAAGAATTGGTTTTTATATGCCGATTTTCTCTACCTTTTAAGAAGAATAAAGCCAGGTTACAATCTCTCCCCACAACAGACACCTTGGTGGATGGGAGACCATCAAGGAATCATAGAATCATAGAGTTGGAAGGGACCACCAGGGTCATCTAGTCCAACCCCCTGCACAAAGCAGGAAATTAACAACTACCTCCCCCCACATCCCCAGTGACCCCAACCCTCCCCCCGCCATGCAGGATCCCACAATCAAAGCACTCCTGACAGATGGCTATCTAGCCTCAGCTTAAGGACCTCCAAAGACTGGGAATCCACCACCCTCCGAGGCAGCACATTCCACCGTTGAACCGCCCTCACCATCAGAAAGTTCTTCCTAATGTTTAGGTGGAATCACTTTTCTATTAGTTTAAATCCATTACTCCGTGTCCTAGTCTCTGGAGCAACAGAGAACAAGCTAGTTTCCTCATCAACATGACATCCCTTCAAATATTTAAACATGTCTATCATGTCTCCCCTCAACCTTCTCTTCTCCAAACTAAACAAACCCAACTCCCTAAGTCTCTCCTCATAGGGCATGGATTCCAGACCTTTGACCATTCTGGTCGCCCTCCTCTGGACACGCTCCCACTTGTCAACATCCTTCTTAAATTGTGGAGCCCAAAACTGGGCACAGCATTCCAAGTGAGGTCTGACCAATGCAGAATACAGTTGTAGTATTACTTCCCTTGATCTAGACACAATACTCCTATTGATGCAGCCCAGAATTGCATTGTCCTTCTTAGCCGCCATATCACACTGTTGACTCATGTTCAGTTTGTGGTCCACTAAGACTCCCAGATCTCTTTCACATGTACTGTTGTCAAGCCAACTCTCTCCCATCCTGTACCTGTGCCTTATGTTGTTTCTGCCTAGGTGAAGTACTTTACACTTCTCCCTATTGAAATCCATTTTATTGCTCATGGCTCAACTCTCCAGTCTATCGAGGTCATTCTGAACTCTGATCCTACCTTCCGGGGTATTAACTACCTCTCCTAACTTGGTGTCATCTGCAAATTTGATTAGCATGCTCTCTATTCCATCATCCAAGTCATTTATAAAAATATTAAATAGTACCGGTCCCAGGACAGACCCCTGTGGTACCCCACAAGTCACTCCTCTCCAGGAAGAAGTTGTGCCATTAATGAACATCCTTTGGGTTCGGTTGGTCAACCAATTCCCAATCCACCTAACAGTAGCAGTGTCCAGCCCACATTTTACTAGCTTTGTTTCAAGAAGATCATGGGAGACTTTATCAAAGTCTTTACTGAAATCAAGGTACACTACATCTACAGCATTCCCTTCATCTACCATACTTGTCACTCTTTCAAAAAAAGATATGAGATTAGTTTGGCATAACCTATTTTTGAGAAAGCCATGTTGACTGTCATTCCAGCATGGCTATGCAGAGGCAGGCAATGGCTAACCACCTCTGTTCATCTCTTGCCTTGAAAACCCTATGGGGTCGCTGTAAGTCAGCTGTGACTTGACGACCTTTTCCTCCACCACAAGAAACAGAGGCAATGAAAATGGAGCATGCATTTCTTAAAGAGCCTTCCTGCCTGCACTGCAGTGCGTTAGCAGAATCAAATACAGTCCTCCCAGGAAACGTAGCATGACGCCCACAAATTTTATTGTTAGCTATGCTTTTTTGGCAACTCTTGGTAGTTTTGACTACTGTTGACTCTGTTTGTATATTGCAATGGAAAAAAGCATCTGTCTTGATGGAAACCAGCTGCATGGTTGATGGAATACCTAGGAAGACACCGACAGAAATGTACTATCCAGATCCATTCCCACCAATGCCCATCTGAAACGACAGTAAACGTGCCAAGGCTGAACAGAATTATTTCCAGCATTTAGTGGTGGGTAGAAGTCTTCTAAGGTAATTTGTTTATTCTGTCACCTCACTACCTGCTTTCAGTTTCCAAGGCAGCAAAGAAAAAGAGGGAATCATGGTCATCTGACAGGGATAGGGTTGTCAGGTCCATCTTTGTCACCGGTGGGAAGATTTTGGGGCAGAGCCTGAGGAGGGTGGGGTTTGGGGAGGGGAAGGACTTCAATGCCATAGCGTCCAATTGTCAAAGCGGCCTGCTCCTGGGTGACCTTGGGCCAGTTGCAGTTCTCTCAGAACTCTCTCAGCACACACGGAGGCAGGCAATGGCAAACACCTCCGGATGTCTCTTTCCTTGAAAACCCTATGAGGTCGCCATAAATCAGCTGTGATTTGTAGGGCTGTCGATTCGGTTCATCCCAGACTGAAAAACCGCCGAATTTCCCCTGATTCGGCGGTTTCCAGTTTGAGACAAACCGAATTCCAAAAGAGGCGGGAAACTGGGGAGCCGACTTCGGGGTGTTCAGCAAATAAATTTGGCAAATTCGGGGTTTGGCGCAGCAGCATAACCATCAGGCTCCCCCCCCCCACGTGCCTTCACGGGGCTTCCCTGAATTTAAAAGGGCCGAATTTTGCCGAAGCCGAACTGTACCGAATTTTTTTTTCAACAGCCCTAGTGATTTGACAGCACTTTCCACCACCATAATACCAGATTGTAAACATTGTAAACTGCCATTTTTGCAGAACTCCCTCTGTGTGTGTGTGTGTGTGTGTGTGTGTGTGTGGTTTTTTTTCTCATAGTAATCACTTTGCAGGAGTATAATCTGAAAGAACAATACAGCAAAACTGAAGGCGATCAAACAGTGGGGGCAAAGGGATTTACTTCAGATAAACCTGAAGCAGCCTGCGTAAACATAAGTTTATCTGTTAAGAAATTGGCACTCAAAAAAAGCAGACAAGAGAATTGCTGCATTTTGTGTATCTTGTTTGCTATAACTGCAGGTTGAGCTCTAGGGGCCTGCCAAGTAGGTCAATAAAAACATTTGCGGTAATGGACAAAGAGTCTCGAAAAACCAGTGTCAAAATGTAAGGTGTAAGCCTTTCAAAGTCTTTTGTCTGAAGGAAAACATTTAGAGTGAATGAATTTTGCAGTGAACCAGTGTTCCAAAAAGGGAAGCTCCCCAAAATAACACTTTTGCAGTTAGAAAAGTTTTTTCCCACCAAGTAGTATTAGGCTGAGATGGATTCTAAGAAATTATTAATGAGACATACCGGAAGGGGATTAAGGACAACGTTAGATGTTGGTGCCTCAATAAAATATAAAGAAACATAGGGTTGGATCCAGCCAGCATTGTCATCTAAAATATATAGAGTTGGATCCAGCTAGCAAGAAGAAGAAGAAGAAGAAGAAGAAGAAGAAGAAGAAGAAGAAGAAGAGTTGTTTTTATATCCTGATTTTCTCTACCTTTCTATGGAGACTCAAAGCAGTTTACAATTGCGTTCCCTTCCCCTTCCCACAACAGACACCTTGTGAGGTAGGTGGGGCTGAGAGAGTTCAGAGACAACTGTGACTAGCCCAAGGTCACACAGCAGGCTGCATGTGTAGGAGTGGGGAAACCAACCCGGTTCATCAGATTAGAGTCCGCCACTCGGTTCTCCAGATTACAGTCCACTGCTCTTAACCACTACACCATGCTGGCTTAGTGGTAGATTAGTAGATCCATCCCACAAATAATCACAATTTCCCTGTGTGCAGTATCATGAGTCACAGGGTATGTTATCCTATTGCCTTTCAACAACTGACAGCACTTGTTAATGAGAATCTGGGTAATAAAAATTTCCCCAGCTCCAGAACATAAGATTCAAATCCACCCCTTAAATTAAAAGCTGGCCATCACAAAGCTACTGAAGAATCAGATACAAGCAAAACGTTGTTTGGGATTTTTTAAAAAGTCACAATTGTAAACATCTTTTGGCAGATCAGATTGACAACTACAGTGCACCACAAGACCCAAAAAAAAAAAAAAACCCATAATGGAGCAGTTGAGCCATTTAGATTTTTGTCCCATAAAACTTGTTTGGCAGAATCGATTTGCTGCCATTCGGCATAGCCCATTTTAGGTAATCTATCTTCGGGTATTGATTGTTGTTTAAGTCAGTAATTAAAAACAGCTCCCATGAACTTGCATTAGAAGTGGTAAAGTAAACATCTATATTCTCTGCATTGCTCAAGGAGTCCTCTGTGGAACTCTGAGAATTATTATACATACCCCTGATTTGAGAATGGGAGGGGCTGTGGCTCAGTGGAAGAGCCTCTACTTTGCATGCAGAAGGTCCCAGGTTCAATCCCCGGCATCTCCAGTTAAAAAGGAAGCCGTAGGTCATGGGAAAGACCTCTGCCTGAGACCCTGGAGAGCTACTGCCAGTCTGTGTAGACAATACTGACCTTGATGGACTGATGGTCTGATTCAGTATAAGGCAGCTTCACGTGTGTTCATGTATTTTAGCTACAAAGGAACTTTGTCAGTGGAAAATAGGTTGCTGTGGTTGACAGGAGTGCTTTCTTTTGGAAGAACAGTTGGTTTTTATATACTGATTTTCTTAGCATTTTAAAGAGAATCAAACCGGTTTACAATCTCCCTGTGAGGTAGGTGAGGCTGAGAGAGCTCTAAGATGTCACCCAGCTGGCTGCATGTGTAGGAGTGGAGAAAACAACCTGGTTCACCAGATTAAGTCCGCTGCTCATGTGGAGGAGTGGGGAAACAAACCTGGTTCTCCAGATTAGAGTCCAGATGGCTCCTTATTTGGACTGAACTAACTTAGCTAGCAGCAGGAAAAGAGGAAGATCCAACAAGAGATGGATTGACTCAATAAAGGAAGCCACAGCCCTCAATTTGCAAGATCTGAGCAAGGCTGTCAAAGACAGGACATTTTGGAGGACATTAATTCATAGGGTCACCATGAGTCAGAAGCGACTTAACACACACACAACTTAGCTAGGCTGATCCATGACACTATGCCACTGGACTACTGCCAAATGCTGTACATGGGGCTGCCTTTGAAGACAACTCTGAATCTGCATTGGTACAAAAATGTGGCAGTGAGCATTTGAAAGCAGATGGTTGATAGTGCTTTAGCTGCCCTGGTCACATATTTGACTCCAGGCTCCATCCAAAGTCCCGGTTATTAAATTTAAACCCCTTTGTGGCCTGGGTTTGTCACACCTATCAGGCTTAATCTTCTGACATACTCCCATGTTCCAATTGCGCTCTTCAAGCAATCTGCTCCTTAGGTTCATTGTTTTGTAAAGAGCCAGATCCAGGGCATTCTCAGTTGTGTGGCTGGCATTTCGCAATGGCTTGTCGGGATGGGTAAGGGGGGCACCTTTTCTCCCTGTGCAATTAATTGTGAACTCACTAAAAGACATAAACCCAGATTGTTTTCCTGAATAGTAAAAGCATTTTCTACCACAGAGCATGCATCCAGCGGCCAAGGATCACACTCGGAAAGATGCCAATCAGAACATGATGCCTTCTGAATAGCGAGCTCTTGTTAAAAAGTGTCAGACAAAGGTCATGCCCATTTTGTTTGCACTGCACAAAATTCCAGTGATCCAAATCTAGCCCCTTTTATTTCAGGGGCGTCTTCTATTTTCAAAGTTACTGTATTGCAGGACAGCTGTTTCATTAACATTGCAGAGAACTTTTAAAGCTTTTTTTAAAAAATGTTTTTTGGTTACTCTATATTTTAATTCATGCTAGGAAGCATTCCTGTACTGATGTAGAGATAGAGATATAAGCTGCAATCAATGTCAGCTTCCAGAAAAACTGACCTTAAAAAAAAAAAAAAAGGATTTCAAACGTTGGGATTTGTAGGCTCAAAAATCGGAGTTGAATTATGCAGTTGAAGCATATTCGTAAAATACAACTTCCCCACTACATCGCCAGCCAAATTACTATCCAAACTAATAATTCAGAGCTTGCAAAACTTGTAACCAGCCAAGATAACAGTCAATACCGATATGAGGTTTGAGGACAGTGACCATGGGAAGGAGAAGGAGAAGGAGGAGAAGGAGAAGAAGAGCTGGTTTTTGTATGCCAACTTTCTCTACCTTTTAAGAAGAATCAAATAGACTTACAATTGCCTTCCCTTCCTATCCGCACAGCAGACTCCTTGTGAGATAGGTGGGGCTGAGAGAGTTCAGTGAGAACTGTGACTAGCCCAATGTCACCCAGCTGGTTTCATGTGGAAGAGTGAGGAATCAAACCCGGTTCTCCAGATTAGAGTCCACCACTCTTAACCACTACACCATGCTAGCTCAGAAGCTTAGCTTCTGAGATCAGGCTACCCTGGGCCATCGAGGTCAGGGCACAATGAGTCATTCACCATGCTTATCTTCTAGGTATTGTATGGAACACATGAACACATGAAGTTGCCTTATACTGAATGAGACCCTTGGTCCATCAAAGTCAGTATTGTCTACTCAGACTGGCAGCGGCTCTCCAGGTTCTCAGGCAGGGGTCTTTCACATCACCTACCTACCTAGTCCCTTTAACTGGAGATGCCTGGGATTGAACCTGGGACCTTCTGCATGCCCAGCAGAGGCTCTACCGCTGAGCCACAGCCCCTCAGACTGCAGATCCTCAGAACCACTGAGACCTGTGAGAAAGATGGTTGGTTGATGTCTGGTGAGCCCTACCTATCAGTTGATGAACAACTACTGTAATTCTATTAACTAGTCTACTAAATCATGAACAGAACAGAACTGAAGGGCAACTTAGTTCAGGCACTCCCTGACTCTGCCCAGATTTTGTATCTTCCCCCCCCCCCCCCAAGATATGACTTGAAGACAGATATGATCTTGACAGGCTGGAGAACTGGGCTAAAACTAATAAAATGCACTTCAACAAAGATATATATAAAGTTCTACATTTAGGTTGGAAAAATCAAATGCGTAATTATAGGATGGGGGAGACTTGTCTGAGCAGTAGCATGTGCAAAAGGGATCTTGAGACCAAACACTGAACATGAGTCAGCAGTGTGATGTGGTAGCTAAAAAGGCAAATGCAGTCTTGGGCTGCATCAACAAAAGTATAGTATCCAGATCACGTGAAGTATAGTGTCCAGATCACCTAGAGTACTGTGTTCAGTTTTGAGCACCTCAATTTAAGAAAGATGTAGACAAGCTGGAACGTGTCCAGAGGAGGGTAATGAAGATGGTGAGGGGTCTGGAGACCAAATCCTATGAGGAAAGGTTGAAGGAGCTGGGTATGTTTAGCCTGAAGAGGAGAAGACTGAGAGGGGATATGATAACCATGTTCAAGTACATGAAGGGTTGTCATATAGAGGATGGTGCCGAGTTGTTTTCTGTTGCCCTAGAAGGTCGGACAAGAACCTAGGGGTTGAAATTAAATCAAAAGAGTTTCCGTCTAGACATTAGGAAGAATTTTATAACAGTTAGAGCAGTTCCTCAGTGGAACCGGCTTCCTCGGGAGGTGGTAAGCTCTCGTTCCTTGGAGGTTTTTAAGAAGAGGTTAGAGGCCATCTGTCAGCAATGCTGATTCTATAACAGTAAGCAGATGATGAGAGGGAACACATCTTGGTCAGCTTCTGGGCATGTAGTGGGGGTCACTAGGGGCGTGTGGGGGGTAGTTGTAAATTTGCTGCATTGTGCAGGGGGTTGGACTAGGTGAGCCTGGTGGTACCTTCCAACTCTATGATTCTATGATTCTGTAACAGATATGCCCAAGCATTCACCTCGAACTCACCATATCCTCCGCCCCCTAAAAGTGCCGCAAACGGGCCTCAAAATCTCACAGGTTCATCTGGATGTACTCTGAGAGGGAATGCGCATCATTTTGTGCCTGAAAAATGTTTGGGGAATGTACATCTCGATAACTATGCAGAACTGCATCCAAAGTTGCGAGTACATCCATAATAGCACAACAGGTCTATAATTAACCTTACATGGAAGTATGGGTTTTTAAAAGTTAATGAGGTGGTTGTTAGATTAATTTGGGTTCAGACCCAAATTGGTAGCACAGATTACACATGACAAATGGCACGGCACAGGGGCCTTTAATGCCTTGCTACACTCTAAGAGCTCCTTGGAATATAATCAATTTCCTACACAGCAACTTCTGCATAGAAACGAGGATGCAAACCACAGGTTGATCACAGCTTGTCACATCCGATCATATATCATGTGTGATCACTCCACAAATCCGCACCGCCGCAGACACATGAGTAGGGGAGCGTCAGTTTGCTGCTGCGAAATAGATGTATGTGACGTTATCACATGGATTGATCTGTGCGTGCTTTGCATATTTATCCGACTTGGAAATGCCAACTCTGTCGCATTTCAAGCAGCATCCAGAGATGTATAACCACATTAATTAAACTGCACCAGAAATCTATGTCAGGAAAATATCATGGGATCCTTCATATTCTTTAAAGGCCCATCACTTCAGATATAAAGCAATAATTCACATTAAACAAGTACATGCGCGATGTGACCTTCTCCTCTTCCAGTTTCTTGTTTTAGTTCATTTAAAAAAATAAATACTTCGTTGTTGTGTAAATTAGACTGCAAGTTTATTGGGCACAGCCTGTCTTGGGGAGGGGCCGTGGCTCAGTGGTAGAGCATCTGCTTTGCATGCAGAAGGTCCCAGGTTCAATTCCCAGCATCTCCAGTTAAAGGGACTAGGCAAGTAGGTGATGTGAAAGACCTCTACCTGAGACCCTGGCGAGCCGCTGCCAGTCAGAGTAGACAATACTGACTTTGATGGACCAAGGGTCTGGTTCAGTATAAGGCAGCTTCATGTGTTCATAATTATTTCCCATGGGCCAATGGGTCTGGAAACAACACACCTATAATACATTTCCATTCAAATCACCACATTTACAGAACAGGATACAAACTAAAGGCTGTGCATCCTTTGCTTTCTTTGGAAAGCTTTTTTAAAGTGCTTAAAGAGCTGATAGGCGGTCAGATTTTGCTTTGCCTATCAGCCACAGCAATTGCTGAAGCATCTATCCTGGCACGCTAGTAAGAACTTTAAATGTTTTGAAGCCTTCCAGCGGCTAAAGGACTACTGGATGGGTAAGCTGGCAGACATCTTGACAGAGGATGCTGCCAAAAGCTTAGATTATCCAGATTTTGGTGGCATATTTTTCAGTCTGGACTTCATGGATTGTTCAAAGATTTCTGGAAGGGGCATGGGAACATTAAACAAACAAAAAACAGTCTTGGAAGCAGCCCAGACATTCCAGGTCTTCTTAGAGCTCGATTCAGAACAGGCATAGCAACACCATTAGAAGGGTTGCCAACCTCCAGGTACTATCTAAGAAAGTAAAATTTATGCTGAACAAACACTAGTTAAGAAAACAGCAGCACAGGGCTCAATATCTCTATATCTATTGTATTCAATCAATTCAAACCAACTCGGAAATCATAAGAAACATAAACAGTCTTATATATTCAGACAATGCAGTACAACAGTAATCCAGGTGTATATAATAACACAAGGTGCAGTAGGTAAATAAATAAAATTCTTTCCTTTTCTTTTCAGGAAAATAATGCCAAGTTAATTTTACCAGCAGGCACAGTCCATGAAAATCCTACAGTGGTATAGGAAATCCAAAGTCCATGAAAGTCCCAAAATTGTACTGGAAATCCAAAGTAATTAGAACCAAAACGACACTTCCGGATCAGTGCACGTTTTGCAATAAACGTGCTTCATCAGTTGTTCGTCTCTGTCCTTTTATGGAACGTATAGTATTTAATTAACCAGGTACATAGACCTCTGAAAGATCATGGAATATGCTGACTATACGAATGCATCAAAATACATCAAATACATTCTTACACTCTTAAACGTTTTATTAAAAGAATCCAAGCTTACCCTCCTTAGACCAGCAGACCCTCTGGGTGCTTATGCTTTCTCCATGCTGGTGTGGAGTAAAGATTTATGCTATCACAACTGATCTCCAGCCGATAGAGATAGTTCACCTGGAGAAAATGGCCACTTTGACAATTGGACTCTATGGCATTGAAGTCCCTTCCCTCCCCAAACCCCGCCCTCCTCAGGCTCCACCCCAAAAACCTCCTACAAGTGGCGAAGAGGGACCTGACAACCCTACAAAGAAATGAAAATATTTATAAACTTGAATGCAAACACAGATGACCTCCATGTACAGTCCTGAGAAATAAGGGAGCAAATGAGAATTTCACATGATACATATGGAAGGTCCTTGGTGATTGATTGTATCATAAATATACAAGTGACAACATAAGTATTGATAGCATGCTGGTTATATGGATATATGTTTATCCGATCAACAACAGGAACAGATTCAGTAACTCTAGATCTTGTAGATGAGGAAAGCCCAAACAAACAACTCCTAACAAAGAACATTGTTGTTTATTTTGTCATCTTAATTACTTCTTTTCTTGGTTAGAAACTTCGGTTGTCGCTCTCCAGAAGGAAATGCTATCAGAGCATGTGGAATGAGTGTGTGTGTGTGTGGGGGGGGGGGGTTAGCCATAGCAAATGGTACAGCCAACCAGAAAGTTTTCGTGTAAAGAAGCACCTTGATCACAGGGCCAGGGAGTGAGGGGAAGAGAAAAAAGAAGAGATTTTACAAGCCAGTAGTTCTGAAAAGGTTTACGCGGGCTGGAGGTGATTATAGAGGCATTAAACTAGCAACCGACTGATGAGCACCCTCCCGATCATCAATAAGCAATCCAGATGTTCAGTACAAGTGAGTGGCGAGATTGATGAGTCCTTTGGATCAGGCAGGAGAAGCAGTGGGAGTTTGACAGGTTATTTACTGACTGCCATAACCTTTAATGTTGCTCCATGAATCAGACAGTGGAGACCGACGGTGACGTCACCCTCAGTGGTAGGGGGCTGGCTTTGCTTCCCCCACAGCGCCTCCACCAGGGCCTGAAAGCCATTACACAACAGTCTCCACTTGTATCATGACTCACAACTCTTACTGGGCAGCAGTGGATACATTTTTAGTTCCATGTAGGCACGGGGCATCATTCATTGGTCTTTCCTCAGTCTAAGCTGAAAAAAAATTCTCCCTTAATACCCTTCTCTTTGTCTGAGCTAATTTATGCAAAATCAATCTCCCGGGATATTGTCTATATTTTTCAGTATGTATTTTAATATTACGATTATTATTTTTTTTAAAAAACATACAAATTCTCTATCTACGGTTGTGTCAAGGTAGAAGAAGAAGAGTTGGTTTTTATACCCTGGTTTTCTCTACCTTTAAGGAATCTCAAATCAGCTTACAATCGCCTTTCCTTCCTCTCCCCACAACCTTGTGAGGTAAGTGAGGCTGAGAGTTTTGAGAGAACTGTGATTAGCCCAAGGTCACCCAGCAGGCTTCATGTGGAGGACTGAGGAAACCAACCCAGTTCCCCAGATTAGAGTCCACTGCTCATGTGGAGGAGTGGGGAATCAAACCCGGTTCTCCAAATTAAGTCTGCCACTCATGTGGAGGAGTAGGACAACAAACCCAGTTCACCAGATTAGAGTCCGCCATTTAAGTAGAGGAGTGGGGAATCAAACTCGTTTCTCCAGATTAGAGTCTACCACTCTTAACCACTACACCACAGAGATAATGTTGTCAAAGTGCTGATTTTTAAGCAGCAGGGCTATCACTCTACTCTTTGATTACTTTGGAATATGCAGACCTCCTTCGGTCCATGTTCTTTGCTACATCCAACTAGGGATGACAGCTCTGGGTCGGGAAATATCTGGAAATGTTGGGGGTAGAGACTGGGGAAGGCAGGGCTTGGGGAGGGGAGGGACCGCAACAGGGTATAATGCCACAGAGCTGACCCTCTCCAGGGGAACTGAGCCTAGTCATCTGGAGATCACCTCTAATAGCGAGAGCTCCAGGTGCCACCTGGAGGTTGGCAACTCTCCAGACTACCTTTCTAGTGCCAATAAAACCTCTTCAAAGTCTGCGGACTTTGTGCATGAAAACACCCAGCCTGTATTGTTCATAGATCCTCATCCAGTTTATCTCATACTGTTTTACTTATACAGACAGTCTCTTGGGAACACAGCTGAACTTGCCACTCAGACCAGGTCTCAGACAAGATCTTGAGGTACGGGTGGATCGTAAGTTAAATATGCTTTTATTACATGAGAAATGTTCAGCTTGCAGCTCTGTACAAAAACTTGTTCACAGTTTCTTTTGAAATTTCTTGGATGTTTTACTCAAAAAGAAAAACTCAAATCAAACTCAGAATTTAGGTAAAATTCAGGGGGAACTGTACTGGCAGGATGGTTTTAATTTGTACCCTGTCCTGAGTATTGCCATAGATGGGGTGTATAAAATGTTATAAATACATTGTTATATTTCATTCTGAACATGGCCCCTGAATGTAGATCCAAAAATCCACATAAGGGGGCATGTACAGATAGGAGAGGTTTTTCAACAAACCAGGTTTGCACAAGTATCTGAAAAGTTAAACAAAAAAGGTGAGGGGAATTTAATACCCATGGAAATGAATAAAAAATGAGATTTTGGCTGCCATTTAGGGGCTGCCTAGTAACTCCCATTAACAATGTTTCATCATGGAGTGGCAGCAGCTGGAGAATGGAAGTAGTGGCCACAGAAGTAGAGAGGGATTCTGGTGGTAGGAGAAACAGAGGTAGAGAAAGAGGTAGCAAAGAGGTAAAATGAGAGAGAAGGATGAGGAAGTGGGAAAGTTGTAGCAGGAAGGCTGGGAGAAAGAAGGAGCGAGGGGTGGGAGAGATAAAAGGTGCAAGGCAAAGGCTAAAGCGGGGAAGAATTCCAAGCCAGCTGGGGACAGAATTTCTCCAACTCCACCAGTTATTTGCAGGTCCCCCGGCTGCATATTATACATAAATTATAGCAACAAATACCTAAAATGATTAGGCTGTGAAAGATCACTACAAATAATTACCCCATGGTGATTTACATTGACTTGCACTTAGACCAGCGCTGTAGAACTCAATTGTTACGAGGGCTAGATATGACATAAATGTCACTTGGATGAGCTGGGTAGGGTTGCCAGGACCCTCTTCACCATTGGTGGGAGGTTTTTGGGGTGGAGATTGAGGAGGGCGGGATTTGGGGAAGGCGGGACTTCTATGCCATAGAGTCCAGTTGCCAAAGCGGCCGTTTTCTCCAGGCAAACTGATCTCTATCGGCTGGAGATCAGTTGTAATAGCGGGAGATCTCCAGCTAGTACCTGAAGGTTGGCAACCCTACCTGCCCTCCTCAGGCTCCTCCCCAAAAACCTCCTGCCAGTGGCGACGAGGGACCTGGCAACCCTAAGTACAATCCATGTCATGAGGTCTGTCTGGGGGTTGCACTATTTGAATGCTACCTTAAGAGACAAGTCCCTAACAGTGCGATCCTAAGGACATTACTGGGAGGAAGACCCATTGAACAGACCTGTTTAGGATTGCTCTGCAAACCTAGTTCACAACATCTGATATATGCTTGAAATTTATTCTATAAAACATTTTAATCCTGTAAGCATGTTGAAAAGCAGACTGTGCACCCCAACGATATGAGAGAGGTGATGCAGGAGATGATTTGAATATTATGCAAATTTTGAAGGCATATAAATATAATACACTTGGGATAAAAAATAAGCTTTTTAAAATATTGAATCTCTTCTTGTGTCAGGCTGCTATCTCGGTTTCGTTATTGCCTCTGTCTCTGTGCTGTATTGTCTGCCCCCCAAGGTCGCATGCCTAAGCCTAAGCCTGGGAACTCAGCTCCTGGGAAACTGTATTCCTGCGTGTAATCTCCCGCCTTTCCTGCCTTATAATATCTCCCAGCTAGCGAGCCTTTCATAGCTGTCATTTTATTCGTTTGCACTGTATGCCTATTTGATCAGTAAAAACCATCTGTTTGGACTCTATACGACTTTGTGGTGATTTCTGGTTCTGTGGGCCAAGGGCTGACATTATGACAGCTATCTCACATCTTCACCGTTCTCCTAGCCAGGCTGGAGCCCAGGGGGGTTCGCCTGCCACTTGGATGGGAGCTGTGCAGCTCTCCAGGTGATCTACTACCCTGGAGCCCTTCTCAGAGGACCCTACTCTGTTACAGGACTTAATCGCTGAACTTTTCCGGACGAACCGAGAGGTTTGCCGCTTGAGGGGACTGGTACACGCGCAGTGGCAATCTCTTACAGGACGTCTCTGGATGTTAACATCGGAGGATACTGATGCTCGTTTAGATCTTCAGGACTTGGATCAATTACTGGACGATGCCCGATTGGCGACTGAGGATTTACAAATATTAACTGGACTTTTGGATAATCTTATTTCTCGACAAACTCTTTCTACCATGGCGGGAGCCCCACCGGAGGGTTTTTCCCTGATCCCGGATGCGGCCAGCTGCCAGGCTGAGGCCAAGCGAGTCGCTATTAGCACCGCTCTTCTCCTTGTGGAATGTACAAAGGACACCCCGGTAGCCACCTTGGCTCAAGTTTTGACCCCGACGTTTGGAGCCGAGGCATCCGCACTGGCGGTTCGAGTACAACCTCTGCTGGGCGGGGAACCTGACCCCATACTCTTGCTCCTCGAGACAGAACTTTTGCCGCGCATTACGGCAGAGGCTGCCCTAAGACTTGAGAACGCCAAAGTTCTTGCGGATCAGCAAGCCGCCGAAGCGGCTAGGGTCGCAAGAGAGAGAGAGGCGGCGGAAGCAGCCAGGGCGGCTGCAGCAAGGAATCAGGCGAACGTGGACACGCGCCCCAAGGACTATGTACTGGGACTATCAGGTCTAACTTTTTCCCCGACGTTTGTCCCGTCGCGTGCGACCCAACGCGCACGCCGTTTGGCTGACCGACGTCGAGACTCAGATGAGTCTGAAGACGAGGATTTATATGGGGATAGCTCTCAATGGGCCACGAGCTTCCGAACCAGTAAGCCTCATCTTACTGGGGGCCCAAGTGAGGAGGTTCATCTTTTACGAGCCCAGAATCGGGAGCTCTCCGACCGTGTTGATCAACTCCAAGAAGTAATGGAACTTATGCTTCACGAGAACAGGCAATTACAACAAACCCTGATAGCTCAGAGACAGCCCGTTCCGATACCGGGTCAGGGGGTACCCGTACAACCACCCGCTAATGTGCCTGCTCCACCCTTACCTCCTGGAGCTCCTGTTGCTCCTCCGCCCCGACCACCCGTGCAACCACCTGCTAATGTGCCTGCTCCACCCTTGCCTCCTGGAGCTCCTGTTGCTCCTCCGCCCGGACCACCCGTGCAACCGGGTCAGCCCGCGCCCGGCCCTTGGAAGCAACTCAAATTGAGGACTACGTATGACGGATCTCTTGAGACTTTGCCTTGTTTCTTGCATCAAGTGGACAGTTATATGCGAGAACAAGGTCAACTTTTCCCCACGGAAGATAGCCGGGTGCGGTACGTAGCTTCCCTCCTGACAGGCAAAGCGGCTGACTGGATGGTCCTCCAGTTTGACACCCGCTCTCGTGCGATTCGTTCCCTCAACAACTTCATGACTGCCCTGAGAAGGAGGTTTGAGGACCCCTTCCTGGGAGAAAGAGCCAAAACGGAACTCTTACAATTAAAACAAGGCTCTGCTACAGTTCGGGAATTTGCCGATGAATTTCAGCGACTGGCAAGTAAAATTGTAGGTTGGCCCGAGACCACCCTAATCCATCATTTCAGGGAAGCCTTGCATCCTGACATTCTGAACTGGTCTTACATGCGGGGCGATCCCGATACCCTCGAAGGCTGGATCCTATTAGCCGAGGAAGTGGAAAGCCGCCGCCGCTTTATTTCTCTCGTCCGTCAAAAGCACAAGGAGAAGGGCACCCAAAAGCCTCAACCCAAGGCACCACTGCTCGTCCCACGAAATCCCCCACGTCCGCTCCAGGAACGTGAAGCCCGATTTCAGAGGGGTGCCTGTCTTACATGCGGAGAAATGGGCCACTTTGCAGCCGTTTGCCCACGCCGCCAGGAATTATTTCGTCCCAGCACGACAACCCGCGCCCGAGGTCGTCCACCACGCAGAGGCACCGCGGCCACCCGCAGCGCAGCTCCGGGAAGGCCCACACCCTCTGCACTCCATGCCGGGGACCCAGCCTCCCTGCCTGCTTCCAACGACCCCGCCGGGTCTCGGATTACAAGTGCCCCATTGGGGGACAGCTTTCCCTCTTCGGATGAGGAAAACCCTTGGATTTCTCCAGCCTTAAACCTGGAATCTCCCCTCGACTTGTCAAAAAACGGCTCCGGTCTGTGGTGAATGGAGCATCTCCACAGACCTCTCAGGATCTTCCTATCAAACCGAATGCTCCTACCAAAATCAAAGAAGTGGACTCCACCGTCTACGTAGATGCAGTTTTACAACAACTTAACGGAGGTCCACAAATCCCCGTCAAAGCACTAATTGACTCCGGTTGCTGTCGCACTCTCATAAGCGAAGCCACGTTTGTTGCCCTCAGAGCCAACTCAGAGGCTTTACCCGCCCCCGTCCAATTTGCTCAAATGGACGGGAGCCAATTCCAGGGGGGTCCAGTTGATCATCGCACCATAGGGGTGGCAATGGGAATTGGTTCCCACTGGGAACAAATAGACTTCACTATAGCCCCTATCCGATTTGACGTGGTCTTGGGAATTAACTGGATTAAAGGACATAGTCCCAGTATTGATTGGGAAACAAACACTATTTCTTTCGCTAGTCCCACCTGCGACCAGCATCGGCAAAACTTTGCTCTGCCATTTCCGCCCGTTCCAGCGTTAACCTCTACTGCCCCAGTACCACCGGCTCTACCCGCTGTATACCGGGACTTTGAAGATGTCTTCGACCTTAAGGAATGTGATGCCTTACCCCCCCACCGGGCCTCAGACTGTGCGATTGAAGTAGTAAAGGACTGCACATTAACCAAAAGTAAGATTTACCCTATGAGCGCTTCCGAGCGCACTGTCCTCCGGGACTTTTTGGACAAAAACCTCGCCAGAGGGTTCATTCGCCCTTCGATTGCCCCAAACTCGGCCCCCGCGTTTTTCGTCCGGAAAAAAGAGGGCGACCTTCGCCTGTGCATTGACTTCAGAAAGCTCAATGCGGTTACCCAGACCAACGCCTATCCTATCCCATTAATATCGGATATTTTGGGACAATTACAGGAAGGCCGTGTATTCTCTAAATTAGACTTGGTGGAAGCCTACTACCGAGTCTGTATCCGCGAAGGAGATGAACACCTCACTGCCTTCTCTAGCTGTTTCGGAATGTATGAATTCCTTGTAATGCCGTTCGGATTAAAAGGGGCCCCGGGGGTCTTCATGCAACTCATCAATGAAATCCTACATGACCTTCTATATCGTGGGGTGGTGGTCTACTTAGATGACATTCTCATTTATTCGAAAACTATGGACGAGCATGTGACTCTGGTCAGAGAAGTTCTACAACGCCTGCGTAACCATCAACTGTTCGCTAAACTAGCTAAGTGTGAATTTCACCAAAGCAAACTCACGTTTTTGGGATACATCATCTCCCACCAAGGTCTTCGCATGGACCCCGCCAAAGTCCAAGCCGTCCTCGATTGGACTCCCCCCACCAACCGTAAGCAAGTACAGCAATTTCTGGGATTTGCAAACTTCTATCGGGGATTCATCCCTAACTTCGCCCAAGTGGCTCTACCCATTACGGACCTGCTGAAAACTAAAGGAAAAGTAAGCTCGGCTGCCTTGCCCTCCGCAAAAATCATATGGACTGAGCAATGCCAAGCCGCCTTTCTGGCCCTCAAACGCCTCTTCACTTCGGAGCCGGTGCTACGGCACCCAGACCCAAATCAAATGTTCATTGTGCAAGTCGATGCTTCCGATGTAGCCATGGGAGGGGCTCTCCTCCAACAAGGACCGGACGGTCTTCTTCACCCTTGCGCTTACTTTTCAAAAAAATTTGCGCACGCTCAATTAAACTGGCCCATCTGGGAGAAAGAGGCCTCTGCAGTTCATCATGCACTGACTTTATGGCGGCAATTCTTGGAAGGGTCTAAAGTACCCTTTGAAGTTTGGACCGATCACAAAAATCTAGCTGCCCTCACGGGGTCCCATAAGCTATCGGCGAAACAACAACGGTGGGCGGAGTTCTTTGCTCAGTTCCGTTTCACCCTGAAGCACGTCCCTGGGAAGCAGAACGTTCTCGCGGATGCCCTCTCCCGTTTACCACAATATCCGGTAAAACTCGAAAGACCCACCAACTCTCTGTTCACCCCTATGCAACGTGGGGCCCTACCTATGCTGGCTGTGCAAACCCGATCCCAGCATCAACACACCTTCCCTAACTCGCAAGCTCCGCCAGCCCAACCGGCTGCCCAGCCGCCACCGCAACAGACCGGAGTTCCCGCCCCTCCTACCCCTCCGACCGCTCAGCCGCCTGCAGTCTGCGCGCCACCACACGTAAGCACTAACCCTATAACTATTTCTCAAATCTCCAGGACCGACGGGGGGGCTCCCTCCAAGCTCCCCATCTCCGAATCCTTTTTAACTGTCCTTCGGGACCAGTGCCTTTTAGAACGTTCCGCTCATACCCTACCTCCTGGTGTTTTGGAACAAGGGGGGTCCTGGTACAAAGACTCAAAATTGTATGTACCCAAAGCTCTCCGGAAGGACGTTTTACATTTAGCTCATGGAGCCAAAACAGCTGGGCACTTTGGGTTTCTGAAGACCCTTCACTTATTGCGCAGACAGTTCTGGTGGGGGGGAATGCGTTCCGACATTGACTCCTTCATCCGCAGCTGTCCCGTTTGTGCCGCTGCGAAACGATCGCAGGGCAAACCCCCGGGATTGCTACAACCTCTTGAAACGCCCAGCAGACCTTGGGAAGTGATTGCTATGGACTTCATGACTGATCTCCCTCTCAGTGGGGGTAAAACTGTGTTGTGGGTTGTTACTGATTTGTTTTCTAAGCAAATACATTTGATTCCATGTGCAGGGATCCCCTCTGCTCAGAAACTGGCCCGCCTCTTCGTAACGCATATATTTCGTTTACATTCGTTTCCGCGTAAAATAATTTGTGACCGCGGAAGTGGTTTCGTTTCTAAGTTTTGGAAAGCTTTCCTCAAGTTGGTGGGGGTGGAACAGGGATTGTCTAGTGCATACCATCCTCAAACTGATGGTCAAACTGAACGTGTCAATGCTGTACTCGAATGTTATTTGCGTTGTTATGTTAACTACCACCAGGATAACTGGGTAGAACTGTTACCTTTAGCAGAATATGCCTACAATAATGCCATGCATCAATCCACAGGTTTTAGCCCGTTTTTTGCTGTGTATGGACAAGATTTCAGTCCCATCGTTCCTACAGATGATGTAGAGGGGGAGGGGAACCCCGACATTGCCTCCTGGGCACACGCCCTCCGTACCACTTGGCCCTGGCTCGTTAGCAACCTCGACCGGGCCAAACGTAAATACAAAGCGCAAGCTGACAAACATCGCTCCCCCGGGGGTGATCTGCAAGTGGGTGCTTTGGTTTACCTTTCCACCAAAAACCTCCGTTCCACCCAACCGTGCCATAAACTCAGCGCCAAATTCATTGGCCCTTTCCCCATTACTCGGGTCATAAACCCTGTCACAGTGGAACTGGCTCTCCCCAAATCCTTGAGGCGTGTGCATCCTGTTTTCCACATAAGCCTCCTCAAACCCCATATTGCTTCTCCACGGTGGCATCCGGACCCACCGCCTGCGCAACCCATCATGGTGGGGGGGGAAGAACACTTCGAAGTCTCCAAGATCCTTGACTCCCGTATTCACCATGGTACTCTCCAATATCTAGTTCGTTGGAAACATTTCCCCCCTGCCTATGACGAATGGGTGCGCGCACGGGATGTCTCCGCCCCCGACCTCGTCGACGCCTTTCACATTGCTTACCCGAACAGGCCAGCCCCCTTGCGAACTGGGAGGGGGCCTTGAGGGGAGCAGAATGTCAGGCTGCTATCTCGGTTTCGTTATTGCCTCTGTCTCTGTGCTGTATTGTCTGCCCCCCAAGGTCGCATGCCTAAGCCTAAGCCTGGGAACTCAGCTCCTGGGAAACTGTATTCCTGCGTGTAATCTCCCGCCTTTCCTGCCTTATAATATCTCCCAGCTAGCGAGCCTTTCATAGCTGTCATTTTATTCGTTTGCACTGTATGCCTATTTGATCAGTAAAAACCATCTGTTTGGACTCTATACGACTTTGTGGTGATTTCTGGTTCTGTGGGCCAAGGGCTGACATCTTGCTTGTGATCTGGCTGAGGGTAAGCAACATAAGAGATCAATTGTGCTTTATAAATTGTCTATATGCTTTTAAGTTGGTCTAAGCTGAAGGTATTTCACATAAAGGGTAATAAAAGGAAAATTGATACAAAAATTCCCTAACAGTATTATTGTGCTCCTATAACTGAGACAAAACTGGGATCGCTGTCATGGTCCACCTTTCCCCAGGTGATTAATAATCAGGTATTAGGAAGCTAAGCAGAAGTGTATGACTTCTGAAGCGCCAACCTTTAAGCTGATTATCTGGACAAAGGACATCAGACACAACAAATGTAAGAGGATTAACATATCCTGTGAAGCTGTCTTCTGAACTCTGAAAATTAAGGAGGAAAGGGTTTCCAGAAGATGTTTGAATTAGGTTAAAAATGCTTGAAGTTCAGGTATATTTGGGAACCAAAATTCATCAATGGCCATATTTTAGTTTCAGAGGGTAGCCATGTTGGTGTGTAATAGAAAAGCTAAATTTGAGTCCAAGAGAAGAAGAAGAAGAAGAGGAAGAAGAAGAAGAATAAGAAGAATTGGTTTTTATATGCCAACCTTCTCTACCACTTAAGGGAGAATCAAACCGGCTTGCAATCACTTTCCCTTTCCCTCCCTACAACTGACACCCTGTGAGGTAGGTGGGGCTACGAGAGTGTGACTAGCCAAAGGTCACCCAGCTGGCTTCATGTGTAGGAGTGGGGATACAAATCCAGTTCACCAGATTAGCCTCCACCGCTCATGTGGAAGAGTGGGGAATCAAACCCGGTTCTCCAGATCAGAGTCCACCGCTCCAAAGCACCGCTCTTAACCACTACACCACACTAGCACCACAGAGACCAAAAAGATTTTCAGGGTATAAGGGAGCTTTGACTCTCAAAAGCTTATACCCTGAAAATCTTGTTGTTCTCTAAGATGCTACTGGACTTGAATATAGCAGCCATATTTTACAACTTCTAATCACTATGAACATTAATCAGGTTTTTAGCTTGTTCTTTTTGTCTCTGCCCCCCTCCCCCGCCACTAACTCCAAGAAAATAGGGCATAGTTGTAAGGAGTTTAATCAATAGGGTTGCCAACCTCCAGGTACTACCTGGAGATCTCCTGCTATTAGAATTGATCTCCAGCCGATAGAGGTTAGTTCCCCTGGAGAAAATGGCCACTTTGACTATTGGACTCTATGATACTGAAGTCCCTCCCCTCCCCAAACCCCACCCTCCTCAGGCTCCACCCCAAAAACCTCCCGCCGGCGGTGAAGAGGCACCTGGCAACCCTTTTAATCAAGATGGCCAACTTCTATCATTTTCAAATATGTAAAAAGTACAGTATCTTGCTTTCATACTCTCACTGTCCAGTGAGTCACGTGACATGAAAAAACCCTCCTTTTTAAAAAAATTACTGAGTCTGGATTTTCATGAAAAGAGTTATTTTTGGAGCGATAAATTTGTTGTCATTCTGAAGCAGATCCCGTTAAGCAATACTGTCAACACAAATGCGCCTGGTCATGCTGGAGGAGTTTTATCACAGAGAAAAATTTCGGCATTAAAAGAGCCGAGTGGAGCCTCAGAGATAGACTAGTAATTAAATATTGATTGCTTTATCTGGCACATGTGTACAATTCTAAACAAATGCAGGATCTTTTTTTTTTACCCCCCCCCTCCTTTTTTGGGGGGGAAACCGCAGAAATTTGTGAGGGCATTCATTTTCCAGGTTATAAAATATGGAGCATGGCTTCTACCCCTGATTTACTGACCTCGCTTGGACTCAGTCAATACCACTTATCAATACAGTCCATTCTGACGCTGGCGGAATGATCAGCAAAAGATCGGCTTTGCAGAGAATGAAGGGTGTTAACTCTCAAAACTTAGAAAACAACCAAGCTTGGACGAGTTACGAAGCAAGCTGGCAGTCCAAGGACTCGACTAATGCCTCATTGTGATCTTGGCTTTTCAAAACGTTTCCCTGACAGATACATTCTGTTCTCTAGGTATATTCTTACAATTATATTATACTGGACTAGTTTTCTTCAGAGCTCCATCCAATTCTTTGACAACTGGTCCTCAGGAAACCCCTCCCAGAACAAACTTCCCATCCTCCCTCAGCACAAATTCCTTCATAGAATCATAGAATCATAGAGTTGGAAGGGACCACCAGGGCCATCTAGTCCAACAAAGCAGGAAATATAAAACTACCTCCCCCCACACCCCCAATGACTCCTCCCTACTCCATGCCCAGAAGATGGCCAAGATGCCCTCCCTCTCATCATCTGCCTAAGGTTATAGAATCAGCATTGCTGACAGATGGCTATCTAGCCTCTTCTTAAAAACCTTCTATGACCTTAGGCAGATGATGAGAGGGAGGGCATCTTGGCCATCTTCTGGGCATGGAGTAGGGGTCACTGGGTGTGTGTGGGGAGGTAGTTGTATATTCCCTGCTTTGTTGGAGTAGATGGCCCTGGTGGTCCCTCCCAACTCTATGGTTCTATGAGATTTGGGGATAGAGCCTGGGGAGGCAAGGACCTCATTGGGGTATAATGCCATAGAGTCCACCCTCCAAAGCAGCCATTTTCTCCAGGGGAACTGTTGTCTGTAGTCTGGAGATGAGATGTAATTCCAGGGGGTCTCCTGGAATGGCATCCCTAAAACTGTGGCAGCCTTTATGAACCCCATCCACTCTTCCTTACAAAAAGACACACGGGCAACCTGTTAACAATCGCACCAGTAAAATGTCCCCTAGCAGAGCCAGACTCCATTGGCAGGCACGCACAATGGTTAAGTTATTTACTTCCTTACTGCATAAACGTGTGACAACAAAAGCAGATGTTGACATTATATGACAAGGTACCGACCATCATGGCCCTCATTAGAAGAAGAAACAGTGATTTACATGCTGTAGTTATGGTCTGTGGCAAACAAGCCCCTTGAAACTCCTAAAAGTCGCCATCTGTTTTCTAACTACTAGGCTGTTCTCAGAGAATCAGACGAATCTGTCAGATCAGCAAAGGAATAAAATTGTTGAGAAAGTCAGGTAAACCTAGATTGTTCTCCAGGCTTAGCCCTCCTTCTTTTCAGCAGAAAAATCTAACATGCCAGAAGAAGAAGAAGAAGAAGAAGAGGAAGGAGAAGAAGAAGAAGAGGAAGAGGAGGAGGAGGAGGGAGGAGGAGGAGGGAGGAGGAGGAGGAGGAGGCAGAGTTGGTTTTTACATGCCAACTTTCTCTACTACATAAGGGAGACTCAAACCGGCTTACAATCACCTTCCCTTCCTCTCCCCACAACAGACAGCCTGTGAGATAGGTGGGGCTGACAAAGTGTGACTAGCCCAAGGTCACCCAGCTGGCTTCGTGTGCAGCAGTGGGGAAACCAACCCGGTTCACCAGATTAACATCTGCCGCTCATGTGGAGGAGTGGGGAATCAAACCCAGTTCTCCAGATCAGACTCCACTGCTCCAAACCACTGCTCTTAACCACTACACGACACTGGCTCTAGAGGGATGGAGTTGGTGGGAGGTATAATATTTTAATTAAATGTACATTTAAAGGAAGATGGATCGCCATGAAAAAAAAGTAGAGCATGGGTGTCAAACAAAAGGCCCAGGGCCCAAATCTGGCCCCTTGAAGACTCTTATCCAGCCTGTGAGCCAGCCTGTGACCCCCCCATTTTATCAATTATGAAATTATGAAAGACTGTTAAATAAAAGAAGATACTGTAAGAGTGTTATTGTTTTAAGCATGTTTGTATTGTAAGTAAAAAATAATATCATTAATTGATAGGGTTGCCAGGTCCCTCTTCCCCATTTAGGAGGTTTTGGGGGCAGAGCCAAAGGAGGGCGGGGTTTGGGGAGGGGAGGGACTTCAATGTCATAGAGTTCAATGCCCAAAGCAGCCATTTTCTCCAGGTGAACTGATCTCTATCGGCTGGAGGTCCATTGTAATAGCAGGAGATCTCCAGCTATTACCTAGAGGCTGATAAGGGCGGGGCTATAGTCCTTCTAAACACCGAGGACTATATTGCAGAAAATATTAGACAGTTGCAAGACTCCACCACCTATTCTAAATTAGCTACTGACCCCATAGATAGAGTTGCTCTTTCTATACGAACGGTAGTCCAAGAAGGCTTGTCCCTTGACTACATTACTAAACGGGAAGCAGACTTCTTAATCAATGCATATCCACGCATGGCTATATTCTACACGCTTCCTAAGATACACAAGCGTCTAGACAAACCCCCCGGCCGCCCAATTGTTTCTGGCAATCAGTCTCTAACAGAACCGTTGGCTAAATTTTTGGAATTCCATTTACACAGTTTTTCAGAAAATACTCCATCTTTTATTCTTGACAGTAAACAGTTTATACAATCAGTGGAAGGCACTTCAATACCTGAGGGAGCAGTTTTGATCACCTTGGACGTGGCTTCCCTCTATACGAGTGTACCCTTAGATGCTGTACGTACAATTATATCAGAGCTTCTTAACACCCGCAGCACATTAATACCTCCATCCCATTTTCTCCTTGACCTATTGGATTTGGTCTTGGAGAATAATTTTTTTCGTTTCAGAGATGATATTTTTTTGCAGAAAAAAGGCGTTGCTATGGGGTGCGCATGCGCCCCGTCAATCGCTAATATCTTTATGATAGCTTTTGAGCGCCAACATATTTATAATAATAATCCATACTCTGAGCATATTCTGATGTATAAAAGATTTATTGATGATGCCTTCATGGTCCTTGATGATGCAACTGTTTTTCAAGAATTTATTTCATGGTTAAATACCAGAGATCCTAATATTATTTTTACAGGAGCTTGCCATTCAACTCAGATGAATTTTTTGGATCTTACTGTGGTCATAAATGACTCTAGAAAACTCATAGTCACTCCATATAGAAAAGCCACCGACAAAGGGGCACTTTTAAATTTTCATTCCTTTCACCCATTACACTTACGTAAGAACTTACCTTATGGACAATTTTTAAGATTAAAAAGGAATTCCTCTTTGTATTCCCATTATGCCTCTGCTGCAACAAAGTTGTCACAAACACTCAGGACCAGGGGATATCCACAGCAAATCATACATAATGCTAGAATTAAAGCTGATGAGCGGGACCGCTCTCAATTACTTACAACCAAACACAAGACCACGTATTCTGGTATAACGTCCTCATTAGAATACAACCAATACACAAGAGATATACAAACTATAGTAGCCAAACACTGGCATCTAGTACGCGATTTACCAGGTTGCCAGATGATTCCTCGTTTTGGTTATCGCAAAACCAGATCTCTTAGGGACTATCTTACCCATACAGATGTTTTACCACCACCCACTTCTAATTTACCTTCAGGTCATTTTCGATGTGGGGAATGCAATATGTGCCAATATTCTATGCCAGTAAAAGAATTTAGAAACACCAATACTAATTTCGTTTTCAAACTTAAGCAGTTTTCTAATTGTGCCAGTAAAAACGTGATCTACCTCGTCCGGTGCCCCTGTGGATTTTTATACGTGGGCAAAACAAGACGCCCCATTCGACTTAGAGTAGGTGAGCATAAATCACGAATTAAAAATCACGTGGCAGAGGCTCCACTTGTTTCCCATTATCAAGAACTACACCATTCTGAAAATGACATACAATTTTTTGTCATTTGGCAGTATAAACCCAAACCTTTCTCTAGGCAAAATATTGATAGAATTCTTTCTCAAGCTGAATCACGCTTCATTTTTCTTTTTAATACAATTATTCCAAATGGATTAAATTCTGCTTCAGATTTAAGTTGTTTTTTGTAATTTTTGTATTTTTTGTAATATCACAGCTATAACTGTAATTGCTGGCTGGCTTGTGTAGTGCTAACAGTTATGCAATTCCTTGCTAAGAGTTAACTGTCTGCCCCTTTAAGACTGTTCTCTGCGATAAGCACCTGTTGCCAATTATTGTGCATAAAATACGGGCAGTTCTATGCTTTTGTAAGATTGCTAGAAGCCATCCTACAATCTGTATGCTATAAGCATTTCAGCAATGGTATGTAATATTTATTTTCCTTGTTTAATTTTGGAATATTTGTATATATTGTCAACCTTTGTAATTATATTGTATTACATTATAGAGATAGGCGCCATCTCATGCTCTACTTTCCCGATGGACAAAGCTATGGCGAAATGGGTCTTACCGGTCTCCCATCTCGGGATAAAGTAATTCCTATCATCTTATGCGGCTTATGTGAATGAACTATATATCTTGGCACAACGTACTTCAATCCTGAAGAAGTTCATTCATTTTGAAATCCACTCCGGATTTTCATGTTTGCTCTGGAGAGCTGCCTGCCTCCACACTACAGCCGCCTTGCTAATTGCATATGTTCTGT
Organism: Euleptes europaea; assembly: GCF_029931775.1. NCBI lineage: Eukaryota > Metazoa > Chordata > Lepidosauria > Squamata > Sphaerodactylidae > Euleptes > Euleptes europaea. The sequence continues at coordinate 5,497,866 of NC_079327.1, read as the reverse complement.
AAATGTTACAGAGAGTCGGGTTGAATTGCTAGTTATTATTATTATTACATAGATAAAAGGATTTTCTGTACATACACAGTGTGCTTTCAGTGCTTCACTTTGTTTGTTTAATTACCTAGAGGTTGGCAACCCTAACCGTTCAACTGCCTCCAGCAAGTGATTAGTTCAGCCCAGTTCGGTATGTGATCTGTGTAATTCACTTATATTCATACTTAAAAACAAGGCCTGAACATTAATGCATTATACTGATTTTCCCCCTAACAATTTCAGATCCACACAACTGGTTAATATAAAATGAAATTTCCTTTTAATTTTTCCATACATCTTTGATGCTGAAAGCCTGAAATATATATATAAAAATGAAATTCCACTAGGGTTGCCAACCTCCAGGTGGTGGCCGGCAATCTCCTGCTATTACAACTGATCTCCAGCTGATAGAGATCAGTTTACCTGCAGAAAATGGCCGCTTTGGCAATTGGACTCTATGGCATTGAAGTCCCTCCCCTCCCCAAACCCCGTCCTCCTCAGGTTCTGCCCCAAAAACCTCCCGCCAGTGGCGAAGAGGGACCTGGCAACCCTAAATTCCACCAATGCACGGAGTTCAAAAAATTCCTTCCTAGTTTTGGTGGTGAGATAATAACTACTCAAACTTTCTAAATGCTACAATCCTGTACACCACACAGCAAGACTGCTTAAATCCAGCGGACCTCATCTGGAATGTAGGCAGTCTACGCCTGTGCAGGATCACAGCCATAAACTTTTTAAGTGATACGCTGGGGGAAAGTTACATTTGCCAACTTAAGGTCAGGTCTGAAAACAAGACAGTAGGGAAATCGCACACCAGAGCATATTTCTCCTCCGTGCGTTCCTCCTTTCTGTAATATTTGTGCAAAGCCTCTTGCAACAGACTAATGGCATTTTGTCGTAATTCCCGAGGAGTAATAATTTTGCCTGAAGATGAGGCTGAATCGTTGGTGATCTCCCCGTTGCCAGTGACCTATAGATGACATTTTGCACCCAATTAATTAGACGTCTTCTGTTTGACAGAAATGGCATTCCGTGCATAATTAGAATTGGCGTCAAAATTGGGATCGCCGTCTCGTTACTCCGAGGAAGCTAGCCGGCGGCGCGTAAATATTATTTTGTGTTGTTTGCAGTCTTTGTGCTCGGGCAGGTACAACTGGATTGGGACGTGGAATTTATTCTCCAAATGCAAGTGAAACTATTTGTCCAGATACACACCTGAGTAACAACCAGCGTGGCTTCAGAACACATCGCTGATTGAAATACTGCTTTGACCGCTGAGGTTAAGATCGAGGTGACTCAAGTGAAATGAAAAGTTTCAAACAGCGTCATTAAAAATGGCCAACAATAAAAAAAATCCTCCAAATCCTAAAGCGAATAAAAACCAACAGCAAAGCCGTAAAAAATGACAAAGAAGCAAATCAAACCATAAAACCTTTAGCACGCTTGTAATAAAACAATAAAAAAGTGAGGTGAAGCACTGTACAGTGGCGTGGAAATCATACATATTCAGTCAAAATAAGGAGGTTTTAACCTGACATCTAAATGCCAATATAGTAGACGCCAAGTAGGGTTGCCAGGTCCCTCTTCATGACTGGCAGGAGGGAGGGCGGGGTTTAGGGAAGGGAGGGACTTCAATGCCATAGACTCCAATGGTCAAAGTGGTCATTTTCTCCAGGTTTGCCAACCTCCAAGTAGTTATTTAGGTGACATAAATAAATTCCCAAGGAGAAAATTGCCGCTTTGGCAATTGGACTCCATGGCATTGAAGTCCCTCCCCTCCCCAAACCCCACCCTCCTCAGGCTCCTCACTAAAATAATACCCTGGTATTTCACAACCAGGAGCTAGCAAACCTAGCTGGAGATCAATTGTAATAGCAGGAGATCTCCAGCTAGTACCTAGAGGTTGGCAACTAGGGTTGCCAACTTCCAGGTACTGACGTGGAAGCAGGCGTATTAGCAGTTATCCAGGACACACCACCAGAACTCCTTGCTTTATAGAAAACAGTGTTGTTTAATTTACAGTGTACAGATAAAAGACAAACCGTCACATACACTTCTCTCCACCAAACTTCCCAACACAGAGTTACAGTTACATAGGCTTATATACATAACATCACCTGAAACCAATAAGGCCACACCTGGCCACAGTATTACATCATCCTTACTGCTTCAAACCGGTTAGTTGCAGTTCACCCTAGAACTTGCAAGGCTATTGCTGCAACATCCTAGATGCCTCTGATCTGACAGCTACCTGTCAGCTGTCTCTGTCAGATTATTGTGGGCAACTTGTTACTCTGACAGGTACTAGCTGGAGATCTCCTTCTATAACAACTGATCTCCAGCTGATGGAGATCAGTTCCCCTGTAGAAAATGGCCACTTTGGTCATTGGACTCTATGGCAGTGAAGTCCCTCCCCTCCGCAAACCCCACCCTTCTCAGGCCCCGCCCCTAAAACCTCCCACCAGATGCCAAGAGGGACCTGGCAATGCTATTGGCAACCCTAGTGAGGGCTGAATACCTATGGAGATAGCTAGACCCAAGAAACCTGGCTACAGCCATTCTCAAATCAAAGCCCACAAAGGCTACATCGAAGTTCTGGGGAAAAGAGATTTCCACCCATCATCAAAACGCTGGCAGAAAAGGCCTCCGAAGACTGTAAGTTTGAATTAATATAGAGTAAGACCAAAGGCAGTTCTCCTGTACCCAGTTCTGAATTTTTCTATCATTCTTATCAAGTTGGTGTTAAATATTAAAGAATACAATTTGTTTGGAAGAGAAATGAGTTGTTCTTTTACTTGGGAAGGAAGCGCCTAAGGCCTAACTACGTTAACCAAGCCTGAGTCAGCTGACAAGGTGCTTTATCAAGATCTTTGTTCTTGGTAGTTCTTTATAAAGATGCCTTTTCAAGTTTATTCAGACACTCTCGAATATTTGTGCAGGCAAATGGTAACACACACACACATTTCAATATGCATTCAGTAACAGTCCGGCTCCATATTCTTCCAAGTTCAGCTTGCAGGAGAGTTGTATCCTTCTCTTTTTTAAAAAAAATTGGGATGCTGTAGGGAGCTTTAAATTGCTTTCACGAAAAAAAAATTATAATTGATTTTAGTGGTCTGCTATAGCCAACATACACCAATACAAGTGAAGCGATTAAAGCAAGTGCCCTGCTCATGAGGGGAGGTATGTGCTGGCAAATTCCGCAAGCTGTTGTTAATAATGCAATCGAGTTAAATGTTGAACCTCTAATAATAGGCAAAAGCAGTTAGTAAAATAAGCTCGCAAAAGGGTCTGAGATATGCGAGACTGTATTGCAAAGAGACATACACATGTACACATGAAGCTGCCTTCTACTGAATCAGACCCTTGGTCCATCAAAGTCAGTATTGTCTACTCAGACCAGCAGCGGCTCTCCAGGGTCTCAGGCTGAGGTCTTTCACATCACCTACCTGCCTAGTCCCTTTAACTGGCGATGCCGGGGACTGAACCTGGGACCTTCTGCATGCCAAGCAGATGCTCTACGACTAACCCCTCCCCAATGCAGTGGAAAGGAATACAGGGGAAATGGGAACGCCCAAGTAACTTGAATTATTGGCCATTGTTCAAAAGCAGCAGACGGCCATGGCTTTCGTTATATCATTTTCATCAGTGCATAACTGACTTCTTTCCAACACACCACTGACTGTTTCATTGATAGGGTTGCCAACCTCCAGGTACTAGCTGGAGATCTCCCACTATTACAACTGAGATCAGTTCCCCTGTAGAAAAGGGCCGCTTTGGCAATTGGACTCTAGGGCATTGAAGTCCCTCCTCTCCCCAAAGCCCACTCTCATCAAGCTCTGCCCCAAAAACCTCCCACCAGTGGCGAAGAGGGACCTGGCAACCCTATTCATTGACCCTCTCTCTCACTGACTCTCTTGTATCATTAATGTTAATCCTTCTGTTGTAGTCCATCATTGGAACAAGGAGGATGATCAAAAGGTAGCTATGTTTGACAACATATAGCAGGATCAGTATGGTATTATTTTCTGCTATGGAAACGTTTGAATATTTGACAAGTGGTATTGCAAAGGTGGAGAGCAGAATGGTATTGTATAGCCTGTTCTCATCAGATCTCAGAAGCCCAGCAACATCAGAACTTGGATGGGGGACCACCAAGGAAGACTCTGCAGAGAAAGGCAATGGAAAGCCACCTCTGATGTGCGATACCTGTTTCTGCAAATAAAAAATGATCTTCAAATTAAATGATCTCAAATTGATGTTTTTAGGCTCTTGAGCACTTTCCAGCAAATAATACTTTGTAACACCATCAGGGCTCCAGCCTAAATTATATGCAATATTTAAAGTATAAACCAGCTCCAATTAGACAGGGTCTCTTTAGTGGTGCAGTGTAGTGGTTAACAGCAGTGGTTTGGAGTGGTGGACTCTAATCTGGAGAACTGGGTTTGATTCCCCACTCCTCCACATGAGCAGTGGACGCTAATCTGCTGAACTGGGTTGGTTTCCCCACTCCTACACATGAAGCCAGCTGGGTGACCTTGGACTAGTCACACAACTCTCTCAGCCTCACCTACCTCACAGGATGTCTATTGTGGGGGAGGGGAAGGGAAGGTGATTGTAAGCCGGTTTGAGTCTCCCTTAAGTGGTAGAGAAAGTCGGCATATAAAAACCAGCTCTTCTTCTTCCTCTTCTAAAGACCATACAGAGCAAAATGGCAGCCAGATTTGACACAAGTGATTACAAGTCAAAACTGGAAAAAAATTATATACGTATATTAAGCACCTGTGTCAAAGTCCCTCCCCAAGCCTCTCCTTCCCCAGGCTCCACCCCCAAATGTCCAGGAATTTCTCAACCCAGAGTTGACAACCCTCGTCTCACCTTGAGGCCTAGCTGCTGTGGGAAGTGCACCCTTCAATCCTGCATTTTCATTTAACCCCCCTATTACTCCAGCCTGCCCCTGATGCCCTCAAGGAAAATGAGTATACATTGATGATGATGATGAAGAAGAGTTGGTTTTTATATGCCGACTTTCTCCACCACTTAAGGGAGTCTCAAAGTGCCTTTCAATCACCTTCCCTTCCCCTCCCCACAACAGATACCCTGTGAGGTAGGTGGGGCTCAGAGAGCTCTAACAGAGCTGTAACTTGCCCAAGGTCACCCAGCTGGCTTTGTGTGTAGGAGTGTGGAAACAAATCCAGTTCACCAGATTAGCCTCCACCGCTCACGTGGAGGAGTGGGGAATCAAACCCGGTTCTCCAAGTCAGAGTCCACCGCTCCAAACCACCACTCTTAACCACTACACCACACTTGATGCAATATTGGGATCAGTATCAATTTTTCTATTCCAGAGAGATAGCTATGAGAGGGTCTCATAGCAAAATAAATCAGAGGCTTATGCAGTCTTGAAGAATAACCATTTTAAAAATTCTAGCATAAGCTTTTGTTGAGTAAACTCCAGTAGTCCAAAAAATTCATTCTCTAACCAAAAAAAAAAAAAAAGTTAGTCTAGAAGGTGTCCATTTATACACAACTCCAAAGCTACTGATGTCAGTTTTTTGTGCGATTGGAAGAAAAAAGTTTTTTTTTTTAATGCATTTCAATATTATAAAATGAATTGTTATACAATACATCAGACAGCAAAGATTTGCAGTGGGATCTGATGTTATTGTTACAGAATAAAGCTGGTCATATCTGAATAAAGTCAGATAACGGCAGACATCCTTAATACTAGCGTTAAAAGTGTAGTCACATTTTCCCCTGGTTTTCGTTTCAGTTTTGTTTCCCTATCCAATAGCACCATCAAGTGGTTTTAAAAAAAGTTTTCTAAGAAACGTTTTTGTTTCCATTCTTTACCACTTTCCCATCATTCTATGCTGTTGAATCCCTTCGTCCTTGAATCTTGCAACTTCCTAAACACAGAACTAAAGGTGTGGAAATAAAGATGGCAAGCCTTTTTACAATCCCACGTTAGCAGCTAATTATTGCAGATTGTCTGTTTTATCGTCACAACAACACAGTGATTCCTGAGAGAACTTAGAGTGTGTCTGGCTCAAGTTGAAAGACACCCAGCAAGTTTGAAAGACGGAGATGGGATTTGAACGTGGGTCTCCCAGATCCGAGTCCAACACCGTAATCACTACGCCATACTGATTTATAATCTAATATGCATATTACAAAAAGAAGAAGATGACGAAAGAACGAGGAGAGGATGGCAGAGCAAATTCCAGGACCAGCTGTTACAAAATGGCCATTATACATAGTTCTGTACCAGGCGTTACAGTGCGGATCAAAAAATCCACACAGTGGGGCGAGGGACACACAGGGTTTTTTTCCTACAAACCTAAAAGAAGTCCCAAATTTGCAAAAAAAACCTAAAAATCTTTTTTTTAATAAATTGAGTGGATTAACCCCCCCCCCCCAATTAATACCTTAGCTCCACCATAGTTTTTCCTCGGGTGACTTTCTGTCTGTAGAGCACAATTTTCTTGCCTACCCCTCGCACCAGAGCCCCAAATGCCCCCAATACTATTCTTGGGGTTTTCCGGTCTCCCATGAACAAGATTTAATGGGGAGGCATTTTAGGCTGTCATGGGAGTATGGAAAGGCAAGAAACTTGTTATCCATAGGTAGAAATATTTCCACTCACAGAACAACTGGATTTAAGCCAATAGAGAGTCAGTGTGGTGCAGTGGTTAACAGTGGTTCTACTCTGGAGAACCAGGTTTGATTCCCCAGTCCTCCACATGAAGCCTGCTGAGTGACCTTGGGCCAGTCACAGTTTTCTCAGAACTCTTTCAACCCACGCTGAGGCAGGCAATGGCAAACCTCCTCTAAACATTACTTGCCTAGAAAACCCTACAAGGTCACCACAGGTCAGCTATGAGCTGTAATTTCCTGGGTCCAGGGGGGACCCAGGAAATTACAGGCCAGTGGGATACAGTCATCCCTGGTTACAAACTGTATAGAAATGACAGGGAAGGGCATATTGGAGGGGGTGTTGCTATGTATATCAAGAAAGGCATAGTGTCTAATAAGCTAGAGCATCAAAAAGCATGTGGACAGGAATGAGGCTGTGGATATTGTGTATTTGGATTTCCAAAAAGCTTTTGACAAAGTCCCCCACCAAAGACTGCAAGTCCCCCACCAAAGACTGCTAAGCAAACTTCATAGTCACGGGATAAGAGGACAAGTCCTCTTATGGATTGAGAGCTGGCTGAAAAATAGGAAGCAGAGAGTAGGAATCAATGGTCAGTTCTCCCAATGGTGGGATGTGAGCAGTGGGGTGCCTCAGGGATCTGTGTTGGGACCAGTGCTTTTCAACCTGTTCAATGACCTGGAGTTGGGGTTAAACAGTGAAGTAGCCAAGTTTGCAGATGACACCAAATTATTTAGGGTGGTTAACACAAAATCGGACTGTGAAGAGCTCCAGAAGGATCTTCATACTGGAAGAATGGGCATTAAAATGGCAAATGAGATTCAATGTGAGCAAGTGTAAAGTGATGCATATTGGGACAAAAAATCCCAACTTCACATATACACTGATGGGATCTGTGCTGGCAGCAACAGACCAAGAAAGGGATCTTGGGGTGGTAGTGGATAGCTCAATGAAGATGTCAACCCAGTGTGCGGCTGCTGTAAAAAAGGCAAATTCCATGCTGGCCATAATTAGACGAGGAATAGAGAATAAAACTGCTGATATCATACTGCCCTTATACAAATCTATGGTGAGACCACACTTGGAATACTGTGTACAGTTCTGGTCACCACACCTCAAAAAGGATATTACAGAGCTTGAGAAGGTGTAGAAAAGAGCAACCAAAATGATTAAGGGACTAGAGCAACTGTCCTACGGGGAGCGGTTAGGACCAACTCCTCCTCCTCCTCCTCCTCCTCCTCCTCCTCCTCCTCCTCCTCTTCTTCTTCTTCTTCTTCTTCTTCTTCTTCTTCTTCTTCCTGTTTAGAAGCTGCCTTGAGCCCGGTGGTGCCAGGGAGGGCAGAATATAAGTATTATTATCATCATCATCATCATCGTTGTTATTATCGTTATTATTGTTATCATTATCGTTGTCATTATCATCATCATCATCATTGTTGTTATTATCATTGTTATTATTATCGTTGTCATTATTATTATTATTATTATTATTATGAAGAAGAAGAAGTGTTGTTTTTTTGTATGCCGACTTTCTGTACCACTTAAGAAAGAATCAAACCAGCTTACAATCACCTTCCCTTTTCCTCCCCACAACAGACATCCTGTGAGGTAGGTGGGGCTGAGAGAGCTCTAAGAGAGCTGAGACTAGCCCAAGGTCACCCAGCTGGCTTCATGTGGAGGAGTGAGGAAACAAACCCCATTCATCAGATTAGAGTCTGCCGCTCATCTGGAGGAGTGGGGAATCAAACCCAATTTTCCAGATCAGAGTCTGCCTCTCCAAACCACCACTCTTTACCACACTGAATAGGACTCAAAATAATGGGTTTAAATTGCAGGCAGAAAGGTACCAGCTCGATATTAGAATATATTTTAAATATGTATAGTAAGAGTTGTTCAACAATGGAATCAGCTAACTAGGTAGGTGGTGAGCTCCCGCTCACTGGACAAGCACTTGTCAAGGATGCTGTAGACTGATTTTACATTAAACAGGGGGTTGGACTAGATGGCCTCTGTGGCACCTTCCAACTCTATGATTGTATGATTCCACAAGACTATTTCCTCCTTATGGTGCAAAAGAGCTCTGTTCTCGCAGCTCTGCATTTTGCAAATAGAGGTTTCACTGAACCATTCGTTTTTATGATTGTGTCGCTAAGGACAACCAAATGAGGGAACAGAAGGGGGGGAAAGGAGTTATCAGACTTACTGAGGCAGCTGCTAATCTGTTTCCAAAAATGTTTCGGATGCTCATGAAAAGAAGGCTTCAGGCAAAATTATGTTATGCCTAGGTAGTGAGAAGAAGAAAAGGAACATGCAGACACACAACCACCACAACAACAACAGTGAAAAATAATCCCTGTCATCTGCCTTAAAACATTTAGTTAGATTTTGACATAGTGATTCATGTTCTGGTATTGTCCTGGTTGGACTATGGCAATGCCTCATGCACGAGGCAGCCTTTGAAATCCCAAGGGCTTATTTGTCAACAAGTATTTATCCATACTCTTCTGTGGTTTTATTTTCTGGCCTTCTGGCACCACCTTCTACAATCAACTCTGATTCTAGGGCAGAATGAAGTGGAATTAAAACCTGGTCCTAATTGGACTCTATAGCATTGAAGTCCCTCCCCTCCCCCAAATCCCGCCCTCCTCAGGCTCCGCCCCAGAAAACTCCAGCTGGTGGCGAAGAGGGACCTGGCAGCCCTAGCAGTACAGGGCAATCAGCTTTTCCTGTAGCTGTGGCTCTGGTCAATAACCTGAGACTTTACAAATATTTTGGTACCATCCAGGCTGATGAAGAGATCTGGGAAACCCCAAAGTTTGCACACCGTTTTGGGTCATTTTGATTGTTCCTGATAAACGGCATTACAAGGGTTGTCCTCACATTTGGGGGGGGGGGAATCAGCAACAAATTAACACATTAAATGCTGTCCTGAGCCTAATCCGATAAATACAAAGGCTTCAATGCTAGTGTCCTGACTACTTTAATAGTTTAAAATGCCCATTTTGTTGTTATTATTTAAAATTATAGCAAGGCTGTTCTCAACAGTTGCTTTTTTTTCTGTTGACTTTTTTAATGTTCAGAAAACCCAGCTATGTAATTGAATCATTAAAATCCGAATTGAGGGATTCACCTTCAACCCCGGCTCCTCTAGGATAAGATAATAATGATGTATGAGGGGAGACTGAAGCCGAAAGCAAGGAGAAGTGATTATTATCACCCAGATGCTGATTACTGCTTATTCATTCATGCACTGAATGTCAGCTGCTTACGCTCAGCGCAATTCCAAACATCTTGAATACTTTAATTTGCTTCCATTCTGTGGACAAACTGCCTAAAGAAATATCATCAATTGTTATCTAATTCTTGTTCAACACAATCTTCAGATGCAAACGGCATTTTCTCGGCTGAACATTAGGGGTGGGCAATTTCCCCAAAAATGCTTTTTTCCTCTTCAACAAAGACTAGCTGTTTTCTCGTCAGTCTCAAGTCGGCAATGAGGCTGCGGTGCCTTATGGTTTACGGACCCATCTGCATCCCCCAAGGAGAGACTTGACTTTCACCGCAAATGGAAACTTGTTTTGCGAAAGGTTGAAGTGGCAGCGAGATATACAATATCAGAAGTGTTGGGGGGGTTTTTTTTGTTTTGTTTTTTACTGACTCTCAAACTTGTTTCCCAGCTGTTCACGTCAAATCCATTTTGCTATTACGGGAGATTGGGTTTAACTGGAGGGGGAAGTTATAAACGTCTAAATGCGCCAAACAAATCCAATCTGTGGTAACCGCAGATGATGGGCGCTATTGGCAGAATGCTGTTGAGGGGGTCATAGAATCATAGACTCATAGAGTTGGAAGGGACCACCAGGGTCATCTAGTCCAACCCCCTGCACAATGCAGGAAATTCACAACTACCTCCCCCCAGTGACCCTCTACTCCATGCCCAGAAGATGGCCAAGATGCCCTCCCTCTCATGATCTGCCTAAGGTCATTGAATCAGCATTGCTGGCAGATGGCCATCTAGCCTCTGCTTTAAAACCTCCAGGGAAGGAGAGCTTACCACCTCCCAAGGAAGCCTTTTCCACTGAGGGACCCCTCTAATTGTTAGAAAATTCTTCCTAATGTTTAGATGGAAACTCTTTTGATTTAATTTCAACCCATTGGTTCTGGTCCAACCTTCTGGGGCAACAGAAAACAACTCAGCACCATCCTCTAAATGACAGCCTTTCAAGAACCTGAAGATGGTTATCGTATCATCTCTCAGTCTTCTCCTCTTCAAGCTAAACATACCTAGTTCCTTCAACCTTTCCTCATAGGACTTGGTTTCCAGACCCCTCACCATCTTTGTTGCCCTCCTCTGGACATGTTCCAGTTTGTCTACATCTTTCTTAAATTGTGATGCCCAAAACTGAACACAATACTCTAGGTGAGGTCTAACCAGAGCAGAGTAAAGCAATATCATCATGTTGCGAGATCTGTACACTATACATCTGTTGATACAGCATTTGCCTTTTTAGCTACCACATCACACTGCTGACTCATGTTCAGTGTTTGGTCTACTAAGACCCCAAGAACCTTTTCACACACTTGGTCGGGCTGGGCCGGGCCAAGACTCACCAGCTCAGCTCTTGAGAGGCCGGATCTGGCCCGTGGGCCTTATGTCTAACACCCAGGCTCTAACCAGTGCTCTAGGACAAGAGTCTCTTAGGACCAAAATACATGATACACCTCCTCGGGAGGTGGTAAGTACTCCTTCCCTGGAGGTTTTTAATCAGAGGCTAGATGGCCATCTGTCAGCAATGCTGATTCTATGACCTTAGGCAGATGATGAGAGGGAGGGCATCTTGGCCATCTTCTGGGCATGTAGGGGTCACTGGAGGTGTGTGTGTGTGGTGGGGAGGTAGTTGTGAATTCCCTGCACTGTGCAGGGGGTTGGACTAGATGGCCCTGGTGGTCCATTCAAACCCTATGATTCTAAAACTTGAACCCTTTTAGAACAGGCCCAGGATCTGTTTCTTCTACATGTGACCTGTCAAGAAGCTCGGAAAGAAGAGCAAAGAGTCAAGAACCACCATCCTTTTGTTCTTCTCCAGCAACCGGTCTTCAGAAGTATTCTGCCTCGGAACACTGAAGGATAATTTAATTGACATAGCTAATTGTGTGTAAGTCTGATTGCTGGTATGTGAATGTGTCACTTTGGACCTCTCTGGCTCAATTCCTCCCAACTGAGGATGTAATAAGGAGCCTTGAAGCTAATTCCAACAGTGCTATGTATCATTTGGATGTATTTCAGCATAAGTGCTCTTCTAATATCTGTTTTGACATAACTAGGCTCTAATGGACCAAGGGCTTTCCTTTTAATTAGTTGGAAGGAATGCTTTCTGGAGCATCTTGTCTTGTTTTCTGAAGGGTTCACGTTGACCTCCGTAATGCAGTCATCTGTTTCCGTGGCTAAGTCATCGCGAGCTGTTCTGTTCAGGAGCCACGCTTGAAGGAGAGACCTTGAAAATGTCATTAGCCGGGATGCATCTCTGCTCCTTTAATCAGCTTCTTGAAATGCCAGAGTCTTGACCAACACAAATAATTAAGCCGGATGTCTTGAACTGGAGCGGGATATGCGACAACCAGTCAAAACGCAGGCTCCCTTTCTTTGTGATGATTCATGAATAGAAACAACAAATAAAACTGTTGACTTCTGGGAGGCAGAAAAGAAATTGTAGGGTTAATTATATAAACCAGTGGATTTTACACACAAGCACTCTCCGGGCATCTCCCTTCCAATCCATCAAGCAGCTCTCTGGTGAGCATCAATCCATGCACTGGATCTGCGCCAGAGAATCACGAAAACTGAGAGTTCCACCTTCAATAGCTGACTATGCACACACATAGAGAAAGAGAAGGAATGGGTGATAGGGTTCAACACGTCAGAACAGAGAGATTCTGAATGAATTCTATCTTTTGGCAGCCAGGAGAGCATTTGTTTTTTTAGCGGAGTTCAAAATGTTTCTTTCAACCCAGAAAACTTAGACACGCTGAGTCTTTTCCATTTATCACATGATTCAAGCCAAACAAAATCCATAGTGAAGCTGGGTATATGGACGGCTAGATTCGAGTCAGTAGTACAGTACCTTTGCAACCAACAAGATTTGGGGGGGGGGAGTATATGCTTTCGAAAATCAAAGCTCTCAAATCTTGTTGGTCTTCTAAGATGGTACTAACCTTAAATCTAGATGTTCTACTGCGGCCCAACATGGCTACCCTCTGAAATTATCTTCAAGGATGTATAAAAGTTCAAAAGGTGGGTTTGCAAGCTGACATTTTTGGCTAGGTACAAATTGCATGGAGAGAGCTTGTATGAATATCAGCTTTGCGTAGTGGTTTGGAACGGTGGACTGTAATCTGGAGAACTGGGTATGATTCCCCACTCCTCCACATGAGCAGGGGAGGCTAATCTGGTGAACTGGCTTGGTTTCCCTGCTCCTACACATGAAGCCAGCTGGGTGACCCTGGGCTAGTCATGGTTTTCCCTGAACTCTCTCAGCCCCACCTACCTCAAAAGGTGCCTGTTGTGGGGAGAAGAAGGGAAGGAGATTGTAAACCAGTTTGATTCTCCTTAAAAGGTAGAGAAAATCGGCATATAAAAACCAGCTCTTCTTCTTCTTTGTACACAATGTGAGACAAATGTGAACCTGAGGAGGGCGGGGTTTGGGGGAGGGGACGGACTTGAATGCCATAGAGTCCAGTTACCAAAGCAGCCATTTTTCTCCAGATGAGCTGATCTCTGTCGCCTGGAGATCAGTTGCAATAGTGGGAGCTCTCCAGTCACCACCTGGAGGTTGGCAACCCTACTGGCAGTGCCTGGCCACTGGCAGCAAGGTTGTAAGCGGAGATAAGGGGAGCTGTGCTGCTTGCTGTGATGCCATGTCACTTCCAATTAAAAAAACAACAACCCAGAAGAGGGTGATGTAGGGTAGCTCTAGGAATCACTGAAATCTCTAGGGTTTTACCATAGAGTTTCTGGCGATTCCTAGAGCTACCCTACATCACTTCTGTGTTTTGATTTGTTTTTACTGGAAGTGACGTCGCTGTACACACAATGTTGCGGGAGTGTTTTTTTCTCCAGCCACCACCCTGAGCAGCAGTGGGAGACAGGAACAAGGGATGGTGGATCCTCCACTTGGAGGATGGGACCCCCTAGGCCCAGACACGATGCCACATGAACACATGAAGCTTCCTTATACTGAGTCAGATCATTGGTCCATCGAAGCCAGCATTGTCTAATCAGACCAGCAGCGACTCTCTGGGGTCTCAGGCAAAGGTCTTTCACATCACCTTCTTGCCTAGTCCCTTCAACTGGAGATGCCGGGGATTGAACCTGGGACCTTCTGCATGCCAAGCCGATGCTCTGCCACTGAGCCACAGCCCCTCCCCTTCTGGGTGGACGATGCGGGTGAGGTTGCCCTCTGGGAAAAAAGCATGACCCCAGTTCCTTCCCTATTCATAGCTCTGGATGTCTGCATTGAGCTTTAATCTCCCTTTCCTGACCGCTTGGTTCCTACCATTTTCTGGCTTATTCTTTTGGCACCATAGGGGTTATAATATAATAAGCCCCCATGCCGAAATTCAAACAGGGCGAGTATTGTTTGGCCTGGCAGTTTCCCACACTGCTCTGATCTTCAAAGTGGACTTACTTAGCTGATTTTATTCCTGCCGGCAGGCAGAGCTGAGGTCTTTTTCACCACAAATTATGTTTCAATACCTTCCTACTAATTCATCAGATCAAAGTGCAACGAAAAAGCCCTGTCCCTCCATTACTGATCTCAGCCGCATGATCAGAGGGGCAAGTAATATTTTCAGACACAGTACGTTTTTTTTCCTGCACGTCATTGTGTAATATAGCCATTTCCACCTCTGAACTATTCAAATGCTAAAAGACATAGTTGCATATTCCTTTTTTCTAGTGCTTTGCTGACACCTCCTGGAAACATACATGGGTATTTAAAAACTATAAAATCATTCAATGTCACTCTCCCCCCCCACCCAAAAAAACCCCCCATACATATGGCAGTTTTGTGATCCCATTGGCTTTCTCTTCCTTCCGTCATTTTTTTTTTTTTACTGACTGAGAGAGAAGTCCTAAACAGGTTTATTCAGAATCACACTCAGGACTGGTCAGTGGGTCTTTCTCCCAGGAATAGGGTTGCCAACCTCTAGGTACTGGAGCAACCCAAAACAGCACTATAACACTATAAAGCAAATAAGTGAATTTTATAAAGTGCAAAGTGAATAAATATATACAGCATATACAAAGGGAGTACAAACAGATACAAAATTTACAATAACAATCCAATAAGTATGACTTATCAAGAGGATGCCAAGGATCCTGATTCAACAGGTAAGTTCAAGTAATCAACCAATTAAGGTATCATTTGATATTAGAATTTTTTGAATCATTCAAATTCTTTTTAGGTTGCAGTTATTGGAACAAAGCCACAGGAAAAAGATGTCAAACGTGTTGTCTAGATCGGGACCACATTTCGCATATGGCTTCTTCGGTGACCTGTATCAATAATAGATATAAGTATAAGTGCCTTAGTAGGTGTTGTCTCATAGGGACCGCAAAGATTTGTATCCAGGTCTCCAAAAGGACCTCTAGGTACTAGCTGGAGATCTCCTGCTATTACAACTGATCTCCAGCCAACAGAGATCAGTTCCCCTGGAGAAAATGGCCGCTTTGGCAATTGGACTCTATTGCATTTAAGTCCCTCCCCTCCCCAAACCCCGCCCTCCTCAGGCTTCACCCTAAAAACCTCCCGCTAGTGGTGAAGAGGCATCTGGCAACCCTGTCCTCAAACCCTGCCCTCCTCAGGCTCTACTGTCAACTCTGCAGGAATTCCCCAAACTGGAGCAGGCAACCCTAAACATAAAGGCAGATTCAAATATATAATAACATGCATGGCTGCTGAGCTGTTTTTCAGATGCCTGGGGCAGCCAGGAGAGAAGAAGGATTGGTGATGAGGAGAAAGGAGGAGAGACGAAAACAGAAACTGGAGAAAGGCCAAACTGCCTCTCCCTGTATTAATGTCAAAATTCCATCTGACAACCAGCTTCACATGATAAACACCATTCAGGCGACCCAACCCAATTTGGGAATGGACCAAATCTAATCCGGGGACTCTTGGATGCAGATGCCCTTGCTGGTCATAGGTAGGGTTGCCAAGTCCCCCTTCGCCATGGGCGGGGGGGTTTGTGGGCAGAGCCTGAGGAGGGCGGGGAGGGGAGGGACTTCAATGCCATAGAGTCCAATTGCCAAAACGGCCATTTTCTCCAGGCCAACTGATCTCTATAGGCTGGAGATGATTTGCAATAGCAGGAGATCTCCAGTTAGTACCTGGAGGCTGGCAACTAGGGCTGTCAATTCGGTTCGGCCCGAACTGAAAATCAGCCGAATTCTCCGTGATTCGGCGATTTTCAGTTCGGACGGATCCGAACTCCAAAATGAGAGTAATCCGGATGGCCGAACTCTTCATGTTCGGCGTGTTCGGCGTGTGAATTCGGCGAATTCGGTGGTTCGGCGGAGACGCATGCGCAGGAGCTGATCCGGCCGCTTTCTCCCACGGCCAATGGTAGCCCAGCAGAATCTTCCCCTGGCCAATCAGAGCTTTGATTTGAAGTTTTGAACTGGCCAAGAGAAAGTTTAAAACGCCTGCCGCCCATCCCTTCCTTCCCCAGTGTTTGCCATTTTGGTGGCGAGATCCAGCAGAATTGTTGCAGTTGTGAGAGATCCACCTGTGTTCATCTTCTGGAACTGGTTTGAGGGTGTTTTGTGGTGTTTGTGTTGTGCGGGTGCGGGTGGTTGCTTTGCTTGGGGTTCCACGGTCCGGCCTAGCCCCCCCCCCCGGTTGCCTTGAGAAGGGCGTGCGGTCTCCGTGCGGAGGCGCACCCTCTCGCCGCCAGCCGGGCCTCCCGCGTTCCCATCCCAACCCCCGGTGCTTGGGTGCCACTTGAGTTCATCCAGCGCCTTCGGCTTTTGCTTGCCTCGTGTGGCCTGTGAGTGGTGCGGTGGGTTGCTTTGCTTGGGGTTCCACGGTCCGGCCTAGCCCCCCCCCCCCCCGGTTGCCTTGAGAAGGGCGTGCGGTCTCCGTGCGGAGGCGCACCCTCTCGCCGCCAGCCGGGCCTCCCGCGTTCCCATCCCAACCCCCGGTGCTTGGGTGCCACTTGAGTTCATCCAGCGCCTTCGGCTTTTGCTTGCCTCGTGTGGCCTGTGAGTGGTGCGGTGGGTTGCTTTGCTTGGGGTTCCACGGTCCGGCCTAGCCCCCCCCCCCCCGGTTGCCTTGAGAAGGGCGTGCGGTCTCCGTGCGGAGGCGCACCCTCTCGCCGCCAGCCGGGCCTCCCGCGTTCCCATCCCAACCCCCGGTGCTTGGGTGCCACTTGAGTTCATCCAGCGCCTTCGGCTTTTGCTTGCCTCGTGTGGCCTGTGAGTGGTGCGGTGGGTTGCTTTGCTTGGGGTTCCACGGTCCGGCCTAGCCCCCCCCCCCCCGGTTGCCTTGAGAAGGGCGTGCGGTCTCCGTGCGGAGGCGCACCCTCTCGCCGCCAGCCGGGCCTCCCGCGTTCCCATCCCAACCCCCGGTGCTTGGGTGCCACTTGAGTTCATCCAGCGCCTTCGGCTTTTGCTTGCCTCGTGTGGCCTGTGAGTGGTGCGGTGGGTTGCTTTGCTTGGGGTTCCACGGTCCGGCCTAGCCCCCCCCCCCCCCCGGTTGCCTTGAGAAGGGCGTGCGGTCTCCGTGCGGAGGCGCACCCTCTCGCCGCCAGCCGGGCCTCCCGCGTTCCCATCCCAACCCCCGGTGCTTGGGTGCCACTTGAGTTCATCCAGCGCCTTCGGCTTTTGCTTGCCTCGTGTGGCCTGTGAGTGGTGCGGTGGGTTGCTTTGCTTGGGGTTCCACGGTCCGGCCTAGCCCCCCCCCCCCCGGTTGCCTTGAGAAGGGCGTGCGGTCTCCGTGCGGAGGCGCACCCTCTCGCCGCCAGCCGGGCCTCCCGCGTTCCCATCCCAACCCCCGGTGCTTGGGTGCCACTTGAGTTCATCCAGCGCCTTCGGCTTTTGCTTGCCTCGTGTGGCCTGTGAGTGGTGCGGTGGGTTGCTTTGCTTGGGGTTCCACGGTCCGGCCTAGCCCCCCCCCCCCGGTTGCCTTGAGAAGGGCGTGCGGTCTCCGTGCGGAGGCGCACCCTCTCGCCGCTGAGGCTCGCGCGACCCCATCCCACCCCCTCCACCGTGCTTGCGTGCCACCTTATCTGACCCAGCAAAACCGCCTCTGGGTTTTGCCAAGGGGAAAGATGAGTGCCAGGCGTCCAGGAAACAGGGGCCCTGGGGGGAAAGCACTGCAGAAGACCAGAGGGGTGGAGGGGAGGGGTAGGGGGAGGGCCTCGGCTCACCCCCGCCCTGTGCGTAGATCAGCTTCGGTGGCACCCTCAGGGGTGCAGCGGCGGATCGATTTCTCAGACGGTGCCTCCGCAGCTGCCAATCCTGCACAGGTGAGAGGTGATGCTCACACTGGTACAGGGACTGCTGCTGATGCTGCTGCTGTCCAGACCGTACCTCCTCCTGCTCCTCCCATTGTTGACGTGGAGGGGCCTGTCACGCGGCAGCGGGAGGAGGAGGAGGGGGTGCTGTCTGGGGAGGAGTTCGGGATGGAATGTTTCGATACCGATGCATTGAGGTATCTCACCCCCACTTCAAGAAGAGTGGTCGAGGAGTTTGCACACTCGATGGACAGCCCGCCGACTTTGCCTGCTTCTCCAACTCCCAGAAGCAGTTTGGGAACTACGGAATGTGAGGAGAGGGTGGAGGAGTCGCAAGAGGAAGACTTTGTGTTGTTGCTGGAGCCATCTCAAACCCTTACCCCGCCGTCCCCTCCCCGCAAGGTCCCTAGACAGCAAGAGTCTGCCCCGAGCACCTCCAGGCAGGTTGCTCCTGCGGCAACCTCCGCGCACAAGCCGCATGGGAGCCACTTCACATCCTCGGTTTGGAAGCATTTCGAAGTGGCAGAGGATGATACCCGCATTGCTGAGTGCCAGCTCTGCAGGGCGCGGGTGAGTCGAGGGAAAGATCTCAAGCATCTCTCGACCACCGCACTCCGGAACCATCTCCGGAAGCACCACAACGCGGTGCTGCTCCAGGAGGAGAGACAGGCTGGTACTTCGCTGACAAGGGTTCCCGGGGCCACTGCACCGCCAGCGTCTGCTGCTCTCCCCGTCGCTCCCCGTGCTGCGACTCCCCTAGAAAAGACCCGCCAAACCACTCTTTCAGAGATGTTTGGTGTGGGGGATGGCGTCTGTAGGATGCCGAGAGGTGGGGTCAGAGCAGCCACGAAAAAGGCCACTCGTCTGCTTGGCGAAATGATTGCCGTGGACGATATGCCCTATCGTGTTGTTGAGAAGGTTGGATTCCGCAGACTCATCCAATTCTTCGCGCCCTGGTACAAGTTACCATCTCGCAACACAATGGCTACATCCATTGTGCCATCGTTGTACGAGGGCGCAAAGGCGCATGTGAGGGCACAGCTGTCGCGCGCTGCCGGCGGCACTGTGCACTTCACATCCGACATTTGGACAAGTCTGAATGCGGAATCTTTCATCTCCCTCACTGCGCATTGGTGGCAACCACAGGACCTTGTGGGTGGGGGAGGGGTGGGCAGCGTTAGGCAGGGAGACTGTCGCCGGCCCGGCTATTGCAAGGCCATGCTACACGCGCAGGAGTTCGCGGAGGCGCACACGGCGGCCAACATCGTCGACGTCCTGAAGCCACACATACAGAATTGGCTAGGCAGGGAAGTCACCATGGGATTCATGGTGACCGATGGTGGCGCAAACATCAGGGCGGCAGCAGGGCAATTGGGTGTTGAATCACGGATCTACTGTGCGGCCCATCTTCTCCACCTCGTGGTGAAAGATGCCCTGGGGCTCGGATCACAACCTGAATCCAAGATGGATGGGCAGACTCGCAACTTCCGGAAGCTCATGGTAAAATGCCGGCAGCTTGCAAGTCACTTCTCGCGCAGTCCAAAGGACAACTACGCACTGCGCGAGATGCAGGTCCGTGAAGGCGTGCCAGAGCACCGTGTGAAGGGTGATGTAGACACGCGTTGGAACTCCACTTACGCCATGCTCGAGCGTTTGGTGGAGCAAAAGAGGGCCCTCAGAGCATTTTTTCTGGAATCAGAATCCGTGGGGTCTGAGCGGCAGCTCAACCAACGTGAGTGGCAGATCATTGCTCAGACTGTGCAAGTGCTCGAGCCCTTCAAGCATTGCACAGAGATGCTCTCCTCGGACACGGCTACGCTGGCTCTGTTCACCCCCATGGCCCACAGGCTCCGTGTTAGGATGAGGACCTTTCAGCAGCAGTTCCAGGAACAGGGTGAAGATCAGACAGCCTTGACCGGCCTAGTGACGAGGCTTCTTGAAGGAGTGTCCAACCGTCTGATGCCTGTCGCTCAGGAGCCAGTCTACATGTTGGCGAGCATGTGCGACCCGCGCATCAAGGGCAGCATTGCAGAGCGTTCCAGCGAGCTTCTGCGCTGGAGAGACAAGCTGTGCCAGCGAGTTGAGCGATTGCGGGCCCAACGGGGGATTGACACTGAGGAGGTGGAGAGGGAGGAAGACTCCCTTGTCACCCATCCCACACCTTCAGCATCTTGTGCCGTCCCCCTGCAGGCCACCCCCTCGATGGCGATGGAGATGGACGTCATCGGGTGGGCAGTTGGCCCCTCCGCGGCTTTGTCTAAGCGCAGGAGACAGGACACGGGAGAAGCAATGGTAAGGGAGTACCTTTCTGAGCCCTACGAGCCACAGATGACGTGTCCGCTGACCTACTGGGCCGCGAAACAGTCAGTCTGGCCGGACCTCGCAGTCGTGGCCCAGAGGCTCCTCTCCTGCCCTCCTACGAGCGTCCAGAGTGAGCGGCTATTTTCTCATTTGGGTGAAGTTCTTCGCCCACAGCGCGCAAGCCTGGCACCCTGGCACGCTGAGCAGTTGGCATTCCTAAAGGTCAACCTGCCCTTGTTTGGCTTCCCCGACCTGGACACTGAGGAAGGATGAGGTTAGAAAAAGCGTGTTGTCGCCGCATGTCCTCGTGGACTGTGTCGGTGGGAATCTGGTGAGGCGCTCTTTCCCGATTTTTAAAAAACAAAAAAAAGGAAAAAGCATCCATTCCCCTCTGCAGACTAATTTGACCACTGACTAGCCAAAACGAGGTCTAAAGCTGTAGTCAAGACTCAAACTCCGTGTGCTCCCTCACTTCTCTAATCACCTTCTCTGTATGTTTTTTTGCATCCCGGATGAGCTCTGGTGTTTCTTTCTTCTGGCTGACATCCTGGAGGCTTCTACTGCACCCGAGCTTCATGCAAAGAAAGGTGAGACTTTATCTGGTTCATGGGCTTCCCCTTCCCGTTTTCTCCCCAAGCGTTCATGTGTCTGGTCCGGAATTCTCACTGTAGAACAGGGGTCCTCAAACTACGGCCCGAGGGCCGGATCCGGCCCTCGGAGGGCTTTTGTCCGGGCCGGAGACAGAGAAAGCCAGTCCCCCCTTGCCCACCTCCCCAGAGCTTTTCTGGGCTTCCTGGCGGCGTGCACACAGCCAGAAGCCTCCCTCCCGCCCCAATCGCCCCCTTCCCTATTCCCTCTCCAGCCCAAAACCCCTTTCCTGGGCGCACAAGGCATCTTGCCGCCTTGCGCGCCGCCCAGTCGCCCCCTTCCCCCTCTCCCTCCCACCCTCTCCAATCCAAAATCCCCTTTCCTAGGAGCACAAGGTGTCTTCCTGCATCGCACGCCGCCCAGTTGCCCCCTTCCCCCTCTCCCTCCCACCCTCTCCAATCCAAAATCCCCTTTCCTAGGAGCACAAGGTGTCTTCCTGCATCGCACGCCGCCCAGTTGCCCCCTTCCCCCTCTCCCTCCCACCCTCTCCAATCCAAAATCCCCTTTCCTAGGAGCACAAGGTGTCTTCCTGCATCGCACGCCGCCCAGTTGCCCCCTTCCCCCTCTCTCTCCCACCCTCCCCGGCCCTTGGGGGGGGGGGCTGGGAATATCTCCAGGGAGAAGAAAAAGACTTGTGGTCACTTATGCACAGGAGGTCTTGCCTTGGATTTGCCGCTCTCCAGATGCACATATTCCCCATCCAAATTCTCAGAACTCACAAGAAAGCTCTCCCCTTCCCCGGGCAGGGTTTGGAGAATTTGGATGGGGAAAATGTGCATCTGGAGAGTGGCAAATCCAAGGCAAACCCTTCAATAAGTAAATGGCCTTGGTTTTTACATGCCGACTTTCTCTACCACTAAAGGGACACTCAAATCGCCTTACAATCCTCTTCCCATACCCTCCCACAACAGACGCCCTGTGAGGCAGGTGGGGCTGAAAGAGCGCTAACAGAACTGTAACTTGCCAAAGGTCAGCCAGCTGGCTTCGTGAGTAGGGGTGGGGAAGCCAACCAGGTTCATAAGATTAGCCTCCGCTTCTCACGTGGAGGAGTGGGGAATCAAACCCGGTTCTCTAGATCAGAGTCCCCGCCCCAAACCGCCACTCTTAACCACTACGGAGGGAAGGGCTGGGCTTGTAAGGAGGATGCTTCTCCGGTGAGCCGGCTCGCGCCGCCGCCGCCACCTCCCCCGCAACAGTCTGGCCCCCAACAGTGTTTGAGGGCAGTGAACTGGCCCCCTGTTTAAAGTTTGAGGACCCCCGCTTTAGAACAACACGTAGCAGAAGGGGGACCCCTTCACGCGTAATGCTCATGAGTTGCCGTTGTAATGTTCGGGATTGGGCTGTGTGTGGAGGGAATTCAGTGTAAGAATTAGGCCTGCTGCCACTTCCGCTCTGCTCCCCACCACTGTTCCTGATTCAAGTCCAGAAGCTTTCATCACGAGTCGTTCCCCATTCTGTTTTGGCTTGAGAAAAAAAAAACCTGTCAGTGCTGAGGGACTAATTTCTGTAGAATTGTGGCTGTTTGGCAGTCTGTCTCCCTTCCTCATTTCCCCTTTTTTTTCCCCTTCGCAGGTCAGATTTTCCTTTCTGGCGTGAGCCATCCAGGAAGCCTCTACTGACACTGAGCGCCATGTAATTGAACTGTGGGACTGATCTGTCGCATGAGCTTCCACGCCTCTCATGACCCATTGGTTCTAAAGGATTAATGTTCCGGTTTTCCACACAGGCCCAAAGGCCACACAGCAAGGTGTGGGCCGCACCCATAAACGTTCTTCACGCTTATGTGGGTGGGGGGGTGGTTCCCTTAACTCGAAGGCCAGTGATGACACCTTGGGCACGCACACTGAAAAGCTCCTCCGTCTGCACGCAGCTTGTTGATGTGTCGTACCGGAGAGGGCTGCCCTGGACACAGGCGCAGTAAAACCCCTCTCCCCCGATTGCTCTGAGGCCTTCCCTTAATGGTGTAAACCTTGAGTTTTTCTTTAAAAAGGAAACATTGGGGAAATGTCTGTAACCTTATGAGTCTTCCGGAGAACACTTGTGTAATGCCAAATAATAACTTTTCCTTTATTAAAATTTGAAAATTTGAAAAAACCTCAATAAAGCAACATTTTAAACAGAACAAGTTTAAATACAAAAACATTATTGAACTTGGTGTTCTCCTCTGGCTCCCCGTGGTTCTGGTTAGCGCCGCTCCTCCTCCAGGAGCGACACGCGTTGCTCGAGGTTTTCCACTGCAGAGGGGGGGGGGGGAAACAGTGTTGACATGTCAGTTCACAACTTTAATGTGTTGAAAGGGGGGGTTGCAATGCCAGTATCAATGACTGTATGGGCAAAGCGTTGGCTGAACTGAGCCGCCACCCAAGTCACAGCGCTACTCAGGTCATAGCTCCCCAAGTAGCTTAAAATTTTCTTAGAAATAGAATACTTAGAAAGCCTTCAGGAAGAACTGTAGAGCTAGGCCCATGTTGCAGGTCATGGGTTTTTTTTTTTTTTGGGGGGGGGGTTTGGAGAAGAGAACACAGATATTTGCAGCCTGGCCGCTTCTAAGCGAGTTAAGCAATGTGGGCTTCCAATGTGGTCCCTCATACTACAGAAAAATGGTTCAAATCACTGCAAGGACTCACCGGAGGCACGCAGCTCTCTCACCAACCCCCATATTTCGCACTCTGGCCCATGACCAGGGTATCTGTAAGAGGAAAACCTTGTTCAGTAAGATCGTCCGCAGTGGGCGGCTGCCTTAATTTTCAGGTGGCGGTCAAATTGGGCAATAGTCCGTTGCAAACCTTAAGCCTTACGCAAATAAGTGATGGGAGGGCATGAGTTTGAGTGTGCCACGGCTCACCGTCTTATCAGAAGAAGTGAACACTGGCTCACGAGAGATCATCCCCTCCAACCCCCCTTTTTTGCAAGGCTTCAAGGTGCTACTGAAATCTTGGGCTTGTAAATGGATAAAAACAGTAAATTGAAGTTAGGACCAGATGATGACATTGCAACATGTTGAAGCGGCCATTCATGGTGGAAGCATGCTGTGCGGGCTAATGCTCATAGGCTCAGTGAGTCTCCGCTAACTGCAGGCCAGAACACAGTCCGAGACACAGACTGTGTATTTAAACCTGCTGGAGGGTCGGAGGGTGATGGCAAGGACACAGAAAGTGGGCCTTTGGGGAGTGTTAAATGATGGGAAAGGTGGGGATGGCAACAACTCCTGTTACGGTCCTGCCCAGCCTACACTCCATACTCACCGCTCTTGGAGGCACTGCTGAATGCCCTGTTGCCCCGCCAGGTCCATTCGGTTTTCCGCCTCTGGGGGGAGAGGGAGATAGAGAAGGAGTGTGGTTACAATAACGCAAGGCCACCCAGAAATTGCGCTATGTGCCACTCTTAGACTTACGCTCCACAAGTGTGAGTACGCGTTGAGCTGCTGCCCTCCTTGTCGAGGTGTGAAGTTGGCTGGGAACCCCTGTAAATTTACCCAATTCAAGATTTTGCCTTAAACTGTTAGGTGATGTGGTATTTTGATTGGAAATTTCAGCAGGGTGGTTATTGTTACCCTGCTGAATCCTTCCATCTTCATTCAAACACTGTGGGAGCAATTTCCAGGGGGGGGTAATTAATTGGCCGTCCCAACGGAGACCCCACCCACCGCTCAAAATACCAAGCTTTCCATTAAAGGTATGATTTCAGCATCCCGTTTCAAGAGATCAACATTCTGTGTTGACGGGGAAATGCTGAAGACATGAGAAGGGGCATTAGATGCGAGAGATCCCTAGTCCAGGGAAACATGGCACCCTGGCTTGTGCTTGAAAATTGTCCAGGAATGTGATGCCCCCAGAATAAAAATTTTAAAAAAAATTTCTACGCTTCCCCGTGGTGTCCTCATACCTGGGCCATTATACGAAGCACTGGTTTGACACATTCACCTTTCACTGTTCATAACATGCACTCACTTGTAGAGTGCAATGATTTCAGAAGGGAGAAACCAATTTTTTCTAGCTAAGCTCATCATGAAGACCAGAGCAAACATTTGACATGGACGCAGCACCCAAAAACCAGATTGTGCTGACTTTCAGAAAATTATTACAAAAGGCTTGGATGAAGCTTGGAGGAGAAGCTTGGATCCTCTCTGCCCCTGAGGCGGGGGCATAAAAAAATAAAAAAAAAATAAAACCCCTTTAATTGACTCGAATCAAGGGCCAGCAACCACGATGGGAAGAATGTAAAATTTTCTTCCTTTCTAGGCGCTGCTTGAGTGCCTGTGAAGTTGATGTGAAGGACTGCAAGAAGGTAGGAACATAATAGAATATCCTGTGCACACTTGAGATTGGGATGAGAAGGTGACACAGGGAAGGCAATGTGCAGCTGGTGTGAGGGTGCAGGGTCTGGTTTGAAGAGTGCTTGGGTTATTAATCTTCTAGGCTTTAGCTTGAGATATCACATTGGATCTCCAGCACACTTTGAAAACAGTAAGCGGTAAAGGTCCTCACATTGGCACATAATCCCAATGAATGCCCATGAACCGCAATCCCCACCCTCCTCATGCTCCACCCCTGAATCTCCAGGGAAACCCTCATCTGCACATTGGCAACCCTACCCGCAGTTTTGCAGAGATGACCGAGGTTCACCAGCATGCAGAGAAGGGGAAGTTAGAGTTGGGAATTCCCCCCCCCCAAAAAAAAGCCCTGAAAGGGAGAATGAGGGAGGGCAAGGTCATTCAATTGCATTCCATAAGCACCTTAAACCGGAAGACCAAGCAGATTTGCAGAGTGTCATGTCTTCATTGTCTTGTGATCCCCCTGCTGTGAGGGTGGGTGCTTGGACTCTTCTTGAAAGCTTAAACCCCCGAAAATAGTAAAGGGCTTTCAATGGCAAATCCATAAGTTAGAAGGAAGGTGACTCTACCTGGAAGGAACTACACGGTTACCTAAAGGTGGAATTAAAGCCTGAGGCAGGACCAGATGTTCCCATTAAAGTCTGAAAATGTACGTTGATGTCCCCTAATGTGTCATTAGGCCAACAAAACAAGCCCATCACCTAAAAACAATAGGTCTTGGTAAAGCGATTGACTCACCCCTACGAGCGGCCAGCTCTGCGCGGGCCGCATTCCGAATCTCCATCAGCCGCTCGTAGTGGGGTGGTAGCTCCCCCCCCAACAAGTCAAACATCTGGAGGGCGATGATTAGGAGGCTAAACCTCCTGTAGCAGGCGTTGGCGGTCCTCCGCGCATATCCCGCGCGAGAGAGAAGCCGCGCAACCCTGATAAACAAGGGGCGTTGGGGGAGGTCGCTGAGGGTCACGTCAAAGGCCAGCCCATGACGGACAATTATCCTCAGCATCTCCTCGACCTCAACGCCCCTCCACTGCAGGGCGCGTCTTGCTCTCCCCGCCATGTTAGCGCACGAGGTCGGACTAGTGCTGGGGCGGAGCAACGCGCGGCGTGTTGGGGTGGGGTTGGGTTGGGGAATGACGGGAGTTGCCGGGCGGGAGATTTGAAAGTCTGTGAAAACACTTCCTCAGCGGGGGAGAGGGAGAGGGAGGTGGGGGAGCAAAGATCTCTGTTCTCCCCCTCTTCCTTAACCAATATCGCTTCTCAGATTTTGGGGCGCTGGGGTTACTGACTGACAGCTGGCCTGGCTGAGCTTCCGTTTCACCCCGCCACAAGGACAATTGTCCACGGTCTAACATTATTCTGCTACTACAACTCCTTGGGTAGGTGTGTGGAACTTCTGCCTCGCCAGACGCCACAGACAGAACAGTCACGAACACCAGTCTGGACCAGAGGGTTTGGCACAAGTCGTTTAAACGGCCGGGACTCGAGTCGGGACTCCCGAGTCGGGAGCGCCGCTCGGCCCCTGACCGCGGCCGGCGATTTGACACCTGTCAAAACAATGTAGCTGTCACCTAAGCGAACGCTACCTGGTTTTCGGACTTTAGAAGAAGGTTGCGCTTTGAGTCGGACGTCCGTCTTTTGCGCGAGTGGGGGAAACACCACCACTTGGGGCGGGCAGCCTCTTCACTCAGTTTAGGCTGTCTTTAACGTGGACAGCGAGCTGGAGCGAAGCGCTAGCAGCCTGTGTGTGTGATGATCCATCGTCCCATCAAACGACTTAGGCTACCACGGACCTCATTCTCAAAAGCTGGGAAGTCGCGTGTAATGGTCTTGAATCCAGCGTAACTTTGGCCCCCGCCCCGCCCCCCTCCAAGGCTCTTTGCGACCGGGGCTTGACAAAAGCCTCCTGAGTCCGGGCGGCGGCCAAAGAACTAAGTGGAAGATATGGACGGGAGAAAACACACACGGAGGAAAAAAAAAAAGGGGGGGGCACTGGTTTCCCTTCGCAACCACTATAAGTTGTGCGATCGATGCTTATCTTTCGCGCCTCACCCCGGGCCCGGGGTGCGGTATGTGTGGATTGCATGTGTGTGGGCAACAATTTCAGAAGGGAGAAACAAACACAATATTGCAAGGTTATAAAAAGCCTGCTTTACCATGCTGATAATTTTCCTTGGGTGTTGGTAGAAACGACAGCTCACCAAGCTGAGGGTCGTCAATCGCACTAGCATATAAGCCGCTCTAAAAGGAAAGGAGGAGGGGGAGGAAACTGAACTCTCTAAGTTTCCCCCCCCCGCCCTTTTCTTCCTTTCTGTCATCCGATTTTAAAGCGGTTTTTTTTTATTATTTTAATTATGTGTATTGTGTGTGTGCAAAGGCATCACATTAATTGTAGTCCTCCTCTCAAGGGAAGGTGAGACAGCCCCGTCCCAAAGAGACTGCCCCCTCCCAAAGAGACAGCCCCAGCATTCCAAAGTCCCCTCTAGTTGGAAAGAAGGGAGCCCCCCCCCCTCCCGTCGTTTCAAGATCTATTCTTTAACAGTGAAGGTGGGGTTGTTATTGGCCAAACCCCGAGCACAAAAATTGAAAATTTTTTTTTGAGGATTAGCTCCGCTGACGGCGTGTCATCGCACCCACCGCAAAGGCGGGAGCCTCCGTGCAACGAGCGATTTCAGGCTAATGAAGGAAAGCCGTGCAATGGCGGGGGTGAAAAAAACTCTGGGAAAACCAATAGGAAAACGCCAGGGTGGGGTGCGGTAACGCTCGGGCCATCCTGGTTTTGGACGGCCCACCCACCAATGCAGGAAAGTCTCCCACCACCGCATGGTCTCCCAAAGACACCCACCCTGAGATCACAGGGACCCCTTTCCCTCGACAAACAAAAGCACCCCTGGCAGACCAGCACCTCCCGTGGTCTGAAGAACCTGTCGGCTACTGTCGCTATCTCTTTAACGGACAGCACCTTGACTGGATACCTGTCCAAACACCAGGAGCACTCAGATACCCTTCATGCCCCTGGACATAAAAATTTGCATACACCTAACCCTCTGGTGCAGACCGAGATTGCGCATTATGAGCATGAAGGGCCCTGGCCCCCTCCCCAGAGCATACCAAGGCAACTTGTAGGAAATGTTGTAAATGTTGCTGTGTTTGTGATTCTATCTTTTACCAGTATAGGAGAGGCCCCCCCCCGAGAAGGCGATTCCTGCCCCTGTGGAATCGCCCTGTCAGGAAGAGACCTCAAGGTCGTGGTTACATAGTTAGCCCGCTCAGTGGGCTGACTATCCAAAACCAGAAAGGCCCGAGCGCAATCCAAGAGACCCTCACGGGTCTAGTGGGAGGACCGCATTTACTGGTGGGTGCGAGGACATGCCACCAGGGAGAATTAGCTCACAGCTAATGGAGTGCACCTCGGTCTGACTTGGTGCCCTAGCCCCGGTTACCTTCTGCAGACTGTGTCCACTGTCCAACTAAACCTCTCGTCCAATTCTTTTTTCTCATATGAGTAAGAATAAGAAACCAGGAAGCCTCACATGCACATGGGTATAGGAATGTTATTAAAAATGCTTTATTAATGGAAGTGTAAATTTATTGTGTACCAGGATGCCTCTCTCTCGCCATATGCAAATGCCTCTCCTCCCCCAAAAAACGCCTCCCGGCTCAAACGTGATATCCCTAAAGGAAGGTCCGCAGCTCAAAAGGCCGCGAGAACAGGGAGGATTTACACACCTCCCCTTACGGAGAAGTCCGAGAAAGGCCGATCTCTGCCGAAGTGACTGCACCACCCTGCCCCTCTCCCTCATCTGTTAAGTCTGTTCTTTGACCTTAATAGGCGGGACTACCATTTCTCGGCTTGCCCCTTTGGAAAAATTGGCTGGGAAGTGGGAACAGTCAGGATCAGGAAATTGATGGCATTTTCACTATGGTGCTCGCGGGAATGGAACTGCCAGATCTGGCCTTTGCCCTGGAAGCCCAGGCGAGTTATCGTCAGGCCGGTTTTGGACCACCAGCCCACGGCCAGCACTAGGCCGGCTCGGTAAAGAGTAGGGGCTAGAAAGTCGTCCGGATCAAGGGCACCTGTAGACGCACCGAACATGGCGACCGACAAAAAATTGCAAGCAGCCCACACTAAGGAGGTCAGAGACAGACCCAATCCCCCGCACATGCCCCTGCAGGTCTCCAAACGGAGCACCTGATATGTAGCCGCACTAGGAGTCCCCTCCCCACCACACAGCCACAGGTGCCCCAGCATGCCAGTATGCTCGCCAATTTGCATACGACAGCCCCTCCAGTCCTAAGACAGTAATTGTGCATAAATGTCTCACTGCATGTGTTGTTGTTTGTGTATTTTGTTTGATCTATCTTTTACCAAGTATATGGAGGCCCTTCCCGAGGACGCGATTCCAGCCTGACCAAATGGAATCGCGTCGTTAGTCAGAGCCTCGAAGGTTCGCCCGGATTTACCCGCACGGCGGGATCATCCGGTCCGAAACCAGAATGGCGCGAGTGTAAGCCAACGAGGTCACCTTTGGTGACTCGCCGGATAGGCGCCACCCCCGAGAGCTCCCATAGTGAAAACTGCGCAAGCGCACGTCCTCATGATTGATGAATGGCTACGCAAGGCGAGGGCATCAGTAGATCAGCCCTAAAAGGATACAGTGGGCACAAAACCAGTGCACAGGCAGGGTTCCCCCCCGGAATCCAGGACAAAGAGACCCCTTGATGACAGGCGGAGGTGCCAGAGTGAAATGATATAGTAATCTAATTGTGCCCCGAGCATGTCCATGGATCCAACCAGATTGCCTTGCAAGGCAGTATGTAAATCACCCCACGCCCCCTTAGCCAGGCCATCCCATTACCAACCCCCGAGACAGGCCAGGCCACAAAGAGTGCTACCGAAGAAGCCCGAAGATAGCCGAGCCCAGCCGATTGCCAACGGAAGAGGCAAGGAAGTCTTTTTGTTAGGCCCCCTCCCCCTTACTGTGGGGAGGAGCGAATTGCGCTAAATGTGTACATCACCCTTCTGCTAGGAGGGGAACGAGATTTTCTGCTGAACAAATAAACCAGAGGCATGTCGTCTTCCTACTTTTTTCTTTTATTATTTGTAACTTTAAAAAGGGTAAAAAATCTTTCCTTCTAAATTTTAAAATCTTGCAGCCCCGCGTAAGGTTTTTTCTTTGTATCCTATGCACACTGTTATGAGTCCATGTATATTACTGTAGTCTGTTACTGTAGCCAACAAAGTTGACTTAAGAAAAAAAGGAATGTTTTATTTGGTATTGTTAAATTAACCGGATGCTTTGACTTATGCACCCATGCATCCGCCACGGAATAAGCTCTAAAATGTAACCATGCACACTTCTTGAGAGGTTGTTGTCCAACTTCCCTAGCCGGCCCACGTTTTTAATCTAAGATTTTAGTATAGTACAAACGGTCATCCCAAAACACCATTGGCCAACACAACCCCACCCCGTTGTCCCCAAGCAAGACTTCAATCAATACGTGTTAAGTGTGCCGGCATGTCAGACGTTGTCTTCAGGCGGCAAGGAGGGGAAATGATAGCATACTGGCCTGCCTAAATCTCCAGGACTGGACCTGGCAACCCGGTATGAAAAAGCACTGCTTTCCAGCCGCGCGCCCGCCTCAAACGCTACTGTGAGTGAAGTCGCGGCGGGCGCGGCTTTTTTGAAACTGACACACAGCCGCTCTCACCAGCCCGGTCCGTCATCAGGATGGAACAAGACGAAGACGCCAAGCCAAGGGCCGTTTCTTGTGAGACTGAGAGGAGCCAGGTTCCAGTAAAACCTCCGTTCCAGTAGCAGCCATTTCGCAGACAGCTCAGCTGACGTGACACAACCACACGTACTACTCAATGCGAGCTGCTCCCCCTCCCAACTTCCTCCGATGCTCAATGGGTCGTTGCACTGCAGTAATTCTGTCTGTGTCGCCACAGACAGAACTGTCACGATTCTCACGAACACCGGTCTGGACTAGACCAGAGGGTTTGGCACATGTCAATTTCATGGCCGGGAGCACTCGGTCTCTGACCGCGGCCGTCGATTTGACAGCTGTCAAACACTTGCCTTCTTCACCTAAGCGAATGCTGCCTGGTTTTCTGACTAACACAGAAGGTTGCGCTTTGAGTTGGACGTCCGACTTTTGCGGGGGGGGGGAATCACCTTGCAGTGATGTTTCAGAAGCCCCCACACTTGGGGCGGGCGGGCAGCTTCTTGACTCAGGCTGTCCGTAACGTCGTGGACAGCTGAGCTGGAGCGCAGCGCTTGCAGCCTGTGTGTGGATCCATTCCATCGTCCCATCAAACGGCTTAGGCAACCACGGACCTCATTCTCAAATGCCGGGGAAGTCGCGTGTAATGGTCTTGAATCCAGCGTTACTGTCTTCCGCCCCCGACCCCCGGCTACAACCTTTGCAACCGGGGCTTGAAGCCGCCGGGCGGCGGCCAAAAAACAAAGTGGGAGTGGGAGATTATAGACGGGGGAGAAAACACACACACAGAGAGAAAAAAGGAAGGGGGGCCAATAATTTCCCTTCAAGTTCAACCACTTTTAGTCGTGCGGTGCGATCATGCGATGCTTATCTTTCGCGCCTCACCCCGGGCCCGGGATGCAGTATGTGGATTGCGTGTGTGGGCTCTCAAAGTCCAATGTGTACAGTGATTTGTGCAAACTTGAAAATGCAGCTGCTGAGCAGCCGAGTAACTTGAATCACGGACCGTCTATGCTTTGCGATGGGCAGTGGGGGGGGGGGTTCCTTCCCGGATCCATAATCTCGACTCCCTGGGAACCCATCGTTACCAAACTTGGCGTGCCTTTCATTTAGGGTCAAAATCAGCCATGCTCAAGGTCTTGGACGTCCCGCTCAAAATATGCCCCTCCCCACGCAGCCGCGAGCCGCCGACCGAGATGTTCTTATTCGGCCGAATTTTTCTCCGAACTTTGAATTCCGGCCGAATTGAACGGATCCGAAGCGGGGGAGTTCGGAATTCGGCACGTACCGAACCCAGAAGGGCCGGATTCGGCCGAATCCGAACTGTACCGAATTTTTTTTTTTTTGACAGCCCTACTGGCAACCCTAGTCATAGGCAAAGATAATACAGCCACCGTGTGTGTGTGTGTGTGTTTATTTATTTATTTATTTTATTCAATTTGTACCCCACCCTTTCCCAATCCAAGTTGGGCTCACAACGACAATGTTGAGGGGGAGAGAAATCATCCATAGAAGCCACGGAAACTGGTCTAATTTACACCGATTTCTCAGGCCGACAGCAAAGAGAGAGGAAAGGTAAAGCACAGCACAGTTGTTGCTTTTTTAAAAAACAGGTGAGGTTGTTCAAAGTGAGAGGGTAAAATTCCATCCATAAATCTCTAAAATTGTCAATGGAAACTGGATGGGCGCACTCCGGTATTTCCGAATCTATCTAGTTTTACTCTTGCTTTCCCCAGGAGGTATAATTTAAGTGACGGTATATCTTGGAATGGATTTGTTTTTATATATAAGAGGAGGTTTCACAAATGTCTGTGTCATTTCCCCCCCTAAATAATTCACTGCATTTACGAAAAAACGTTTTGCAGGATTTAAAGAAGGCAACTGAGGGGAATGAGATACTCCCCCCCCCAGATACCAGATGAGATACCCCCCAGGAACCAGGGTTGGCTTTTCTGCCTCCTTGTTGGTGCTCGATGATAGAAACTCCTAAGCAGCGAAGAACTGGTAACATGATAAGCTGAATTTATAAGCAGTACCCTGTTAAGGACGGAGCCAGTCTTTCAGCTACATGGTCCTGATTTGAAGCTTGCCGTTCCCAAAACTAATGCACTAATGCCTGCTCTGGAGGGAAGGCAGCATAGTATAGCCCGAACTCATCAGATCTTGGAAGCTAAGCAGGGTCAACAAATGAAACTATCTTTCCATAAAACAAAAAAAGTCACCAACAGCCATTCACATTATTATTGTTGTTGTTGTTGTTGTTGTTGTTGTTGTTGTTGTTGTTATTTTGCCATCAAGTCACAGATGATTTATGGAAACACAAGAAGATGATGATGAAGAAGAGTTGTTTTTTTTATATGCGACTTTCTCCACCATTTAAGGAAGGATCAAATCGGCTTACAGGTGTTTATATGCAACTTTCTCTACCATTTAAGGAAGAATCAAACCGGCTTACAATTGCCTTGCCGTCCCCTCCCCACAACAGACACCCTGTGAGGTAGGTGAGGCTGAGAGGGTGTGACTAGCCCAAGGTCACCCAGCTGGCTTTGTGTGTAGGAGCGGGGAAACAAATCCTGTTCACCAGATTAGCCTCCACAGCTCATGTGAAGGAGCTGGGAATCAAATCCGGTTCTCCAGATCAGACTCCACCGCTCCAAACCACCGCTCTTAACCACTACAGGCAACCCCATAAGGCAACCCCATGAGGCAAGAGACGTTCAGAGGTGGTTTGCCATTGCCTGCCTTTACATCATGCCCCTGGTATTCATTGGAGGTCTCCCATCCAAATACTTGCCAGGGTCGAGGCTGAGAGTGTGTGACTGGCCCAAGGTCACCCAGCAAGCTTTCATGGTAGAGTGGGGATTTGAACCTGTGTAAAGATAGGGGGCTCGGCCCCATCCATGTTGAACACATGTACACATGAAGCTGCCTTATACTGAATCAGACCCTTGGTCCATCAAAGTCAGTATTGTCTACTCAGGCCGGCAGCGAGTCTCCAGGGTCTCAGGCAGAGGTCTTTCGCATCACCTCCTTGCCTAGTCCCTTTAACTGGAGATGCCGGGAATTGAACCTGGGACCTTCTACATGCCAAGCAGATGCTCTACCACTGAGCCACAGCTCACCTCCTTGTGGACCCTGATGGGGTGGAAAGGGGACATAACATTTTTAAAATAAAGAAAGAAAATAAAACTCTAGTAAGGGTGAGGTCAGAGGTGACGGGAAAGAATTCTGAGAACCTGGAGAGCTGCTGCAAGTCTGAGCAAACAATACTGACTTTGATGGACCAAGGGTCTGATTCAATATTGTGGGTATGTTTAGGGCTGTCAAAAAAAAAAAAATTCGGTACAGTTCGGTTTCGGCCAAATTTGGCCCTTGTGGCTTCGGTACGTGCTGAAGTCCGAACTCCCCCACTTCGGATCCGTTCAATTCGGCGGGAATTCAAAGTTCGGAAAAAAAAATTCGGCCGAATAAAGCCATTAAAAACACAACCGCGCCTTTCCGCGGCTCGGGGGGGGGCATTTTTGGGCTTAGAGGTCCCAAACTTTCAGCAGAGCTTCAAAGGACGTATATTGAAAGACTCCCCGAGTTTTGTAAAGATTGGGTCAGGGGGGGCTGAGATATGGGCCCTGAAAGGGGTCCCCCCCACCCTTAATGTGTATCTCAGCAGAGCTTGCCACCCATGCACAAAGC
This sequence comes from Euleptes europaea, assembly GCF_029931775.1. Lineage (NCBI taxonomy): Eukaryota > Metazoa > Chordata > Lepidosauria > Squamata > Sphaerodactylidae > Euleptes > Euleptes europaea. The sequence goes on along the minus strand of NC_079327.1, from coordinate 5,462,977 downwards.
TCCCGGCCCGACAAACAGCTGATGAGAGCAAGGGCGGGGGCAGGTGCTAAGAACTTTGCAAAGCAACACAACTGAAAAGCAACACCTTTGCAAACATGCAAAGGGCGGGGCAGGTGTGAAGAATTTTGCAAAACAATACAACTGCAAAGCAACACAAGCACGCAATGCAACACCTTTGCAACAGTGCAAAGCAACACCTGACACCTGGGAGTTTGCAAACCATGGAAAGGGACAGAGGCAGCTAGCCATGCATAATGAGCAGGAGGGGGTGGAATTTCTCCTTTTGCATTGGACTTGGGACCAGGCAGATGCATTCTTTAAGTCACCATTTGAAAACCAGTTTTGAGCAAGCATCAAAATAACCTAACTGATCTTATGAATGAGGAAAAACTGGAAGAATAAAAATGAAGCCCCCCCTCAAACCAGGGAGAGAGAGACTGGAGGGGGAACACACACCCCAGGCAGAACCGGCAAAAGCCCCCTTTGGCTCCCCCCCACACCCACAGAAACTGCTCCCTCCCCACACACACACACAGACTCTGCTTTCCCCCCACACACACACACAGAAAAGAAAAATTATAGATTAAAGCCCCCAAAGGGGTCTTACTGTGGCTGTCTTCTGTTCCAGCAGGAGGGGCTGGGAGGCTGGGTAATCCAATATGATTCCATTTGTATCCAATATAAGATCCATATGTATGCATCTCTCGAGGGTGATCCATTCATCCCAATAGGGAAAAGGGGAAAGCCCATATCTCGGGGGGCCCTGACCCAATGTTTACAAAACTTGGGTGGTCTCTTAAAAAGCCTTGACTGAAGCTCCGCTGAAAGTCTGGGGTCGGCACACCCAAAAATGCGCCCCCTGCAGCCACGGAAAGAGAAAAGGGGGGGAGCCGATATTTCAGCCCCCACTGAACCCATCTTTACAAAACTTGGGTGGTCTCTTAAGAGGGATTCTCTGAAGCTATGATAAAAGTTTGGGGGCTGAACCCCCAAAAAAGCGCCCCCTGCAGCCACGAAAATGGAAAAGGGGGGAGAGGAAAAAGGGGTGGAGCCCATATCTCAGGGGCCCCTGACCCAATGTTTACAAAACTTGGGGGGTATCTTAAGAAGCCTTGTCTGATGCTCCGCTGAAAGTTTGGGGTCGGCACACCCAAAAATGCGCCCTCTGCAGCCATAGAAAGAAAAAGGGGGGAGCCCATATCTCGGGACCCCCTGACCCAATGTTTACAAAACTTGGGTGGTCTCTTAAGAAAACCTGTCTGAATATCCCCTGAAAGTTTGGGGTCGGTACCCCAAAAAATGCGCCCCCTGCAGCCACGGAAAGGAGCGAATGTGCACAAGCACCCCCTCACACACACATGAGGATTTCCCTCTCTCTCTCTCTTTCCCCGGCCGGCCGCACATCAGCTGATTCCTCCAGTACTCAATCCTGACTGATTGGCCAGAAGAAGACCCAGCTTGGCCACCGATTGGCCGGGGGAGGAGAATGCTGCTTACTGAAGGTTATGCTGCTTACTGAGGGCCCCGAATTGGCCGAATTTATTCGCGAACTCCCGAACTCGCTGAATTCGGCCCCCCCGGTTGCCCGCCAGTTTTGAGTTCGGTTCCTCCCGAACTAAAAAACGCCAAATCAAGGGAAATTCGGCTGATTTTCAGTTCGGGCCGAACCGAATTGACAGCCCTAGGTATGTTTGTGTGAAGTGCCGTCAAGTCGCAGCTGACTTATGGCGACCCCTTTTTGGGGTTTTCATGGCAAGAGACTAACAGAGGTGGTTTGCCAGTGCCTTCCTCTGCACAGCAACCCTGGTATTCCTTGGTGGTCTTCCATCCAAATACTAACCAGGGCTGACCCTGCTTAGCTTCTGAGATCTGATGAGATCAGGCTAGCCTGGGCCATCCAGGTCAGGGCGATTCAGTACTAGGCAGCTTCATGTGTTTAAGGAAGTGAAGGAAGAATTGGAGAGGGCAAAATTCTTGGTTACCAGCCTGAGGCTCCAACTTGAAACACAAATTTCTTGCCCTTTGCTGTTGACATTGCCTGTTAACCAATATAATCATCAACAGTCACTTCGGGTTAGTTGGAAAGTAACCGAACAAAGGTAAATGGAATATAGAATAACTGGAAAAAAAATTCCATCAGCTTCAGGCTAGCTTCGCACTCAATGAACAGAGAAAATATTGAAAGCCTCGTTTCAATTTGTTGTATGCTTGTAAACCTCATCTTCCACCTTTTTTCTCCCTAAGGGTTGACCGCTAATGGAGGATTTACTTGTTGTTTTTAGCCGCGTTGCCGTATGGAGTTTCATGAAACATTAATAGGAACATAGAAAAGTTGAACCGTGGCTATCTTTCAGAGAACGGTCAGAAGAAGAAGAAAAAAAACACACACACACTCAGAAGTGTATTGATTTGCTTTGTTTAAATAAAAACCAGGGGATAAAAACATGTATACGTGTTTCTGATCAATTTGGAACCAGAACGCTTTTGTAGATTGGCTGTGCAGATTTTTTGTTGAAAAAATGCTGATTTGGCTGCAGTTGCCGCCACAGCGCAAGAATCTTCAGTGTGAGACTGAAGTTAAGCTGCGGTGATCGTTTTGTGGCTGGCTCCGCCTCTTCAGGTAGCCATTTTGTGGCAGCCGTTCTTTTTATATATATATATATAAATTTTATTGGTTTTTATAATAGAAATTTTCCATAACAATCAAGAACAAATAAACATTACACAGAAAAAGAAAAAACAAGGGAAATTTCTCAGACTTCCCCACCACCTCTATCCGCCTCTTAATAAAATATTGTTATCCCAACGTGATATGTTCTGATCTTAATTATTCTTAAACCCATTTAAAATTCATTTAACTTTCATATAACATACTCTGTTAATATAAATGGTTATAGCTCTTAACATTAAAAGTGTCATCTAGATCAGATTGAAAAATATGCTTGCATTTTTCCCAGTTTTAATTCATGTTCACAATATTTAATTAGGGCTGTCAAAAAAAAAAAAAATTCGGTACAGTTCGGATACGGCCGAATTTGGCCCTTGTGGGTTCGGTACGTGCCGAAGTCCGAACTCCCCCACTTCGGATCCGTTCAATTCGGCGGGAATTCAAAGTTCGGGAAAAAAATTCGGCCGAATAAAGCCATTAAAAACACAACCGCGCCTTTCTGCGGCTCTGGGGGGGGCATTTTTGGGCTTAAAGGTCCCAAACTTTCAGCAGAGCTTCAAAGGACGTATATTGAAAGACTCCCCAAGTTTTGTAAAGATTGGGTCAGGGGGGGCTGAGATATGGGCCCTGAAAGGGGTCCCCCCCACCCTTAATGTGGATCTCTCCGCAGAGCTTGCCGCCCACGCACAAAGCTCCCGGCCCGACAAACAGCTGATGAGAGCAAGGGCGGGGCAGGTGCTAAGAACTTTGCAAAGCAACACAACTGCAGAGCAACCCCTTTGCAAATATGCAAACGGCGGGGCAGGTGTGAAGAATTTTGCAAAACAATACAACTGCAAAGCAACACAAGCACGCAATGCAAAACCTTTGCAACAGTGCATAGCAACACCTGACACCTGGGAGTTTGCATACCATGGAAAGGGACAGAGGCAGCTAGCTATGCATAATGAGCAGGAGGGGGTGGAATGTCTCCTTTTGCATTGGACTTGGGACCAGGCAGATGCATTCTTTAAGTCACCATTTGAAAACCAGTTTTGAGCAAGCATCAATAACCTAACTGATCTTATGAATGAGGAAAAACCTGAAGAATAAAAATGAAGCCCCCCCCTCAAACCAGGGAGAGAGAGACTGGAGGGGGAACACACACCCCAGGCAGAACCGGCAAAAGCCCCCTTTGGCTTCCCCCCACCCACAGAAACTGCTCCCTCCCCACACACACACACAGACTCTGCTTTCCCCCCCACACACACACAGAAAAGAAAAAATATAGATTAAAGCCCCCAAAGGGGTCTTACTGTGGCTGTCTTCTGTTCCAGCAGGAGGGGCTGGGAGGCTGGGTAATCCAATATGATTCCATTTGTATCCAATATAAGATCCATATGTATGCATCTCTCGAGGGTGATCCATTCATCCCAATAGGGGAAAGGGGAAAGCCCATATCTCGGGGGGCCCTGACCCAATGTTTACAAAACTTGGGTGGTCTCTTTAAAAGCCTTGACTGAAGCTCCGCCGAAAGTCTGGGATCGGCACACCCAAAAATGCGCCCCCTGCAGCCATGGAAAGAGAAAAGGGGGGGGAGCCAATATTTCAGCCCCCACTGAACCCATCTTTACAAAACTTGGGTGGTCTCTTAAGAGGGATTCTCTGAAGCTATGACAAAAGTTTGGGGGCTGAACCCCCAAAAAAGCGCCCCCTGCAGCCACGAAAATGGAAAAGGGGGGAGAGGAAAAAGGGGTGGAGCCCATATCTCGGGGGCCCCTGACCCAATGTTTACAAAACTTGGGGGGTATCTTAAGAAGCCTAGTCTGATGCTCCGCTGAAAGTTTGGGGTCGGCACACCCAAAAATGCGCCCTCTGCAGCCATGGAAAGAAAAAAGGGGGGAGCCCATATCTCGGGGACCCCTGACCCAATTTTTACAAAACTTGGGTGGTCTCTTAAAAAAACCTGTCTGAATATCCCCTGAAAGTTTGGGGTCGGTACCCCAAAAAATGCGCCCCCTGCAGCCATGGAAAGGAGCGAATGTGCACAAGCACCCCCTCACACACACATGAGGATTTCCCTCTCTCTCTCTCTTTCCCCGGCCGGCCGCACATCAGCTGATTCCTCCAGCACTCAATCCTGACTGATTGGCCAGAAGAAGACCCAGCTTGGCCACCGATTGGCCGGGGGAGGAGAATGCTGCTTACTGACGGTTATGCTGCTTACTGACGGCCGAATTGGCCGAATTTATTCGCCGAACTCCCGAACTCGCTGAATTCGGCCCCCCCGGTTGCCCGCCAGTTTTGAGTTCGGATCCGTCCGAACTAAAAACCGCCGAATCAAGGGAAATTCGGCTGATTTTCAGTTCGGGCCGAACCGAATTGACAGCCCTATATTTCATCCAAGCCTCCCATTCCCCCATAAATTGAGCATTGTCTTTTTGGTTTAAAGTAGCTGTAAGTTTTGCCATTTCCACCAGTTCAAACATTTTCATAATCCAGTCTTTTTTCCCAGGAATATCTGCCCCTTTCCATTTTGCTGCATAAAGCAGTCTTGCAGCTGTTGTAGCATAAATCAAGAAATTTCTTTGCATTGACAAGTCATCAGGTATCATACTTAATAGCATCATTTCTGGTGTTTTGGGTATATTTTTTTGTAGTATCAGTCTTAGTTCATTGTAAATCACATCCCAAAAATCTTTAGCTTTGTCACAGGTCCACCACATATGGTAAAAGGAACCAACTTCCTTATTACATTTCCAACATTTAGGGGACGTCATTTTGTAAATCCTTGCAATTTTCTTGGGTGTTAAATGCCATCTATACATCATTTTGTAGATGTTTTCCCGAACTGACTGGGCATTTATTCCTTTCAGGTCTTTTGACCATAGTCTTTCCCATTTATTTAAAGCAATATCATGTCCCACATTTTGAGCCCAATCAATCATTGTTGGTTTAATTGTCTCCTGCTCACAGTATATTGTTAAAAGAAGATTATACATTTTAGATATCAGTTTAGTATCAGTAACAACTTATGAAAAGGCGATTTCTCTTTAGAAAATCCATTTTTCAAGTCTTGTGTAAAAACTGATTTAATCTGACAATATTGAAGCCATTGTAAATCTTCTTTAAGTAACTGAAAGTCTTTTAGTGAACATTTTTTCCCTTCCCAGTTGATTAAATCCTGATAGATAATAAATTTATCCGGTCTAAGTGGGCGTAATGTCAACATTTCTTGGGGTGATATCCACGTCGGTGTTGCTGGTTCAAAAATATGTTTATATCTCATCCAAGTACGAAGTAAAGCGGACCTGATTATATGATTATGAAATGATGCATGTATCTTAATTTTATCGTACCATAAATAGCCATGCCATCCACTTATGTTGTTAAAACCTGTGCCCCCCACCCCCATGCCAAAGGTGCCAGGAGACTCAAAAAAGGTTAGAGACTCCTGGACTGGCATGTTTGCCCTCTAAAAATAATCTTGTCTTTCTCGTGTACACTTCTACCTCTCCCTAGGTGTTCCCAACCTCACTCTTATTTGGGTGGCCAGGTCCTTCTTTGCAACCGGTGGGAGGTTTTGGGGGTGGGTCCTGAGGAGGGGAGGGATTTCAGTGCCATAGGATCCAATTGCCAAAGCGGCCATTTTCTCCAGGGGAACTGATCTCTGTCGGCTGGGGATCAGTTGTAATAGCAGGAGATCTCCAGCTAGTACCTGGTGTTTGTTGAACTTACCTGGAGCCGCCTTGGCCATTGGAACGTGGTACATTTGAGGATGTTATCCCTGTGCAATTATTATTCATTGGAGTGAAATTATTCTGCTGATGAAGCCTCCTGTGAAACATGGATATCGATCTAGACGACATGTCCTTATATCCTCTTCTCAGCTGTCAAGCGTGGACTATAATCACTTACCTGTAGCATTGCAATACTATATAATATTAAGGATACTTACCTAAACAGAAGAACCAATTGGATTAATTGTGTACTTTTGTACTTTGGACTTTGCTTTTGTAAATATTGTATATATGTTTCTTCTTTGTATGCTAAGTATTCACTTATCACCTTGCACTTTATTATAGTTGTATTGCATTGATATTGTGTGCTGGTTTTGTTTTCCCAACAGTACCTGGAAGTTGGCAACCCTACTCTTTATCCTTCAGCACAACCTCCTGCTAACTTGAGGAAACAAAAGGCCCCAATCTGATGAGGATCAAAGACCAAATGGCGCGTTCCCTTCTCCACGACATCGGCATTTGAGCTTTTGCTGCTTATTTTGCAGATTTCTGAGCAAAACCGTAGAATCAAAATGTTAAATGGTCTCGAACAAAAGATGTTTAAGCTTTTTTGTGTATTTGAGAGGGAGAAACTATGCGATATTCTTTCTGAGCAGAACTACTCCAAATGTAATTGAAGCCGGGGTGTAATTATAATCAGACTTGTGGATCCACCACATTAGTGCAATAAAATCCTCCCAGTGGAAATGTTAACTGTGTAGTAATTACAAAATGAAAGGCCCTGGCTGTAAAACAGTCGTAGAAGCAGAACATGTCTGGATGAAACAGGTTTGAAGCCGGCAAAGGAGGGGAATCTTTTAATGAGGAATCGACACACTAGAAAGACGCATACATCATTTGCGGTGTGAATAAAACAACCGATGGGGAATAATAATAATAATAAATAGGGTTCCCTGTTGCAAAGGGCAGGGCACACTTATTCCATGTGCCAGGAAGTGAGGAAGCAGATGGCATTCTGGGCTGGCATTCTCCGCTCTCCCCCACCTGTTCATTTATGCTTCCAACAAAACATTTTCACATTGGTCAGCTTGATACAAACACTGTTGCATACTGAATGCTTTCTTTTGTGCATTTGCTCAATGGCTTGTCAGCATGAAAGCCAGTGTGGTGTGGTGGTTAAGAGCAGTGGTTTGGAGCGGTGGACTCTGATCTGGAGAACTGGGTTTGATTCCCCCACTCCTCCACATGAGTGGTGGAGGCTACTCTGGGGAACTGGATTTGTTTCCCCACTCCTACACATGAAGCCAGCTGGGTGACTTTGGGCTAGTCACAGCTCTCTCAGCCCCACTTACCTCACAGGGTTTCTGTTGTGGGAAGGTGATTGTAAGCCGGTTTGATTCTTCCTTAAGTGGTAAAGTCAGCATATAAAAACCAATTCTTCTTCTTCTTGTCATCCATTTCATCCAGCATCCTGTCTCACACTGCTGCCAATCTGGAGGGCCAACAGCAGGCCAAGACCTTCCCATGATACTGCCTCCTAGCATCAGTATCACACATTATCAATCAAATGCTCTTGGCCACTTAATACCTTAATGCCAGCTATCACATACAGTCAAATACTGAATAATATTATGTGCCAACCATCAAACTTTGTTAGATATCAATACCATTCAACGCCAACTATCAGATATTTGAAATCAAATATAAGTAGGGTTATCAACCTCCAGATACTAGCTGGAGATCTCCCGCTATTACAACTGATCTCCAGCTGATAGAGATTAATTCCCCTGCAGAAAATGGCCGCTTGGACAATTGGACTCTATGACATTGCAGTCCCTCCCCTCTCCAAACCCGCCCTGCTCAGGCTCTGCCCCAAAAATCTCCAGGTATTTCCCAACCCGGAGCTGGCAGCCCTAAATATAAGGCCTCAATATACAGATAGCAAATATTCAACAGAGATTTATCAGATATTTGACCTGTCAGGCTATTTGGAGTATAAAAAGTCACAGAAATTTTTGAGGCAAATATTTGGGCACAGTTTCATTTCAGCTACTCAAGGTAAAAGAATATGCACACACTGACATTGCTATCACTATGCCATTGCTATGGAAAATACAGAAGTAGTTGTTTGTTTGTTTTTTAGGGTTGCCAGCTCCAGGATGGGAAAGATTGGAGATTTTGGGGACAGAGCCTGGGGAGGGGAGGGGCTTCAATGCCCTACAGTCCAATTGCCAAAGCGGCCATTTTCTCCAGGTGAACTGATCTCTATTGGCTGGAGAGCAGCTGCAAGAGCAGGAGCTCTCCAGCTAGTACCCGGAGGTTGGCAACCCTATTTGTTTTTCATGTTACATTTTAAGTATAGTAGCCATGGTTTGAAATCTGTCATAGAAAATCAGGAAGAGTGCGCGGAAACCACTCCGACCACATTAAAGTATTATATTAGTATCTCTTCACTGTGCATTTTATCTGCACAGCCCAGTTCATCTCGTTGCCCAGACGAAACCCACATTAGACAGAGTAAACCGTTCTTCCCCGTAGTGGTGGGTAATAAAGGGTCATTTGGGGACCCATAATAATCTAATGAGCTAGCAAAAAATCACATAAGTAATGCTTTATTCTCCTAGCACCCTCTGATTATAATTATTATTATTTTACAATGGCATTTGTGCCTGAGCTACAGAGGCAGCTCTGCATGACAGATCTGCAAAGCTGTGAATCCTGGGCTTATTTCCTCCAAGCTGTCTTCATTCTCCCGGACGCAAGAATGTCAATATCTCTGTGAAGTATTTAAGACTTTTGTTATTGTCACACTTCATTAGGGCATGGAGTGGAACCGCGGCCTAATTATTTTAATGAATTCCACCATGCCTTTCTCTGTATCGGAACTGGTTTCCTTTGACTTGACTTGTAGCTGATGGTTACACAGGGGGATAATTCTGGAGCCCCTCTGAACAGACGGCTGTTCCCGATAAAAAAGGATTTCACAAGATGTGCAGAATGCTTGACAGAAGTAAGAATTGTTTTGATTTGTGTCCCTAACATCACTTCACAATCAAATAATGTGTTCTGAACAGTGGAATTCCCCATTTTATTCAGATTCACCGATGTCACATGACAGAACTCCTTGCTGTTCTTGTTGGACATCTTGAATCCCTTGGGAGGAGGGTTGCCAGGTCCCTCTTTGGCACCAGTGGGAGGTTTTTGGGGGCGGAGCCTGAGGAGGGCGGGGTTTGGGGAGGGGAGGGACTTCAATGCTACAGAGTCCAATGGCCAAAGTGGCCATTTTCTCCAGGGAAACTGATCTCTATCGGCTGGAGATCAGTTGTAATAGCAGGAGATCTCCAGCTGCCATGTGGAGGCTAATAGCCTTCCGTTTGAATACTACGTGTAAATACACTGAGCAATGTGATAGATATTCATCCATTGTGACTAATTCCCGATAGTCAAAGTGATTGCAAAATGGGATTCATACCGGGTTCCCATCTCGGGGATGCTTCTGTTTGATCACAGTCTCCGTTCCAGTCGCTGTTGGGCGTCTTAGACTCCACTCTGATCCGCAGCTCGGGTAGATGTTCTACACCCGGAGCGGAACAACACTTACCTCGCCTTGAGCATTTCATCAGGAGTGTGGACTCATTTTCGGGACTTTGTGTTCTGTTATCGTGACTTTTGTTATTGTGCATTGTACATTTGTGTTTCATTGCCTTTTGTGATACATTGCCTTTTGGTATTTATTATATATCCAGTTAGCCATCAGTGCTGTCCTTGCTTTTCTTACAGCCATGTGGAGGTTGGCAATCCTACTTGAGAGTATGCTTTGACCATACATTTGCAGACATATGGTCATTGTAGAACAAAATGACATTTGTGTGCATCCTCACAACTGATTTCCTAGAAAAGGGATTGCCAACCTTTTTGAGCCTGCGAGTGCCTTTGGAATTCTGACAGAGAATGGTGGGTGCAGCCACAAGATGGCTGCTGGGGGCGGTGAAGCCAGCCACAAAAAGCTGGTGAAGCCAGCTTACCTTCAATTCATACAGTAGAGATCCTGGTGCTGTGGAGGTAGCTTCTGCCAAAGCAACATTTTAAAAAAATCTGCACAGCCTATCAGAAGCCTTGCTGGGCAAAAGCCCCACATGGCACTTTCTCAAAACACCTGTTGGCCACCAGAAAAAGTGTCTCCAGGGAACATAGCGCCCACAGGTACCAGGTTGGGGACCCTTGTTCTTGGCTCTCATGGCCCTTTCTTACATGCCTAGGGCAGGGGTCTCAAAACTGCGGCTCCAGAGCCGCATGCGGCTCTTTGGCCCGTTGAGTGCGGCTCTCCGAACTTGGTTCGGAGCCCCTGCTCTTGCGCCCGCTCGCGCCGGCAGCCAGGCTGCGGAGCCGGCACGCCTGAGAGAGAGAGAGCGCGGGTGAGCGGGTGCACTGTCTCTCCCCCCCCCCGCCATGGAGAATGGCCGGGTCCCCCTTTCCCTTGCCCTCAATGGTTGGGAGGCTAAAGCCTCCCCTCTAGCCACGCGATTGCTGGGCTGGCGGCTCGGCGGTTCCTGCCCCCCCCGCCTATCAGCTGTTGGGCAGGGTGGGCTTCCTTTGGTAGACCTGGCCTCCGGCTGAGTCCCATTGGGAGGCCAAGTCTACCCACTGGCTTTCTTGGCGGTAGACCTGGACTCCGAGGAGGGGAAAAAAGTCCCCCTTCAGAGGCCAGGTCTACCAATTGGCTTCTATGGGCCTCCGGAGGCCAGGTCTACTGCCAAGAAAGCCAATGGGTAGACAAGGCCTCCCAACGGGACTCAGCCGGAGGCCAGGTCCACCAATAGGCTTTTATGGCGGTAGACCAGGCCTCCAGACGAGGACTACGGGTGCGGAGAGGGAAATGGCAGGAACTTACAATTTAATTTTTATCAATAAATAAGATCACTATTAAGTATGATATCAAGTTTTATTCAGTGTACCTATAGTTTAATTAAGACTTAAAACTTTGATTAAAATTTATTAAGTTAATAAACAGTGTACCTACCTATATAGTTTAAGTTTAAGAAATTTGGCTCTCAAAAGAAATCTCAATCGTTGTACTGTTGATATTTGGCTCTTTTGACTAATGAGTTTGCCGACCCCTGGCCTAGGGTAATGCTGATTGACACTTTGAGGTCAGGAAGCAATTTTCCTCCAATCCAAATTGCCTGGGATTCTGGAGGTTTTTTTGTGTTTTTGTTTTTTTGCTATCTTCTGAGCATGGACTAGAGGTCACTGGGGGTGTGGGGGGGAGGTAGTTGTGAATTTCCTGCATTGTGCAGGGGGTGGGACTAGATGACCCTGGTGGTCTCTTCTAACTCTAGTTTCTATGATTCTAATATTAGTACAGCAAGCAGATTCCGTTTTCAGTTACTTGTAGCTGCTTTAAAAAAAAACTTATTTATTTGCTTCATGTATACCCCACTTTTCTCTACAATGGGGACACAAAGTGGTTTACATCATTTTCCTCTTCTCCATTTTGTCTGTGAGGTAGGTTAGGCTGTGAGAATGTGATTGACGCAAGGTCACCCAAAAAGCTTCCATGCCAGAGTGAGGATTCAAACCTGAGTCTCCCAAATCCTATTCTGACACTCTAAATCACTCCCTTTTAAGATCTAAAAAGTTTTCAAATATATTATGATCATGTCTGGAGCTCTTTACATAACCCAAAGAATATAAATGTTTCTGGAACTGTCTCGGAACAGGATGTCACGGGCGCAATGATTTGTTCTCTGCTGCTTCTAATTTGGACTCGGAACTTCATTTTCTAGATATATTCAACAAAAACTCCTCCGGGTCCTTTCTCAAAGCTTTATAACGATTCCCTTGACGCTAATTCATGGTCTCCTGTCTTGATGCAGAAAAACTGTCAGCCTCACTATCACGTATAAAAGCCCCTGGAGGAAACGACAGCCCCGTGAAGTCTGTAAGTCCAATTCAGAATGCCGGGCCCTAATTATCTGCAAACTTTACGGATGGCTTTATTACTCTTACAGGCTGGAATATAAGCACGGTTGCGGGGATCCTCAAGGAAGAAGACAAAAGGCTCTCATGAAATTTAGAAATCAATACTCATTTTACAACACAATCCAAGAGTTATACCCTTCTAAACCCACTGATTTCAATCGTCTGATGCAGTGGTCTTGCTTGTGGGCTTCCTAGAGGCACCTGGTTGGCCACTGTGTGAACAGTCTGCTGGACTTGATGGGCCTCGGTCTGATCCAGCAAGGCCTTTCTTATGTTCTTAGGTTATGTTCTTATATGTTCTAATGAACTTGTAAGGGTGTAACTCTGCTTCGTACCGCACAGAGTGTCCAAAGTATATATATATACCATGCTTATAACACACAAGCTTAAGAACATAACAACATAAGAAAAGCCCTGCTGGATCAGACCAAGGCCCATCAAGTCCAGCAGTCTGTTCACACAGTGGCCAACCAGGTGTCTCTAGGAAGCCCCACAAACAAGACGACTGCAGCAGCATTATCATGCCTGTGCTCCACTGTACCTAATATAATAGGCATGCTCCTCTGATCCTGGAGAGAATAGGTATGCATCATGACTAGTATTCATTTTGACTAGTAGCCATGGATAGCCCTTTCCTCCACGAAAATGTCCACTCCACTCTTAAATCCTTCCAAGTTGGCAGCCATCGCCACATCCTAGGGCAGGGAGTTCCAGAATTTAGCTATGCGTTGTGTGAAGATAGCGGCAACTTAGAAATTATTTGAGGAAGAGCAAGCACATTTTAAATCAGAATTTTTCTTGACCATTGTCCTCCTCTGGACACGTTCCAGCTTGTCTACATCCTTCTTGAATTGTGGTGCCCAAAACTGAACACAATACTCTAGGTGAGGTCTTACCAGAGCAAAGCGATACTATCACTTCGTGTGATCTGGACACTATACTTCTGTGATGCTGAGCAAGTAGTTTTCACAAACAAGAAGGATGGTCTGACCTACAGCAGAGGGCCATCCAACCAATCTGGGCCAGAAGAGTTCTTCCTGTGCCATGGATTACAGGAGAGCTGAAAGTTATGACACTTGTCTTTTCTGAGAGCTAATTAACAAGTAGAACCTGATTTCATTCATAAGGTAATTAAATTGTTGCTCTGTAAGGACACATAAGAACATAAGAAAGGTCATGCTGGATCAGACCAAGGTCCGTCAAGTCCAGCAGTCTGTTCACATAGTAGCCAACCAGGTGCCTCTATGAAGCCCACATACAAGACGACTGCAGCAGCACCATCCTGCCTGTGTTCCACAGCACCTAATATAATAGGCATGCTCCTCTGATCCTGGAGAGAATAGGTATGCATCATGACTAGTATCCATTTTTACTAGTAGCCATGGATAGCCCCGTCATAAGAACATAAGAAAGGCCATGCTGGATCAGGCCAAGGTCCATCAAGTCCAGCAGTCTGTTCACACAGGTGCCTCTAGGAAGCCCACGGTCTGAGGAAGGCTTGCCAGCTCTGGATTGGGAAATTCCTGGAGATTTGGGAGGTGGAACCTGGGAGTGGTGGAGTTTGGGAATGGAAGGGAGCTTAGTAGGGATGTGATATCACAGAGTCCACCCTCCAAAGCAGCCATGTTTTTTTCCAGGGGAACTAACCTCTGTCATCTGGAGATCACTTGTAAATCTGGGAGATCTCCAGGCACCACCTAGACGCTGGCAGCCCTAGTCTGAGGTGCTCACCAGACCCCAGTATTGCAAACAGCTTGTCTGCTGGCAGCTGCTTTCTTCTGTTATTTATGATATATGTTGCTCAATCTGAATACCAAGTCAGCTAAGATTGAAAGTTTTACAAGAGGCTCGAGAATATCTCCTCTCTGCCACCAGCTGACTAAGCAGGACATTTTAGAGACAACAGTACTGAAGCATGAATGTATGTCTGTATTTTTACCTCACTCAAGAGAAAATTCTTCAGAACTGCAACAACTGTTGAACAAAATCTAATTCGTAGCAAATAAAAACACACAACTAAAACTATAATTTGTACACAAGTAGACAGGTGTTGTTGTTGTTTTTTTACTCTGACTTGGATAGCTTAGGGTAGGCTGATCTTATCAAACCTTGGAATCTAAAAAAGGGTCGACCCCAGGACGTGGTGATGACTGCCAACTTGGAAGGCTTTAAGAGGGGAGTGGACATGTTCATGGAGGAGAGGGCTATTCATGGCTACTAGTCCAAATGGATACTAGTCATGATGCATGCCTATTCTCTCCAGGATCAGAGGAGCGTGCCTGTTATATTAGGTGCTGTGAAACACAGGCAGGATAAGGCTGCTGCAGTCGTCTTGTTTGGGGGCTTCCTAGAGGCACCTGGTTGGCCACTGTGTGAACAGATGGCTGGACTTGATAGACCTTGGTCTGATCCAGCATGGCCTTTCTTATGTTCTTATTACCCTGGTTAGTACTTGGATGGGAGACCACCAAGGAAGACTGGGGTTGCTATACTGAGGCAGGCAATGGCAAACCACCTCTGCTCATCTCTTGCCTGGAAAACCCTATGGGATTGCCCTAAGTCGGCTGCGGCTTGACAGTTAAAAAAAAACAAAAACAAAAAATAAATAAAAGACAGCTTCTTGTATGTCCTATTATATGTCCACTATGAAATCCTTTGAAAATATGACCCTTACCATTCAACACTAGATGGCACCAGAGGCCCTTAAAAACCAAAAAAGGTTTCAAAAAAATTCTACCTTGTTTTTCTTTTTAATTAGAACACAGGTTTAAACCAGCATCCGTGAATCAAGTACAAATCAAGCATCTTAAACTAGTGGTTAAAAGGTAATTATCATCTGCACCTAACTATTACTGTGTCAACCATATGACGGTAAGAGATTTCACAAATTTGATCACAGAAAGATGAAATGCATCAATTAGCTCATATTGTTATTAAATACTATGTTCCTACGTGATACTTTCCTAATTTTTTTTTTCAGACTCTAAAATGAACATTTTTCTGCAGGTTGCTGAACGCCCAAGTAAATGAAAAGAATTAGGCAGAAGCATGGTATGAGACAAATCCCACCGATTCGGACAACTGGAAATGTCTGCTTGAAATCCTTTGCATAAGATGAGCATGCCTATTATATTAGGTGCTTTTGAACACAGGGAGGATAATGCTGCTGCAGTCGTCTTGTTTGTGGGCTTCCTAGAAGCACCTGGTTGGCACCTGTGTGAACAGATTGCTGGACTTGACACATGAACACATGAAGCTGCCTTCTACTGAATCAGACCCTTGGTCCATCAAAGTCAGCATTGTCTACTCAGACTGGCAGTGGCTCTCCAGGGTCTCAGGAGGAGGTCTTTCATATCACCTACCTGCCTAGTCCCTTTAACTGGAGATGCCAGGGACTGAGCCTGGGACCTTCTGCATGCCAAGCAGATGCTCTACCACTGAGCCACGGTCCCTCCCCCAGACCTTGGTCTGATCCAGCATGGCCTTTCTTACGTTTTTATGAGAGTTCACCACCTACTGAATGGTGGTAGACAGGTGACTTATGGTGACCCTGTAGGGTTTTCAAGGCAAGAGCCACTTAGAGGTGGTTTGCCATTGCCTGCCTCTGCGTAGCAACCCGTATTTTTTTATACAGAGAATTTATTTCAGGCAAATTTATATGACCTGTGAATGATTTAACTGTTTAAACAACTCCTTGCCCAGTGGAGCCATGGAACAGCAAGAAGGGGAGGAAGCAGAACTCAAATTGGGCTGTGCAGGAATGGACAAGCGCGAGAAAACATTCGTTGTTAGGAAGGGATACATTGGAGCAAGCTGCTAAACGGCCACGAACAGGTGGATGCCAGAAAACAGTTCCTGGGGTGGGGGGGGAAGCTTCCTGTTTGAGACTGGCGAATGGTAGATGAGCTGAACCAGCAAGTGTTTGAGCATTGCTTTTTACAATCACTAGGTGGCCCTCGGGCTAAAACAGGACACGAGGCTGAGAATCCATGATCCGAGTCCCCAAACATCTTTTAGCACTACAGTTGCCAACCTCCAGGTACTAGCTGGAGATCTCCTGCTATTACAACTAATCTCCAGCCGATAGAGATCAGTTCACCTGGAGAAAATGGCAAGTTTGGCAATCGGACATGATGGCATTGGAGTCCCTCCCCTCCCCAAACCCCACCCTCCTCAGGCTCCGCCCCCAAATCTCCCACTGATGGCTAAGAGGGACCTGGTAACTCTATTTTGCACTAAATAGCGGCTGTGGAGGGAGCAAGCTGTGAGGCAAGATAAAGGGTCTTCCCCCAGGTCATGGCCTTGGCCAATAATGCTCCCAGAATGAATTAATCCCTGGTAGGAAGAAAAACAAATTGACCTGGAGGGCCCAGGCAAGCTTGATCTCATCAGATCTCAGATGCTAAGCTGGGTCAAACTTGGCAAGTATTTGGATTGGAGACGGCACTTTCCACCACCATCGATTCCTTTGGGATATATTTTTGATGTAACAAAGACCATAAAGTAAGGCACTAATGCTAACTGCTCTGACACATGCCTCTCCATCACATAGTAATAATATTTATTTATTGGCACAGTCAATTAGACCATTAAAACTATACAACAATAAACCTCGCATGAACAATATAAAAAAGTGTTGTTGTTTTTAAAAAAATGAGACATAGTTATATAAATTTTAGGAACATATAAAAATATATTAAAAAGTCACATAAGGCAAACCAGCCCTGTCCATCTCTTGCCTTGATCTGGAGGGCCCAGACTAGCTCAATCTCATTACATTTCAGAAGCTAAGCAGGGTCAGCCCTGGTTAGTACTTGGATGGGAGACCACCAAGGAAGTCCAGGGTTGCTACGCAAAGGCAGGCAATGGCAAACCACCCCTGTTCATCTCTTGCCTTGATCTGGATGGCCCAGACTAGCCCGATCTCATCAGATCTCAGAAGCTAAGCAGGGTCAACCCTGGTTAATTCTTGGATGGGAGACCACCAAGAAAGTCCAGGGTTACTATGCAGAGGCCAGCAATGGCAAACCACCCCTGAACATCTCTTGCCTTGAAAACCCTATGGGGTCTCCATAAATTGGCTGTGACTTGATGGCATTTCACACCCACCCACAGGAAGAAAAGTACAGATTCCTGCATTAGGCGTGTAATTTTTTTCCCCAGCTGGGGCATAAAAAAGCTGGGAGGGGAGCATTTTTTGTAATTGAGGAAATGTCTTGGGGGGGGGGGGGAATCCTTTCTTCTTCATATCTCCCCCTGGCTGCTTTTTCCAGCTAAACTGCACGCTGGAAGATCCGATCGCAGATCCAAAACAGTATACATGGTCCTTGAGCCATTTTCCCCACAGACTTCCTTTCCTCCCTCCTACAAAACCCAACACACTGAAAAAAAGAAAGACCTACATTACAGGGTTGTTGTGAGAGCTACTGAGATCAGAAATGCAAAGTTCTTGGGGGGAGAATTAAGGTGATACTTTGACTTTTTTTGGTCTTATTACAATACTAAGCCGCATGAAATTTTGGTAATGGATTCATTAACTATGGCTCCAATTAGACAGGGTCTCTTTAGTGGTGCAGTGTAGTGGGTTAAGAGCGGTGGTTTGGAGCGGTGGACTCTGATCTGGAGAACTGGGTTTGATTCCCCACTCCTCCACATGAGCGGCGGAGGCTAATCTGGTGAACTGGATTTGTTTCCCCACTCCGAAACACGAAGTCAGCTGTGTGACCTTGGGCTAGTCACAGCTCTTAGAGCTCTCTCAGCCCCACCTACCTCACAGGGTGTCTGTTGTGGGGAGGGGAAGAGAAGGTGATTGGAAGCCAGTATGAGTCTCCCTTAACTGGTAGAGAAACTCGGCATATAAAAACCAACTCTTCTTCTTCTTCTACCTAATTCAGACATACTTTAAGTTCTCCTTGTTCCGCCCTCAGTGAGAAAGGAGTCACAGACAATAACAGAGGCCCGAACTGAACATGCCAGTCATAGCTCTAATGAAAAGCTTTATACTGTATCCCCCCCTCTTTATCTTGTTATAACAAGTACTTTGGTAGGGTAAAGTGATACCGCTACTCAGAATATCAGCTTTGCCTAATTACTAGCAAGCAGATTCTCTCCCGTGCCATTAATCAGGATTAACTCATGATATATTAATGCAAGTGCTTATGTCTTTTGAAAGGACTTTTTTTGAAAATGAATGGTCTCTTTGCTTCTATTCAGAGCAGCAGCCCGCCGAACGGAGATGGCAAGAAATATTTAATGCACCTATTCTTAAATGAAGGAACCGAATAGGAGAGAGACAATATGCCCAGGGCGAGAACCATCAGGGAATGCTGTCTTTTTATTTCATCACTTTTTTCATTCTCCCCTTTTTTTTTCATCACTGGTGTGGGCGCAAATGAGATAGGAATGATGCTATTTTCCAACTGCTTAAGAGAACCAGGCTGAAGCCACAAACGTCTTAGAAAAGACAGCCGAACTATTTTCGGCAAACGTATTTTTCTTCTCCACCCATCCAATAATCCCTCTTTCTCACCCCAGTTTCACTACTGTAATATTTCAAAGGTACTTATTTTTATCTAGTTGTTTGTTGAAAGCATTTATTCAATTATTTTCTTTCATACGGAGCTCAAGGCGGCTTACACATGAATGCATGAAGCTGCCTTCTACTGAATCAGACCCTTTGTCCATCAAAGTCAGTATTGTCTACTCAGACTGGCAGCGGCTCTCCAGGGTCTCAGGCAGGGGTCTTTCACATCACCTATTTGCCTGGTCCCATTAACTGGAGATGCCAGGGATTTAACCTGGGACCTTCTGCATGCCAAGCAGATGCTCTACACATGAACACATGAAGCTGCCTTCTACTGAAACAGACCCTGGGTCCATCAAAGTCAGTATTGTCTACTCAGACTGGCAGCGGCTCTCCAGGGTCTCAGGCAGGGGTCTTTCACATCACCTACTGCTTGGTCCTTTCAACTGGAGATGCCAGGGATTGAACCTGGGACCTTCTGCCAAGCAGATGCTCTACCACTGAGCCATGGCCACTTCCTGAAACAGATAAAATTCATAAATTACAAAATAGATAAAATACATAAATTAAAATTTAAAAGCAGAATGCTAGTAAATTAATCAAATGTGGCCCTAAATAAAACTGTCCAACTGCCTCCTAAAGATCAAAAGTACAGGGCCAAGTGCACCTCTCTGGGGAGGTTGTTCCATAATCGTGGGGCTGCCACTGAAAAGGCCTCTCCTGTGTACCCACCAGAGGAGCTTCTTTGGTTGATGGGACAGACAGGAGGGCTTCTCCTTGTGACCTTAATTCCCAGGCAGGGACACATGGGAGAAGATGGGCCTTCAGATACCCCGGTCCCAAGCCAAGTTGGGCTTTAAAGGCCATCTTTGAATCTTATTTGCTCATGCGGATATGAACAATTTTCTAACACTTCTGTCATATCATGGTTTGCCATGATGTCGGAACCAGAGCAAAGAATTGCTGTCATTATAGGGTATCACTTGAATTCAGCATGAGTTCCCTCATTTTTTCTTGAATTCTAAAACCACCTGGAGGTTGGCAACCATGCAATTATTCCTCCCCACCCTTTCCCAGATAAAGCTTCCTTGCTCAGTTCATTCAAGCCCTTATTTTTGCAGCCAGGAGTCACCACCATTGCTGCATCCCAGCAAGGTTGCCACAGAAGGACCTGCCCAGAAGAGCCTTCAGCGATTCCCTCAAAAGTGATCTGTGCGGGCACACTTCTAATTGTATTATTACAACACAATTAGACATCTAATTCTCTTACTGTTTATAGCCACTCAACTTCAGGTAGCAGCTCCACAGGGAAGCAAAAATCTGCCATATGTAAAGATACAGTTTCATCAAATCTGAGACTTGCTCATTAGGGTTGCTCACACCCCCAGTAATTCAGCTCATATGCAGCTCCCTGTTCAGAAGCTGTGAACGGATTTTTTGATGATGGGTTCAACTATAATTGTTCAGCAAGTTGCTTCGCTATATTCCTTTGTATCCAGGCAGTACAATGTAATCGGATTTCCGTGCATGCGTGTTCTCACACAACCCATCTGAGAGCCTGTGTGGTGTAGTGTTAAGAGTGGTGGTTTGGAGCAGTGGACTCTGATCTGGAAAACCAGGTTTGATTCCCCACTCCTCCACATGAGTGGCGGAGGCTAATCTGGTGAACTGGATTTGTTTCCTCGCTCCTACACATGAAGCCAGCTGGGTGACCTTGGGCTAGTCATGCTCTCTCAGCCCCACCTACTTCACAGGGGGTCTGTGATTGTAAGCTGGTTTGATTCTTCATTAAGTGGTAGAGAAAGTCAGCCTATAAAAACCAACTCTTCATCATCATCATCATCATCATCTTCTTCTTCTTCTTCTTCTTCTCTCTTCTTGTTTTCTGGCTTGTTTGTTTGTTTGTTTAAGAAGCTGGTCAGTTGTCTTCAGAGAGAACATGCTGAAACATATCCTGCTGAAAGGACTCAAAACAGGAACATTTCAACACGAGAACAAGCTCTGTGTGAAATTACATTTCCTCCTTTTCTCACTCAAAGGAAACAACATCAAAGGAAAGTATTTTGGGGAGGATATGCATAAAATGTTATGGCAAATTGTTGACTCAAATGGAAATGGGTTTTGGCAGCCACACGTATAAATTCAGCTTGGCACCGAAAGAAGAGATTAAAAAATACATATCATTCAGGTAAAACGCACAGTTGCATAAGACTGCTTTTTTCAAAGTGTGAGTCTGATAATGGGATACAGCTAAGTACCATTTTGGCTTCAACTACTAACCTCCGTTTCTCTGGGTAAGTAGACAACCAAGCGAGAGCCGATTCCTGCTAACTGATTTTCATGGCAGCGTAGATCGGTGTGTTCCGCTGAAAGGAAGCGAGCCAGGATCCATTTGGCAGGGAAGTCCGCCATTTATGCTCGAGGATTAGCGAGAGGCAGCATTTGAAGCGGAACCCTCTCTGGACCTCCCCATCCTGAGATGATGATTCCCGGAGAAGCATTCCAACCAGTCTACATTGACCATCCCCGTAAGGAGGGCTTTCGGCATAACAGGATGCCGTGGAAATTGAGGAGCTCTTCCAGTATCTGTTACTAACCTGATGCCAGCAAAGCAGGATTGGGTTGTGTTAGAGCAGCTTCATTCCTGTTAGACAGATTAATGGAGGATGGGTCTATCAGTGGCTGCTAGCCATGGTGACTAAAGGGAACCTCCATGAATCAGTGGCAGTATACCTCTGAATACCAGAGCCAGGCGGCCATGTCAGGGGAAGGCCTTGGCCTCTAAGCCCTGCTGTCGGACCTCGAGAATAACTGGTTGGCCACTGTGTGAAGCAGGATGCTGGACTAGATGGACCACAGGTATCATCCAGCAGGGCTCTTCTTAGGTTCTGATCAGGGGAAGCCTTGGCCTCTTTGGGGAGGGGCTGTGGTTCAGTGGTAGAGCATCTGCTTGGCATGCAGAAGGTTCCAGGTTCAATTCCTGGCATCTCCAGTTAAAGGAACCAGGCAAGTAGGTGACGTGAAAGACCTCTGCCTGAGACCCTGGAGAGCTGCTGCCGGTCTGAGTAGGCAATACTGACTTTGATGGACCAAGGGTCTGATTCAGTATAAGGCAGCTTCCTGTGTTCATATGTTCTGCCCAGTTCTCAGACCTCGAGAGGAACTGGTTGGACACTTTGTGAAGCAGGATGCTGGACTAGATGGACCCTCACTGGTCTGATCCAGCCCCACCTACCTCACAAGGTGTCCAGTGTGGGGAGGGGAAGGGAAGGTGATCATAAGCCACTTCGATCATAAGCCACTTTTTAAAGGCAGAGAAAAGTGGGGTATAAAAGCCAACTCTTCTTCATCATCATCTTGTCAGACCTCAGAAGCTAAGAAGGGTCAGCCTTGGTTAGTATTTGGATGGTAGACCTCCAAGAAATATCAGGGTCATGATGTAGAGGCCGGCAATGGCAAACCACCACTGAATGTCTCTTGCATTGAAACCCCTACAGCATCTCCATAAGTCGGATGTGACTTTACACACACACACACACACTCAACTTCATAGATTCCATTAAAAGCACAGAAGGAAGCTCAATATCCATTTTACAGGCTTGGGTTGAGAGGTTCTCCTTTTCTCCATATACAGTTTTCAGCTCTTAGTGCTAAAATCAATGTATTAGAAAGCCCTTTCCAGCTCTGCCATCCAGTTTCAAGAAAGAGCTTCACATGTCCAGGGCCTTTCAACAGGTTGAGTGCCACAGAACTACAAAGGTCCAGGACTAGTCCTGAACTCGGTGTACCTTGCCTGCCACGCTCTCACAATGGCCCTCAGGTGCCGCCTCTGTAATTCACAAGTAAAAAGAATACAGCAAACCTCTGCTTCTCCCGAGCAAATCCAAGGTCCAACCGCCCTTTGAGCCATCTCCCTTCAAGAAAATGTGTCTCCTCAATCAGACCAGGTCCTCCACAAAGAACTCTGTCCTTCCTGCACAGAAAAGCCCCCTTGCATAAGGCTACTTCAAAGAACGTACAAGTGCTATTTTTCTCTTGCCTCCAGGCGCCCGGGTGAAGGATCTTTTAAATACAATTAGGAGCACTTAACATGAGTAGTCTCGCTGGCTCAGGGAAGCAATCCGCATTCTCATGCGAACCACTGCCAGTGTGAGAAAGCGATTCGTACTGCAGTCCAGTGTAAGGGTTCCACCGCCCCGCACACATGCACACCATGCTTCTTTGAAAAATATCGTCTGAGAAGATCAGAAACTTCACACTCCCTGGTTGCAACAGCCCCAGGGTAAGGCAGGAGCGGAGGTTGCCAGCTCAACTATACACCCCTCGATCTGAGGTACAACGTGTGCTACTTTGTAAAAGGATATTTGACAAGGGGTTTTTTTTTAATTAAAAAAGATTTGTGCTATAGTACACCCAACTCTTGCTAGCTGTTGTCCTTTGGCAGGCTGCTTGCGAAATCTGAGTCATTAAACATACTTTGCATGCAAACCGTACAAGGAAAGGCTGAGGGGGTTGGGAATGTTCAGTCTGGAGAAGAGGAGGTTGAGGGGGGACATGATCACTCTCTTGAAGTAATGGAAGGGCTGTCACTTAGAGGAGGGCAGGGAGCTGTTCCTGTTGGCAGCAGAGGATAGGACTCGCAATAATGGGTTCAAATTGCAAGCAGAAAGGTACCAGATGGATATTGGGGAATATATATATATATATATTTTTTTTGCAGTAAGAATTTTCAATAGGGAGGTGGTGAGCTCCCCCTCACTGGCAGTCTTTAAGCAGAGGCTGGACAAACATTTGTCAGGGATGCTCTAGGCCAGCAGTTCCCAAACTGTGCTCCACAGAGCACTTGGTGCTCCGCAAAATATTTCCTAGTGCTCTGTGCAGAGATTGGAAAAAATAAATAAAATAAATGTGGTAAGATCTCAAAATTGTGAATTTTTGCAGCTGTGAACTGTGTAGGTAAGTATCAAGTAGAAATTATTTAGCTCCTGCAGATATTTGATTGTAGTTGTCCCAAATTCAAGCAGATATAGCCACACTGTGCAAATCAAAACACTCCCATCCCTCTCATTAGAATCAAAGTTCTTTTACGATGCCAAGTGACATTCCTTGGGTTTTGCAACTGTAAAAATGGTTTTAAATACCAGATCTATGTGGGTAAAATATTGTGGGTTTACAATACTTGCTTTGAATTTGTTCTCAAATGTGTTGCCTTACTTTATGTTTTTTGTTGTGTATGTAATGAAAATAGTGGAGCAAATAAAAAAATGGAATGAAACAAAACTTGATGTTTAACATGCCCAAATGCTTAAAAAGGTAAAGGTCCCCTGTGCAAGCACCGGGTCATTCCTGACCCATGGGGAGACGTCACATCCTGACATTTTCTAGGCAGACTTTGTTTGCGGGGTGGTTTGCCAGTGCCTTCCCCAGTCATCTTCCCTTTACCCCCAGCAAGCTGGGTCCTCATTTGACCGACCTCGGAAGGGTGGAAGGCTGAGTCAACCTTGAGCCGGCTACCTGAAACCGACTTCTGTCGGGATCGAACTCAGGTCGTGAGCAGAGCTTTTGACTGCAGTACTGCAGCTTAACACTCTGCGCCATGGGGCTCCTGCCCAAATGCTTAGCCCCCCTTTTATCATCAACACTACCGTCATTCGGTGTAGTATATAGGTGCTAGGTGAAAATTAGCGCTCCGTGACGAATTTCTCGCCTGAAAAGCACTTCATGACTCAAAAGGTTTGGGAACCGCTGGTCTAGGCTGATCCTGCATTAAGCAGGGGGTTGGACTAGATGTTCTGCATGGCCCCTTCAACTCTATGATTCTATTATTCTATTCCAATATTAATTAAACGGGCGAAGTATACCTGCCAAGAGTACATCCTCAGATCCTGTGACACAAATCTCAAATGAACATAATGACTCAGTGTCAGGGGTCTGGAAGATCAGACGTCCAGACACCTTCTTACTCCCCATGGCACCAGCCAATCTGCAAAAAAGTTCACAGAACCTGAAGAGCCAGGGAGCCCAGCAAGCAACGGGAAGGGACCACTTCCTACTTCCTCTGAAATGGGGGCTGGTCAGTGCCGGCTCTCTACTTCAGTGTAGGGTTGCCAGGTCTGGACTGGGAAATTCCTGGAGATTCCCGGGTGGAACCTTGGAGAGGGTGGGGTTTGGGGAGGGGCCAAGGCAGGATAAAATGCCAGGAGATCAGTTGTAATTCTGGGAGATCTCCAGAACTCTCCTGGGGGATGGTGTTGGGAAAAATGAAGAAATGAAGAAAATTGAGTTTAAGGGATTTAAAGACGAGTATAGGTTTAGAGCAATCAGTTTCTCTCTGTCTTTCTCTAAAAGTCATATATTAGCTGTCAGTCATCTATGGCCTACATACATATAGTAGCTTCTAAAATGATTGAGTATGGAAAACAAATATTAATAATTAACCGGTCCGAGAGTAATTTGATACCCCAAGCTTTAAGCAACCATGAATTGGGTAAATAAAAGCTTTCTTTGTTTAAATATTGAAAAGTATTGGTTTTTCAGACACAGAAATTATGATTTTTGCCAAATTGTCATATGTCATCAGGATTTTTGTGAAAGTATACATGAGCCTTAATCCTGTTCTATAAAACCCTTATGAAGACAGATGCATTTTGAGAACTCACCCACCCATCTGGGGGAAATTTTCAGTTCTCCATGTATTGATAGATTAAAATCTAATTTTTTTGAAGAGGATCTCTCTCTGCATCTGTTTGGGTATGGCTCCAGCTCTGTCGAACCTGGTAATCATAATTCTCCTTCAATGGCAACCCTAGTTCAATGTGGTGAGACAGTCGCCTCCAGCAGAAAAGTCGGGTGGGGGGGGGCGAAATGCCGGGCTTTAATCTGTGTGATATCAAATTGACCACTAGAGAGAGCAAAACACATGAGGAACTGAACACACACCCCCACCCCAAGAAACAGGAAAATGAGAATGTGGAAAAGCCTAGAGAAAGGATTCACCCATTTTTCAGATACTTCGGTATTTTTCTGCTGGTCTATGAACGTAATAAACCATTCATTCATATTCCAACAGCCTCTGTTGGATGGTTCCCGTTTTCTGGGGTCTTTTCCTGATCAAACACTATTTCAGAGAGATCAAAAATTTTGTTATTGTGCAAACTCATACAATCTTTCCCCTCCCCGCCCCAAGTCCCATCTCCAGGTCATGAAACATGACATAATTGGGGGCAGATAAATTCATACACGAGTAGACACATGTTAACTGCACAGAATGCAAAATGCTTAGGGTACAATATGACATATTTATGCATGGGAGGCTTTGCCTTGGATTCGCCGCTCTCTAGATGCACATTTTCCCCGTCCAGATTCACAAAACTAAAAAATAAGCCCCCATGCAGAGTTTTGAGAATCCGGATGGAAAAAGCTTGCATCTAGACAGAGGCAAATCCAAAGCAAAACCTCCCATGCATAAATGGCCTATGATATCTTTTCCACTCCCTCACCCAATATTCAGTCTAAATATTGGTGCTGAATGTGCTTGAGATGCAGCTATTATAATGCAAGTAGTACAAATAACACCAATGTGAGGCAGAAACATTTTTTAAAAAAACCGAAATAAACTGCTCATAACAGTTTTGCCTCACACATTCTCTTTGTGAAGCCGGCACAGAACAAGAGGGGATAAATACCATATACCGAAGGTGGGAAAAAGCCTTCGAAATCTCCAGTCACCTTAATGTGAGAAAAGGGATCACAGATACAGAACAGTCATGTTTTGCTCCCATAAATGTTGCAGGGTATTGCCTCCACGAGCAGCCTGAAAATCCAATCAATCCCAAGTTTGTCAGGTCTTGGAAGCTAAGCAGGGCTGGCCAGGGTTAGCACTTGAAGAAGAAGAAGAGTTGGTTTTTATATGCCAACTTTCTCTACCACTTAAGGGAGACTCAAACTGGCTTACTATCACCTTCCCTTCCCCTCCTGACAACAGACACCCATGGAGGTGGGTGGGGCTCAGAGAGTGTGACTGGCCCAAGGTCCTACACACTTTGTAGGACACTACTTTGTGTGTAGGAGTGGAGAAACAAATCCAGTTCACCAGATTAGCCTCTGCCACTCATGTGGGGGAGCGGGGAATCAAACCCAGTTCTCCAGATCAGAATCCACCACTCCAAACCACCACTCTTAACCACTACACCATGCTGGCCCTTGGATGGGAGACCACTAGGGTTGCCAACCCCTAGGTACTAGCTGGCAATCTCCTGCTGTTACAACTGATCTCCAGCCAATAGAGATGAGTTCCCTTGGAGAAAATGGCTGCTTTGGCCATTGGACTCTCTGGCATTGAAGTCCCTCCCCTCCCCAAACCCCGCCCTCCTCAGGCTCCACCCTGAAAACCTCCTGCCATTGGCAAAGAGGGACCTGGCAATGCTAATGGGAGACCAAGTTTTTCTACTAGGGTTGCCTGCTCTGTGAAATACCTGGAGATCTGTGGCGTGGAGCCTGGGGAGGGCAGTGCTATGTTGTGTGATCACGCTCAGTTCAAGTGGTAGAAATGGTCCAGTACCCTCCAATGCCTTCTAGGACAGTTGTTTATTTTCCTTAATTAAAGGAGACCCCCTTTTTTTTTTACACAGCAACACCTCTTCCATCATGAAATGATATAAGCTACACAGAGAATTCATCATATTCGCCGGGCAACATTTTCGGGGAGACAAACAGCTGATGCAGCATCTGGCAGAGCAAATTGTGCTCCTATCAATCTTCTCCCGGCTTGCGAGCCTGGCTTTTTTTTTTTTTTACACAGTACGAATTAAAGGGTGAGTGAGAGAAAGGCTGTGCTGTTAATAACAGCCATCCTTTTCAAAGTCAACAATGATGAGACAGGAGCCTTGCAGCCCCATTTGAATGAACACTGCTGATGGCCTCCAGCAATGGCATTCAACCATCTCCACCTCTGCTGAGAGCCAGCATGATGTGGTGGCTAAGAGCGGAGGACTCTAATCTGGAGAACCTGGTTTGATGCCCCACTAGGGTTGCCAACTCCAGGTGGTGGTTGGAGATTTCCTGCTATTACAACTGATCTCCAGCCGATATAGATCCGCTCACCTGGAGAAAATGGCTGCTTCGGCAATTGGACTCTATGGCCTTAAAGTCCCTCCCCTCCCCAAACTCTGCCCTCCAGGTATTTCCCAACCCAGAGGTGGCAACCCTATTCCCCACTCCTCCACATGAGTGGTAGAGTCGAAGCTGGTGAACTGGATTTGGTTCCCCACTCCTCCACATGAAGCCTGCTGGGTGACCTTGGGCTAGTCACAGTTCAAGCTCTCCTTGGGCTAATTCAAGCTATCTCAGTCCCACCAACCTCATAGGGTGTTTGTTGTGGGGAGAGGAAGGGAAGGAGATTGTAAGACGCTTTGAGACTCCTTAAAGATAGAGAAAAAGTGGGGTATAGATACCAGCTCTTCTTCCTCTTCCTCCTCCTCCTCCTCTTCTTCTTCTTCTTTTTCTTCTTCTTCTTCCTCCAAGCTCATTCTGGAAACAATAGCTTTGTGCCAGAACACTGAAAATAAAACATGTATCAATTAATTACCCCTACTGTTTTGTGTTTTGGTTTCGCCTTTACACAATGCTCCTGTGATTTTGGATGCGGTTGGGAAGAAAAACTCTGTAACGTTTTACCCATGAGGAACTCCAGTCTCATAAGGCAGGCAGTAAATATTTCTAAATAAATAGCAGGAATGCTGGCTTATCTTGGTTCAAATTGCCTCATGCTTGTGCATTAGCATTCTCTGTTTGATTAAATTAATCAGAGCTAATCAGTATTAATCACATTTACTGGATTGTGTGTTTTGTAAACAGCTGTCAACACATTAGTAAAAAAAAAGAGAGAGTTATGCTATGTGTTTGTCTCTGCATGTCTTTCGATAGAATTCTAGAGACCCCCATATCTACATAACAGTGTTATGTCTAGAATGGCAATACAGTAAATGAAGAATTACCTATATAGAAAAGCAAATTTCTATTAAATGTAGACAATGTGAGGAAACAGGGATACATCTGCAAGTGGGGTAGCATTCTCCCATACATTCTGATGATAGGTAGATCAATAAATAAACATAATAAAAGGGTGTCTGTTGGTAATGTATCCTCCCACAACACTGCTAAGAGACACGAAGAAAATGCAACAGGTAATTTTATAGAAGAAGCAGAAGCAGCAGAAGCAGAAGCAGAAGAGTTGGTTTTTATATGCTGACTTTCTCTGCCACTGGGGAGCCAGCGTGGTGTAGTGGTTAAGAGCGGTGGTTTGGAACGGTGGAGTCTGATCTGGAGAACTGGGTTTGATTCCCAGCTCCTCCACATGAGCTGTGGAGGGTAATCTGGTGAACTGGATTTGTTTCCCCACTCCTACACACGAAGCCAGCTGGGTGACCTTGGGCCAGTCACAGCTCTCTCAGCCCCACCTACCTCACAGGGTGTCTGTTGTGGGGAGGGGAAGGGAAGGGAAGGTGATTGTAAGCCAGTTTGAGTCCCCCTTAAGTGGTAAAGAAAGTCGGCGTACAGTATAAAAACCAGCTCTTCTTCTTCTTCTTTTTAGGAAGACTCAAAACGGCTTACAATCACCTTCCGCTCCCCACAACTGGCCCCCTGTGAGGTAGGTGGGGCTGAGAGAGTGTGACTAGCCCAAGGTCACCCAGCTGGCTTCATGTGGAGGAGTGGGGAAACAAATCCAGTTCACCAGATTAGCCTCCACCTCTTATGTGGAGGAGTGGGGAATCAAACCCGGTTCTCCAGATTAGAGTCCACCACTCCAAACCACCGCTCTTAACCACTACACCACGCTGGCTCATTCAATTCATGGTCATCTTGATGCATTAACTGATTGCTCAGCACTGGAGAACGCAAAGACTTTCTGTACAGAAGACAATTTCAAAGGGTAGCCATGTTGGACTGCAGTAGTACATTTTGAGCCACGTGGCACAGAGAGGTAAGCTGCAGTACTGGAGTCAAAAGCTCTGCTCACGGCACGAATTCGATCCCAACAGAAGATCGGTTTCAGGTAGCCGGGTCAAGGTTGACTCAGCCTTCCATCCTTCCGAGATTGGTAAAGTGTAGATGACTGGGGAAGGCCATGGCAAACCACCCTGTAAACACAGTCTGCCTAGTCAATGTTGGGATGTGACGTCACCTCATGGGTCAGTAATGACCCGGTGTTTGCACAGGGGACTACTTTGACCTTGACCTTAGAGACCAACAAGATTTTCAGGGTATAAGTTTTTGGGAGTCAGAGCTCCCATCGTCAGACACAAACCTCTGACAAAAGAAGCTGTGCCTCTCGGAAGCTCATACTCCCCAAAATCTTGTCGGTCTCTGTGGTGCTGCCAGACTCGAAATCCAGCTGTATAGAGACCTAAGACTGGAGAGCACAGAGAAGTAACAAGCGCACATACACCAGGGTTGGGGTACTCATGATGGATCAGTGGCTGCCGCATGTAGGAACCAAACACAAGAGACAAGTGAAGAATTTGTTTACGTAAGATCTTTGGCCCCTCAGCGGTTTCTTTCAGATGGACGGAAAACAATCTGAGCAGTGTTATTGCTTGTGATGGCATCTGTATTAATGGGGAGTGAAAGGAGGAATGAGATCATTGCTCATACTGGCTTGCTGAACTGAGCTAGTCTTAGATCTGTGGACTGCGGGAAGCCGTTTTTCACCAATTCCAATTTGCTTTGTAAGGTCCCCCTCATCTCGCCATTACCAAGTTCAAGATGTGATGCGCACAGACCTTTCTTCCCCGATAGCTAGAAGGTCCCAATATTGATTCCATGCCTTCTTCTGTCGGGTCTGCAGTTTGGAGGCAGCTCTTAGACTCCGCTTTGCGACTGGACTTCCAGGTTTAGGAACAAAGGCCTTTTATGCATGGCTGTTTCCCTTATGGTCACCCCTAGGGTTGCCAACCTCCAGGTAGTTGGGAGAAAATAAGTACCAACACAACGTAAATGCAACCTAAGTTTAGTACAGTGAAAAAGTGCACAGTGAACAAACAACAAACATTACAAGCAGGAAAAATACATGGCTCTCAAAGAGTCTCACGGAATCTTCAACAATCTTCACTGAAGTTCTTACTCAAATCCAAAAGGCTTCAACAAACAGAGTCCATAAGAAGGACGGTGGAAAAAAACCGATTGTGTGAAACGCAGTCCGGATTAACTTTAACGTTTTCACCGCCGCGCAAGCGGCTTCATCAGCACACCGTTCTAATATCGGGAGACAAGGCTCACGTGGACTGCTCAGTGGCTAGTTCACACGTCAAAGGTGAGAGAAATGCTCTCAATCCGTTTTTTTCCACCGTCCTTCTTATGGACTTTGTTTGTTGAAGCCTTTTGGACTTGAGTAAGAACTTCAGTGAAGATTGTTGAAGATTCCGTGAGACTCTTTGAGAGCCATGTATTTTTCCTGCTTGTAATGTTTGTTGTTTGTTCACTGTGCACTTTTTCACTGTACTAAACTTAGGTTGCATTTACGTTGTGTTGGTACTTATTTTCTCCCAAATTCCATTAGTACCAAGTGCCTCTTTTCTCCAGTTCAACCTCCAGGTAGTAGCTAGTGATCTCCTGCTGTTACCACTGATCTCCAGCTGATAGAGATCATGAGTTCCCCTGGAGAAAATGGCCACTTTGGCAATTGAACTCTATGGCATTGAAGCCCCTCCCCAAATCCCGCCTTCCTCAGGCTCCACCCCAAAAACCTCCAGCCGGTAGCGAAGAGGGACCTGGTAACCCTAGTCACTCCCCCCCCCCAACTACTTCGGGGCTTCTTTAAAAATTATGCATGCATTTTCCAATGTTCAGAGGTCGCCTTGCTCTCCTCACCTGTTTCCCCCCCGAGTTTTCTGGATGCTGTTTAGCCTTGGGCCAGTCACACACTCTCTGCCTAACCCATCTCTTGTAATCGTAAAGTGGCTAAAAGTGAATGATGTATACCACTCTAAGCTTTATACAGGGAGAGTGGGATAAAAACATGCTATATAGATATTTTCTCTGCAGACGTACGAGATAGAAATAAAGTGTTCCCATTGTGATGCTAGGTATTCTGTTCATGCGTTTGAGATTCCACTTCCCCTCCCCCCAAAAAAACCCTCATCCTATCCCCTGCCCCCCAGGAGTGAGATGCATTCTACAGTTTGAGATCTTCTGATCTATGATCCCATTAAAACCCTCTTATTTCTCCCTGGAGTGTTAGAAAAGCATTTGCTGATCAATAGACTAATAACAGCATATAAGCAGTCACTGCATTGCTGATGTTTGCACAGGCAAGGAAATAAAGAGTCCGGCACCAATAGCAGGGATTAAAGAGGCCATAACTTTATGGGAAGTACATAGCAATAAGGAGCCAGCTATGAAGGCTGGGGCAGGCGGGGTTATTACAGCCCTTTTTGTCGATTGGCCCAGGGAGATTCACAAGCACATCCAAGGCCAACCAATTAAGACATCGCAATTAACTCCTAACCAGGAAAAGATGAGTAGTGTTGCCAACCTCCAGGTACTAGATGGAGATCTCCTGCTATTGCAACTGATCTCCAGCCAATAGAGATCAGTTCACGAGGAGAAAATGGCTGCTTTGGCCATTGGACTCTATGGCATTGAAGTCCCTCCCCTCCCCAAACCCCGCCCTCCTCAGGCTCTGCCCCAAAAAGAAAGTGGCAAAGAGGGACCTGGCAACCTTAAATAGATACCTACTTGTCGGGGATATTATAGTTGTAATTCCTGCATTGTGCAAAGGGTTGGACTAGATTACCTTCGCCTCCCCAAACCCTGCAGGCCCCATCCCAAAAAACTTTGGTGACGAAGAGGGACCTGGCAACCCTAACAGCTACCCAAGTGGAGCTGGTGACTTGTGCTTCCTACCCGAATCTCCAATGATCAAACAAAGGTGGGCTCAGACCCTTTGTAAGGACAGACCCTTGTCTTACTTCAATAAGGAAGGTTGACAACCTCCAGGTGGATCTCCAGCAGGCTCCACCCCCACAATCTCCAGGTATTTCCTAATCCAAAACTGGCAACCCTATTTGTGATAGTTGCTACTAGGGGCAGAATGCTCTGTCACCTACAGGCTGAAGGAAACGCAAAAAGTAATTTTTGCCCAGTTTGAAGTTAAAAGAAACCACCTGAGTTATGCTGCAAGTTTTTGTTGCAGAATACAGATATCCCCTTCCCCTCCCTAGCTGACACAGATAGGGTTATCAGCTCTGGGTTGGGAAATACCTGGAGATTTTGGGGGTAGAGCTCGGGAGGGTGGGGTTTGGGGAGGGGAGGGGCTTCAATGCCATAGAGTCCACTTGCCAAAGCAGCCATTTTCTCCAGCCGATCTGATCTCAATCAGCTGAAGATCCGTTGTAATAGCAGGAGAATTCCAGCCAGTACCTGGAGGTTGGCAACCCTAGACATAGATCATGCATTTCATTCCTTTAAAAAAAAAATCTGGCCCTTAATTTTCTTTGCCATTTGTGAGTTTGCAGTGTTAATGTGCAAAGTCGAGGAGGAAATGAAATTAGAGGAAAAACTGGCAGCTACTCGCAAGCTATTTTTTTGTACAGAAGTCTGAAACGAAAGCCGCACACAATTATACATAATGGCAGGCTGGTGCACACTGTCAAATTATCCACGCAATCACGGAAGGCACAGAGAAAGAGAGTGTAAACTCAGCTGTGCGCCAAGGTTGCTCAGCAGCCGTTTCTGTGATAGTGCTTGATTCCCCCCACAGCAGCTGAAACCATCAAGATTGCTTTTGAACTAGTAACAGCAAAGAAAAAGAAGACCCGGAAGATACAACATGATTGGAGTTGACAAGCAATGCCAACTAAGGGAAGGCCAAATATACTGGGGTTGACTTACACAAATTCTCTTTGGTGGGGAGCCAGCGTGGTGTAGTGGATAAGAGTGGTGGTTTAAAGCGGTGAACTCTGATCTGGAGAACCGGGTTTGATTCCCCACCCCTCCACATGAGCGGTGGAGGCTGATCTGGTGAACTGGATTTGTTTCCCCACTCCTATACACGAAGCCAGCTGGGTGATCTTGGGCTAGTCACAGCTCTCTTAGAGCTCTCTGAACCCCACCTGCCTCACAGGGTGTCTGTTGTGGGGAGGGGAAGATGATTGTAAGCCGGCTTGATTCTTCCTTAAGTGGTAAAGTCAGCATATAAAAAACCAACTCTTTCTCTACCCCTTAAAGAAGAATTAAACTGGCTTATAATCACCTTCCTTTCCCCTCCCCACAACAGACACCCTGTGAGGTAGGTGAGACTGAGAGAGTGTGACTAGCCCAAGGTCACCCAACTGGCTTCATGTGTAGGGGTGGGGAAACCATCCTGGTTCAACAGATTAGCATCCGCCACTCATGTGGAGGAGTGGGGAATCAAACCTGGTTCTCCATATTAGAGTCCACTGCTCCAAATCACCACTCTTAACTACTACACCACAGTGGCTCCACTCTTAACCACTACTCCATGCTAACAGAGATCAATTCACCTGGAGAAAATGGCCACTTAGGTCATTGATCTCTATGGCACAGAAGTCCCTCCCCTCCCCTAACCCCACCCTCCTCAGGCTCCGCCCCAAAAATATCCAGGTATTTCCAGATCCGGAGGTGGCAACCCTACCTCCCACACAGCTACACCCTCTTCCCTCGTCTGTCTCCAGCACAGAGAACATAATGATCTATAGGACTGCCATGTATCTGTGAAAGTATTAATATCAGCAGTTACCTTGTCCCAAAAAAGATGATGACATTTTCACATCTACTATAATATCAAACAGAATGAGAATTCCCCCTCCTGCCCATTTGCTGAGGTTGATAGTAGAATTATACATTAATGCTTCTAATGTATAACCTGGTTGCCTTGACTTGGGCTATCTTTCAGGGGGTTTATGTCATGGTATATATCAGTAGTTCTGCCATAGCATGCCAAACGTTGAAGTATTTCATTAGAAACCTCGCCATAATACCACACGCCATTGCTTTCATGATGGTTCAGTCTTTGGCTGCTCAAAATACGCATTTATCTTCTGTTAATGGGCAGCTGGTTTTCTCCCAGCATCCTGGGTTCCTCAGTCCAGGCCAAGCCCACAGCAGAAAGACCATTAGGCCGTGTGCCCGGACCTTCTGTCTAATGGCCACTGAATCTCCTACATTCCTTTAGCCATTCAGAAAGCCAGTAGAGCCCTTTTGCCCACAGCCAAAGTCCATGAAAGGAATACTTCCAGGTTTTGGGCAGGTGGACATTTCACACATGACAGCGAGTGGGGCTCTGTTTTGAAAAGCTATGCTCTGAAGAAGAAGAAGAGCTAGTTTTTATACCCCACTTTTCTCTACCGTAAGGAGGCTCAAACTGGTTTACAGGCACCATCCCTTCCCCTCTTCATCACAAACACCTTGTGAGGTAAGTGGGGCTGAGAGAGTTTTGAGAGAACTGTGACTGGCCCAAGGTCACCCAGCAGGCTTCGTGTGGAGGAGTGGGGAATCGAACCTGGTTCTCCAGAGTGTCACTCCTGTGGAGGAGTAGGGAATCAAACCCGGCTCTCCAGATTAGAGTTTGCCGCTCTTAACCACTACACCAAACTGCCTCTCTGGAAATTAACAATAATATACATCTAGATTTGAGTCCAGTAGCACCTCAGAGACCAACAAGATTTTCATTTTTTTTTTTTTGCTTAATCAATTACAATTTATATATATGTAGGAACTTATCACTGTTAGTGCAAGATTATTTACAAACTATTAAACAAAAATGCCACTCACTGTTACAGGAAATAAATGTCTAAAGTACCCCACCAGAACCAAAATACCCTAAAAATTAAAGTGTGACATTAACTTGCAGTCCAACTGAAGAAAATGTGCTCTAATCAGTTCAAACTGGGCCCCAACTAAAGCATTAGTTACTACCATTCTTCTAAGAAAGCCCCATAGCCTCTCATTTTTTCCGGTTTCCTTCTCTCCTTCCCACCCACCAGCCAACTTAACTTTATCCACGCCTCCCCATCCCATCTTCAGCTTCCTCCCCTGAAAGTCTCTATGGGAGAAACTATGGCACAGATGTGTGGCACTGGATATCATACTGGGCCCAGTTATGGGGTAGTGAACCCTCCCTTCCTCCTGTATCACCTTCCTCACACTATATCATATTTCCCTCCTTCTCCCCTTCCCACCCATCAACCAGCCTACCTTCTATCTACACCCCCATCGTCACCCATACTTACTTATTTATTTATGCCATAAATTTCTCATCAATGGGGACCTGAAGCAGCTTGCATCATTCTCCTTTTCTCCATTTTATCCTCACAACAACGGCGTGGGTTTATTTAGGCTCGGAATATGTGACCAAAGGTCACCCAGTGAGCTTTCACAGCAGAGTAGGGATTTGAACCTGGGACTCACAGATTCTTGTCTGGAACTCCAAACCACTACACTGTACTGGCTTTCATGAGGTGGCTGCTGTTGAACAATAGCAAGCAGCCAGTCCTGGATGAGTCATGAAAGCTGTGTGGTATCAATAGCCTCAGAAAGGGCTCGGTCCCCTCCCCCTGCCCTTTTAAGAAACCAAGGCCTGAAGGCTGGCAATATTGTTGTGACTGCCTAGCAACGGTCACTGAGGACATTAATTTCTTAAAGCTACAGGCAGTGCTTCTGTCTTTGTGGGTGGGGCTTTTTAAATAAACCCATGTATTTTTTCCAGGTTTTTCTGCAAACCTGAGGCTTTTTCTGGTTTTCTAGAATGGTCTGAATCGTCTGTTTATGGCTCCAGTCTCCATATAGGTATCCAAAGATCTGGCCATGATAAAAATTAGATATATTGATTTAGTTATGGGATTTTGGAATGTAGGTACAAAGTTACAGAATAATGTAACAGCATATAATGATCCTGTGGTTGGCTCCTGCAGTTATAGAATTGGGCTTTCTTTCTTTCTTTCTTTCTTTCTTTCTTTCTTTCTTTCTTTCTTTCTTTCTTTCTTTCTTTCTTTCTTTCTTTCTTTCTTTCTTTTTTCTTTTTTTTGTAAATTAGAAGTGATTAAAATGAAGAGATAATGTGATTATATAGAAGTATTTTTAGACAGGCAAGGAATGCATTCAGCATAACAAATACTCCCTAAGTAATCCCTTTGGAGTATAAGCTAAAAACATGATACAGCTCTTTTTATCATTAATTGAACACATAAGGAAATATTTTAAATGTGATTCCCACTAGGAGTTCAGTTAATCTCTGCTAAAGAAACTGGATTTAAAGCATTCATTTTTAAGTAGCTTATAACTTCAGTGACTGCAAAAGAAACCTATGCCATACCGGAATGAGTTCACCTAAATATATGTTTATTTTAATGGGAACTTTCATCTTACTAAACCTTAGATCAAAGTTTATTGTCACAATCGGCATTTCAAACAGACAAAATGAGAGTTATCATAGCCAAAGAGAGTAGTTTGAAAAATTTCTGTGTTTGTTGTGGGGTGGGGTGGGGAAGGGAAGGGAAGGCAGTTGAAGCTGCTTTGAGACTCCTTATGGTAGAGAAAACTAGGGTAGCTTATGTCATTTCATGATTAGAGTTGCCAGCCTCCAGGTACTTGCTGGAGATCTCCCGCTATTACAACTGATCTCCATTTGATAGAGATCAGTTCCCTTGGAGAAAATGGCTTCAACAATTGGACTTTATGGCATTGAAGTTCCTCCCCTCCCCAAACCCCATCCTCCTCAGGCTCTGCCCCAAAAACCTCCCGCTGGTTGCCAAGAGAGACCTGGCAACCCTATTTCATGATAGAAACGGTGTTGCTGGGTAAAAAAAAAGGGGGTCTCCTGTTCTAGAAGGCAGCATGCAGAAAACACGGGGGAAATGCGGAGACAGAGTGAAATGACTTCCAAAGGTTGGAAAAGACATGCATAATGAAAAAAAAGATTCGAAGTAGGGGTGAGAGCCGTGGAAAGAACCCCTGCATAAATGCCAGCGTCTCTTGCTTGTGTGCTCTGTACCTCAGGGATGATTTGCACCTAGGTTTTCTACGAACAGATCAGGAATGCTGCAAACTTCTTGGCAAATAGAACCAGCAAAGCCATTGTTCAAAACTGCTTTGCCTATGCTATCTTTCCTCCTAGCGCTGTGATTT
This sequence comes from Euleptes europaea, assembly GCF_029931775.1. NCBI lineage: Eukaryota > Metazoa > Chordata > Lepidosauria > Squamata > Sphaerodactylidae > Euleptes > Euleptes europaea. The sequence goes on along the minus strand of NC_079327.1, from coordinate 5,424,942 downwards.
TTTTCCCCAGGAGAGTTCGAGGGTTATTATTATTATTATTTTTGCAGCCACTGCATAGGAAAGAGGCTTTTATCCACTTTCTCACAAGCTCCCTGCCTAAAATCAACTTATTTTTTCATCCCTGCTGGGTGAAAATTTCTTTCTAGGTATCCCCCCCCCCCAATTACTGATTGCAATGTACATGGCAGATTCTGTCGTTTGCCTCTACTCCCATTCCAGTCAGGGGTTGGGAAATACCTGGAATTTTGGGGGGCAGAGCCTGAGGAGGGTGGGGTTTGGGGAGGGGAGGGTCTTCAGTGCCATAGAGTCCAACTGCCAAAGTGGTCATTTTCTCCAGGAGAACTGATCTCTATCGGCTGGAGATCAGTTGTAATAGCAGGAGATCTCCAGCTACTACCTGGAGGTTAGCAACCCTATCTAGGGGGTGCAAGCCATCTCTTGTTTCTGTGCCCCATGCAGTGACCACTCCACAGAATTTTCTCCAGGGGAACTGATCTCTATCGGCTGGAGAGCAGTTGTAATAGCAGGAGATCTTCAGCTAGTACCTGGAGGTTCGCAACCCTAACCAGGGCTGACCCTTCTTTAACTTAAGCTTCTGAGACATGCCTAGCGCAAATAAGGGGTTGATTGATGTTCTGATAGATCACACATTTAACTTGGTGGGTCACGGTTTTTGCAGGCATGATACGACTGGATATCATTCAAGAAGACCAACTTTTGGACAGCTCCAAATGACACAGCTGCAGAAAAATTGCTGATTTGCTCGTTTTCCTTGCGTCGGTTTCCAGCAAAACTTAATCAAATTCAGGACTGCAGCTGACCCAGCGTTTTGTGTTCCCATTCCGATGTTCCTCCCAGTTTTATGTTCATTGAGGGACTCCAAGGGATTCCAGTCAAAACCCTCCGCCATGCACAACTTGAAAGTCAGCGTTGCTCATTCAGAAGGCAATATTGGGGACTTTTAAAAGGAGCGCAGTTTCAAAACTGTGAGCCAGATCGTTTGGACTCCATCAGTGAAAGAGTTGGATAGTTTTCCCTATTCCTGTTGTTCACTTGAAAGACATTTGAATAGTTACTTATAGATAGGGTTGCCAGCTCTTGGTTGGGAAATACCTGGAGATTTTGGGGGTGGAGCCTGGGTTTGGAGAGGGGAGGGACTTCAATGCCATAAAGTCCAAATGCCCAAGTGGCCGTTTTCTCCAGATGAACTGATTTCTACCTCCTGGAGATCAGTTGTAATAGTAGGAGAGGTTGGCAACCTAAAAGGGGTGGAACTCCAGCTGCTTAGTATATGAAATCAACAAAACTCAAAGCAACTCAGGCAATTACAACAGTAACTAGACTTTCATAAAGATAAATTCATTAAGCTCTTAAAATGTTTCCACAAACATAAATATACCAACAAAACTCACATGTGACATTCAAATACAAATATCTCCATATGCAACCACTTAGGGCATGTTCTCACAGAAAAGAAACTTTTTCATGTTGTAAAAGGTAAGTATCCAGTATCCAGTTATTTGACACATTATAAGTACATATCCATGTCTAATATATTCTTCATGCTCCTTAACAGGTCTCCTGTAGAAATTATCCTGTTTCAAGAATTCGTCTTCATCAGAAGATTCCCATGGACGTTGTACTACTAACAATAAAGCATTTACCATACATACAATGAACATCATATTCATGGCTGTTATAATTTTACAAATGTCATAACTAAAAATCTGTCTTAGTAGGGTGGGGTTTGGAGAGGGGAGGGACTTCAGTGCCATGGAGTCCAATTGCCCAAGTGGCCATTTTCTCCAGGTGAACTGATCTCTTTCGTCTGGTGATCTGCTGTAATAGCAGGAGATCTCCAGCCACTACCTGGCAGTTGCAAGCCCTACTTATAAACAAGCTGTTTTTTTTTTTTCAGTATAGGATGAAAGTGCCACAAGGTGGAATTGCCATTTTATTTATCCGTTTATTTTGCCATCAAGTCATAGCTGACTTAAGGCAACCTCGTGGGGATTTCAAGGAAAGAGACACTCCTAAGTGGTTTGCCATTGCCTGCCTCCACATCACGACCCTGGTATTCTTTGGTGGTCTCCCTTCCAAATATTGACCAGGACTAGGGCTTCCAGGTCCCTCTTCGCCATTGGCGGGAGTTTTTTGGGGGGCGGAGCTTGAGGGGGATGGAGTTCGGAAAGGGGAGGGACTTCAATACCATAGAATCCAATTGCCAAAGCGGCCATTTTCTCCAGGTGAACTGATCTCTATCGGCTGGAGATCAGTTATAATAGCAGGAGATCACCAGCTAGTACCTGGAGGCTGGCAATCCTAACCAGGGCTGATCCTGCTTAAACTTCCAAGATCTTTTGAGATCAGGCTAGCCTGAGTAGGGCTAGCCTGATCCAGGTCAGGGCAAGACACGAGCAGAGGTGGTTTACCATTGCCTGCCTCTTCACAACAACCCTGGACTTCCTTGGTGGTCTCCCATTCAAGTACCATCCAGGGCAAACACTATGTAGCTTTCAAGATCTGATGAGATCAGGCTATCCTGGACTGTCCAGGTCAGGGTATTTTCAGAGTCTCTCACACCCCAGTATCAGGGCAGTTTCCTCTCTCTGACACATCTTGCCCCAATGGCCTCTTGTCTCTCTTTCTGAGATAAAAGGACTCATGTCTTTCATAGAGATCAGTTTACATGGAGAAAATGGCTGCTTTGGCAATTGGACTCTATGGCATTGAAGTCCCTCTTCTCCCCAAACCCCGCCCTCCTCAGGCTCCACCCCAAAAACCTCCCACCGGTGGTGAAGAGAGACCTGGCAACCCTATGCTGCTGTGAAATGGATGTCTGGCTTTTTATAGTTTTATTGTCATATGTATAAAACTGCATTGGTTTTAGAGTGTTTTTATCAGGTTGTAAGCCGCTCTGAGCCTGGCTTCGGCTGGGGAAAAGGGGCCTAAAAATCAAACAAAGAAACAAACAAATAAATCCATCAATCAATCAATGTATGCCGGAATGGGTTTTTTTTTCTTTGTTAAAATTAGTTACTGAGTTTTGAGGTGTTTTTTCCTTCTGGTTCTTTTTTCTGTTTTTTTGAAAGGACATATATACAGACAGATGGGAAAATGCTTGACCATGTCTGGGATACAAACACACATATGTATGGATACACATACACACACACATATATCCTAGACATGGTGAAGCATTTCTCCAGCTGTTAGGCTCCAATCTACCCAAGTTGGTCACCCAGATTAATTCAACTAGGGTCTTCAACTGGGTCAACTATTGTAGTTCTAATTTTGTACAAAGAATAGTAAACAGGTTCCTGGCAACTATCGCCCCACAATCCTTTTGAACATAGCCGCCAGAATCTACAATAAATACCTTCCAGGCAAGCTGGAGGTCTGGGAAGCTTCCAACCAACTTATCCATCCAGAGCAAGCAGGCTTTCGAAAGGGGCAACGTACAATCGATCACTGTCTGCTCCTCCACCATCTAGCTGTCTAATGTATCAAGGGATGCACAGAACATCTGTATGCGGCTTGGGTAGATTTAATAGCCGCATTTGATTCCGTTGACAGAAATTGGCTCTGGACAAAACTGGCATGTAACAGACATCAATAAACACCTAGTATTATTGTTACGGGAACTGCACCGTAATCTGTCTGCCAAAATCAGAGTGGGCAGCTCTGGTTCTTTGACAGAAGAGATCCCAGTCTCCAGAGGGATGAAACAGGGATGTGTTCTGGCCCCTTTATTTTTCACCACCAGCAACCCTACATCAAGTTGCTCTAGGCTGATCCTGCATTAAGAAGGGGGTTGGACTAGATAGACTGTGTGGCCCTTTTCCAACTCTATGATTCTATGATTCTGCTAGCACATTCCACATACTCAGAATTGCATTTGCAGCTCTTTGTTTACAAACTATGCCAACAGCCCTGTTAATGGGTCACTGAACTCAAAAGCCTGTTGCCCGGTGCCTGTGTCTTTGTGGAGCCTTAGAAACAGAGGACCTTCCTCACTATGTCTTGTTCTGCCCTCTTTACCGGGAGCCTAGATCCAAATTTCTTGCAGCTGCCTTAGCTACCCTTGACCTGTCTTCAGCGGTGGAGACAACTATTTTCCTTCTGGCCCATGCAGACCGGCATGTCACCCACATGGTTTCACTGTATGCTTTGGCTGCTGTGAAAATCTGAGCTAGAGTTGTGCTCCAGGCTTGGCTTGCTGAGGGTTGATCTGTGTATTTGTTGTTGTTCTGTTTTTTAGGAAACATTATCTCTGACTGTCTTGATCAATTTTTGTCTAATATGTTTTATTGTTGTTTCCTGTCAACCGTAGGGTTTCCAAAGCAAGAGATGAACAGAGGTAGTTTGTCATTGCCTGTCTCTGCATAGCAACCCTGGACTTCCATGGTGGTCTCCCATCCAAGTACTAACCACGACCAACCCTACTTAGCATCCGAGATCTGATGAAATCGGGCCAGCCTGGCCCATCCAGGTCAGAGGGAAAGGCACTTGGCCATGTTTAGAAGAGGAAGAGGAAGAGGAAGAAAAAGAAGAAGAGTTGTTTTTATATGCCGACTTTCTCTACCACTTAAGGAAAAATCAAACCAGCTTACAATTACCTTCCTTCCTCTCCCCACAACAGACACCCTGTGAGGTAGTTGGGGCTGAGAGAGCTCTAAAAGCTGTGACTAGCCCAAGGTCACCCTACTGGCTTCATGTGTAGGAGTGGGGAAACCAACCCGGTTCACCAGATTAGCCTCTGCAGCTAATGTAGAGGAGTGGGGAATCAAACGTGGTTCTCCAAATCAGAGTCCTCCACTCCAAACCACAGCTCTTAACCACTACACCATGCTGGTTTAATTAATGAAATCAAGAGTAGACATAAAATAATCCCACTACTACCCCAGGTCTCATAATCCCAGGTCACACTATTTATATTATATTATATTATATTATATTATATTATATTATATTATATTATATTATATTATATTATATTATATTATATTATATTATATTATATTGATTGTATTGTGAATTGGTGTCTTGCATGATATTTTGAAAATAAAAACTTAATTAGAGGGGGGGAAAGGGCAGCCCAACGTAAGGTTGCCAGGTCCCTCTACGCCATCAGCGGGAGGTTTTTGGTGCGGAGCCTGAGGAGGGCAGGGTTTGGGAGAGGAGGGACTTCAATGCCATAGAGTCCGATTGCCAACGCAGCCATTTTCTCCAGGAAAACTGATCTCTATTGGATGGGGATCAGTTGTAATAGCAGGAGATCTCTAGCTAGTACCCAGAGGTTGAGTAAGCCAAAATAAACACCTCTGCACTAGTACCAATGGTAAGAAAAACAGTGCAGGAATCCCAGGCAACAACAAATACTGACACAACTAGTGAAACATCAAAGTGAATTCATTCTTGATATAGGAACGGAACTGAAGAAGAAGAAAGAAACGATCGTCTTCCTACTTACTACTATTTATCTACAATTTTTGCTGAGTTCATGCAACCAGCTTATACAGTTACCTTTGGATCTGTGTACCTCTGTGGACTATTCGAATTTATTTGTAAATATTTGTAAATATTTTGTTAGTCCTCCTTCACTTTTAAATGCACTGACTACACTTTGATGTTTCACTAGTTGTGTCAGTATTTGTTGTTGCCTGGGATTCCTGCACAGTACCCAGAGGTTGGCAACCCTAGCCCCACATAAGGCAGAACATTAAACAAAGCCAAAAGAGCATGATGGGAAATGTAATTTCTGTGGCAAGCAGTGAGGCAGTATGGGGTAATGGTTAGTGCCAGACTAGGACCCGGAAGAATCAGTCACGCTGGTCAACTTTGTGCGAGACTCTTTCTCTTAGCCTAACCTACCACAGAGGCATGCTGAGGGGGGGAAACTGAATTGGGGAAAAACACATAAGCCACTCTGAGCCCTCTGAAGCAAGCATGAGATCAAAAAGGCAATCGACAGAAGTTCAGAAATGAGACTCCTCCCATTTAGGGTTGCCAACCTCCAGGTACTAGCTGGAGATCTCCTTCTATTACAGTTGATCTCCAGCCGATGGAAATCAGTTCACCTGGAGAAAATGGCTGCTTTGGCAATTGGACTCTATGGCATTGAAGTCCCTCCCCTCCCTCCTTAGGCTCTGCCCCCAAAAACCTCTCGCCGGTGGTGAAGTGGGACCTCCCAACCCTACTCCCATCATTAATTGAGGTGCCATAATTTTGGGAAATCAGATTTTTTCCCCCCTAGGGATTTCTCTATGAAATGGAAACCCCACAAGTATCACATCGAGGGCTGAGGAAAGAACGGAGACTGCAGCACTCCCCATGCCTGCGAACTCTCCAGTTCCAGAAAGCGATAGTCTAATTTTATACTCTCTCGAGGATCTTCCCCCTTCCAAAAGGCAAATGTATGGAACGGCATAGATTGTATCCGCCTCAAATAACAGTGCACCTCCAGCATCTCATCAAAAATGCTCACACGGCTGGCTGCACATGGCAAAAGATTCAGGTTCAAACATTCAAGCGCTGCTCGCTGTGCAAGGAAGCAGGCAGATGCTGCAGAGCAGGGGGAAGATCAGGCGACCGTGTTCTGCCGCTCGCCGTTTCGGTCGCGTGGGCAAGATAAAGGATGCTTCCAGACAACCGCGGGCAGCTGCGTTATTTTTTTTGCTAACGCTATCAGAACAGGGTACTGGCACGAGCCCAGCTCTGTGATAGGGTTGCCTCCTGCCCAACCCTGTGCTTTCTGTGTTGCCCCTTTTTTATTTCTTCATATTCCAGGATGCAGAGGTGCTTCTGGAGAACACACACTGTGCCTTTTTCCATGTTAACTGATGAGGGCTAGAAAAGGCACCAAGGTCACAGAGTTGGGTTGACTGGTCCCCCTTCACCATCGGTGGAAAGTTTTTGGGGCAGAGCCTGAGGAGGGCAGGGTTTGGGGAGGGGAAGGACTTCAACGCCGTAGAGTCCAATTGCCAAAGCTGCCATTTTCTCCAGTGGAACTGATCTCTATTGGCTGGAGATCAGTTGTAATAGCAGATCTCCAGCTAGTTAGTACCTGGAGGTTGGTCCTGCCAGCAAATTTGTATTGGTACAAACAAGTGACTTTGAATTAATCCAGGATGACAAGGAAAGAAACAGAGGAATGCAGCTCTCAGGAGCGAGTGCTGGAAGAAAAGGCTGATATGAAAGAATACAAAGGAAGGGAACGCAAGCATGACAGGTCTAGCTATTTCAAAGTACAAACCAATAAAACAAAATAAAGGGCAGCAGTCAAGGCAAAACAAAAGGAGGATGTTGTTTGAGCGTGTGATGGGAAGAACTGATTAGAAGTTAAGAATCTTTGTGTCTGTCTCAGTTCCATATGGCCAAACTGGACAAGGTAGAAGAAGAAGAAGAAGAAGAAGAAGAAGAAGAAGAAGAAGAAGAAGAAGAAGAAGAAGAAGAAGAAGAGTTGGTTTTTATAACCCACTTTTCTCAACCTTTAAGGAGTCTCAAACTGGCTTACAATCACCTTCTCTTCCCCTCTCCACAACAGACACCTTATGAGGAAGGTGGGGTTGAGAGAGTTTGGAGAGAAGTGTGACTGGCCCAAGGTCAGCCAGTAGGCTGCATGTGGGGAATCTAATATGGTTCTTCAGATTAGAGTCCACTGCTCATGTGAAAGAGTGGGGAATCAAACCCTGTTCTCTAGATTAGAATCCGCCGCTCAGTTCTCTAGATTAGCATCCATTGCTCTTAACCACTACACCATGCTGGCAAGAGATCTGACTGAGATTAGCATTTATTGTGTTCTTGTTTTAAAGGCAATGGAGGAGTGGAGATGGAATCTGATGCTCTCTTCTCATGCCTCTTCTGGGATTTCAGTAGCCACTCGACAATGGAATTGGCACTAATTTCCCCCTCGTGGAGTTCACAAGAGGTATTAAAGTTCTGTGGTGGAGGGGAAACGATAATACATACAAGTAGTGGGGAGGAAAGGGTTAAAAACTCCCTCCTCCTCCTCCTCCTCCTCCCCCCCCCGAAACTTCCTGATCTAATAAACTTTTTTAAAAAGATTTTAATTACCGATTTCTTGGGTCATGTCTTATTTGGCCTCCCTTGTTCTTTATTTTGCTCACCAATCAAGACAACAGCTTCTCAGGGTTACCACAGCAGAGGAAACTCAAAATGGCCAGAAAATGATTTTCATTTGAAACGTTTTATTTAATGATTTCTCTTCCAGGTTTGTGGCTCTTACGGTTTATAATATTGCTGTTTTAGCTCACTTACTGGCATCCCCAGTCACGGATGTCTGGTAACTTTAATGAAATACAAATCATTTGGAATATGCTGTCGTCAACCGAAATATCTACTTTGCTCCGATTCAAAATTCAAGGTCGAAAAAGACAAGCAGAGGCTAAGCTGTAAAGCACTGTTTGCTGAGAAGCATTCTTTATTTCCCATCCTATACCCAAGGCTCAGAGCAGTTCGCGTACAATGTGAAATTATAAAAGGCGGGAAGTCCTAAAAAAGAAATTAAAAAACTTTCCTGTAATCTATCCAAAACAAACAAACACCAACAATAAAAAAAAAAAGACTGATCATTCTAAATGAGTTTCTGTTGGAAGTGGGGAGGAACTCAAGTTCCCAGCAGTAGTCAGTCCTTTGACATTTAAGTTGGCACACAAGCTTTATTTGTTTAAAACATTGCTATCCCACCTCTCCCTGAGCTCAGTGTAGCTTACGGCAGCTAAAGTCCTAAAACGCACATGCAAAAATATAAAATGGTAAAAGAGTTTACAGACAGATGCCACTTTGGTTTCTGGGCACTGTTTGGACACAGTGAGCTCATAGCATAGCACGACAGTGTTGGCACGGTTGAGCTTGTGTTGAGATTTAAGACCAAAACTCACCACCGATATGCTGCTTTTCCTGCCCATACAAATGGAAGAAGAGGCCAATCATTTCCCATATTGTTTCTTTTCTCTTTCCTCAAAAAGAAGTAGGGATTCTGGCATACAGAGGTTAAAGGACAGTGTCCGGTTTCTGACGGCTTACCTGCTCTCCTATATTCAAGTCAAGCAGCACCTTAGAGACCAACCAGATTTTTGGGATATGACCTTTCGCGACTCAAAGCTCCCTTTCTCAGATACCTGGGCCATGTCTGCACTTACCATTTTCAGCTCCAATTTCTGCGACTTTCCTTGCATGTTCCCACTTCATCTCATCCGAAGGATTCCGAGGACGTCTCCAGAACACAATCCCTCCGCGTTAAGCGCATCAGCTTATTCGTCGACTTAAAAAAAAAAAAAACGTCTTCCACCTCTAGAGCCTTAAAGTGGGAACACGCAATGAGTATTAAATCCACTTCCTGCTGCCAGCCCACTTCCTGCTGCCAGCCAATCCCCGCACTCCCCCCGCCTCCCTTAGTAACGCTGACCAATCGCCGTCCTTGCTTGGAGCGCCGACTGGGCATGCGTGGGAGCGTGCCGGTCTGGGGATTATCAAATGCAGCGGAGAAAGGAGGCGCAGTGGGAACAGGAATGTAAAGGCGTTTTGGATACTTGCGTACTGGACGCGTGTAACTTGCGAGGTAAGTGGCTAGTGCGTCCAAGGGCCTGGTTTGTCTCTAAGGTGCTACTGGACTCAAATCTAGCTGTTCTACTGCAGACCAACATATGGCTACCCTCTGAAACTATTCTCCTACATGTGTGTCCACTGCTGGAGGTATAAGTGGCCCAAGGTATAACCCTGTATGCCAAAATGCCCTGAATGTGAAGATGTGTGCAAAGTAGAGCCAGTGGATCAGTAGCAGTGGAGGGTCTACTATGAAATTAATGAACCTTAAGCTTCAGGGCCCCTAATTAGAGTTGCCAACCTCCAGGTACTAGCTGGAGATCTCCTGCTATTACAACTGATGTCCAGCCAATAGAGATCAGTTCTCCTGGAGAAAATGGCCGCTTTGGCAATTGGACTCTATGGCATTGAAGTCCATCCCTTCCCCAAACCCTACCCTTCTCGGGTTTCATCCCAAAATCTTCCCACTGGTGGTGAAGAGGGACCTGGCAACCCTACCCCTAATCCCAGAGAGGCCCTTAAACAACTTTTTTTTTAATTAATGATTTTTTCAAAAAAATTGATGGAGTTTTTTAAAGGGTTTGTTATTAAAATATGGCTATTTCAGTGATAGAATCATAATCCAATGGGTTGAAGTACATAATATTGACCTTAGAATATGCTCTAATACCCATTTCATATGGCCTCAAAATGTCCCTGTAATTGGTCAAATTTCCAAATTTTCTGGGGGGTTTGAGGCGCCCAAACCCCCAGCTGTATGGGCTCTCAGAGCTCACCAGAATCTATTCATAGCCTACATTTTGGCAGCTGGATCCTCAAATCCTTCGTTGGTGCATGGCTTAATAGTTCTATAGTTCAGCCCTTAGGCTAGAGCCAACTGGAACCGTAAAAAGACATCTGAATTCTCGATTCAGGCTACACTCGTCTCACTTGTGAATTTTAACACTAATAATCAGATGTTCACCTCTTTATCCTAACGAGCCCCCTCTGATGACCTTCTACATCTCTATTAGAGAATGAACCAATACATCTGCCATAGAACAACCCCATTGAAGAAGATAATGGCGGTTATCCAGGCCTCGTTGCTGGTGGGAAGGGGCTCACTGTATGGCCCACTTTCAAGGACTCCACCCCACCACCCTGAGAAAGGCAGGCTGTAAGTATTTTCATAAATAAATGACAATGTTTCAATAGATCAGGTGCAGACGTGGGATATCACGGCCATCTTTGGTGGTGGTGGAAAGTGCTTTCAAGTCACAGGCCATTTATGACAACCCCGTTGGGTTTCAGGGTTGTTCAGAGACGTTCAGAGGTGGTTTGTCATTGCCTGTCTCTGCGTAGCAGTGCTGGACGTCCTTGGTGGTTTCCCATCCAAGTATTAACCAGGGTTGGCCCTGCTAGCTTCCAAGTTCTGATGAGATTGGGCTAGCCTGGGCCATCCAGTTCAGAGTATTGTCATCTTTAACCACCCAGGAGAGCTCATCATCAGAGCGGTGGACTCTGATCCCCCACTCCTCTACATGAGCAGTGGAGGCTAATCTGGTGAACTGGATTTGTTTCCCCACTCCTGCACACAAAGCCAGCTGGGTGACCTTGGGCGAGTTACAGCTCTGTTAGAGCTCTCTCAGCCCCACCTACCTCATGGGGTGTCTGTTGTGAGGAGGGGAAGGGAAGGTGATTTTAAGCCGGTTTGAGTCTCCCTTAAGTGGTAGAGAAAGTCGCCGTATAAAAACCAACTCTTCTTCATCATCATCATCATGATGTAATTTGGTCTCCACTTAGGATTTATGTTAGCATATGCCACTGGGAGGAGAAGAATAAAGATAGTAAAAACCCTTAATACTTTATCTCTCAGTCAGGCGTCAGTATAGATACTTTACGAAAATATTTGCACACCACCTATGTGAGACTATTCTATGTTATGGCTTTAATAAAAACGTATCCCAGCCTTTTTGAGAGAGAAAAAGGAATATCTGCATTACAATAGGAAACAAGTATAAAACCAAGAAAACAAGGGTTTTCCATCATTAACTACCAGGCACTGCTACAAATCTTCCCTGATAGACATTCAACTTTAAGTCTGCTGAAGATTGAGAAGGATTTGGTGCACATGGAAAGTCTTTTATGGGAGGCTTACAATGCGATTTAATATCCTTTTATTAAATTTGATGCCAAAGCACATCGAAATGAGGGAGTGAATAAAATCTTACAGAGCATCACAGGCTCTGCTTCCTGAGAATACAAAATGTAGGGAAGTTGCCAACGTTCATAACCCCCTCATTTGGAAGGCAGAGCTCGGCTCCTCCTCAAGTCTACCTCCTGCCCCCTTTCATTTACACTCTTGTACAGCTGTTGATGCAGTGATGGAGGTGCATCGCCTACCTTGCTTGAAACGGTAGCATAGCAGCATTCTAAACCCTGGGGATTGTGGGAAATTGAGTTTTGGTGCCTGTTCCATTCCCTCGGTGTTAATCTAAGGTTACCAACTTCCAGATGGGAGGTGGAGATCTCCCGAACGACAACTGGTCTCCAGACAACAGAGTTCTCTCCCCCTGGAAACAATGGCTACTGGGGGTGGGGTGGGGTTGGACACTATGTAGAGTTGCCAACCTCCAAGCGGTTAAGCAAAGCAAGAGTAGGCACTTATGGCACAAAAAGCACTACAAAAGAATGCTGAACAACGTGTTTGTAATGACAAATTAAACAAACAATACAACCAAGAACAGAAGCAAATTTCTGTTACATGTGTAGAAAAGTCGCCACGTTCCTGCAGTGTAGACAGGTAAGTGAAGTGACTAAATATCAAAGTCCTAGAATGCCATGAGTAGAGAGAAAATAGGCTTCCGGTAATGAGTCCTATTTCGCTGGTGCTTTGTCAATTCAGGCAATCCTGTAACATTCTGTCAAGGTTCCACGGAACATATGTCGCCATCCGGTAGTACCGTCAGGCTACCTTCTTGTCCGGGTATGTATCTATTTGTATCTCTGTATGTCTTTATGCCTGTCTATGTCTTGTACATAGTTTGTATCTCACTGCAGTGTATTAGTTAGCATTGCTTTTTGTGTTTTATAGAACATATGTTCTATAAAACTGCAGGAACGTGGTGACTTTTCTACACGTAACAGAAATTTGCTTCTGTTCTTGGTTGTATTGTTTGTTTAATTTGTCATTACGAACATGTTGTTCAGCATTCTTTTGTAGTGCTTTTTGTGCCATAAGTGCCTACTCTTGCTTTGCTTAACTTCCTTGTAAGGCACTATGATTTTGTTTGCTTTCCAACAACCTCCAAGCGGTGGCTGGAGATCTCCCGGTATTACAACTGATCTCCAGGCAACAGAGATCAGTTCCCCTGGAGAAAATGGCCACTTTGGCCATTGGACTCTATGGCATTGAAGTCCCCCCTCTCCAAAACCCACCCTCCTCAGGCCCCCACCCCCAAAATCTCCAGATATTTCCCAACCTGGAGCTGGCCACCTTAACACTATGGCATTGTAGCCCATTGAAGTGTCTATCCTACACAAGCCCCACCTTCCCTAGGCTCCACCCTCAAAACTCTGTCTTCTGTGAGGAGGGGATTGTTAGCTGGTTTGATTCTTCCTTAAGTGGAAAAGAAAGTTGGCATATAAAAACCATCTCTTTTTCTTCTTCTAAGACAGGTGTCAGTAACCTTGTCCAAAATCTCTCTTTTACTGTCCATGTTTGTGCTTGGCTTGCATCGCAGAAGTCTTGTCAAAGAAGATTAGCAAAGTGGTCTTTCCTGTCAGGTCAACGCACCCCTCCCAGATGACTAGATAGACATGTTCCTTTTGATAACAACTTGCAAGCAAACTTACTTGGGAGTGAATTCTTATCATTTGTTTTGCTCAATATGAACTCTAGCAAACCAGCTGTCTTGATTTTCTCACTTTGGCCTATACAGCTTTTACCAAATGTTGACATGTTCCGCAAATGATCTCTAACCATCAATAACACTTTTATTTTGAGTCAGGATGTCTGGTTAAAACACTAAAGGCAGCAATCAAAAGCCTTTCTTCCTTGTAGTCTTCACATTCTGTTTGAGGCATGCCAGGTGAACAAGAATATATAGCGATAGGTGATAATTTTCTCATCAGAGCGATTTAAGCAATTCACAAAAAAAAGCTAGGGAAGCGAGTTTCCAAATGCTATTCTAGGAATCTCCATTTATTTCTGTGCTGTTTTCAAGTAGTCGGAGGCTATAATTTCCAAAGTGAAGCAATAGGATGAATTGCACAAGCACATCAGTTCAGCCCAAGTTCCAAGACTGTTCTGATTCTTGGGAACATGCGGGTATTAGCAGCACACATTATGACAGATCTGGAACGCACGGCTTGTGACTGAGCAAGCCAACCAGCACATTTAGTGGTCGGCCAGACACTTGATAGCGCCCTTCTTGTCAAAGCCAAGACAGGAGGTTATCAAATGTCTGGCGAAACGCCATACATGGCTACTGAGTTGTATTCAGTTGGATGAGTCACCGGTCATGCTGCCCAGATGTAGATGCATCAGAGCTCTTGTATACCAGCAGGCTACATCCATTTCCTATGAAACTTTTTTTTTTACTATGAAACAACAGAGACATAACATCCAAATTGCAAGATGTCATAGTTCCGCTGTCCACTGCATTGGTCAGGCCGCACCATGAGTATTGTTTGCAGTTTTGGAGGCCTAACTTCAAAAAGGATGTGGACAAATTGTCTCTATGGTCTGGGTTGATCAAAATCAAACATAATAGAGCTTCTTACGTTTCTGCATTTCTGAAGGCCTCAAGAGGATGTGGACAAAATCAAGCAGGTGCAGAGGAGAGTGACGAGGATGATCAGGGGCCTGGAGACCAAGCCCTATGAGGAGAGGCTGAGGGAGTTGGGAATGTTTAGCCTGGAGAAGAGGAGGTTGAGAAGGGACATGATTACTCTCTTGAAGTATCTGAAGGGCGGTCACTTAGAGGAGGCCAGGGAGCTGTTCCTGTTGGCAGCAGAAGATAGGACTCGCAGTAATGGGTTTAAACTGCAGGCAGAGGTACCAGCTGGATATTATGAAAAAATGTCTCACAGAGTGTCTGTTGTGGGGAGGGGAAGGGAAGGTAATTGTAAGCCAGTTTGATTCTTCCTTAAATGGTAGAGAAAGTCGCATATAAACACCTGTAAGTCGATTTGATTCTTCCTTAAATGGTGAAGAAAGTTGCATAAAAAACCCCAACTCTTCTTCTTTTTCTTCTCCTTTTCCTCCTCCTCCTAAATGTGGAACAAGAAGTTGTGACCTCAGTGGCAAACCCAGATTTGTTGCTGTGTGATCCTTGAAACTATTTAGAGATCTTGCTTAAATCCCTAATGGCTGTTAGAACAAAGGCCACAGGATAGATGAGAGATTGTAAGAAGCGACTGTACCTTCCTTCCACAGAGAGCAAACACTTGGGAACACAGGGGAAAGCTTCCCTGAAGGTGTTCAGTGCACTTCTGAAACACGTACTGCAGCCTTTATGGATTGAAACCATAAGGGGTCAGATTTCTAGGCTCTTGAGTGTAATGTCTCTCTATAAATAGGAATGTACTTGGCCAAATGAGTGGGAAGAAGTATCTTATACAAGTTTAAAGAGGCAGAAAGCAGAGGAGTGGTTAGGAACTGTGTTTGTTCTGTCTCAGGAGAAACCAGAACAAAAGACAGGTTACGCACAATGGAAGAGATTTACAGATTAAGCCACAGGGTCAGTCTGTTTCATTCTCTCTTCCCCAACAGAAAAAAGGGTGTCACAGCCTATTGATGTTCAACAAAATAAACATGTACATTTAGCCAAGTTGGTTAGAAGTTTCTCAGGCAGGTACCCCATTACATAACATATTGTCTCCAATAGGAAGGCTGTTTTGTTAATCCCCTCTAGTGGACGTCTCTGTTTCCTCCTCTTATAGCACTCACCAAACCAAGATCGGCAGCCAAATTTTTTAGTGTCAACACAACCACGCAAAACAAAAAAAGCCACCAATAAGCTAGATGACATACGGCATTATGCATTTTCAAAATCAAAGCAAACAGCACAATAGATTGGAAATCTCTTGCTTATATTTTCCTCTTGTTCTTCTTGTTTAACATAAGATTCACTTTTCATCTAGAGTGGCTAGATTTGAGTGCAGTAGCACCTCAACTGAACTCCACCTATAAAGAGCTCTACCAGTACACGACTTCAGCCGCCAGAATTGTATACGCCAAATACTGGAAATCTAATATATTTTCCGGCATCAAAGAGTGGAACAATAAACTCTCTGATTATGCACTGATGGCTAAACTCACGCAACTGGTTGATATTAAACAGATGAATTTGTGTGGAGATGGCAGCCTTTCCATGATTATTATTTAAGTGGCAAATAAACTATTCAATAAGGTTGAACAAAATTTAAGAGAATTTATAGAGGCGTATAAGATATACATATGTTTAAGACATTTAACAGAAGATATGGTATTAGATTTTTTTAAGTTTAGCTGATGTGGAGGCCCAGTGAATGAAACATATTTCTGCTCACTTTAGAGAGTTTTGGGATGGAGTAATGTTTTGAATGATATAATATTAGGTAACATTTTCTCTTTACCCCTTATATTTAAACTATGTAGAAGCTTGGAGGAAGTCGTATCTTTTACCTTATTTTTCCCCTCCCTTTCTTTCCCTTTCTGTATCCCTCATATATATATGAATAGATTCTGATGAGTTCTGTGGTCCATACAGCTGGGGGCTTGAGCGTTGCAAGCCCTCCAAAAAATTTGACCAATTGCAGGAACATTTTGAGGCCCTATGAAATAGGTATTAGAGCATATTCTAAGATCAATATTAAGAACTTCAACCCATTGGCTTATGATTCTACCACTAAAATAGCCATATTTTTATAACACTTTAAAAACTCCATCAATTTTGTTGAAAAAAATCACTCTTTTTTTTTTTTAAAAAAGTTGCTTCAAGGCCCCTCCAGGATTAGGGCCCTGAAGCTTAAGCTTCATTAGTTTCATAGCAGATCCGCCACTGCCTGATATCCCCCCCCAAAAAAAATCCCCTTTGCCCTGATTCATGTCCTTTAGAAGAATAGTAAGGAGTACCATGAGGTTGTGGAACATCCATGAATCACGGCAATCGCTTGTGACACGGGGCACCAGAAGACCAGACATCTTGGCATGTTCCCCTGGGGGTCACCAAGCTCTGGCTTTACTATTTCCACTTCTGCATCCTAAAATATCTGTCAGATGGTAACTCTAGGCGTACTGTTTGCATAAGTTTATGGACATGACATGACAGTGTATATTAATCATGCATAGTCTTGACTTTCTCTTACCATTGGAGCCCAGCAAAAGCCTGATGCTAAAGAGTTCTGCTCCCAGAATCCCCAGTATGACAGCTGTATAGAACCTGACAATCCCATCCCAACAATAGCCATGCAACTTAGATAGAAATAGACATTTTATTAAACTGGAGTCCCATTCCTTACACTGGATTTGCATCTTCACATAATGCTGGCCACTGAGTAAATGTTTCCAGTGAGCTTTTGACTATGACCCTACGATCCAGAATGTGTAAAGCCTGGCCACCTTATTTGAATGTATAGTAAAAATCATAGAATCACAGAATCATAGAGTTGGAAGGGAGCACCAGGGTCATCTAGACCAACTCCCTGCACACTGCAGGAAATTCACAACTACCTCCCCCCCACACCCCCAGTGACCCCGCTCCTCCATGAACATGTCCACTCCCCTCTTCAAGCCTTCCAAGCTGGAAGCCATCACCACATCCTGGGGCAGGGAGTTACACAATTTAACTATGTGTTGTGTGAAGAAAGACTTCCTTTTATATGAAGAAGTGAGCTGTGGCTCACGAAAGCTCATACCCTACCAGAAAAAATATTTTTGTTAGTCTTTAAGGTGCTACTGGACTCTTGCCCTTTTCTATTCCTTTTATATGGTTTGAATCTCTCACCCTCCAGCTTCAGCAGATGACCCCGTGTTCTAGTATTACAAGAGAGGGAGAAAAGCTTCTCCCTGTCCACTCTCTCTACACCATGCATAATTGTATAGACCTCGATCGTGTCTCCCCTTAACTGCCTTCTTTCCCAGCTAATCTTCTATTAGTGATGTCTGCAAACTTAGCTCCCTCACAGTGCACTCCATCTCCAGATCATTAATCAAATAACATGGATCCCAGCATGAGTTCTTGCAGACAAGAGTGAGGGTTTTCTTGGATACTAGAGACTTTGGTCTTTTATGCATGGGCTGGATCTCCCTGCTTGGACCTGGGTTCATCACACATTAAAGTAACCTGGGTTGGGGGAAACTGTATGCATTGGCTTTAATGATCAGGGATGAAACTGTGTGCTGATCAAGCCATGTGTACAGAAAAGCAGTCTCCCAAGCTCAAATCAAGTCCCACCCCTTTAAATGCTGCTCTGTAATTGGCTTACCTCACAGTGCTCTCCGTGAGATAAAATTTCCTTCCCCTCAAACCCAACTGCCGCATAAAAAAGGGCATTTTAAGAACAAAAAACAAAAAATGGAGCAATCTGAAAGAAGGGTGGGGGAGAAATCCAAGCGTCATTTTTAAAAAGTCATTATTTTGTTCAGAAAGAGCTCTGAGGTAGCAGGAAGCATTTGAACCTCTTTACACACTGCTTTGTGGTTGGCTGTGAGAGAAGCCAATCTTCTGTTTTCCCCTGCATGCTGCTTTGAAGAGGGGGTTGGAAAAGGGTGGGGCATGATGGCGTGGGGAAGCACAACCCGAGAACAGAGTATGCACGTTCTGTGACTCCGGAATGAGCCAGGGTGAACGGTTTAATTTGGGCCAGAAGAGGAATGGGAAAAGCCGGGTTCGTTTTGGGTCAAAACAGTGTTGAACTTCCAAGGAATGAGATAGCGTGCATACTGAAAAATTTGATCCTGGCTGAAACAGGCAATAAAGGAGGTTAGAGCGACCATGCATAAAACACCTATATGTACAGGTAAGAACTTTGAACTGTTAAAGATGGACGCATCATTGACAGTATTCCAGAAACCCCTCACTCTTGTCCACAGGAACCCTCTTTCAATGTAGGCCTAGATACCTTTTGTTGTGTGGAGAACAAAGGGTTAATGTCATGCTCACAGCAGTTACTTATGTAAGACTACACACATTTGCCAACTATTCAGGTAAACAAGCTGAGGAATAAAACATCATACCAAGCATACAGGGAAATGTTCAGTCTAAAGGTTAGTTGAGGTTCATTTTGAAACATCCTTCCATATCCTCAAATATTCATACAATCTAAAAATACTTTGCTATCTTACTTGTGTTCTGCGATTATATATTCATTAATTTTTTTGTGAGCAACTCATGGTATTATAGTGATAAGATAAAAATTAATATATTCACTACTTGCAGATACCTCCTTAAATTAACAAACTTGCTACCTGCTGCTTGATATTTTAGGAATTTTAATATCCCAGAAAATGCCAGCTAAAGAAGGAAATTCCCCCCTCTCCGAAAACTGTGATCCCATCACAAAAGCTTTTTGTGGTTTCAAGGACAAGATGAGGTATCTACGAACAAGACTATCTGAAGCAATAATATGCATCGGGTCAAGAGGGGACTGAATAGATGAAGTAGAATTACTAGCTTGTGGATGGGGAGCTCTCGGGGTGACTATCTTTTCACAAGAGACCTATAGAGCAAACGCCAGGCCAAAATGAGTTTCAAGAAATAATATGATAATAATACCAAGAGGTATAGTAGTAACACGAGAGGAGGTATAAAAATGAGACACACAAACCTGTAATAAATTGGTGATCTACCTATATACATAAAAACCATAGGTCAAGGTGCCATCTAGGGTTGCCAGATCTCCTGCTATTATAAGGGATCTCCAGCCAATAGAAATCAGTTCACCTGGAGAAAATGGCTGCTTTGGCAATTGGACTGACTCTATGGCACTGAAATCCCTCCCCAAACCCCACCTTCCTAGGCTCTGCCCCCAATACCTCTCACCAGTGGCGAAGAGGGACCTGGCAACCCTAGACCCATAACACCCAAGCGGGGGCAAGAAACAGAAGACAGGAGGGCCATACAAAGATGACAGAGATGGCCTAAAGGCATGGTATAGCCTGATCTTGTCAGATCCTGAAAGCTAAGCAGGGTCGGTACTTGGAAGGGAGCCCACCAAGGAAGACTCTGCAGAGGAGGGCAATGGCAAACCACCTCTGTTTCTCACTTGCCTTGAAAGCCCCTTGCCGGTGTCTCCAGAAGTCAGCTGTGACTTGATGGCACTTTACATACACAAGCTCCTTCCCCTCCCCAAACCCCACCCTCCATATGCTCCCGCTCCAAATCTCCAGGAACATCCCAACCCAGAGTAGGCAACCCTATATAAGGCCCCCATAACCAATAGAAAACTGTCTTGGTATTCTGCTTCATTTACATTTAATTTGTTTTCTTTGAGGGAAAGACTGGCATAAGACTCTTGAGCAGAACTCTTGATAAGAAGGAAAACTTCTTGTATCTATTTAAAAGTAGGCTAAAAGGAATATTATTTTCTTGTCCTAAAATGTTTTTTTTCTCACCAACCCTCTTTCCCCCTTTATTGTTGTGTATATGTAATATGTAAATGAAGCATCAAGAAGACAAAAGTAATGACTACAGGAGAATTACACAACTTTAAGGTGGACAATGAGGAAATTGAAATTGTTGAAGACTTTCTATTCCTTGGTTCCATCATCAACCAAAGGGGAGACTGCAGACAAGAAATGAGAAGGAGATTGAGACTGGGAAGGGCAGCCATGAAGGAGCTAGAAATGATTCTGAAGTGTAAGGATGTGTCAGTGGCCACCAAGATCAAGTTAATTCGTGCCATTGTATTCCCTGTTACTATGTATGGGTGTGAAAGCTGGAGATTGAAGAAAGCTGGTAGGAAGAAAGTAGATTCCTTTGAAATGTGGTGTTGGAGGAGAGTGCTATGGATACCGTGGACTGCCAACCCCCCCCCCCCCACAAATCAGTGGGTTATAGATCAAATCAAGCCTGAACGGACCCTAGAAACTAAAATGACTAAACTGAGGCTATCGTATTTTGGTCACATTATGAGAAGACAAGAGTCACTGGAAAAGACCATCATGCTAGGAAAAGTGGATTGACTCTATAAAGGAAGGCACAGCCCTCGGTTTGCAAGATCTGAGCAGGGCTGTTAACGATAGGATGCTATGGAAGGCATTGATTTTTAGGGTCTCCATGAGTTGGAAGTGACTTGACGACACTTAACACACACACATATATGTAAGATATGCAGAGTCACAGAATTTTCTGAAGTCACTAGCACACATGGTCACAACAGGGTGAGTTAAGGACAGCTGTCCTGCTAGATTTTCTACTTCAACAAAAGTAAACTAAAATTAGTCTTCAGCAAATCCCAAGGGACCCATTTTCCAGGCAACCGTGCACCGAGTTACCAACCAGCCACACTTTCTGGCATTAACGGATGTTGTCTCATTTTACACTTCTTAAGTCCTCTATTGTTTTTAAGAGCTTTTTGGAGACTTGGGGAATAGAGGGCTGTATATTTCACCTCTTGGGAGAAAGAAAAGTAACACTTCCCCACACCCTGCAAAAAACGATGCAAAATGACTAAATTCACCTCTCATTTGTAAATCATTTCATTCAAGTTATAATACAGTCTACACTGTAGAAAACAGCTGTTCTCCCTCTTTCAAAAGATGCTGTCTTAAATTTCTCTGCTACTACCTGAAGCACTTTTTATTTATCTCTGCAAGCAAAAAGAAAGAACAATTCTTTCAGTGTTTAGATACCCATAATTTCATAGCTCCTAGGGCCCAAAACAGTGATGCATTTACACATGTCTGTAGGCGCACTGTTTTTTATGTGCATGAGGGGGATTTCCACCCCAGCCTTGCATGGGGGTGTTCTTATGACTGCATAACTAGCCATCAGCCACACATGGCTACAGTTTGGCAGATGAAGCTTGCAGTAACTTCTACCTGTTGGGGCAACACCTGGAAGTATTCATGCAGAGGCCAAGTATATGCAAGCTATTTCACAGTGTTGCTAAACATCAATGCAGGGTGGAAAGGTAGCATAGTATAGCCAAATCTCGGAAGCTAAGCAGGGTGAGTGCTTGGAAGGGAGACCTCCAAGGAAGACTCTGCAGAGGAAGGTAATGGCAAACCACCTCTGCTTAATCACTTGCCTGGGAAACCCCACCAGGGGTTGCTATAAGTCAGCTGCGACTTCATGGCACTGAGACTTTAATGCACAGAGAGTTATCCTTGGGATGCCCTCTCTCAGGACTGTGTGTACGGTAACAATTAGACTTTTTCTGTCATATGAATACACACATGAAGCTGCCTTATCATGAACAAGACCATTGGTCCACCAAGGTCAGTGTTGTCTACTCAGACCAGCAGTGGTTCTCCAGAGCCTCAGGTAGAGGAAAAACCTGACGCAGCAACACTGTTCCTGGAGGGGACGTTCCCGGCCTGGAGGGGCTGTGGAAGCTGACTAATGATAGCTCCGCCCGTGGGAAAGCCCCAGGAAGCCCCTCCCCACACCAGCGCCACATGTCTCTTCCGGGATTTACGTCCTGGAGAGACTGTGCCAACAGGGGAGCAGTGTGCAACTCCACATCGCTAAGGCACCAATGGAACTGCCCCTGCCGCCAGCTTGCCTCTTATCATGGCTTCTAAGCCCAATCGCCCACCAACTTCAGGAATGAGCCCTAAGTCAACTTTCTGCAAGACTCAACATCATGACACCATGTTTTTTCCCGACTGCAGCTCCACGTTATTGGGAACCACAGATTGCAACAAGGTCTGTATAAGTCAAACTACACATTTGGGGGCAGGCGCGGGGGGGTGTGATGACAGCGACTCAATTTCCAGCGGCCTTCAAAAGCATCCCAGCAGAACAGCCCACGCGGCATTAATCCCCAATGCTGGAAACCAGCGCCCGGCAAACTCTTTCCTCAGCAAAAACAACCGCCACACATCGGTTTGCATGCTTTTCACAGCCTTCCATTGCAGAGCCAATAAATATTAAAGTATTAAATCTAAGACTCAAAGCATTTATACTAGACAGCAAGCAAGATCGAGTACTTTAGTGCCATATCTACTCCAGGCTCCATTTTTCCAGAGGCGTTTAGTGCTTCGTGACACCGGCTGCTTGATTTACTCTTACCTGTGGTCCCAGTTGCTTGAAATAGATCACTCTATTATGTTAGCTGGTGTTCCAGGACGACTAGGAAGAAGACTTGCCCTGCCCCTCGCATTTGCATGGAGTGTCTTCCTGATGACCAAGATAATGAGAAAGTATAAAGCATCTCTTTGGGTTTAAAGATTTGTCCGTAACGCAGGCTTCCTTTCAGGCCCAGACTTAATTCTGCTTAACAGTTATTCCAATAAGAGATGGGGAAGCAGGTACCTTATAATTCAACCTATAAAACACTTGCAGTTGTAACCAACATTCAGAATGAGCGTTTGACCACAATTACATTAATACCAGAAATGGAAAAAAATCTTGCACTTTTCAGCATCGAACAGAAGCTATTAATTCCATTCAAGGTCCATATTGTTAATGGTAGCATGCCAAACCAGCAAAATAACCTTGACCAGAGTATTTCTGGAACTTCTGTCTCACAGAAAATCTGGCATGAATTCCCATCATTGTATTTTTTTTCCCTCCTGAAATACTATTCCATATCTTAAGGAGCTTTTCCCTTTCGCGGTGGTTACCGCCATCAGTATAAATACATTTCTAAATTTAAACAGCACTTATTGTATTACTAATACACTGGGTATAAGTCCCCGTGTCATATGCAGGGGGACCTGCTCCATATCAATCCAGCTAACTTCTTAAAGCTTTGAAAAGTGCCTCTGTTACTAATGGGCTTTCCATAATATTTAAATCTTATTCAGAACAACAGACGGTCTTCAGAGCTGTAAAACGATCCTTGACAAAAGGACGGAGGGAACAAAAAGCTGCCCCCATGCCTAGTGCCTCTCTACTGGCCTGATGTGTGTGGCCATTTCTCCTTTCGGTATAAAGTAATATGATGACAATGCGGAACAGCCAATGAGGAGGAGGAGGAGGAGTTGGTTTTTATATGCCGACTTTCTCTACCACTTAAGGAAGAATCAAACCGGCTTACAATCCCCTCCCCTCCCCCTCTCCACAACAGACACCCTGTGAGGTAGGTGAGCCTGAGAGAGCTCTAAGAGAGCTGTGACAAGCCCAAGGTCACCCAGCTGGCTTCATGTGTAGGAGTGGAGAAACCAATCCAGTTCACCAGATTAGCTTCCACCGCTCACGTGGAGGAGTGGGGAATCAAACCCAGTTCTCCAGATCAGAGTCCACCACTGCAAACCACCGCTCTTAACCACTACACCATGCTGACTCTCTCCTTCCTCGGGTCAGCAGATTCATAAACCTTGGGGTATGAGGGTGAGGTCTAGCCTCTTCAACTCTTAGGTACAACTGAGCAGACGACATAGCCTTCTTTGAGCATAGAAGGAAAAGAATGTATGCCTTGCGAGGGATAGACCAAATGAGGTCTACAGAATAGCAGATATTTATTACTAAGTGCCTGACCTTCCATCATCTGTAGAGTTGGAGGTGGGGACATGGGTTGTATAACTTTGACTGCATCACTAAGTACAATCTTGAAAGGAGGGCTGAATCAGCGTAGGAGATGGCTTCACATGGAGGTACTGTAGGTGGGGCTGAGAGTGTGTGACTAGCCCAACGTCACCCATTTGGCTTCATGTGTAGGAGCTGGAAAACAAATCCAGTTCTCCAGATTAGCCTCTGCCACTCATGTGGAGGAGTGGGGAAACCAACCTGGTTCACCTCATACCTGAGAAGATGTCTGTTGTGGGGAGAGGAAGGGAAGGCGACTGTAAGCTGGTTTGATTGTCCTTAAAAGGTAGAGAAAATCAGCATATACAAACCAACTCTTCTTCTTTGAAGGAGACCATGAATGTGCTCCCAGACATTACACTAAAGCTACTATTCGTATTTGCCCTTTCCCTCGACTCTCCAGACACTGATTCTGGGAGTGAGAGATGAATACAACTTGACTCCTCATGCCTGCATGTGCCTGGACTTCAAGGCACCATCTGGTGCAAAACCTGTTATGTTGCATGCTACAGCTGGCAAGATGAATGTTGAAGCAAATGTGGTAACATTGTAAGATAATTAGGAGGACTGGCACAAGACTTCTTTCCCTGCTTTTAAGCCATGTGACAAGACCCCAAAATTTTTCGGGACCATCAGACAAGGGTCAATTTGCCCTGATGAAGGATTCCTCCTTCTGCTATCATGTGGATGCAGAATTCTTGAGGTAGTTCCACACCACACTTACCATAGCACACTACAAAGTTCCCACTATTTTCCATTCACACACAAAATAGTGAGATCCAGAGGATGTCTCAGGACTAAGACCTGTTCAGGCTGCAAGGGCCTGAGGTTTCCCACCAACCGTCAATGACCGCCAGCATCCAGGGCTGATAGGCAGAGGCAGGCAATGGCAAACCACCTGTTTGTCTCTTGCCTTAAAACCCCTACAGGGTCTCCATAAGAACATAAGGAAAGCCATGCTGGATCAATCCAAGTCCAAGTCCAGTGGTCCATTCACTTAGTGGCCAACCAGGTGCCTCCAGGAAGCCTACAAGCAGGACAACTGCAGCAGCATCCTGCCTGTATTCCACAGCACCAATGCAATAGGCATGCTACTCCGGCCCCAGAGAGAATAGGCATGCATCACGACCAGTATTCCTCCTGACCAGTTGTGACCAGCAACGGGCGGGTGAAGGTCCCCACAGCGGAACCAGCACGCACCGCAGTTTTCATCTATGAAGTGTTGGAAGGCATATCTTTATTTGCATCCCCTCCACCTTTCGTATGAACAAGCTGGCCCCGAATCACTCTGGTGGGAAGACCTACAAATTCAAGCAGAATAGCATTTTCAACGCGGCCACTTCGAAGCATGCAGGTTTACAATCATTTTTATAGTCGCTGCTAAAAGTTATCAACTCTTCAGGAACAGAACTACAGTTGCTTTTAAATTAATGAACCAGAGGAAAGCACAAGCCTCAGAAGGTTAATTTAAACTTGTCCTAACTCTCCCCCCCGTCATTTACACAGAGGGTTTTTTCTCCCTTGAGGTTTCCCATTATGCAGATTGAACGCAATGATGTGGACCTGCAAAGGGCCCAGAAGTCACTTTCTCAGACTGAAGATACTCAACAGGAGATGGTCATAGACAGGAGCTATCAGTTATATCTCAAGTTGGGTTATCATTCTGCCGCCTACTGTAATTTACTTCTTGAGAGCCGGCGTGGTGTAGTGGTTAAGAGCAGTGGTTTGGTGCGGTGAGCTCTGATCCAAAGAACCGGGTTTGATTCCCCACCCCTCCACATGTGCGGCGGAGGCTAATCTGGTGAAGTGGATTTGTTTCCCCACTCCTCCACATGAAGCCAGTTGGGTGGCCTTGGGCTAGTCACACACTCTCAGGCCCACCTGCCTCACAAGATGGCTGTTCTGGGGAGGGGAAGGAAAGGTGATTGTAGGCCAGTTTGATTCTTCCTTAAGTGGTAGAGAAAGTTGGTATATAAAAACCAATTACTACTACTACTACCACTCCTGCTTCTTCTCCTCCTTCTTCTCTTTCTTCTCCTCCTCCTCCTCCTTCTTTTTCTCCTTCTCCTTCATTATCTTCTTCTTCTCTGGAAACTCTACGGCACTGATACTAGGCAGCAAGCAAGATAGAGTACTTTAGTGCCATATATACTCTAGGCTCCATTTTTCCAGAGGTGTTTAGTGTTTCATGCCAGATCTCAGTCCTTCACGGCGTAATGTGTTACCAACTGTTTTCATGGTGACTATGGTCCCAGCTGCCCTGAGATCATTGACAAGTTCCCCCCATGTAGTTCTGGGCTGCTTCATCACCGTTCTCATGATCATTGCAACTCCACGAGATGAGATCTTGCATGGAGCCCCAGACCGAGGGAGGTTGACAGTTAGGGTTAGGGTTGTCACCTTCTCACCAAGCTGCTTGGCAATAGTCTTGTAGCCCAGTCCAGCCTTGTGCAGGTCTACAATCTTGTCCTGACATCCTTGGACAGCTCTTTGGTCTTGGTGATGGTGGCTAGTTTGGAATCTGATGGATTGATTGCTTCTGTCGACAGCAGAACCCTAACCCTAACCCTAATCTGGCTGGTTGATAGGGGATCAAATACTTATTTCACTCATTATAATGCACATCAATCTCTGACTTTTGTCTTCTGGGTTTTTGGGGGTTTTCCTGTTGTTATTCTGTCTCTCACAGCTACAATAAACCTACCATTAAAATTATGGACTGGTCATTTCTTCGTCAGAAGGAAAACGGGCAAATTTAGCAGGGATCAAATACTTTTTTCCCTCACTGTACAACGGGGAGCAGAGGAGGAAGAAGCTGAATTGTCATGCATGTCACGTATTGTTATCAGTTTCTTTGTTCTATTGTACCATAAGGTGCTTATGAGAAGAAGAAAAACATTTAGATGAATATGTTTAGATTTATTATAATAGCACCATGCAGCTATTATCGTTTTATCAACATTTATTTTTTCATATTTTCTAATATTATCATTATTACCATCATTAACCGTATATTATACTATATGTTTACTTTTTATTTTTTTATGACAAAATTGGATTATGTTTCTATTTTTGTGGTTTTCTTCTTTTAATTAATTAAAATAAAATCTTTAAAAGGTTTATAAGATTATCCTACCTCATAGCTACTGACATTCGTATCCTTGAATTTCTCTCAGTTCACACATTGGTCAGCTGATCTTCACTGGACTAACCAATACTTGATTCCTTCACAAAAATCTACTGTTGTAGTGGTTTGGAGTGGTGGACTCTAATCAGGAGAAAGGGCTTGGTTTCCCCGTTCCTCCACATGAAAATTGCTGGGTGACCTTGGGCCAGTCACAGTTCTCTCTGAACGCTCTCAGCCCCACCTATTTCACAAGGTGTCTGTTGTGGGGAGAGGAAGGGAAGGCAATTGTAAGCTGGTTTGATTCTCCTTTAATGGTAGAGAAAATTGGCATATAAAAACCAGTGAGTACCACCACAGAAAAAGCCATGTTCTTGGCTATAAATGTTCCAATTTTTCACTTGTGTTTGCACTGCTTTGAGGAATTGGCCAGCCCTTAAGTTGCTACCTCTTATGCCAGGTGCATTTCCCAATATACCACCTGCAGTGTTCTCACCCTCTTGGTGTGGGCCTCTCTCCCTCCGTAGTTGCGTGACACACCTGGAGCCCTGCTTGGCCCAGCAGGGGAGGGTGTGAAACAATCCCAGGACCGGAGATGGAAGTAGAAGGAGAAATGTCTTTGACTTGGTTTCCACTCCAACAATACGATGTGGCAAACCAAACCACCCCCACCACCCCCAAAGAATTTGTTCTCTGCTCCTTTAAGGTATAATTCAAAAATGGTCAATTTCAATAACTCTCACTATCAGATCAAATGAGAATTAACCGACTGCTCACTTCACCTGCCTCCACTTATCCTTGGCTCTTTTATTAGCCTTGCCATGGAAGAAATTGTATGGCTCCAGAAACCTCTTAATCAAGAGATCGTTTCAACTCTCCAAATGTCCTGGCTTCCAGGAAATATGGTTTGCTGCTGTTAATGATGCTAGGATTTTTATCACGGGTTTCTTTTCTTCAAAAAAGAACTCTCTCCCTCTCTCTCTCTTTTGTGTGCCCTTCTTTAAATTTATGGCAGTAAATAACCCTCACAGTATGTTAACTTTTATTCTTCGCATATTCACCATAATCAAGCAGTGTCAGACCGTAATTCAGACATTCAAGATGGTTTATGAGGTTGTACCTTTCGGCTGCCAACAGCTCCCAATAATCAAAAAAAGGGGGTGTGGGTGAATTTGATGATGATGATGATGATGATGATGATGAAGAAGAAGAAGAAGAAGAAGAAGAAGAAGAAGAAGAGTTGGTTTTTAAATACCAACTTTCTTTCCCACTTAAGGGAGAATGAAACTGGCTTACAATCACCTTCCCTTCCCCTCCTCACAACAGACACCCTGTGAGGTAGGTGGGACTGTGAGAGCTCTAAAAGAGCTGTGACTAGCCCAAGGTCACCCAGAAGGCTTCATTAGGAGTGGGAACCAACTCGGTTCACCAGATTAGCATCCGCTGCTCATGTGCATGAGTGGGGAATCAAATCCGGTTCTCCTGATTAAAGTCCACTGCTCCAAAACACCACTCCAAACCACCACTCTTAACCACTACACTACACTGACTCTCAGTACTTACTTTTAAATCTGTTTATATCCTGCTTTTCTCCCTGATCGGGGACTCAAAGGGGCTGTTCATAGTATTCCCTTCCTCCACTTAATCCACACAAGGACCTCCTTGCGAGTGTAGGCTAGACTAAGAGATTGTGACAGACCTAATGCCACCTGGTCAGCTTCTGCAGAGCAGGGGATTTGAACCCAGTCATCCCAGTTCCTAGTCTGACACTCTAGACCACTACGCCTCATCAACCGCAGTAGGGAAACTAATGCACAAATCTGATATGTGATTTATGCAAAACAGATGAAAACAGTTCTTGAGCAAATACACACAACTAAAGTAAGTGTGCATCATATATTCATTTGCAATCCCACACCACAATAGAAATTAACACAAATCTGAATCCGTTGCACAATTTACACAGGCAACTGGCTTAATGGGCAACACTAGGCAATGCTTTTCTCACATACAGATCTAACAGTAGTATGATAACTAGGTGGCTAGAGAGCTCCCACTATTACAACTGATCTCTACGTGATGGAGATCAGTTCCCCTAGAGAAAATGGCCACTTTGGAAGGTGGGCTCTATGGCATTATACCTAGGGTTTCCAGGTCCCTCTTCGCCACTGGCGGGAGGTTTTTGGGGTGGAGCCTATGGAGGACAGGGTTTGGGGAGGGCAGGGACTTCATTGCCATAGAGTCCAATGGCCAAAGCAGCCATTTTCTCCAGGAGAACCAGTCTCTGTCAGCTGGAAATCAGTTGTAATAGCAGATCTCCAGCTAGTACCTGGAGGCTGGCAACCCTAATTATATCCCACTGAAGACTCTCCCCTCTAGAGTTGCTTGGTCCCTCTTCACTACCAGCGGGAGGGAAGGGATTGTTCTTTGTGTGAAATGGTGGATATTGGGCCACTGAATAGGGTTTCCAGGTCCCTCTTCACTACTGGTGGGAGGTATTTGGGGTGGAGCCTGAGGAGGGAAGGGTTTGAAGAGGGAAGAGACTTCAATGCCATAGAGTCCAAGTGCCAAAGTGGCCATTATCTCCAGGGGAACTGATCTCTATCAGCTGGAGATCAGTTGTAATAGCAGGAGATCTCCAGCTAGTACCTGGAGATTGGCAACCCTACTCCCCTGCCCAAATCCCACCCTCCTCAGGCTCCACTCCCAAAATCTCTAGCTATTTCCCAACCTAGAGCTGGCAACCTTACTGCCATCCTTGGAAGAGATCATCTTCCTCACCTCCTCGGTGCCCCCAACCCACTTTGATACAGCACAAGGAGCCATGCATGCCCTGTAGGGCTTCCCGAATTGTTGTATGAGAGAGTTCGGCTACCAGCTTGGTGGCCCTGGCAACAGGCAACCATGAATGGTGGCTGAACTCTTGCAAGAAGAAGTCATTTCACCAGAGTTCAGGTCCTGGTACGTCAGCATCCATGCAACCTGGTGTTGCATGGTAAGCCACCTTGGCTCTGTGATAACACTTCAAGTACTTGAAGGACTGTTATATAGAGGAGGGTGCCAAGTTGTTTTCGGTTGCCCCAGAAGGTCGGACCAGAACCAATGGGTTGAAATTAAATCAGAAGAGTTTCCATCTAGACATTAGGAAGAATTTTCTAACAGAGCGGTTCCTCAGGGGAATAGGCTTCCTCGGGAAGTGGTGAGCTCTCCTTCCTTGGAGGTTTTTAAGCAAAAGCAATGCTGATTCAATTACCTTAGGCAGATCATGAGAGGGAGGGCATCTTGGCCAACTTCTGGGCATAGAGTAGGGATCACTGGGGCTGTGTGTGTGTGGGGGTGAATTTTCTGCATTGTGCAGGTGGTAGGACTAGATGATCATGGTGGTCCCTTCCAACTCTATGATTTTATGATTCTATAATAAGGTGGGAAATAAATGTTTTAAATAAATAAACTATCTTCCCTTTCTGGGAGGGGCTGTGGCTCAGTGGTAGAGCATCTGCTTGGTATGCAGAAGATCCCAGGTTCAATCACCGGCATCTCCAGTTAAAGGGACTAGGCGGGTAGGTGATGAAAAAGACCTCAGCCTGAGATCCTTCAGAGCCGCTGCTGGTCTGAGTAGACAATACTGACTTTGATGAACCAAGGGTCGGATTCATATAAGGCAGCTTCATGTGTTCATATGTTCATAGCTGAACATTACTGTAGGGTTTTTAAAATGGTCCTGTAATGCACAGAACTGTCACTCTGTGCATTAGAGTACAATTTTTAAAACCCTACAGTCATTTTGCTAAGCACAATTGTGTTTGCAATCTGGTCATTTCATCATCAAAACGGAAACATCATACAGTTAATTAGGCAATGCTTTTCATCTACTGTTCTCAAGCAGCATTCAAAGAATGTTACAAGCCAATTTAGACCTCCAAAACCCCAACCTTTCAGTGAGGAAGCTTAGAATCAGTGCCCCAACTGACAGAATTGTTTCTCAAAATTGTGCGTCTTCCACACAACCTGTGTCAGAGCTCAATAATATCAATGATATTTTCATTGTGTCTTTTTCATCTTCCACACACCGTTGGCTATTATCAGGCTCCTACTCCCTTTGTTGGATTTTGTGTGCAGCTGCTATGCAAACTACCCACCTGCTGGACCAGTGAACAATATGCCTGCCTAGTTGAGCAAATTACTTGAGTGACCCAGGCTAGCCTGATCTCGTCAGATCTCGGAAGCTAAGCAGGGTTGGCCTTGGTTAGTCTTTGGATGGGAGACCACCAAGGGAGTCCAGGGTTGCTACGCAGAGGCAGGCAACGGGAAACCACCTTGGTTCGTGTCTCATCTTGAATACCTCACAACGTAGTCATAAGTTGGCACGACTTGATGGCACTTTCCGCCACCTGTGATGCCTAGAAATGATCTCTTTCAGAAATCCCATAAGAACAAAAGAAAGGCCCTGCTGGATCAGACCGAGGTCCATCAAGTCAAGTGCCCACCAAATATTTTTAGAAAGTGGTCAGGCTTCTGATTGGCTGTGCTTTGGCAGCAGCTACCACCACAGCACAAGGATCTTCACTGTGTGACTGAAGGTAAGCTGCAACAGCCATTTTGTGTCTGGCTCCACCTCCCGTGGCAGCCATTTTGTGGCAGCCATTTTTTTGGCTGTGCCTACCACATTGTGTCAGAATTCCAAGGGAATTTTTACTTTTGTTTTCAGTCATGCCCTGACAGCTGAGTTTATGACTAGGGTTGCCAACCTCCAGGTGGAACCTGGAGATCTCCCCTATTACAATTGTTCTCCAGATGACCAAGATCAATTCCCCTGAAAAAAGGGCTGCTTTGGATGATGGACTCTATGGCATTATATCCTGCTGAGGTCTCTTCCCCCCACCCCCGCCACCCAAACCTAACCCTCCCCAGGCTCCACCCCCCAAAATCTCTGGCAGCCCTATTTATGACTTCAAATGTGCATGAACGGACGCCCAAATCAATAGAATTCCTGTTGCAACAGCCAGCACTGGTTCCCAGGTTCAATCCCCGGCATCTGCAGTTAAAAGGACTAGACCGGTAGGTGATGTGAAAGACCCCTGCCTGAGATCCTGGAGAGCCGCTGCCGGTCTGAGTAGACAATACTGACTTTGATAGACCAAGGGTCCAATTCAGTATAAGGCAGCTTCATGTGTTCACTGGGGTTATTTGTGTTCTGGAAGGAAAACTTCAAGGTCCCGGGGTGTAACTCCCATGTTTTTAGGCAAAGCAGGAGTGAACACTTCCCAACCTGTTGAGGCCTGATCAAAGGCCCCCCAAAAAGCTCTTCCAACTCATGAGACTTGCCCGCTCAATAAACTCTTTTTTCCATTACAAGCTTGACTGCGCTTATTAGCCCTGTGCTAAACAATCATCAAAACAAATTTTGAAGCACCATGCCAGAGAACTGATTGAAAATTCAAACTTACTGTCACCTAGGGAACTGTTAGAGCAGCTGACATGGAAACTAATATCCAAATTAGAGGGCCGTGTCCCCGCCTTAAAGTGCAGGCCAGGAGCGCCACACAAATTGCGCCTTCGAGTCAGACGGAGAAAAGGAACAATAAAAGCAAGGGAGATACTGTAGTCCAGAAAGAAAGAAGTTATGTGTTACAGTACTGAATAAAGCCAATGGGAGTAAGTTGGGATTCGAATGGGGGAATGGAGATGAAGACAGGTAAAATGAAGTTATAACGGCAGGACCTTTTCACAACGTTATAGCACTAGGGTTGCCAGCTAGGAGCCAGCATGGTGGAGTGGTTAAGAGCAGTGGTTTGGAGTGGTGGACTCTAATCTGGTGAACTTAAGAGTTCTCTCAGCTCCACCTACCTCACAGGGTGTCTGTTGTGGGGAGGGGAAGAGAAGGTGATTGTAGGCTGGTTTGATTCTTCCTTAAGTGGTAGAGAAAGTCGGCATATAAAAACCAACTCTTCTGCTTCTCCCCCGGGTTGGGAAATACCTGGAGATTTGGGGGGTAGAATCTGAGGAGGGTGGGGGTTTGAGAGGGGAGGGGAGGGAACTTCAGTGCCATAGACTCCAGTTGCCAAAGTAGCCATTTTCTCCAGGGGAACTGATTTCTATTGCCTGGAGATCAGGTGTAATAGTGGGAGATCTCCAGCAACAGCCTGGAAGTTCTAACAAAAGGCACAGCACTTATGGCAATATGTGAGTAAAAAAATAATAAATTAAATAATATCTGAAATCTATGAGTCCATTATGTATAAATCAACCATTAATACATGTGTGTGTGTGTGTGTGTGTGTGTGTGTGTGTGTGTGTGTGTGTGTGTGTGTAGGATGTGCGTAAGTATAACCAGATCCAAGAATCACAACTGGTTGATTTATATGGTTAATTTATATATAGCGGACTCGTGTGTGTGTGTGTGTGTGTGTTAAGTGCCGTCAAGTGGCTTCTGACTCATAGCGGCCCCTGAATGAAAGTCCTCCAAAATGTCCTATCTTTGGCAGCCTTGCTCAGATCTTGCACTCATAGATTTCAGATATTATTTAATTTATTATTATTATTACTCACATTTGGTCATAAGTGCTGTGTCTTTTGTTTGATATTCCATGGTTAGAGCACAAGAGCATGTGATTTTTTTCTGACAACCTGGAGGTTGGCAACCCTAGGGTGGAGAAAAGAGTGAAAGCTAAATATCCATTCATGCACTCTTTTCTGAATCCCCTTTATTCCATTTTATAGGGTTGCCAGCTCTGGATTGGGAAATTCATGGAGATTTTGGGGGGTGGGCAGGGTTTGGAAAGGGACCTCAACAGGGTATAATGCCATAGTGTCCACCCTCCAAAGCTGACATTTTCTCCATGGGAACTGATATATGTAGCCTGAAGATCAGATGTATCTCCAGGAGATCCCCACCTACCATCTGAAGATTGGCAACCTATTTTATGTTGTAAAACCAATCATCTTAGTAGTCAACTCTTCAAAATCATCATAAGGTCTTAAATCTAGGAAATCCAGATTCTACTGCTTTACTATTGTTAATTTTTTATGTGTTGGGGTCTGTACTCATATTATTTTGTGTTTTACAATCTCTGCCTTAATGGCCTTTGGCTACAAAGCAAATAACGACTTTCTGATAACACTCCCCCCCCCCCCATATCAGATCAGTCCCACAGACATATCAAGAAGATACCTGGGCAAGTACAGAGGAGAAAAAGCTACAGTTAATCAAAACTTCAAAATAAGGATGGTAATGGCTGTTCAATTGGAAGAAAGACACCTTTCACCATGTACAATAGCCCTGAAGATCAGTAATATGTGGCAGACAGATATCTCCGCTATGCACAGGAAATTGCTTTTCAAATTAGCCTCTTAAAGGTGCTATTAAGAAACATTATTGCTTCCTTAAAGGTGCAATAGCATTTAAGATCACAGAAGAGAAGTGCCAGGTACCTCCTCCTACACAGCATACTGTTAAATAAAATTTAAGTCCCCCCGGGGGAAATTCAGCACCCCATCTAAAACTCCATTCAAACTTCTTTCTGTAACTGCAAAGTCTCAAAATTATCCCAATTACATGGATGATGGTGTAAAATATCAGTCACAAAATTTAAAATGCATGATATTAGGTCCCTGCTCTATAAAGTGAATTACCAAGAGAACACCTACCTTGATTTTAATCTTTAATGATGTTTGACAATATGTATCTCAACCTTCCAAAACGTAGCAACCCAAACTCGACATGTAATCATTTCTCCTACACTTTCCTTCCCCCTTAAAATTCACAGATATTTTGGAGAAAATTTACTATGTCATTTCCAGCCCAAAACAAAAACAAAAAACTAGAAGTGCCATTGCCATGACACTCTAGGAATCCTCCCTCCAAATTCTGTGGTTTCTACCATAAAGTTTCAGGGAAATCCTAGAGTACTGCATGACAGAGCAATTTCACTTCTGGTTTGTTTGTTTTTGCCAGAAAGGACGTTGTGGCATCACACACCATTCCTGCATATCTCCTCCCGGACCAGGGTTGCTAACCAGGTGGGGCCTGAAGATCTCCTGGAATTTCAATGGAGCTCCCATTGGCAGAAATCAGTTCCTCTGGAGAAAATGACTGCTTTGGAGTGCGGGCTGTATGGCATTATACCCCATTGAGGTCCTTCTCCTCCCCAAACCCTGCCCTCCCTAGAATCCACTCCAAAAAACTCCAGAAATTTCCCCACCTGGACTTGGTACCCCTACTGTGCTCCCAATCCTCCTGCCATTTGTCACCTAAGGACAAACAGCTGACAACCCTTCCAGGAAATCATGAGAGGGAAGAGTATTAAACGCCCCTTAGTCCCCTAGTCAGATTAGCACCCTCCGCCCCTGTAAATGGTGAAGTAAAAAGTTAAGAACATAAGAAAAGCCCTGCTGGATCCGACCAAGGCCCATCAAGTCCAGCAGTCTGTTCACACAGGGGCCTCTAGGAAGCCCACAAAAAAGATAACTGTAGCAGCATTGCCCTGCCTGTGTTCCACAGCCCCTGATATATTAGGCATATTCTATTTTATTATATATATATAATATTTATTTATTTATTTATTTATTTATATATATATATATATATATATATATATATATATATATATATATATGTTAATGTTCTAGAGATCTGATCACAGATTTCCTATCACTAGCCTTCTCTTTTACACTTAGATTCCATTGAGAATGTAAGCCCCCTAACTACAATGCAAAGAAGGTATAGCACAAACATGCATACCACCTCAGAGAAAACTAGCCCAAAGAACCAACAGAACACTGCAAAGCTACACTGAAGATTTAAATGGTTTTAATAACAGTAACAACAGGGAACTCTGGGAAATGTAACTCAATGACAGCGCTCGGGACCTCTAACAATTCTCCGCAACCTCACCGATTTCAGGGATTCTTGGAGGATAGTTAAACTAGCATCAAACTGTTACGGGTTTGTAGCACAGCCGTGCCCCTAGGGGTGCTTTTACATGGATCAGATTAATGGCTCGTGACCATAATTTTGTGAATGCATGTGGTGTTCGGCTGTTGAACGGGCGCGGGAAATTGTTGTCGAAATCCCCGCTCAGCTATAAAGGCTTCCATTGCTGCTCGGGACAAGCCGCTGCCTCACGTGATAAAATGTTAACAATACGCTTCCCGGCAACGAAGAATATAAACTAAAGTAACATGTAAAAGATATGGCCTGAAAACTCAACAAGATTTGGGAATAATGCTGTCACAGGAAGATGGGATGTGGTTAGGGTTGCCAACCTCCAGGTAATACAGAAAAAAATTGCAGCCACTGTGGCTATTAATTTATACACTAAATATGAAAATGGAACACAAACTAAAATGACAAAAATAGCTTCAATTTGTATCAAAACTCACTGAGTTGTATTTCTCACATATAACTCAGTTTACAAATGGTATATACCACAACATTATCAATGTGTAACTGACAAGTAACTAGTTGTTACACCAAAACATACAGAGGGTGTGCAAGACAACATACAATGAATACATTAATCAGCAAAGTGGCAAAAATTGGGGTGAGGGGTGGAACAGGCTTCCAGTAAACAATTTCCCTGTTTCTGCAAGTCTTCTTCAGAGCTGGCAACCCTAGACGTGGTTCACACTTATCAAGGTACTAGCTGGAGCTCTCCTGCTGTTACAACTGATCTCCAGCCGATAGAGATCAGTTCACCTGGAGAAAATGGCCGCTTTGGCCATTGGACTCTATAGCATTGAAGCCCCTTCCCTCCCTAAATCCCGCCCTCCTGAGGCTCCATCCCAAAAACCTTCCATCCGTGTCAAAGAGTGACCTGGCAACCCTAGACGTGGTTCACACATTAGATAACACTCCAAAAATCCTGAGTAGGGTTGCCAGCTCCAGCTTGGGAAATTCCTAGAGATTTCACAGTGATGCATGGGAAGGGTGGAGTGTGAGGAGGGTGCTCAACAGGGGCAGGGTTGCCAGCCTCCAGGTGCCACCTGGGGATCTCCCAGAATTACAGCTCATCTCCAGACTATAGAAATCAGTTCCCCTGGATGCTTTGGAGGGTGGACTCTATTGTATTCTACCCCACAGAGGTCCTTGCCCTCCCCAGGCTCCACCCCAAATCTCCAGGAGTTTCCCAACCTGGAGCTGACAACCCTACTCCCCCCACTGGTGGCCAGGGTGGACCAGGCAACCCTGCAGGGATGCAATGTATAGAGTTTGCCCTACAAAAATAAAGTAAAAGTGAATCTCTCACCCTCCAGCTTCAGCAGATGACCCCACATTCTGGTATTATGAGAGAGGGAGAAAAGCTTCTCCCTGTCCAGTCTCTCCATACCATGCATAATTTTATAGACCTCTATCACGTCTCCCCTTAACCGCCTTCTTTCCAAGCTAAACAGCCCTAAGCGTTTCAACTGCTCCTCATAGGGCAGTTGATCCAGTCCCCTGATTATTTTGGTTGCTCTTTTCTGCACCTTCTCAAGCTCTGGGAATGTCAGGATGAGTCATTTCTATCTGTTGTTTCGTCTGTGCATAAGCAACATTGCTGAAAATAATTGTTTAGCATCATATTTCTCTACAAAGAAACACATTACCTATGGTGACTTCTGTATTCTCAGCCACATTAGAGCATGACAAACAGAATAAGGCCAGGAGTTGCCATCTCTTGGTTGGGATATTCCTGGAGATTTGGGGGTGGAGTCTGAGGGGAGGGACCTCAGCGGGGTATAATGCCATACAGTCCACCCTCCAAAACAGCATTTTCTCCAGGGGAACTGATCTCTGTAGGCTGGAGATCAGTTGTAATTCCAAGAGATCTCCAGCAACACCTGGAGATTGTCAACCCTTGGCCACACAGTATCTTTTATATTCTAGATACGATGCCATAATTTGAGTTACTTTTATGGAGTATTTATGCAGTATAATTTTCATTTTAATTAGTAAATATGCTTTCTGTGTGCATGGATGAAGCTGCCATTTTACTTATACGACTTTGTCAGATGTTTTTTGTGACTATGGCAATTTAGAATTTTTATTGGAGCAATTTAAAATTATACCGGTTATAACACAATGTGATGCTTCACACTAACCAGATCGCATTTTATTTTCAAAAGTTTTTTTATAGGGACCCTCAGGAGATAAATTATTTTCTGTCATTAAAGGGAAGAACTTTTCATTGCACAGATTATGATTCAAAATAAAGCAAGAAAAATATGATCCGTGCCAACATATCCCAGAAGAAGAAGAAGAAGAAAAAGAAGAAGAAGAAAAAGAAGAAGGGTTGATTTTTATACCCCAATTTCTTTACCTTCAAGGAGTCTCAAACCAGCTTACAATTGCCTTCCCTTCCTCTCCCCACAACATATACTTTATGAGGTAGGTAGGTAGGTAGGTTACCAACGTCCAGATACTAGCTGGAGATCTCCTGCTATTACAGTTGATTGCCAGTGGATAGAGATCAGTTCAACTGGAGAAAATGGCCGCATGGACAATTGGATTCTATGGCACTGAAGTCCCTCCTCTCCTCAAACCCTGCCCTCCTCAGGCTCCGCCCCAAAAATCTCCAGGTATTTCCCAACCCAGAGCTGGCAACCCTCTAGGTGGGACTGAGAGAGTTCAGAGAGAACTGTGATTAGCCCAAAGTCATCCATCAGGCTTCATGAGGAGGAGTGGGGAAACCAACCCGGTTCACCAGATTACCGTCATCTGCTCATAAGGAGGAGCGAGGAATCAAGCCCAGTTCTCCAGGTTAGAGTCCACTGAGTCTTAAATACTACACCACTCTTATTGGATGTACCTAAGTGGATCTTCCTATCTCCACTGCAGCCCCAGATGGTGTTCTTTCCCTGGAACTTAAATGGTGTTTGGCGTGAAATGAAACAAGGTCTTCTTCTGTCCTTTTGCATCTGTAGGCAGTAGTTTCATGTTCTGAATGTATACACATGTATAGTGCATGCACAGTGGGCTGTTCAGCCCATTCAGCACTTAGCAAACGGGACAGTTCTACTGTGATACATTACTGTCAACTTCAACAAATGGCCGCTTAGGCAATTGGATTTGATGGCACTGAAGTCCCTCCCCTCCCTAACCCCTGCACTCCTCAGGCTCCATCCCAAAAACCTCACACTGGTTGTGAAGAGGGACCTGGCAACCTTACGGATGTTCTTTGGTCTGGGGATCACCAGTAGATCTTTTCCAGCTGAGCAAAGCGCTCTTTGGGGGGGTGTATCAGGAGAGGCGGTCTCGCAAGTACGAAAACCTTGTTGGTCTCTAATGTGCTACTGGACTTGAATCTAGACAGTGAAGTGAAGAGATGTAACCCGAAGAATTGAGTGGCTATTATTTAGGGTTGCCAGGTCCCTCTTTACCACTGGCAGGAGGTTTTGGGGGCAGAGCCCGAGGAGGGCGAGGTTTAGGGAGGGGAGGGTCTTCAATGCCATAGAGTCCAGTTGCCAAAGTGGCCATTTTCTCCAGGAGAACTGATCTCGCTATCGGCTGGAGATCAGTTGTAATAGCAGATCTCCTGGCAACCCTACTCTTTTCTAACTACAGATGCTAATTTTCTGCCCTGAAGCATTTCCTCTCTGTTCAAAGCAAGGCGATTACAATATGCATTGTACCTTTGCATCCTGTACAACATCCCTCCCATCTTCTGACTAGGATAGAAGTACACAGCGATCTCCATTGCTACTTGTGTCCGATGAAGGGAGCTTTGACTCTTGAAAACTTATACCCTGAAACACTTGTTGGTCTCTAAGGTGATACTGGACTCGAATCTAAATGAACTCAATGCAGACTCTCTATTGAACATGTCTGTCCACTGTTGTAGCAATGTGTTGTAGCTATATAAATCTTGTTTATATTGTTCAGTATGGTGGAAAGTTTCGAGGTAAAGAAATGATGTTTTAAATTAATTTGTCTTGCACTTTTATTCTTGATTGAGCCGTGTAGAACTCACGCAGGCATAGATGTCAAAAGAAAGAAGGCACACTGGCAAATCTCATTCTTTCTCTTCGCTCCTAAGTTACTCCTCATTTGCTTCTCTCTGAGTGCACCCAAACTGGAAAACTTTAAGGCAGCTAGTTGAAAAAGCACATAATTTTCTCGCAGAAATCAGAAGAGATACCAAAGAGATGTCTTTATTGTCTAAGGCTTTCACGGTCAGAGTTCATTGGTTCTTGTGGGTTATCCGGGCTGTGTAACCAAGACCACGGTTACACAACCCGGATAACCCACAAGAACCAGATGTCTTTATTATTCAGAACATAAAAGTGATATCATAACTATTGAAAAATTCCAATGCTTAAGGGAGGGGACACCTAAACACAATGTGAGTCTACGGCTTTAAATATAATTGTGCTCCAATAATTTAAATGTTTTGGTGTTAAGAAATTTTTGCAATTTCTTTTCTTCTTTTTCTTCTTCTTCAAACCAATGAAGCAAGGAATAAACACTTCACTGACTTAAATTCCTGGGAGGATTTTAATGGCTTGGTTTTCTAGAAGCATTTCATTGCTTGTATCATTTTGCGTTAGCTTGGCAATAAAAAAAAATATTTTATATATCATCAGGTAAAACTGAAAAATGGAAAGTGCTAACAGTTATGTAAATAGACACTCTGCTGATGGAGTTTGCTTTCTCAGCCCCTCGGGGTAAAGCAATTCCTTCCTCCCTTCCTCTTTAAGAGCAAGTTAAAAAGATAACTGAAAGAATGCCTATTAATCCACTACTCTTCATGGTTCCAAAATTAGTAAAGCCAAGTAACAGGCAATAATGAGTGACAGCGGGGAGCATATACCTAGGGTTACCAACCTCCAGGTGGTGGCTGGAGATCTCCTGATAGTACAACTGATCTCCAGGCAATAGAGATCAGTTCCACTGGAGAAAAATGGCCACTTTGGCAATTGGACTCTATGGCACTGAAGTCCCTGCCCTCTCCAAACCCCGCCCTCCTCAGGCTCCACCCCTAAAATCTCCAGATATTTCCCAATCCAGAACTAGCAACCCTACATATCCTAAACGTATCTTTAGGATGGATAAAAGACTTGCAAGCAATTAAGTATCCTGGTGGTGGAAAATGCCATAAAGTTGCAGCCAGCTTATGGAGATCCTGCACGGTTTTTAAGGCAAGAGACATTCAGAGGTGGTTTGTCACTGCCTGCCTCTGCGTAGCAACCTTGGACTTCCTTGGTGGTCTCCCATTCAAATACTGACCAGGGCTGGACCCTGCTTAGCTTCTGAGGAGATCAGGCTCGCCTGGGCCGTCCAGGTCAGGGCTGAATATCCCAGGAAAGAGTGATTCATCCCCACACCCTCAAGATACCAAAACAGATAATGAAAATGAGAAAGACAAGGCCAGTTCAACCCAGTCCAGTCAACTGCCAAGAAAGACTGAATTCTAGGGATATCATATTCCCTTTTCCTCATCCTCGACTCTCAGAACATGGTATGAAGAGTTGGCCAATTGCTGCCCTCAACTCTGTTGCTGAGGGGCATGGTGATGCCATTTTTATTGTTCATTTGCTGTAAGGGGGGGCACAGAGACCTGAAATAGTACCTATGTCAACACATTCAGTGGATGGACAATTTTTTATTTCTGTTGAGAGAACGCAGGACTTCCTAAGGAATGAAGGCACAGCTATGGGTGCTGCAATACTTGAAAGCAACAGTTTAATTGTGTGTGTGTGTTAAGTGCCATCAAGTCGCTTCTGACTCATGGCGACCCTATGAATCAATGTCCTCCAAAACATCCTATCCTTAACAGCCTTGCTCAGGTCTTGCAAACTGAGGGCTGTGGCTTCCTTTATTGAGTCAATTCATCTCTTGTTGGATCTTCCTCTTTTCCTGCTGCCTTCCACTTTTACTAGTGTGATTGTCTTTACCAGTGACTCTTGTCTTCTCATAACGTGACCAAATTAAAACAGATTCAGTTTAGTCATTTTAGCTTCTAGGGTGAGTTCAGGCTTGATTTGATCTAGAACCCACTGATTTTTATTTCTTTTTTGGCAGTCCATGGTATCCGTAACTCTCTTCTCCAACACCACAAAGGAATCTACTTCCAATCAGTTTAATTACCAGCATGTTATCCAAAGTTCAGGAGAGGAAAATGATACTATCTTTATGCTTCTCAAAACACCAGGTGTGGGGCAGGAAGGATGAGTCATGCTAAAGGAACCACTGCCAGGTATGACCACCAACAGACTGGGGGAAAGAAACAAACAAACAGAAACTTTGATCTCTATTCCGGGACCAGAACTGCTTTATTTACTTACTTCGTTCATTCACCACCTTTCTCCCTATGGTTTCCAGGTCCTTCTTCACAACCGTTTTTTGGGCAGAGCCTGAGGAGGGTGGGGTTTGGGGAGGGAAGGGACTTCAATGCCAGAGAGTCCAATTGCCAAAGTGGCCATTTTCTCCAGGTGAACTGATCTCTATCGGCTGGAGATCTGCATTAATATCTTCTGAATAGAAAAACTGCCCAAAATAATCTTACAGAAACATTGTGAACAGGCCCGTGAACGCACTAGCAACTTACCTTGCAATTTAAACGTGTCCAGTACTCAAGCACCCAACATGACTTAAAATTTCTGTTCCCACCGTGACGCCTTTCTTTGCTGTATTAGATAAAATCCATATGTTGTCCCCTCGCGGCAGTATTCACGCACCAGTTCGAAGGAGCATTGTGATTGGCTGAGGTGGTAGCCTGCCGCGCATGCCCACACGATGCTTGAAACAAGGATGGCGACTGGTCCAGCCTGGGCAGTTAGGCAGGGGGAGTGGATGGTGGGCTGGCAGCAGGAAGTGGATTGAAGACAGATTTTATGTTCGCAGTTCAGGCTCCGGGTGAGGAAAACGTTTAATTTCTATTAATTCGCCGTATAAGCGAATGCTCTTAACACGGAGAAATTGTGCTCTGGAGACGTCTCCGGAATCCTTTGGAAGAGATGAAGTGCGAACATGCAAGGAAACCCCATAGAAATCGGAGCTGCGAACGCGAAGTGCGGACATGGCCCAGGTTAAGGACATTCATTTAACAACAGCAACCACAAAATTTAATATTGCCTGAATACACAGCCTCATGCTACATAATTAAAAACTAATCCTTTGGACTATAATGTATCTTAAATAGAAAATTATCTTTAGATTTTTTCCTCAAAAAGCATTTTATTTAAAAAATCTGATTTAAATACAAAAAAATTCAAATTTTAATTAAAAAAATAATAATTGATTTTTATCCACCCTGATTTAATGTGAAAATTGAATGATCCTATGCTTTGGGAAATCGTGTATGGGAAATGGCGGGTAGTTTGCAGGGCAAATGGAAGTACACTCAAGGTAGGGTTGCCAACCTCCAGGTGTTGGCTGGAGATCCCACACTATTACAACTGATCTCCAGGCGACAGAGATCAGTTCCCCTGGAGAAAATGGCCGCTTTGGCTATTGGACTCGATGGCATTGAAGTCCCTCCCATCTCCAAACCCCACCCTCCTCAGGCTCCACCCCCTAAATCTCCAGGTATTTCCCAACCCGGAACTGGCAACCCTAACTCAAGGCCAAACTTTTCTGGAAGGAAACAATGACACCCTCAAAAACTAATTGTCAAAGGTTGGTTTTTGCCTGCTCTGTTTTTCCAAACACTGAATGTTCAATTAGACAGGTATGAAACTCGGATATTGTTATGCACAACCTGT
Organism: Euleptes europaea; assembly: GCF_029931775.1. NCBI lineage: Eukaryota > Metazoa > Chordata > Lepidosauria > Squamata > Sphaerodactylidae > Euleptes > Euleptes europaea. The sequence continues at coordinate 5,380,908 of NC_079327.1, read as the reverse complement.
TATAAATTTTGAAATGTCATCTTTGCATTATTTATTCAAGAGCTGAATACCTTCACTTCTTCAGCACAGAGATAGTTGACTTTAGTCATATCTTAACTTCTTCCTACTCAAAAGCAAAATAGTTCAGCTGGAACCAAATATAGGAACTCCCCACCCCTAAACAGAATTCGCCACAATCGACTGCCAGCAGTCAGAACGTGGAAGTTAAAAGTAATCATGTAACTATATGCGAAGCATCCACTTATTTCCTGCAAATGTTACCTTGTACACAAACGGATTAAAAATAACTCTAGCAGAAAATAAAATAATAAAAAAACCTTCTGCAAGTGTCAAATGAATCGAAATAGAACGGAGCACAAAGACTTTGTGAACTTTGGAGCAATAACACATTTCTCTCGAAAGCTGTCTCTGTTTGTTCAGGAATCCATGAACGCAAAAATAGATATGAGGCCATTATAAGAAAGCACAGTTTTCAAAGGAATTCCAGATCACTGGCTGCCAAGGTCAGAAAACACTGTGATGGCACATCAGGTAAGTTGTACAGGTGTGCCACTGTGACTCTTTTGAGAATCGACATACACGGGGCTGGCCTGTATATCTGTAGGGTTGCCAGCTTTGGGTTGGGAAATACCTAGAGATTTTTGGGGTGGAGCCTGAGGAGGGTGGGGTTTGGGGAGGGGAAGGACTTCATTGCCACAGAGTCCAATGGCCAAAGCGGCCATTTTCTCCAGGTCAACAGATCTCAATCAGCTGGAGATCAGTTGTAATAGCAGGAGAACTTCAGCTAGTACCTGGAGGTTGGACAACCCTATATATCTGCTATCTTAAATGTTGATTTCTTACCCCCAAAAAAACCTAGCTGCCCTGATTTTTTTTCTAGTCTGGGGTACAATCCAAGCACTGAGAAAGTAGAGAAGCCAGTGATTTGCGGAGGTGGGTTTACAAGCAAAAAGCAAGAAGGGGATATGTCAAATTGCTTTATTTCTCCTTGTCTCAGTCTCCTCTCCTCCTTCTAATTGCTCAGTGGTAATGCATTAGAAAGGTTACATTAATTAATAAATCTTTATTTGATCCCAGCAGGAGCGTCACATGAACACATGCATGAACACACGAAGCTGCATCATACTGAATCAGACCCCCCCTTGGTCCATCAAAGTCAGTACTGTCTACTCAGACCAGCAGCTCTCCAGGGTCTCAGGCAGGGATCTTTCCCATCACCTACTTGCCTAGTCCCTTTAACTGGAGATGCCAGGGACTGAACCTGGGACCTTCTGCATGCCAAGCAGACGCTCTACCACTGAGCCACAGCCCCTCCACATTGCTGGGGAACACAACTCTCCTGTACAGGCCTCTGAGGAATCCCCCACTCCAAAATTGTGACTCGGGGTATCAGGGGATCCAGAAGAATAGGGTGAACAGGATGTGTTTTGGGGAGGGGAGTCTGCAGTGGAAGAGAGGATTATCAGAAGTTATCCTCCTTCAGTTGCCCTGACCTGGATGGCTCTACCGATCTCATCAAATCTCAGACGCTTTGCAGGGTCAGCCCTGGTTAGTACTTTTCAATTGGAGACCACCAAGGAAGTCCAGGGTTGCTATACGGAGGTAGGCCATGGCAAACCATCTCTGAATGACTCTTGCCTTGACCTGGATGGCCCAGATTAGCCCGATCTCATCAGATTTCAGAATCTAAGCAGGGTCAGCCCTGGTTAATATTTGGATGGGAGACCACCAAGGAAGTCCAGGGTTGCTATGAAGAGGCAGGCCATGGCAAACCACCTCTTTCTCTTGCCTTGAAAACCCTCTGAGGTCGCCATAAGTAGGCTGCTATTTGACAGCAGTGACCATCATTGTTAGGGTTGCCAGGTCCCTCTCCACCACTGGCAGGAGGTTTTTTGGGTGGAGCCTGTGGAGGGCAGGGTTTGGGGAGGGGAGGGACTTAAATGCCATAGTCCAATTGCCAAAGCCACCATTTTCTCCAGGTGAACGGATCTCTATTGGCTGGAGATCAGTTGTCATAGCAGGAGATCTCCAGCTAGTACCTGGAGGTTGGCAACCCTAACCACCGTCCTTCTCTAACAAGGAAATGCCATTCCTCTAGCTTAACTGCCTGTTTGCCAACAAAACTGCCTCTTAAAATCTAAACCAATGTAATTATTGCTATAATAATATGAACAACTATAAAACCAACAAAGTAGAAACTCAACGGAAGCTGTTTTATATGAGTAAAAGAAATGCTTGTCCCTGTACATCCAATATTACAGTTAAAAGTAAGATAGTTGCCAGGAGGAGTATATCTGGAAGGAAGACAGTGAAGATGACTGAAATACAAGTTGCTTTGGAACCCTTCTGGGGTTTTTTTTCAAGTTGACCCTTTTTTTCCAGCATTGTAACGTAATTAATTTGGATTCCAGCTATTAGCATATAAGACCACACAATCATCTTTCTGCAGAACATTGCGTGTGCGCTTTGTGTTCACCCGCTGTAAAATATTAACCTATTAATCAGTCAGCGTAAAATCTCTTGCCAGAATACAATTGTTAAGCTTAAAGGAGATCAAAGGAGAAAGATGCTCATTTTTTTGGAACATTCTTTCTCTCTCTCTATTTTCTTTCCAAGTGTCTTTTATCATCAGATAACTAACACCTAGGACAAAACAAATGAAAACCTGACACACTTGTAAAATAAATACAGTGCCTGGAAGCCAAAAAAGGGGATTCTATAAAGTTTTCAAGTTGCAAGTCAGAACTCAGAACTGGATATATTGGCAGGATGATCCTACTTACTGGATATCCTTGGCTCTAGGCCATCTATACCAGTGATTTTCAAGATTTCTGCCTTGAGGACTTCTTCACAATGGAACATATTAGCTGAGGAACCCCTAAACACTTGCCCTATACCTTCTGTAGGTTGCAGAGGGTTGCTTGCTAGTATGCTTGCTCACCAGTGCAATTGAGGTGCTCACCAGTGCAATTGGGATTATTGACACGGACCCCAAAATTCAGCCAACCCATTTTAAGAGAATATTGACTGGTGTCCATTAGAGAAACTGGTCTGCCATTACTGACATTGTCATTGATGATCCCCTGCCAAGTTTCCAAGGAAATCTCACATGAACACATATGCTGCCTTATACTGAATCAGACCCTCGTCCATCAAAGTCAGTACTGACTACTCAGACCAGCAGTGGCTCTCCAGGGTCTCAGGCAGAGGTCTTTCACATCACCTACTTACCTAGTCCCTTTAACTGGAGATGCCGGGGATTGAACCTGGGACCTTCTGCATGCCAAGCAGATGCTCTACCACTGAGCCACAGCCCCTCCCAAGGGGCTGTGAAATCAGTGAAATCTCAAGGTTTCACTCATCCGGACAACACTTCCACCATGTCCAAGAGCAAAGAGAAGTATGGTTCCATTACGAATGGCTTGTTGACACACACACAAACACATTCATCATTTCATTGCCTCAGGATCAAATGGTGAATTGAAGGAACTATTGTGTCTCTCTAATGTTTCAGATGCAAGTTCTAGCTTTTGAGTAGGGTTGCCAACCTCTAGGTGGGGCCAGAAGATCCTCTGGAATTACAACAGCTCTACAGACTACAGAGGTCAGTTCCTGTGAAGAAAATGGCTGCTTTGGAGGGTGGACTCTAAGGCATCGCATCCCCGCTGAACTCCCTCCTGTCCCTAGTCTCCACCTGCAAATCTTCACGAATTTCCCTACCCAAAGTGTTTTACAAGTTGGAAGTAGGGTTTATTTATGCAATAGTCCACTGAGACTCAAAGCAGATTAGAAGAGGTAAAGACAACACAATAGGAAGGAACAGAATAAGACACACAATAAGCCATGCAGTTCTTAGAAGGGTCAGTTTTTATACCCCGCTTTTCTCTACCTTTAAGGTGTCTCAAAGCGGCTTACAATTACCTTCCCTTCCTCTACCCACAACAGACACCTTGTGAGGTAGGTGAGGCTGAGAGAATTCTGAGAGTTGGGCCAACTGTGGCTGGCCCAAGGTCACCCAGCAGGCTTCATGGGGATGAGTGGGCAATCGAACCCGGTTCACCAGATTAGCCGCTCTTAACCACTACACTATGCTGGCTGGAGCAGCAGCTCAGTAGGCACGTGATGCCATCAAATTCCCCCCCCCCTCTAAAACTGTCATTTCTTCCAGGGGAACTAATCTCTGTGGTCTGGAGATCAGTTGCAATTCCAGAAATCCTGCAGGCCCACCTTGAGGTTGGTAACCCTAGTTGGAAGAGTAGTCTGTGGGCTATGAACCATGGCAAACTTCATTGCCCTTCTGTGTGTGTGTGTGTGTTAAGTGCCGTCAAGTCGCTTTCGACTCCTGACGATCCTATGAATGAAAGTCCTCCAAAATGTCCTATCTTTGACAGCCTTGCTCGGATCTTGCAAATTGAGGGCTGTGGCTTCCTTTATTGAGTCAGTCCATCTCTTGTTGGGTCTTCCTCTTTTCCTGCTGCCCTCAACTTTTCCTAACATTACTGTCTTTTCCAGTGACTCTTGTTGTCTCATGATGTGACCAAAATACGATAGCCTCAGTTTAGTCATTTTAGTTTCTAGGGTCCGTTCAGGCTTGATTTGATCTATAACCCACTGATATGTTTTTTTGGCAGTCCATGGAATCCGTAACACTCTCCTCCAACACCACATTGCCCTTCTACTATCCACTATAGAGATATGGTCTATATGATACTGTCATGGCTAGGAGCTTTTACCAGTTGCATGCCTGCTACAAAAAAGGCAAAAAGCACCCAAGTGGAACTCCGAATCCTAAAGTTTTCAGATTCTCTTTTTATTAATTAAGAGAAAATGAGAGTATAACAATATAATATAACAATAAAAGAAAATGGAAATATAAAATTACTAAATAAGACCCCCGTGGCGCAGAGTGGTAAGCTGCAGTACTGCAGTCCAAGCTCTGCTCATGGCCTGAGTTTGATCCCGATGGAAGTTGGTTTCAGGTAGCCGGCTCAAGGTTGACTCAGCCTTCCATCCTTCCGAGGTCGGTAAAATGAGTACCCAGCTTGCTGGGGGTAAAGGGAAGATGACTGGGAAGGGACTAGCAAACCACCCCATAAACAAAGTCTGCCTAGGAAATGTTGGGATATGACGTCACCCCATGGGTCAGGAATTGGGACTCACGCCTAAGTACAGTTAACTACATTCAGTTATTGTACATATTTGTCATAGACAGCATCTATGTCTTAATCCACTTGACCATTCCCTCCCAAATACTGATTCAAAAGCTGCACATATGTAAGTTAACATATGCATTTCTCTGGCAACCAGAGTTATGCGAGAGATGTACCTGGCCCCACGAGGATTATGATGCTGGAATAATTGATCCATTAAAGTAAAATGCTGCCCTTGATGGCGCACATCACTGAGGCATGTCGAATCTAAAAGGGAATGTTACGTGCACAGGGGAGGCTGGTGTGTAGTCTGAAAAGACTGCTGCAGGAAACGTTTCACCTACACTAGTGCTGGCTTTGAGAAAATAAGAAATGACTTTAAAAAAAAACCAACGAAATAAAACAGAGGAGCACATTTCAAAGTAAATAAATAAATTTTATTTGAGGCTAGTACGCCAGATGAAACAGGTAAAACAGAAACTGAACGTACAGAGTAGATGTTTACAACCAAGGCCAACAAAATTAGGAATCATCCAATTTTACAATTCCACAGATGAAGGATGTACATTAAGGTGACATAGCTTCATTGCTACTGGACGGTATTTTGCAACCTGGGTGGTGACTGGTGAGCTGTCTCCCAGCAGAAACCTTTTGGTCCATTCACCCTCATCACCAGAGCCCATTTCCCTAATTAAAGGGTCAATAATATTGAAGCAGAGTGACTTGTAGAGGGGACATCTAAAAAATACAGTACATGCTCAGTGGTTAGTCTGTAAATGCCGACTTTCTCTGCCACTTAAGGGAGACTCAAACCAGCTTACAATCACCTTCCCTTCCCCTCCCCACAACAGACACCCTATGAGGTAGGTGGGGCTCAGAGAGAGTTGTGACTAGTCCAAGGTCACCCAGCTGGCTTCATGTAGAGGAGTGGGGAAACAAATCCAGTTCACCAGATTAGCCTCTGCTGCTCATGTGGAGGAGTGGGGAATCAAACCTGGATTTCCAGATCAGAGTCCGCCGCTCCAAACGACCTCTCTTAACCACTACACCATGCTGTCTGAACATAGTTTTATCTAGAATTCTTAACTATTCCAACTTGTTGAAGACTTTTCTTCTTGGCCAGATACAATGCCTTACTCCTCAACAAATTATTTGGCAGATTCCTAAATAGCCCAGTCGAACAGAGAGTCTGTCCGTGTGGAAGGACTGAAACACTTACAGTACCCATTTTTTATTCTGTCGTGATTTATATTCTTCTATAAGAACTCTTATAACACCATTGATTTCACCCTTTCCTGTTTATTCTCACGACTATCATTTAATCTATCTGCTGTCTGGTAAAGATAAGGCTGTTAGGCTATCAGTAGTTTATAGTTTAACGGCAGCTTTGAAGAAATGCCAAAATTTATAAGCAAGTTATACCTAAAGATTTATTTGCATACAGGTGCTCTTTTTGCACTGGAACTAGAATATAGTCTGTTAGTCTTTCTGAGATGCAGGTATTGCCCACACAATATCAACAAAAGCATTATTGATTAGAAAGCTACTGGAACAGCAAAAAAAAAACAATGTAAGACACAACTGCAGTTTGTGATTCTGCATATGTCCCTTTTGCTGTTTATAAGCATTCTTCTTTTCCAGAGCTTTCTGAATTCAAAAACACTTCACTGATCTCCAGCCGATGGAGATCAGTTCAGCGGAAGAAAATGGCCGCTTTTGCAATTGGACTCTATGGCAATGAAGTCCCTCCCCTCCCCAAACCCTGCCCTCCTCAGGCTCCACCCCAAAAACTGCCACCGGTTGCAAAGAGGGACCTGGCAACCCTGTTAGTCAACTACTTACATCTTGAGGATAATCCAAAGGTCTCCTGAATTATAGGTTTCTTATAGATGCTGAAGGCACCATTTTCTTCTTGGTGTTTGGCCAACCTGCCATCTCAAAGATCATCTAAAGTATGGCTCAATATTCTCTGAAGCGGATTAGGTAGGACAAAAGAACAAGAAATACATGGAAAACAAGAATGTATGCCCAATTGTAGATCTGACACAACAATAACGATATGTATTATTTATACCGCAACTATAACAGCAAGAAGATGTACAAATCAGAAATGCAATAAGACCTTCAGCCTTCCAGGATACTCTACATGAAACCTCACTGTGGCCATTCTCAAGAAAACCAATTCCACCGGGCTGAAGAAGAATTCCACAAAACTTTGTTCATGTAAAATTGAAATTACAACAAGGTCTATATAGGTTCTTCTTGCATTATAAACACAGAGGACCATTTATCTGAGGCATCCCGTTCTCCCATACTATTTATAGGTTACATTTATTTTCTTTAAAACTGAAGATCGTTGAAAGGAAGAAAAAGAAGAGGAAGAGGAAGAGGAAGAAGAGGAAGAGGAAGAGGAGGAGGAGTTGGTTTCTCTACCACTTAAGGAAGAATCAAACCGGCTTACAATCACCTTCCCTTCCCCTCCCCACAACAGACACCTTGTGAGGTAGGTTGGGCTGAGAGAGTGTGACTCGCCCAAGGTCACCCAGCTGGCTTCATGTGCAGGAGTGGGGAAACCAACCCAGTTCACCAGATTAGAGTCCGCCGCTCCTAGTCACTACACCATGCTGGCTCTCTGTAGAGATCAGCTCCTCTGCAGGAAACATTATATCCCTGAGAGATCCCCAAATCCACCCTCCTCCATACCGCTCAATCTCTAGGAATTTCCCAAGCTGGAGTAGGCAACCCTGCCACATCTGTCCTAGTTTACTAGCCTCCACTGTAAGCTACAAAAGATATTATGTATTAAAAAAATTAATTGGAAAGATGCAACTAAATTCTTACTCTTAAAAATGATAAGCGCAACTGCAGTTTCCAACAATAGTTAGGTGCAAAGGCCATGAATTGAGTTACATTCAAGCACAACTTACTTCCAAGCACATAATTACTATTGATTTAAACAGGATTTACTTATGTGTATTGGTGTACGCATTGCAGCCAAAGTGATAGGAATTTGTTACAGGAATTTAAAAAAAAGAAAAATTAGATATCATAACAATAGGCACTGCAGGAAGATGACTCTGTAATATATACTGTGTATTGTCCCTGAAAGTTTGTACCATACATTCCACATCAAATCATATTTTCCTATTAAAATGGAAACAAAGAAAAGCTATTACACAAATACAACACATGATATTTTTGAATGGTAGTGGAAGTGTGTTCTTCCAAGGACTTCCAAGGATATTGTAAATACAGAACAACACAGCTTTTAATATTTGAGTGTGTGTGCTGGCATAACATTTTGCTCTCTCTCTCTCTCTCTCTCTCTCTCTCTCTCTCTCTCTCTCTCTCTGTGTGTGTGTGTGTGTGTTAACTATTGTTCTCTTAACCTCAGGTGTCAAACACTCAGAATTGTATCCAATGAAATATATTGGGATTTCCACTAGGGTTGCTAGGTCCCTCTTCACCACTGGCGGGAGATTTTTGGGGCAGAGCCTGAAGAGGGCGGGGTTTGGGGAGGGGAGGGACTTCAATGCCATAGGGTCCAATTGCCAAAGTGGCCATTTTCTCCAGGTGAACTGATCTCTATCGGCTGGAGAGCAGTTGTAATAGCAGGAGATATTTGGGGAGGGGCTGTGACTCAGTGGTAGAATATCTGCTTGGCATGGAGAAGGTTCCAGGTTCAATCCCCGGCATCTCCAGTTAAAGGGACTAAGCAAGTAAGTGAAGTGAAAGACCTCAGCCTGAGACCCTGGAGAGCCGCTGCCGGTCAGAGTAGGCAATACTGACTTCGATGGACCAAGGGTCTGATTCAGTATAAGGCAGCTTCATGTTTTCATCTGTTCATGTGTGAGATCTCCAGCTAGTACCTGGAGGATGGCAACCCTAGGTATTATTCCCCAGAGCTCACCCTCCAAAGTGGTGATTTTCTCCAGGGGAACTGATCTATCTCTTGTGGAGATCAGCCGCCACCTGGAGGTCAGCAACCCTAATAAAACCTGACATCAGACAGCATTGGGAATATTCATTATTTCCTTACTGTTTTGTTGTTGTTGTTTTGAGCACCTGCACAACGTAGGATTTATGAGATTAAGGCAGTCTGCAGTTCCTGGTGTTTGCTCGCATGCATACATTCTCCACTTGAATTTCCATCCACTTAGCTCAAAGCCATGTCATCCACTGAGATAATCAGCCATTTGGAAGGGCAGGGCATGCATATTTTACAAGGCGTTCTGTAATCAGCAAAAACATCTTCAGAGAAGTAAAGAGAATAAAGCTTGGAGAAGGGACAGCTTCCAGTGGTGGACTCCATGGCACCACATCCCAGATGTGCTCTCTCCCATACCCAAATTCCGCTTTCCCCAGACTCCACCCCCAATTCTCCAGGAATTTCCCAAGGCCAGTGTTGCCAGTCTCCAGGTCGTCAGGCTACTGTCAGATCTTCAAGAACACCTTCCACCTGATACTGAGGACTGAGAGCCAGCCTGGTGTAGTGGTTAAGAGCAGTTGTTTGGTGGTTTGATTCCCCACTACTCCACATGAGCTGCGGATGCTAATCTGGTAAACCAGGTTGGTTTCCCCACTCCTCCACAAGAAGTTAGCTGGGTAGGGTTGCCAGGTCACTTAGACTGTTGGGCAATTGTCTGCCAATCCAGTGCCCGGCTTTGGAAGCAGGGATCGCCAGCTGGGTGATCTTGGGCTAGTCACAGTTCTGTCCAAACGCTCTCAGCCCCACCTACCTCAAAGGGTTGTGGGGAAGGGAAGGGAAGGAGTATCGGATCAGGTTCAAGATGCTGGTTTTAACCTTTAAAGCCTTTCACAGTCTGGGACCCTCATATCTTAGGGACCGCCTCTTCTGGTACACCCCCCAAAGAACATTATGGTCATGTGATGATAATTTGCTGGTGGTCCCCTGGCCCTAAGAGCATGTGGCTGTTCTTGGCCTTTTCGGCCCTGGCTCCGGCCTGGTGGAACAACCTCCTGAGTACCATCAGAGCCCTGCATAGGGTTGCCAGGTCCCTCTTCGCCACCAGTGGGAGGTTTTGGGGGCAGAGCCTGAGGAGGGCGGGGTTTGGGGAGGGACTTCAATGCCATAGAGTCTAATTGCCAAAGCTACCATTTTCTCCAGGGGGACTGATGTCTATCAGCTGGAGACCAGCTGTAATAGCAGGAGATCTCCAGCTAGTACCTGGTGGTTGACAGCCCTAAGCATGAAGCATGGCGGGGGGTAGGGATGCCTGCAGATATAATACCCACGACTGTCCTCAACTATAGGCCTGGCAGAATAGCTCTGTCTTGCAGGCCCAGCAAAACTCTTTAAGATCTTGCCGGGCCCTGATGTCACCAGACAGAGCATTCTACCAGGCTGGAGCCAGGGTTAGTGACAAAGGGGGACCTGGCAACCCTGCTGAGGAGGGCAGGCTTTGGAGTGGGGAGGGACTTCAATGTCATTTCTCCAGGGGAACTGATCTTGCTGGCCTGGAAATCAGTTGTAATACCATGAGATCTCCAGGTGCTACCTGGAGGTTGAAAGCACTATTTTTCAAGAGGGAAGTAAAGACTCTTGGTCACACATGTGTTTCACGTTTTTCCTCCTCCCAATGGGTTTGTAGAAGCCTTTGCTGTTTCTAGCTCCCTTGATCTTAAAAAAAAGTCAAAGTTTCACAAGGATGGCTGTTACCACTTTCTGCTGTTTGAGTACCCCCAGCCTAAAATTGTTCATATATACAACGGTGACGACAAAAAAAAAAAAAAAACCCTCCAAAGAACAAAGCAATCACGCTTGTTCATCAACCAGAGCTGTGGGAACAAATCTAATGGTTTTCCTGAATAACTGTAAGTATTCGAGCTCTACAGCTCAAGATTGGCTGCCACTTTCTCTGGTCAGTGTAATACTTGTTATCAACATGATCAGTTTTCTCTTCAGCAGCCGGGGGAAAAAAATCTTTACCCCTTTAAAAAAAAATAGCAGATTAGATTTAAGCACAGAATTAAATTGAATTTATAAGGCAGGGGAATCACTTGCGCCACCAAGTATATGGGTAAATCCAGATAGATTTTCTCTCACTTTTTTTTTTATGTGACTGAAAGAAAAAATATCAAATTCCATCCAGGGTATGAAAAAGTTACCACCACACAGAAGTTATTCGGTGTTGTCCCCTCTTGCAGAAGAGAGAAGAAAGCCAGAAAGAAGATTCTCAGATATGCCTTAAGCAATAAAATATTGATCTTGGAGGGTTCAGCCACAAAATCTCCCAATCGCTGGCTAATATGATTGAACTGAAAATGAGTTTTCTCTCAAACCGAACATGAGTGGCACCTCCACCTACCAGGGAGTGCTCTGAATTAATCTCAAGGTCAGCTAATATGATAATCCCTTTTGATTTTCTCGAGCTATTTGCAAGACACTAAAATGTGAAATGGCGTCTTTGAGACAGCAGAGGAAAATAACATTGATTGGAGTAGGGTGGGAATTTACACACCTGCATAAATAAAAGCCAACTCCCAACACTCCATCATCTTCTAGGACCAAGAAGCAGAATCTAAGGCGGGGGTGATCCAGCAATAGGGGTTGGCTTAGGGTTGCCAGGACCTTCTTCACCACCGGTGGGAGGTTTTGGGGGTGGACCCAGAGGAGGGCGGGGTTTGGGGAGGGGAGGGACTTCAATACCATAGTCCAATTGCCAACACAGCCATTTTCTCCAGGGGAACTGATCTCTATCGGCTGGAGATCAGTTGTAATAGCAGGAGAGCTCCAGCTAGTACCTGGAAGTTGGAAACCCTAGGTTGGCTTGAAATTCAAAGTCTCAAGTAACTAGAGGCAGGGGAAAGCTTTAGTTCCCAGCTCCATCCATGTCTATGAGTGGGCATCTGAGGGCTGTTTCCCTCACCATCACCCCTCTGATGGCTTTGGCTTTTTGTTTCCATTATGCATGCCGTTTCCAACCATCAGAGGAATGAGCCTGTGGGCATTGTATATTTGGATTTCTAAAAGGCTTTTGACAAAGTCCCGCACCAAAGTCTACTAAGCAAACTTCATAGGCATGGGATAAGAGGAAAATTCCTCTTATGAGTTGAGAGCTGGCTGAAAAATAGGAAGCAGAGAGTTGGAATCAATGGTCAGTTCTCACAATGGAGGGATGTGAGGAGTGGGGTCCCTCAGGGATCTGTTTTGGGACCAGTGCTTTTCAAACTGGTCATCAGAGTTGGGGGTGAACAGCGAAGTAGCCAGGTTTGCAGATGACACCAAATTATTTAGGGTGGTTAAAACAAAATTGGATTGTGAAGAGCTCCAGAAGGATCTCTACAAAATGGAAGAATGGGAATTAAAATGGCAAATGAGATTCAATGTGAGCAAGTGTAAAGTGATGCATATTGGGGCAAAAAATCCCATTGTCACATATACACTGATGGGATCTGTGCTAGTAGCGACAAACCAAGAAAGGGGTCTTGGGGTGGTAGTGGATCGCTCGATGAAGAAGTCAACCCAGTATGCAGCTGCTGTGAAAAAGGCAAATTCCATTCTGGCCATAATTAGACAAGGAATAGAGACTAAAACTGCTGCTATCATCTGCCCTTGTACAAATCTATGGTGGGTGGAGTTTAGGGATGAGAGGGACTTCAATGCCATAGGCTCCAATTGCCAAAGCGGCCATTTTCTCTAGGTGAACTGATCTCTATCAGCTGGAAATTAGTTGCAATAGCAGGAGATCTCCAGCTAGTACCTGGAGGCTGGCCACCCTAGCAGACAGAGAACCATCAACACTACAGCCTGAAAGATGTTTTTCTCTACCCCATCTACTTCTTTTTTTTAACATTCCTCCTGAGAAAGAGTTCTGGAGAACTCAAAAGCTTGCACAATGTTGTAATGACTTCCCTGAGACTAGATATCACCGCACTGGATTTTCCCTGTCACAATTTCCCATCTACTGTATTGCACTGGGGCTCCCACCAGGATTTTTGAAAAGTTCACGGAGACACAATCTATGTTGGGATATGAATCCACCAAAGACTGGATTGAAAACTGAGGGATAACAGGAACAAGATGATTCACTTTCTGAAAATGAACAAGAATGAAGTTCATTCAGAAAGAAACACATAACTAAGTTAAATATTCACAATAAGCCAGGAGTTGTGAGATGTTAGGTGTTAAAAGGAAAACTCTTTTGCATGCAGGTTTATCATGAATATATCTAATTGCAACATGGATATTTAATTCCAAAGACTGGAGCCCCGAAGAGACGAGACAGATCTTTATGCAAAACTGAGAAAAGTCTTACTTTTGCAGAAAAATCTGAAACCTTACAAAAAAAAGTGGGTAATCCAACCCTCAAAATAACAGAAGCACTGCCTGTACCTTTAAGAAACTGATGTCCTCGGAGATCTCAGTGGCCATTGCAGGGCTTGCTAGGCAACTTCAACAATAATGCCAGCCTTCAAGCCTTGGTTTCTGTCAGTAAAAGGCAGCCCTTTCCAGGACTATTTTGGCTTCCCAGTCCACCCCTTCTCTCCTCCCTCATGCCATGATGGGAGGACTCATCAGGCTCAGGCCCAGCAGAAACCACCAGGCTTGCTACCATTCAATTTGTCAACTTACCCAGGTGCAGGGGTGGCTACAATTTGATTCTACACAACTTACTTCACCCCAACAGAAGCTTCCACACAGCTTCCACAACTTGGCTGGGCCTGGCAGTGGCCACCAAACAACTGACCTGAGTGACTTGCAACTTGGTGACTGTCCAAGGTCACCTGATATGACTTTTGCAACTTGGCCAGACTTTTCCTGGGGACATGATGCCAAGAGATAGGAAGGAGAGAAATTTGAGAGTCCGTGTGGTATAGTGGTTAGAGTGTCAGACTAGGATCTCAGTGATCCAGGTTAAAATCCCTACTCTACATTACAGCCTTGCTCAGTGACCTTGGAACAGTCATTCTCTGTCTGCCTAATTTACCTCACAGGGGTATTGTGAGGATAAAAGTCATTGAGAAATTTATCTCATGACATGTCTGTCAATATTAAGGGTCTACTGAGACAACAACGACATGGCAATATTCAACATAGGGCAGTTTTAACCTTTCTGCACTCAGAATCAAACCAGCTTTCAGTCTGACAAGCTTTACTATCAATATTGGCAGGACTTAGAGAGGTTAGACTGGGTTTATGGCAGCCCCCGAGCTGTAAGAAAACCTTGCAAACGTAACCAGGAGTTACCAAATTGAAGCATCCTTTAGGATACAGTAGATTGGACAGTGCCTCACTGATTCCACTAGTCTATCTAAGTCTTCCTGATTTCCAGCATGATGTAGCAGTTGAGAGCGGTGGATTCTAATCTGGAGAAACGGGTCTGATTCTCCCACTCTAATCTGGTGAACCAGGTTGGTTTCCCACCTCCTACACATGAATCCAGCTGGGTGGCCTTGGGCTAGTCACAGTTCTCGCTGAACTCTCTCAGCCCCACCTACCTCACAAGTTCCCTGTTGTGGAGAGAGATTGGGAAGGAGATTGTAAATCAGTTTGATTCTCCTTAAAATGTAGGGAGTCAGTCATTTATTAAAACGGCACATAGCCAGTCATATACAAAAGAAAAGAATAGTCAACAGTTGTCTAAAATCCCATCAATATTAAAACCAGAAATTCCAAGTATAAAATACACTGACGACTACATAAAATCCTAAGAGGACATTACTGTGTACAAGGATAATAAGACAGGTCATCCCGACAATTTGCACCTAATTTTGGATGCGGCAGCACAAAATTTAGCAGTGCCAACAGAAATCCTTGGATTTTCATCTGAGAGCAGCTTCCTTACCCTCTCCGACTCTGAGTTATCTGAGAGCCTGTTAGTTCAAGGCCAGTTAAATTTGCCACAGATCTCTTCATAATAAGGGCAGTGGATGAGAATATGCTACATGGTTTCTACATCCTTTATACCACATTGGCATAATATGTCTGAGATGGGGATTTTTAAAATATCTACCCTCTAGAAGTGCTGAGGGGAAGGCATCTGGCTTGTGAGAAGGCCCTTCTATGACTATTTATTTCCAGAGCAAAAAGATATGCATCAGGGCAACAATGAATCTAGATTTATCTGGGGCTAAGAAGGTGGGAGTTCTTGCTAGATCCATCTGCCATAAAATATCCATCTTGCTAGATCCATCTGCTTTGAAAACCCTATGGGGTCACCATAAGTTAGCTGCAACTTTCCATCACCAGTTTGCGATGGCCCGCTGAATTGAATCAAGGCATCTGGCAAAAGTCCTTGAGGGGAAGTCTTGAAAAGAGTCACAGTGGAGGTACACATCTTTAATCTGCATTGTCTGCATCCTTGTTTCCTTGAGAGCCAGCGTGATGTAGTGGTTAAGAGTGGTTAAGAGTGGTGGTTATGAGTGGTGGACTCTGATCTGGAGAACCGGGTTTGATTCCCCACTCCTCCACATGAGCGGCGGAAGCTGATCTGGTGAACCAGGTTGGTTTCCCCACTCTTCCGCATGAAGCCTGCTGGTTGACCTTGGGCTAGTCACAGCTCTCTCAGCCCATCTACCTCACAGGGTGTCTGTTGTGGGGAGGGGACGGGAAGTTGATTGTAAATTGGTTTGATCGTTCCTTATGTGCTAGAGAAAGTTGGCATATAAAAACCAGCTCTTCTTCTTCTTCTTCTTCTTCTTCTTCTTCTTCTTCTTCTTCTTCTTCTTCTTCTTCTTCTTCTTCTTCTAATAGTCGCTCATACCCTATCCAGTATTAATACAGCAGCAAGTCTTCTTGAATTCTGGGAAGGGACACCAAGCCCAAGGCAGGGCCCCAAATTCTCCTGGAATTACAACCGCTCTCTGGACTACAGAGATTTGTTGCCCCAGGAGTCAGTGGCAGCTTCAGATTATAGACTTCATGTTATCACATTCCTGCCAAGCTCCCTCCCTTCCCTCCCTAGGCATCACCCTCCAATAGCCAGGAATTGCCCATGCAGGAGTTGGCAACCTTAAACCTGGGCCATCTCTTTATTAAATCAGTCAGGAGTAACGCTATGCAATCAACAACCAGGACAGGTTTGTTTCCCTTACTTGTATTTTACAGGATCCTTGGCTCTTTTAAAATGTAAACAAAACAGCTGAAAAATCCAGCATATTCAAGTACTCCTTCATTGAGGTCGACAAGTTCTGATTTTCCTTTTTCATGATGTATTTATTTATTTATAGCCTGCCTGTTTTTTGTTTTTGTTTTTTGCTGAGACTCAAAGCAGATTACAAAACATTTTTTTTTTAAAAAAAATCCTCAATCAGACAGCATAATGCAATAGGGCCAGGATTACAAAATTGGGACATGGGGGTGGGGGGGAATGCAAACCAAAAGAAGAAATAATAAACCTGTCTACAGCATGGGTTACAAAGTGGGGTACAAAGATAGAAGACAATGCCATAAAGGCAAGATGATACACACATTAAGCATTGCAATAGGCTATAATACTATTGATATATCTAATAGTCACCATGGCCCCATCTGTGGATACTTAAGAGAGCCAGCTTGGTGTAGGGGTTAAAAGTGATGGATTCTAATCTGGAGAACTGGGTTTGATTCCCCATTCCCATGACAAATCTACCTTATACCGAATCAGACCCTTGGTCCATCAAAGTCAGTATTGTCTGCTTAGACCAGCAGCAGCTCTCCAGGTCTTTCACATCACCTAATTGCCTAGTCCCTTTAACTGGAGATGCCGGGATTGAATTTGGGACTTTCTGTATGCCAAGTATATGCTCTACCACTGAGCCACAGCCCCTCCCCTCATGAACCGTGGACTCTATTATGGTGAACCTGGTTTGATTCCCCACTCCTACACATGAAGCCAGCTGGGTGACCTTGGGCTAGTCACAGCTCTCTCAGCTCCACCTACCTCACAGGGTATCTGTCTTGGGGAGGGGAAGGGAAGGCGGTTGTAAGCAGGTTTGATTCTCCCTTAAGTAGTAGAGAAAGTTGGCATATATATATATATATATATATATATATATATATATATATATATATATATAAAAACTCTTCTTCCTTCTTCCCTTATAAAAGCAACCCCCTTCACTGCATTTTCTTTGTATGACAAGTGCCGACTCATGCTGTGGAACCCGAGACATTTTCTCCTCTCTCATATGGAAGGTGAAAGATGGATCAACTCTTCGTTCTAAGACCAAGCGGTCAATTTTCACTATATTCTGCTACATTATTTTTTTTATTGGACAAAAGTGTAATTGTCAGAAATTCTATATGAAGGTTGACATAAATGTCAAGGGTTACTGATGAATGGCTACACTTAGTGAG
The DNA here is from genome assembly GCF_029931775.1 of Euleptes europaea. Classification (NCBI taxonomy): domain Eukaryota; kingdom Metazoa; phylum Chordata; class Lepidosauria; order Squamata; family Sphaerodactylidae; genus Euleptes; species Euleptes europaea. The sequence continues at coordinate 5,363,457 of NC_079327.1, read as the reverse complement.
CCTGACATTTTCCATAACGTACGTTGTACGCAAAAGTTAAACTGTGTGACTGTTACAGAAATGTGGTAAGTACCAGCCACATGAGAAAATCTGCGCTGGAGCCAATGATACAAATATTCTAGTTCAACAAGGGCAACTTACATTGATATCCACAATGATCTTAATCACTTCCAACACACTAATTGTTGGAAGTGAAGGACTTTGCGCTGTCTCTTAACCTCAGACTCCAGAGGGGGACAAGACTAGTGAGTCAGAGAGATAGAGGGGACAAGACACTGGGGAATCCTTTCTCTACTGCTCTGACCCATCCCTTTGATATGTAGATTGCTACTCTTAGGGAAACTTCCTTCCTTCCTTCCTTCCTTCCTGTTTCTTCCCCACCTCCTCACACACACTGGCATTCTTCTCCATCTTGCCACCATGAGGGAAGGACGCATGTCCTGGATCTCCCTCCATCCTAGTTAGTTAGAATAGACAGGCAACTACATTATCCTATCCAGAAATGGATTTCCTACAATAAATGAAGTATATTAGTTAAATAGACAAAAGGCTCCTAGCAATTTTGTTCCTGGCACACACAGAGGTTTGGATGGGCTTCTCTGCGCACAACAGCCTTTGTGCACTCTGCTAACTTAACAGGGATTTGGGCATAACAAAGCTCTCACAATCCAACACTAACCTTAAAGCTCACACAGCCTCATTTGGAGTTACTAGTCACACACCCCAAATGGCAACTTGAGATGAACCATGGATATTTGACAGAAGATATCTTCCCAATGCAAGTGATGTTTACTCACCTCAAATAGGTGGCCCACACAGAATTGTTTAAAAATAAACTGTAGCACTCATAAATACAACTCTGGCAACTTGAAACGAAAAATAATTAACTTCTTTGCTCAGTACATTTATTCAGAATCGGCTTCCATTTTCTTTATATCAGAACAAAGTTAAAACAGATGAAAATATAAGATTACAGGTGCTGTCAAATGTAAATAGCTTACCTAATAAAGCATACAAATATGATATTTCTATTTATATGGTGTGTAGATATGTATTTACTTCTTACAAGTTACTTTGCATTTAAATGTAAATCTTTACTTTTTGTAAATAAAAAACTCAATTAAAAATAATTATGGACATAGTCATATGAACACTTAGAACAAAAGAACTAGCAGTTAACTCCGTGGGGTTTACTCCTGATAGGGTTGTCAACCTTCAGGTGGTGGCTGGAGATCTCCTGCTATTACAACTGATCTCCAGCTGATAGAGATCAATTCACCTGGAGAAAATGGCTGCTTTGGCAATTGGACTCTATGGCATTGAAGTCCCTCTGCTCTCTAAACCCCGCCCTCCTTAGGTTCCACCCTCAAAATCTTCAGATATTTCCCAGCCTGGCAACCCTAACTCCTGAGTAAATATACTTGGGAAAGGTGATCACTGTCAGTTTTGGAAAGCAGATAATAAGGATATGGGAAAAGGGAAGTCAAGAGAACATTAATTGTAATACTAGAAAAGTACATGGTCACAGCAATATTTGTTTAAACCCCAAAATTTTAAAAATGGATTAGCTCCTAATTAAAAATACACATTACGAAAAAAAATTGCTTCCACAGTCCTGAGCGTTCATTTTGCTGTAGGGTTTCCAACCTCCAGTTAATAGCAGAAGATCTCCCGCTATTACAACTGATCTCCAGCCGATAGATATTGGTTCCCCTGGAGAAAATGGCAGCTTTGGCAATTGGACTCTATGGCATTGAAGTCCCTCCCCTCCCCAAACCCCACCCTCCTCAGACCCCGCGCCCAAAATCTCCTATTGATGGCGAAGAGGGACCTGGCAACCATATTTTGCTGTCTGCAGAGAACATGAGGAATGGGTGCTCAACTCAACTCCTCTCAACAAGGTGGCTTCAACAGGCAGGACAATAAATGCCAACCCAACTTAGTTATTGTCCCAGATTTAAACGAAGCAGATGGCCAGCATAGAGTTGCCGGGTCCCTCTTCACCACCGGTGGGAGGTTTTTGGGGCAGAGCATGAGGAGGGCGGAGTTTGGGGAGGGGAGGGACTTCAATGCCATAGAGTCCAATTGCCAGTTGATCCACCATCATTTAAGGGCAGGCCACCCACATGACAATTGCTTTAAAGATGGTGCTGGCCCAGGGTTGCCAACCTCCAGGTACTTGTAAGAAAAGCAGCACGAGGGCTCATAAAGAATTTTTTGTTAAGATTCTATATTAATTCAATAAACTCAAAAACATTACTTCATGGAATATTGCAATTCAATTGTTAGAAAATACAACTTATAAGAGGACCAAGGTAAGTATTACACTCATACACCTTGACAAATCAATCACTTTGACAAATCAAAAACATCAATAAGTCAGTCCATCATATAAACAAAATAAATAGTCTCATGTCCACCAACTTGTGGTTTATGTGATCCAAAATGATTCTTCCTGGAAAGCCAAAAAATGATTCTTCTTGGAAAGCCAAGACGATACCTCCGGCTAGGTATTCGTTTCGCGTTTGCTTCTTCAGTTGATTTTCAATTTTGATTATGATAATAAATTCTAATTAAGAATGATAACATTATTTAGTCATACTAGCTGGAGATCTCCTGCTAGTATTACAACTGATCTCCCACCGATAGAGATCAGTTCCCCTGGAGAAAATGGCCGCTTTGGCCATTGGACTCCATGGCATTGAAGTCCCTCTCCTCCCCAAAGCCCACCCTCCTCAGGCTCCACCCAAAAAACCTCCCACCGGTGGGGACGAGGGACCTGGCAACCCTAGCATAGAGGTTGAGGCCTTCCCTTTACGTTGCCTCCTGGCACTGTTATTCAGAGGTTTACTGCCTCTGAACGTGGAGGTTTCCTTTAATCACTGTGGCTAGTAGCCACTGATAGACTTGTCCCCCATGAATATGTCTAATCCCCTTTCAAAGCTGTCTGTCCCTGTGGCCATCACTAAATCCTCTGGCAGTGAATTCCAGATTTTAATCACTCATTGAGTAAAGAAGTATTTCAAAACATCGTGCAGGGAGACGGGTGTTCTGTGACATTTTTGCTTCCTTTTAGACACCATGTTAAATCATTTTCACCTTCCCAAGCTTTTAATAGTTGATTGGATTTTAGTGCTTTGGGCTCCTGTGTGTGTGATTTATTAAGGGTCCTGCGCCAGTCTTTTCTATGAGTTTGCTGTGTTCTTGTGGTTTCGATTTTTTGTAAGCTTCCCTGAGAATTCTTTCTAAGCAGAAAAGAGGTTATACGTTTTCTAATAAATGTACATCTGCAGGTTTAATATCCATTTTAACAAAGGCTGGTTTGCACATCATGGCAGTAGGGTTGCCAGGTCCTTCTTCGCCATCGGCCAGAGATTTGTGGGGTGGAGCCTGAGGAGGGGAGGGACTTCAGTGCCATAGAGTTCAATTGCCAAAGCAGCCATTTTCTCCAGGTAAACTGATCTCTATTGGCTGGAGATCAGTTGTAATAGCAGGAGATCTCCAGCTAGTACCTCAAGGTTGGCAAGCCTACACTGCACCCTTTCCCCTTCCAAATTCAACTTAGAAAACTTAAGCAGCCTCATGTACTTAACACACACTCCTATGCTACATGATCTTGTGTTGGTCTGAACTAGGGTTGGTCTGAACTAGGATTGCCAAACTTCAGGTAGCGGCTGTTACAACTGATCTCCAGCCGATAGAGATCAGTTCACCTGGAGAAAATGGCTGCTTTGTCAATCGGACCCTATGGCATTGAAGTTCCTCCCCTCCCCAAACCCCGCCCTCCTCAGGCTCCGCCCCAAAAACCTCCCGCCGGTGGCAAAGAGGGACCTGGCAACCCAACCCTGCCTTCTTCCTCTATTTCCTTTTCACCTGAGGAAATTTCAGGCTGACAAGCGAAATCCACACGTTGTTGGATATTTTGCTAGCACTGATCATTCACAATGGTCCTGTCTTGTCCACACAGAAAAACCCAGTTGCTTATTTAGATAATTATTTATTTAATTAAATTTCCACCCTGCCCTCCCCAGCCAAGGCCGGGCACAGAGTGGCTCACGCAATAGTATACAGCAATACAGCCACAATAGCTCAGTATCCCATGATATGTGGAAGCCACCTCACTGCAAGGTTCAAAGGCATGGCCTTGACTAGAAGCGAGATCCAACAGCAGGAAACCAGGCTATATAAAATGTGTTTCATAGAATCATAGAACCATAGATTTGGAAGGGACCTCCAGGGTCATCTAGTCCAACCCCCTGCACAATGCCAGAAATTCACAGCTACCTCCCCCCTCACACCCCCAGTGACCCCTTATCCATACCCAAAAGATGGTACAAAACCTCCAGGATCCCTGGCCAAACTGGGCTGGAGGAAAATTGCTTCCTAAAGTGGCAGTCGGTATTTCCCTGGGGATGTAAGAAGCGGCCATAAGAGCCAAACACTGACAAAACCCTTCCTGCCCTCCCTCTCATGTTCTGCCTTAATTCACAGAACAAGCATTGCTGACAGATGGCCATCTAGCCTCTGCTTTAAAACCTCCTCAGTAGGAGAGCCTGCCACCTCCCGAGGAAGCCTGTCCCACTGACGAACCGCTCTATCAGAAAATTCTTCCTAGCGTTTAGCTGAAAACTCTGTTGATTTAATCTCAACCCATTGATTCTGGTTTGACCTTCTAGGGCCGCAGAAAACAACTTGGCACCCTCCTCTATATGACAGCCCTTCAAGTATTTGAAGATGGTTATCATATCACCTCTCAGTCGTCTCCTCTTCAGTGTTCGTTGTGTTGTTTTTAATTTTGAAACAACCAGAAATGTTCATGTTCCTGAGAGACAGTTCTCCTGTCTTCCCTAAATAGCATCCTTTATTGATGGAAACATGAGATAATCTGCAATTGAATGAACAAACGCTCAACACCGCAACTCACCGGTAGAAGGGAAAAAAGTAGCTCTGTCATTCTTGTTTCTATTATGGAACATAGTCAAAACAGGGCAGTTAGAATGCAGTTCACTCCCACCAAACCACAGCCAGCAGGAGTACGATTCCATATACCTTAGGATCCTTTTTTTCATTCCATAAATTTGCCCCGATACCTTCCAGTTTTTCATATTCCCTTTCCAAGCAGGTCCTGGCCATGACTATGAAGACCAAAAGCCCTACTGAAAAGACACAAGTGGACATCAAGATTCCAGTCCAGTAGCACCTTAGAGATCGACGAGAAGAAGAGCTGGTTTTTATACCCCAATTTTCTCTACAGAAACGTGTCTCAAACCGGCTTGCAATAGCCTTCCCTTCCTCTCCCCACAAAAGACAGCTTGTGGGGTAGAGAGTTCAGAGAGAGCCGTGATTAACCCAAGGTCACCCAGCTGGCTTCATGGGGAGGAGTGAGGAAACCAACCCCATTCTCCAGATTAGAGTCCAGCACTCTTAACCACTACACCACAAGACGTCAGGAGCCTGAGCTTTTGAGAGTCAAAGCTCCCTTTGTTAGATACCGAGTGGACATCGAATTGACATACTCAATAATTCAGACTAAAATAATGTAATTCAAGCCAGGATTTCCCAAAGCCTCTATGCACCACCTCCCCAGACAAAGACTCCCTTGCCCTCTTTGATCCCATTTTAAATATAGCCTACCATATCATATTAAAATAAATCCCATGACTTGCCCAAGTCCATGGGACCCCAAGTGATCAGATCCCCCCCCCCAATTTCCTTTTCTCAGCAACCCTGACTTGGGTCATTTAAATATTGCCTCTGTTTTTAAAGTGTTGGGTTATCATGCAGAGCTTCCCGTAGCAATGAAAAAAATGCTATGTATCTATTTGTACCCGATATATTTTGCTCCTGACAGGGCATAATATTAGGAAACGCAGGACTCGGATGCAGGAGAGAGGTGTCAAACAATGTGTGATTCCTTAAATTCTCCCTTCAAAGCTTCATGGACAGTACGACCAAACGAAAAGTCAGTTTTATTCAGTCTTGTATTCTTGATATGTGAACCATCAGGGATTACCATTCTGAGATAAATGACAATTGAATTGAAAGGATAATATTTTGGGTGCCTGCTTATCCAACCAACATACGCAAAACTCAACAGCAATGGGAACAGTCATTACTAAGAAAATCGCTATTCTACTGCCCGTTGGAGGAAACATATCCCCTACTGCTGCACAGTGCTATATAGTGCCAGTAATAAGACACGGAAAACAAGAGGATGTAAAAAATTTCATTTCTTTCCGTTGTGATATCAAGCTTGGAGAAGAACTTTATGTGAACAATTTACTCCACTACACATCTCATGACCGAGATCCAACACCTACCCCTTGTTCCCTTATCTTATACTTTTGGTAAGCATCATATGCCCTGACCTGGAGGGCTCTAGGCTAGCCTGATCTCATCAGATCTCAGAAGTTAAGCAGGGTTGACTCTGGTTAGTATTTTAATGGGAGACCTCCAAGGAATATCAAGATCGTGAAGGAGAGGCAGGCAATGACAGACCACCTCTGAACGTCTCTTGCCTTGAAAACCCTACGGGGTTGCCATAAGTCAGATGTGATTTGACAGCAAAAAATATGCCCCTAACCAAATATGTCATTGTTATTTTTTTCTTTTTCAGAATTGTTACTATTTGCTTTGCTAGGATTCCTGTGTATATGTAATCATCGAGAGATCAGCAGCAGGTACACTCAGCTAAGTGCACGGTTATTTCTAAGCAATTTGACTAAGAAATAATACAGATTTGTCAGTGTGACAGGAGAAGATGTCTAAAAGCAGCGCCAATGTCGATTCCGCTTTCTGCAGAGATAGGAGGTGAACAGTGGTAGCATCAAACATGAAGTTTCTTTGAGAGGAAGGGCTGGGGGTACAACATTCAAGAGGCCGGAGTTGTCCTGGGGAGCTCCATGGGAGCTGTGCAAGGTGCCCCCTTACCAACCTCCAGCTGGGGCTTGGAGATCTGGAACTAGAACTGATCTCCAGACTACAGGGATCAGTTGAAGTCCCTCCCCTCCACAAACCCCACCCTCCTCATGCTCTGCCCCAAAACCCTCCTGCCGGTGGTGAAGAGGGACCTGGCAACCCAGCCCCCAGAAGCTCTGCATGCAACTCTTCCAGGGACAAACCCGGAATTGACATAATTGCTTTAAAAAAAATATTTTGTTTATTTTCATAATGAAGGGGGTACAAAAAAGAAAAGTCGAGAAAAATCAGGTAGGGGATTTTAACATGTCATTTGTTGTCTCCAGTCCCAGCCTCAGTCTTACCCCCATTTTTTATCTTAATTTGGTTCATGGATTTCTATCATTACAATCTTCGCTATACTTACTATACTTAACTTTATAATAAAAATAATTGGTCCTTAGTTAACATACTTGTGCTCTCCTTTCTTACTAGTAATTAAATTGTACATAGCTATGTTAATCAATCATTTAGTATAAAACCACTCTAGCCTGAAAACTGAATGCATTTACAAATTCTCTATTACTGATATCTCTTCTACTACCATATTCTTCTACATTATATGCATAATTCAATCACGGAAATCTGTCAAACAATGGCTGCCACTTCTGTTCATAGTCTTCCATAGGTGGATTTCTGAGAAGGTGTGTTAATTTCGACATTGTTGCGTAGTCTTGTAACTTTATAATCCAGTCAGTTCTCTCTGGTGCAGTTTTTGCTTTCCAATGTTTTGCAAACACAATTCTGGCCGCGGCAACTGCATACTAGAATAATCCCCACTCTGGAGCAGCTCAGTGGTTTGGTGGGAAATTGGCCGCCAAAACCACCCACCAGGCAACCCTAGGTGTGAGCTGTCCAAGCAGAAAGGAAGAATTTGTCAAAAAAATTGTGCTTACAATTGCAGACTGAAATATCTGGACAATCGAGCATCTCTGTGCCCACCTTTGTGCACACGTACATGATTCTAGGCTCCTGAACAAACATCCTTTTAAAGTGGGATCAATGGATAAGGCCACCTAAAGCCTGAGGTACCCAACAGTAACTTTCCCCCCTATTTGTTTTCAGCCGGGATTTATGATGGTTTGAGACAGGTGATAATTTGCTCTATTTGCATTCTCCCTGCAACACATTCATTTTCAGAAGAATGTAAATACCTTGAGAAAGAGAGGCGGGGGGAGTTCTTTTCCAGGTTATCTTTTTTGCATATGGAAGCATGGAAACACTAATTTGCTTTAATAAGTTAATTAATGACAGTACACACTTTAAAAAACCCAGAAAGTACATAATTAAAATTATAACTATTTATGATTCACACTGCAGATGTTTTTGTTACACTAAATATTAGCTAGGGACCTCCTGAGACATTTTATTTTTTTTCTAATACTCGCAGTAGGGCTCCAGTTGATTTATTGTTTAGGTTGATTGATTAAAGACACTTGATCAATTTAAAAGGTGTCCTAATGAATTAGACATCAATGTTTAAAATGCTGTATTTAAAAAAAAATGCCAGCTTTTTACTAAAATCATGGGTGGTAGGCCCTGCCTTAGGAAGAAGTTTCCCCCTTTCCTCTTATAGAAAAGCAATTCCTCTTCTAAGATGGCATAAACTGCAAACTGGAATAAACATCCCATCTATAAACAGGTGATATACTCCCCCCCCAAAAAAAATATTTCTTCTCACGTATAAACATATACACGTGTATTCTATTAATGAATACTTTTAGACGTATATGATTCATCAATCCCACATATAGGGTTGCCTCTCCGGGTTGGGAAATACCTGGCGATTTCTGGGGCTGAGCCTGAGGAGGGCAGGGTTTGGAGCGGGGAGGGACTTCAATGCCATAGAGTCCAATTGTCAAACCAGCCAGGGGAACTGATCACTATCGGCTGGAGATCAGTTGTCTTAGCAGGAGAACTCCAGCTACTACCTGGAGGTTGGCATCCCTACCCACATACTTCCATCTTCTCCTCGGCAAATGGTGGGGAATGAGAATACCAGAAGCTGTTGCCCCCAGATGAGAATAGCGAACCAAACAGTAAACCAGCTAGCCACAGGCATCCGTTTCTCACAGGCCAGTACGGTGAGAGCCCCCATTATATTAGCCAGAGCTCTGTGTATTAGCTGGAGCCAAGACAATTTCTTCAAAGCATTTGTTGCAGTAACATCACAAGAGGATGTAGAGTAACCACAGCTTGGTGCAATAGTCGTTGATGGGAAAGGAGTGAAGCCGAGAGTTGGGGGGGGGGGCTTAAATATATATATTTTTTGATAAAAGAATGAAATAAAATGATCAGAGGCAATGAAAACACTTGGAGCTAGCGAATGCAACCATTTAAATATATGTCGGATAGACAAGAGCTTTAAACCCCAACAGGCATCTGATCTGAATGAACAAAGGAACAGGTTCAGAGGAGGAGGAGGAGGAGGGGGGGGAGGAGGAGGAGCAGGAGGAGGAGGAGAAGAAGAAGAAGAAGAAGAAGAAGAAGAAGAAGAAGAAGAAGAAGAAGAAGAAGAAGAAGAAGAGGAGGAGGAGGAGGAGGAGTTGGTTTCTCTACCACTTAAGGAAGAATCGAACCGGCTTACAATCACCTTCCCTTCCCCTCCCCACAACAGACACCCTGTGAGGTAGATGGGGCTGAGAGAGTTCAGAGAGAACTGTGATTAGCCCAAGGTCACCCAGCTGGCTTCATGTGTAGGAGTGGGGAAACCAACCGGGTTCACCAGATTAGTGTCCGCCGCTCATGTGGAGGAGTGGGGAATCAAACCGGGTTCTCCTGATCAGAGTCCACCGTTCCAAACCACAGCTCTTAACCACTACGCCATGCTGGCTCTATACTAGATTGTGGGCATGAAAGCAGCTGTTTAAGAGGGGCACCATCTGTATGTATCCATTTCCTCCCTAGAGGTAGATAACTAGGTGTAGTTATTGTTTTAATGTGCCAGGATCCAACCCAAGTGAAGCAGGTTTACCAGTGCAGTCCTAAGGGTGGAAAACTATTTAGGATTGCACTGTAAGTCTCAATGATTTAAGGGGAGGGATCTGTGTGTTACGTGCTGTCAAGTCACCGCTAACTTATTGCAAACCCATATGGTTTTCAAGGGAAGAGACTAACAGAGGTGGTTTGCCATTGCCTTCCTCTGCGCAGTGACCCTGGTATTCATTGGAGGTCTCCCATCCAAATAATAACCAGGGCTGACCCTGCTTAGCTTCTGAGATCTGATGAGATCAGGCTAGCCTGGGCCATCCAGGTCAGGGCAGAGGGAACTATGCACCCACGTAAATTTCTTCTACTGAAATCAACGGGACGTAAAAGTCCTTCAGCAGGGCCAGATAGTGTCTTTGACTTCAAAGCAAAAGAAAAATTGGCTTATTATCTTTGCCACTGGGTGTTAGATAATTCTCTCCGTGTGTGTTTTAGTTTACTAGAACAAATTTCACTGCAGAATTGGATGTGGGCACAAATAATAATTTGAATTTATATGCTAACATCACATTGTTATACTTTGTAACGATAAACTGATTGAAAGCAAATAGAAATAGGATCCATTATACTCTGGGCACACAGTTCTGTTAATTTTGTTTTTTATATTTAGAGCACTTGGGGAAGCTTCATGAAATGAATTGTGCCTATTAAAATTATTATATGATTCTGTGGAAAACAAAATGATGAGGGAATTAAGGGCCAAAAAAAAAAAAAAAAACCAAGAATTTTTTTTAAAAAAATACTCAGACTAGTGCCTGTCATTAACTGTGACAAACTGTATACTGTCGACTGGGAAATGATATATGACAAGTATGAATTGACAGAGATAAAAGTTTAGTAGAAAATAAAATGTCTTCAAGGCTACAGGATGATGAAAACTGACCTAATGTTTGACAGTGATACAAAGAGCGTCCCTGGGCTGCATGGATAAAACTATGTTAATTTATGCACAGGGGTTTTTTTTGCATGATAATGGACCTGCAGGGGAGAAAGCAGCTACCTACAGCAAGCCACTAAAAGAATATGCGTGTTCCGAACAATTTCTGAAATTAATGTTAAATGGTGGGCATCCGTATCCTTCCAATGACGGAGTGGAACACCTGCACCAGCGCTAATTGCTCCTGGGTGAATACACAACCGCCAGCTCGATTGCCAGAACGCTCATGCAAGGAGATGAGATAACTCAAATATACACATTATATTTTCCAACGTTTATCCCCAGTGAACTTTCAGGGCTGGCCCACCCGTCACCAGGTCACATTAGGAGGAGGTTGCAGATACATCCTGATGAATTCATACTCGTTTTCGGTAAATTATCTCTAAGCTGGCATTTCTCAAGCTTTGCGAAGGTATGCCACACGCCCTGTACCGCTCCAGTGAGACCACCTCTAAAGCGGCCATCATGAACACATGAAGCTGCCTTATACTGAATCAGACCTTTGGTTCATCAAAGTCAGTATTGTCTACTCAGACGGGCAGCGGCTCTCCAGGGTTTCAGGCAGAAAAGGGTCTTTTACGTCACCTACCTGCCTAGTCCCTTTAACTGGAGATGCCGGGGATTGAACCTGGGAACTTCTGCATGCCAAGCAGATGCTCTACCACTGAGCCCCTGACACCTTCTCCGTGAGAAAGCAGATATTCCAAACATTTTTATTACGTCTATGTACAATTATTGACAGAACAATTTTAATCTCTGTGTACTAATTTTGTATTTGTATGTAAATTGTGCTGTTAAACTGATGTTGACTGAACGTTTGATCATAATACATTTCAAGATTGATGAAAAAAAGCACTATTTAAAACATTTTTATGTTACCTTTCCACCTGATCAGGGTCCCCAAGGTGGCACATGTAAAAACATTAAAACATTTGAACAACTAAAGACAACATTATAAAACAATTCAATATAAAGATTATTTTAAAATTCTGCACCGAGACCTTGTCCATAAGAAAGCAGATATTCCAAACTTTTTAATAACTTTTATGTATTATTGATTACAGCACAATACGTTTATGGATTTTAATCTCTGTATATTAATTATATATCTTTATGTAATTGTATGCTGCTAAACTGATGTTGACTGATCTTTCAATCATAATAAATGTTGATTGATTGATTAAAAAAATATTTAAAACATTTTATGTCGCCTTTCCACCTGATCAGGGTCCCCAAGGTGGCACATGTAAAAACATTTGAACAACATCTAAAATTATAAAACAATTCAATAAACACACACACACACACAAAAACACCACGAGAACCAGGGAGGAGGGCTAATAACCATTATCGGGGGTAAACCAAACATAACACATGACGCTGCCTTATACTGAATCAGACCCCTGGTCCATCAAAGTCAGTATTGTCTACTCAGACTGGCAGCAGCTCTCCAGAGTGTCAGGCAGAAGGTCTTTCAAGTCACCTACTATCTGGTCCATACTGGAGATTCTGGGGATTGAACCTAGGATCTTCTGCATTCCAAACAGATGCTCTACCACTGAGCCACAGCCCCTCCCCAAAGACTCTTCACCTGCCGGCGATAGACACCAATAGAGGGAGGCAGCCAAATCCTCCTAGGGATAGACTTACAGGTTTTGGTGCTACAACCAAGAAAGCCCTTTCTTGGGTCACCACCCATCTAACCTCAGATGTTGGGGGTAACTGAAGCAGAGCCTCCAAAGATGACCAGAAGAAGAAGAAGAGTTGTGTTTTTTATATGCCAACTTTCTCTACCACTTAAGGAGGAATCAAACCGGCTTACAATCACCTTCTCTTCCCCTCCCCACAACAGACACCTTGTGAAGTAGGTGGGGCTGAGAGAGCTGTGAGTGGAGGAATGGGGAAACAAATCCAGTTCACCAGATTAGCCTCTGCCACTCATGTGGAGGAATGGGGAATCAAACCCGGTTCTCCAGATCACAGTCCGCCGCTCCAAACCATCACTCTTAACCACTACACCACGCTGGCTCTCGTGAACTGGTAGGTTCATATGGGAGAAGGTGGTCCTTCATCAAAGTATTTAATTAATAAATAAATAAAATACCCTGATCTCAAAACTAGGTATTCTCTAATGCAGAAACTAGGATTCCTTGACACTTTATCAGAGGTGTGATTTAGGGAGGGAAAGGCACTCCAGTCTCCAACCCCACCACCTCTACACACACACTAATAGTTCAGACCACATGACACAATTCTTCAACGAGCACCTACATTTATTCAATTCATTCTGAAATTTATACCCCATTTTTGGACAAAAAAGTACCCAAAGCAGACTTTGGCTTACCGAACTACTGAATTTACAACCCCTCTCTAAGTGCCCAGTGCAAGTAACAATTGAAACCACACATTAAAGCACTAAAATACTCACCTGATGTGATTTTTTTTAAGGTGGGAAGAAAAATAGAGCGCAACCAGTCCCCAAATGTCATCCTGCACATGGGCTTATTATTATAAACAGTTAAATGCATTTCCATGCGCTAGGGGTGCACAAGACAGACCCAAATGCCTGTGCTTCCCGAAATAAATAAGGACGTGAGAGATGTGAAACTGTTGAGTGCGCTGGTAGCAGTACTATGGTTATTGTGAGATTTGTACAGGAAAATACCCTCGGTACATGCTATTAAAACACACTGCATCTGTCCGAGTGCAGGTCTTCAAATCTTGCTGCCATCTCATTCCCCCTTCCCCACTGAAATCTGAAACAATGCTCCTGGGTAGCATTTCAGTTTTGGAAGGAAGCTTCGCCAGCTCTGGCTGTAGTCCAGCATTAACAGGTTTCCATTTTTTTAAGAAACAGGATAAGAAAAAGCAGGAACAAGAATAGAAGGAAGAAGAAGAAGAAGAAGAAGAAGAAGAAGAGGAGGAGGAGGAGGAGGAGTTGGTTTTTATATGCCGACTTTCTCTGCCATTTAAGGGAGACTCAAACCAGCTTACAATCACCTTCCCTTCCCCTCCCCACAACAGACACCCTATGAGGTGGGTGGGGCTGAGAGAGCTGTGACTAGCCCAAGGTCAACCAGCAGGCTTCATGTGAAAGAGTGGGGAAACCAACCCACTGACTTTGCTTAGCTTCCGAGATCTGATGAGATCAGGCTAGCCTGGGCCATCCAGGACAGGGCTTCCTAGATCAACCAAATGTCCACACAAGAGGTTATCATATCCATCCTTACAACAGCAATGTTTGCTGCTTGGAATTAACAGGCATTGATGGTTAGCAGAGGAGAGGACCCCCCCTTGAAGTGCAACCACATTTGAAGGATTTGAGCTTTATTGTGAATGAAGTGAAGCTTTCAAATTGGGAAGATGGTATTGTGAACTTCATAATTAACCAGAATCACCCATTTAGCTTTCTGAAAACCTCTCTCGATCATGACTTAGAATCATAGAATCATAGAGTTGGAAGGGATTACCAGGGTCATCTAGTCCAACCCCCTGTACAATTCAGGAAACTCACAACTACCTCCCCCACACACACCCAGTGCCCAGAACATGGCCTTCTTCAGGCCTCTGCTGGTTGTAAATATAGCTTATTTGTTTGGCTTCTTTTCTCCTTAAAATCTCATTATTTTGCCTTATAAACCATGAAAAATAATATCAGCAATATTCAGAGTTAATATTTTCTGCTGAAGATCTCTTATGGCTACAGGGAGTTTAGCTAGGACAAAGCAGGCAGCAAAGTGATCCTAGTCTCTTGAAGAACAGGCTCATTTCTGGTGGACTTGTGACTTGCTGGTTGTTCTTGTAAAGAATACTAAAGGAGGTGGACCCTGATCTGACAAATTCCTTATGCTCCCAAGCAAGTGTGCACACTTAAGAGTAAACATGGGTTAATAATGCCTCATCTGGCAACCAAGATCAAGTTAAATCATGCCATGGTATTCCCTATTACTCTGTATGGGTGTGAAAGCTGGACAATGAAGAAAGCTGATAGGAAAAAAAGTAGATTCCTTTGAAATGTGGTGTTGGAGGAGAGTGTTATGGATACCATGGATTGCTAAAAAAAACAAAAACAAATCAGAGGGTTATAGATCAAATAAGGCCTGAACTGACCCTAGAAGCTAAAATGACTACACTGAGGCTATCATACTTCGGTCACATTATGAAAAGACAAGAGTCACTGGAGAAGACAATCATGCTGGGAAAAGTTGAAGGCAGCAGGAAAAGAGGAAGACACAACAAGAGATGGATTGACTCCAGGATCAGAGTAGCATGCCTATTATCTTAGGTGCTGTGGAACACAGGCAGGACAATGCGGCTGCAGTCATCTTGTTTGGGGGCTTCTTAGAGGCACCTGGTCAGACTGCTGGACTTGATGGGCCTTGGTCTGATCCAGCAGGGCTTTTCTTATGTTCTTATGATTCTATAAAGGAAGCCACAGCCCGCAATTTGCAAGACCTGAGCAAGGCTGTTGAGGATAGGACTTTTTGGAGGACATTGATCATAGGGTAGCCGTGTGTCGGAAGCAACTTGATGGCACTTAACAGACACACAGTGCCTCCTCATTTAAGAGATCCTGGGTTTATAATTTTAGCTTTGGAAATTTGAAATTCCCTGATGGGCCAAGTGAAAATAAATAGCTGCAAAACTGAAGTTGGCTGTACGGTATTGTTAGGGATCTAAGCCAGGTGGGCTCATCAAGAGCTGGAAGGGATGCAGGAAAACAGAGGGGCCAATGATGCTCATCTCTGGTCACATTTTACAACATTTTAACAGCCTGAATAATAGGCTCGTGACATGATCTGAACAGGTTGTAGCCTATTACCTGTAAGACAATTCGCAACTATGCAAAGCATCCTCATAATTACAAAAACAAGAACATTCAAGTCACGGAAGCCTTGTGTTTGCCAGTTGTCAACCGCTGTGCATGTTTGAAAGAGAGTGGCCATTTTCCAAATCCCGTAAAGCAGACTTTCAAAGCCTTTTATCTCAGTAAGCTATTATATACAATTAATTCTGCACTGGTGTACGGATGTATATAGCCTAGGGAGTATTGGCTCTTTGTCTTTATGGTTCAGATGCTAGGAGAAGCCTTAAAAACATACATTGGTGCTCAGTGCCCAATTTGCAAATTGCAGGATTTGAGGACAGCCAGTGTGGTGCAGTGGTTGAGAGTGGTGGACTCTAATCTGGAGAACCAGGTTGGTTTCCCCACTCCTACACATGAAGCCTGCTGGGTGACCTTGGGACAGTAACAGTTCTCTTCGAACTCTCTCAGCCTCACCTACCTCACAAAGTGTCTGTTGTGGGGAGAGGGAAGGAGATTGTAAGCTGGTTGGATTCTCCTTAAAAGGTAGAGAAAGTTGGCATATAAAAAACTCTTCTTCATCATCATCATTAGGGGTGCTACCCCCAGGTGGCATCTGGAGATCTCTCGCTATTGCAATTGATCTCCAGGCAACCAAGATTAGATCCCCTGGAGAAAATGGCTGCTTTGGAGGGTGGAGTCTATGGCGTTCTAATCTGCTGAGCCCCTCCCCTCTCCAAACCCCACCCTCCTCAGGCTCCACCCCCAAAATCTCCAAGTATTTCCCATCCCACAGCTCGTGATCCTATTCATCATCCTTCAGTGATCCTGGCCTAGATTATCTGTGAGTAGATCCCAAGAAGCATTTTCTCTATATTCTCTTCTCAGTCCACTCCACAGAACCAGAAATCCTGGAACGAAAGAGATGTGTTCAGGCAGGCTAGTAAGAGTAACCCCCCCACCCCCGCAGTCATTTCCAGTAAAACCTATTTACTCATGATGTGTCTTTCTAGTCATACAAACTATTGTTACCATTGAAATATATGTTACTTCCATGAATGGGCCTTCTCAATACCCCAGGTGAGCATCGTAAGATACAGAGCTACAGAGTTGTCACGTACAATCACACAGCGGAGCTCATCAATTACTGGAGTACACGCTGGAAGAATTCTTTGCTGATTTTCCTTCTCGTTTCCTCCTGGTATAACCTTCAGACAATCCTCTCTGAATGAGAAATAATCAAGGCACCCTACCTAGAACAGCACCACTAAATATGGTGGAACACCACCATACCAAGACAGCAGGAAAAACACACCACTGCATCAAAGTACCAGAACATTATCAATATTAACAATGTAAGAAATTCAAAGACTTTTGTGTAAAACACTTTTTAAAAAAAAAATCCTATCCGCAAAAATATTAGTCTGTGCAGACAGCCGAGGATGCTTGATTGCCAGGAAAGAGAACCTCTACAATTGCAACAAACACTCAGCCATACTTACCCCCAAACCACCCATAAAATGCCTCATTATTTGCACTTGAGTGTTAGCCTGAAGGCTCAGAACAGACAAGGTGAAGATTACAAGTCTCATTCTGTCAGTAAGATGCAAATTGTAGACTCCAACACCCTCAATTTGCCTCAGGGCCATGCAAAGTGGAGTTTCTTTTCTTTTTTTTTAAGTAATGAGCTGCATGATCATCGTCTTGTCTGTATGAGTGCTCAGTGGCTAAGAATCTTCTGGTAGCTGAGGCTAGTATGTATGTTGGGCTCCTGTAGAAGGAAGGGATAAAGAAGAAGAAGAAGAAGAAGAAGAAGAAGAAGAAGAAGAAGAAGAAGAAGAAGAAGAAGAAGAAGAAGAAGAAGAAGAAGAAGAAGAGGAGGAGGAGGAGGCGATGGAGGAGGAGGAGGAGGAGGAGTTGGTTTTTATATGCTGACTTTCTCTACCACTTAATGGAGACTCAAAATGGCTTACAACCACCTTCCCTTCCCATCCCCACAACAGACACACTGTGAGGTAGGTGGGGCTAAGAGAGCTCTAAGAGAACTGTGACTAGCCCAAGGTCACCCAGCTGGCTTCATGTGGAGGAGTGAGGAAACAAATCCGGTTCACCAGATTAGCCTCCGCTGCACATGTGGAGGAGTGGGGAATCAAACCCAGTTCTCCAGACTCCACTGCTCCAAACCACCACTCTTAACCACTACACCTCGCTGGATCTGGGTAAACTTGTTGGCACCACCAGATCAACCTTTCTCAAGGTAGGGATTTCCCAACCTCAGACATGTCTTACACGGTCATTTTCAAAAAGTCTACATTTAGGGAACATTATTGCTTCAACGTGTCTCCACAGGGAGTCCCAAGTCACAGAACCACTGCGGTCACAGAAGCACCTGCAACATGTACTAGGGTACACAATGAGTTCACACAAGGCAATGGACCTTACAGTGGACATGTGACACATTGTGACCTAGAACTCAACTAGGGTTGCCTGATCCCTCTTTGCCACCGGCAGGAGGTTTTCGGGGTGGAGCATGAGGAGGGTGGGGTCTGGGGAGGGGAGGGACTTCAGTGCCATAGAGTCTATAGAAAATGACGAGGATGATCGGGGCCTGGAGACCAAGCCCTATGAGGAAAAGCTGAGGGAGTTGGGAATGTTCAGTCTGGAGAAGAAGTTGTTGAGGGGGGACATGATTGCTCTCTCTAAGTATTTGAAGGGCTGTCACTTAGAGGAGGGCAGGGAGCTGTTCCTGTTGGCAGTAGAAGATAGGACTCACAATAATGAGTTTAAATTGAGGGCGGAAACATACTGGCTGAATATTAGGGGGGAAATGTTTACAGTAAGAGTTGTTCAGCAGTGGAATCAGCTACCTAGGGAGGAGGTGCGCTCCCCCTCACTGGCAGTCTTTAAGAAGAGGCTGGACAAACACTTGTAGGGGATGCTGATCCTGCATTAAGCAAGTGGTTTAAATAGATGGCCTGTATGGCCCCTTCCAACTCTACGATTCTATGATTCTATGACCACCAGGGTTATCTAGTCCAACCCCCCGCACAATGCAGGAAATTCACAACTGGTGAGCATTGTGACCATATATTATGGCCAGCCTTTGAAACTTTATCCTAAAATGAAAAGTCAGTTCTGCAGACTTGAAAAAGAATGTTAGCTAACTTAAACCAATAGCCGATTCCTAGACAATAAGTTAAGTAATGGATTTAAATCAAAATTTGGTTCCATGAGCTCCTAGCAGAGCCCAATACCTTTGGTTATCAAACTGTTTGTTGTAAAGGTTTGACATGTGGGGAATGCAGAAAGTCTTCCTCTTTTCCTGCTGCCTTCAACTTTTCCTAGCATGATTGTCTTTTCCAGTGAGCTGTCTCTTAATTTGCCCAAAGTACAATAGCCTCAGTTTAGTCATTTTGGTATCTAAAGAGAGTTCTGGTTTGATTGGATCTAAAACCCAATTAGTTGTCTTTTTTGGTGGAACTATCATCCATGGATCTGTCTAATCCCCTTTTTACATTATTTACTGTATGTAACTTTCCTAACTTTTAATGCTTAATATTAGAGTAAATGGAGCTTCCATGCTCTGAGACAGTGTGCTCTGGATACCATATTCTAGACAACTCCTTAAAGGCTTCTGGCTGGAAAACCAATACTGGACTCAGTGGTATGATCTAGCAGTCAATATTTTCTTATTCCGATATTTATAACCCAATTTTCTCCCCAATGGGGATTCAAAGCAATTTAGAGGAGGAAGAAGAAGAGTTGGTTTTTATATGCCGACTTTCTCTAACACTTAAAAGACTCCAACCGGCTTACAACCACATTCCCTTCCCCTCCCCACAGCAGACACCCTGTGAGGTAGGTGGGGCTGAGGGAGCTCTAACAGAGCTGTGACTAGCCCCAGGTCACCCAGCTGGCTTCGTGTGTAGGAGTGGGGAAACAAATCCAGTTCACCAGTTTAGCCTTCCGCCACTCATGTGGAGGAGTGGGGAATCAAACCCGGTTCTCCAGATCAGAGTCCACCGCTCCAATCAGGAGCAACAAGGGTGTTTGGCTTGTTGAGGGGACAGAATAAGACCGGCCCTGCATTAGCCAAGATTTCATTAAGACAACCTTGATGGGAAGCGTGCATTCTGATTCACCGACCGAAGCTATTCTGACAGAGAAGTTACAGACCCCCTCGTTTGTATTCAACATACATTAATCATCAAGCTGTTGATGCCTCTGTGGGTTTCTCAGACTCATGTCCTAATTATCTTTCCCCACTATTTAATAGTTTCTTCACAGATGCTGTCCGGTGCGTTAGGAGCTGCTTATTTATGGACAACCAATAATGCACTAATACACTCCTGCGAGTGAAATATCATCTTAATTACCAGCTCACAAGCTGATGTGGGTGAACTATGTACGGTTAAGAATATGCTTAATATTTTAACTAAGATGAACAAGGGTAGAGGCATGAGTAGGCAAGCTGTGAGGCCCACACCTGCTTCTTAGCCGCATGGAATTAACAATTCTTTAAGAGCTGGAGAGCCAGCATGGTGTAGTGGTTAAGAGCAGTGGTTTGGAGCGGTGGACTCTAATCTGGAGAAACCAACCCAGTTCATCAGATCAGCATCTGCTGCTCATGTGGAGGAGTGGAGAATCAAACCCGGTCCGGGTTTGATTCCCCACTCCTCCACATGAGCAGTGGATGCTAATCTGGTGAACTGGGTTGGTTTCCCCACTCCTCCACATAAAGCCAGCTGGGAGACTTTGGGGTAGTCACAGCTCTCTTAGAGCTGTCTCAACCCCACCTACCTCACAAGGTGTCTTTTGTGGGAAGGAGAAGGGAAGGTTATTGTAAGCCAGATTGCTTACAATGGTAACGTCGGCATATAAAATCGGCCTTCAGTAAAGTCGGCATATAAAAACCAACTCTTCTTCTCCTTATTCTTCTCCTTCTTCTTCTTCCTCCTCTTCCTCCTCCTCCTCCTCCATAGGATCTATCCCCAAGAATTTTATATTATTTGATCATGTTTACATCTTGCTTACTGAAGGCAGCAAACAACCAGGGACTACATGAAGGCAAGTTATTACAGACATGTCTACCTTTTTACATCTCCAGTATAGCCTCTTTTTTTGCCATCAAGTCACAGCTGACTTATGACTTGCCATCAAGTTACAGCTGACCCTGTAGGGATTTCAAGGCAAGAGACGTTTTCCTTTGCCTGCCTCCATGTCACGCCCCCTGGTATTCCTTGGATGTCTCCCACCCAAATATTTACCAGGGTCGAGGCTGAGTGTGTGTGACTGGCCTAAGGTCACCCAGCAGGTTTCCGTGGCAGAGTGGGGATTTGAACCTGGGTTTCCCACATCCTAGCCTGACACCTTAACCACCACACCACACTAGCTCTCAGTATAGCCTTAAGCAGGTTTAAAAACCATTTTCTCTCCTCAGGAACCCTATGAGTTGTATTTCTAGTTCTCAGCACCTTCACCAAATGATAATTCCTAGAATCCTTTAGGGGATGCTGTTACAGTTAAGCTAGTGTCAAGCTGCTGTATTGCTACAGCATATACATGGTTTCCAATTGGCAAAGTTGTCAGACAAGGATGTATTTAATCTCCCTATCCATTCAATCTGTATGCAGAACACAGCATAAGGAAAGCTGGATTTGATTTAGATGAAGGTGTAGTGAAAATTGGTGGAAAGAATATTAAAAAATATGAAATATGCAGATGGCACCACATTACTGGTAGAAAAATTGCAAAGACAACTACTGATGAAGGTTCAAGCAGCAAGTGCCAAAGCAGGACATCAAGAAGACAAAAATAATGACTACAGGGGAATTACACAACTTTAAGGATGACAATGAAGAAACTGAAATTGTTCAAGACTTTCTATTCCTTGGCTCCATCATCAACCAAAAGGGAGACTGCAGCCAAGAAATCAGAAGGAGATTGAGACTGGGAAGGGCATCCATGAAGGAGCTAAAAAAGATTCTGAAGTATAAGGATATGCTGCTGGCAACCAAGATCAAGTCAATTTGATGCCATAGTATTCCCTATTACTATGTATGGGTTTGAAAGTTGAACAATGAAGAAAGCTGACAGCAAGAAAGTAGATTCCTTTGAAATGCAATGTTGGAGGAAAGTTTTACAGATACCGTGGACCGCCAAAAGAGACAAATCAGTGTGTTCTAGACTGATGTACCCCCCCCCAACAACTAGAAAGTAAGCCGCATTAAAAATGAGACAC
The DNA here is from genome assembly GCF_029931775.1 of Euleptes europaea. NCBI lineage: Eukaryota > Metazoa > Chordata > Lepidosauria > Squamata > Sphaerodactylidae > Euleptes > Euleptes europaea. The sequence goes on along the minus strand of NC_079327.1, from coordinate 5,341,530 downwards.
AAAACCACACAAACAGAGAAATTACAAGCATATGTACTTTTCAAACCCTTTCCCTCGGATCCATTATCACTGGGCATTAATGAACCTTAATGGGGGATTTAATACATAATGTGATGCTACTTTGCCACTATTCTGAAGCTTTTTCAAAGCAGTAAATTGCTTTGCTTCTCACAGATATTACATTTTCTCTTGTTTAAGACATTTCCACCACCACCCTAAAAAAATGCTCAAAAAAAGTATCTATTGCACCAGTATACAAATGCATTGTTTTATACCTTAATGACATTAAAAGCCCTGCGGGAATTAACTAGACAGCTGCAGCCGTGAGTAGAATGAGAATTGCTTGCTTAAATTCCAAATATTAGTACAACGCAGAGTGGAAAAGCTGACAACGCTACTACTTTTATAATCCATCATGTTTTTGTACCGTCTTCTGCTCCTTTTTGCTAACTGTTATTGAGATCATTAGAATGAAATGTATTTCTAAAAAAAAAAATCTTTACCGAAATAAAAGAAATTGACTAGGACTCGTTTTTACTATATTGATAAACTGCACATAAAAGTGATTGCTTTAATTGCTGTATTAAAAAAGAAGAATATATGTTCAAACACTGTCAAACAGTAGCATGTTTTATGTCTACCTTCAGGATTAAAATCTTATACAAAGACAATAGACGGAGGTTAGTATTTATTCCAAAAAGCAGTTACAGTATGTTCTCAAATGCAATCCTGCTTTTTCCCCTAATGGTATGCCATCAAAAAGGGGGGGGGTCATCTTGCATTTGCATACAAGTTAGAGTTTCAAGTGGCTAGCCGTGTTGGTCTGCAGCAGCAGATAAAGAGTCAAGTCCAGTAGCACATTAAAGATGCAGAAGATGGTATAATGGTTAAGAACGGTGGACTCTAGTCTGGAGAACAGAGTTCGATTCCCCTCTCCTCCACTTGAAGCCTGCTGGGTGACCTCGGGCCAGTCACAGTTCTTTCAGAACTCTCTCAGCCCATGTGGAGGCAGGCAATGGCAAACCACCTCTGAACGTCTCTTGCCTTGAAAACCCTACGAGGTCTCCATAAGTCAGTTGTGACTTGACGGCACTTTCTACCATCAAGCTTTTAAGAGTCAAAGCTCCCTTCACAGGTTCTGATGAAGGGACATTTGACTCATGAAAGCTTATACCCTGGTAATCTAGTTGGTCTTTTAGGTGCTACCAGACTCAAATCTTGCTCTTATACAAGTCAAAGTTATGTCCAATCAAAAACAAAATTAAATATGTAACATCTGAGGGGATCGTCTTACATCCAAGGACATGTAGTAAATATGGTGCATTATTATTAACAATGTACACAATTTTCTATGCAGCAATCCAGGCTGAAAGTTCCAAAAGAATAAAGAAAGGCAAGTAGAAATGAAGGTTTGAAACAGGGAAGTGCTGTGGAGTTAGAAAAATAGCATAAACACAGTGACTACTGTAGAGGTGCCCAGTCCTTTAAGCCTTTGCTCAGGCAATACTTATTTGATCTCTGATAGTCATCTCTTTTAAACCAGCAAATCCAACAAGATCAGGCTAGAGATATTACAAAGCAGGCAGATGTCCAATTTAGTTAGAGTGGTGGTTCAGATTCAGCTTCCATGGGAAACATATGAACAAGTTGGGCAATATTTTCCACCTGTAAGCCCAAGTGCTGAGTTAGTTGCAGATGTTTTCCCCGAACGTTCTGTTTCAATGGTCATTTGGGGGAGAAAGAAACTTGTAAATATCTTCTTACTTAAAATTTTGCCTCTGAATTTTTTTAAAAGAAAAAAATAAGGTTACGTAGCTGGCAGATTTCAACTGGTCCATGTCTGACCACCAGATCTGGAGGAATCGATTAGCCCCTTTTCAGAATTTCCATAATGGATAAACACATTAAGCTGCCTTATACTGAACCAGGCCCTTGGTCCATCAAAGTCAGTATTGTCTACTCAGACCCTGGCAGTGGCTTTCCAGAGGTCTTTCACATCACCTACCTGCCTAGTCCCTTTAACTGGAGATGCCATGGATTGAACATGGAACCTTCTGCATGCCAAGCAGATGCTGTAACACTGATCCACAGCCCCTGGATAATGGAGACAAAAAGATCTAAAAAGACTCTAGTTCTCTGGAGTCCATCATCTGCTTTTCATAGGATGGACCATCTAAATTCTATTGGAAACACTTATTCCTCAGTATGGGATTTTAGAAATGACATCCCACAGACTTCTGTGGTCTTTGTGTGAGTTGAGATGGAATAAGATTAGATGTTTCCCAGTTGTAGAAGAACAGGAGGAGGAGGAGTTGATTTTTATATGCCAACTTTCTCTACCTTTTAAGGAGAATCAAACTGGCTTCCAATTTCCTTCCCTTCCTCTCTCCACAACAGACACCTTGTGAGGTAGGTGGAGCTCAGAGAGTTTAGAGAGAACTGTGACTCGCCCAAGGTCACCCAGCTGGCTTCCTGTGGAGGAGTGGGGAAATCAACCTGGTTAACCAGGTTAGAGTCTGCCACTCATGTGGAGGAGTGGGGAATCAAACACGCTTTTCCAGGTTAGAGTCCACTTCTCTTAACCACTGCACCAAGCTGACTGCCAAACACAACCTAGAGAGCTCTGTTAGAGTGAGTCTGATGTGAGATTGGAGGTCATGAGGACCAACCAATAACCAGTCATCTAGATAGGGAAAGATAGTACAACCCTTAGAAGGTAAGTAGTCTGTCTACCATAACTGCCGTACATTTGGTAAATACTCGTGGAGCCATCGCCAGGCCAAATGGCAACACAATAAACTGGAAACAAGCCCCTGCATACATAAACTGGAGGTACCGCCTATGAAAAGGGTGAAATGCAGCATGGAAGAAAGTATCCTTGGGGTCTAAAACAGCAAACTATACTTTAATCAAAGCAACCATTCTAAACCATCCTAAAACTTTTAACATTCAAAAACTTGCTCAACTTTCTTAAATCCAAAATTGGTCTAACTCAACCATCCTCTTTGGCTACTAAAAAGTACCTAGAATAACATAGCCCATAGCCATCTACGCTGCACATGTTAATTGAATTAATGGCTTCATTGACTCATATTACCTATGTGTCATAAAGAGTAATTACTGCATTTCCGATGATAGCTACAGTTACATTCTGAACAAGGATATCGAAATGGGATACTAGCCGACAAACCTGTCACTGTTGTGGTTCTGTGTTATATTATCAACACTTTCGCTTTTTGCATTTGCTCATTATTTGTATACTATAATACATGTTCTGCAAGTTATTAGATAAATGCTTTGTAACCTCTGGTGCTTTGCACATCTTTTTCTGCCCTTGAGCAAAAGGTCATGCAAAGCCTGAAATATGGGTTCAGGTGGATGGGCCTTAGATGCAATATGAAGTCTAAAAGGCCTTGCGGTAAATTCAGGTCTGTAGTAGGGATGTGCATTTTGCTTACACCAAACTGGAATCCTTTTTGGTATTTTTCATTGGGGGGGGGTTACCAGTTTAAAAAATGGTGGTGATAAAAGGGAGCCGAAAAGCAGATCCCGAATAATACTGAATTTTGGGGGCATTATTCAGGGCCGCTTTGCCCCCACCACCATTTCTCCCCTCTCTTCCCTTCTCTTCCCCTCCCTCCCCTCTTCCCTCCCCCCTTACTTACCTGCTGGCTGATGTGATGCCTGGTGCCAGGGATCTGACTCAGCCAACAGGTAAGTAAGGGGGGAGGGAAGAGGGGAGAGAGGGGAAGCCACATCTGGGCTGTGATTGAGGTACGAAGGGGCGTTGAGCAGAATATTGTGAGGGAATGTACCTAGAGTACCTCTGTTGCTGGTGATGGAAATGTTAGCAAGCTGTAAAACAAGGTTTGAAGTGCAGGGGGGCCTGTGCCATAGCGCCCAGAGATGTGGCCATTTATTTGCTTTTCTTTATTTGAGCCAGAGTGTCATTGGTCTTCGAAGAGGAAAGCTGGGAGCCTTCAAAAGGTACATTCTCAGTTCTGGTGCTAGTCTCTGGGGGCAAGACGGTGGATCTCAACCATGTATGCAAGGTAATTGCCGAACCGATGGCATGAGCCAAGCAATCAACTGCATGTCGACCGGAATAAAAATGGTAAGTATAGTGAAGCCTATAGAATCAGGGCAAACTTGTCATGCCTAGATGCTTCAGATGTCCAGCACATGTGCAGGAGCTTCCAAGACTTCTCTGAAGATACAGCCTCACAACCTGAGAGATTTTCAATGCTTCCTGCCTCGACTATGCAGGCTTTTTTTAACAACAACAAAACTCATGATGAGACCCATCTATTTGCTACAGAAGCAATCAAATTCAATATCATGGAGAGGAGGTGAGCGCAACCTAATCAAAGGAGCCAGCGATTTTAAGGAGTGCCAAAAATCTTAAAAATGAAGGACAGCCCCCTCCCCCAGCCTCAAGTTACCAGTTCCTCTTTCATCACCGTTTTAGATGTGAAGAATTAAACCTGTGTGCCTGAGTATTTTTTTCTAGGGGTATTAATTAATTTAATTGGTGCATACACATTTTTTTTTTCAAACGAAGCCAATAAATCACCTTCTTCTTGCCTGGAGCCATGGTGTGAGACAGGAAGGAATCAACTGTCAAAACCATTAGTGAAAAACCATAAAGCATTTTCCATCTCATCCATCTTGCTGTTCGCATTTGCAAATTTTGGATTTTTACAGTGTTCACATGAGGTGGAACATCTCAGGCTACAACTGTCATCTTGGTGGAGAGCACCACCTATGGCAGGGGTATAGACCTCAATTGTTATGAGGGCCAGATATGACATAAATGTCACTTGGTCGGGCTGGGCCATGCCTCGCCAGTCCAGATAGAGAATGTGGGTGGGGGTGGCTGCCTTGGCTGCCTCGCAGGCCGGATAAGAGCTCTCAACGGGCCAGATCTGGCCCACAGGCCTTATGTTTGATACCCTGACCTATAGTCAAGGGTGACATTAGCAGCAGGAAAGCTAACCTTTTATTATTTTGCAGAATCTTCAAAATAACTTTTTGTGGTGGAAAGTGCCATCAAGTCATGGCAGACTTACGGCAACCCTGTAGGGTTGTCAAGGCAAGAGACAGAAGGAGGGAGTTTGCCATTGCCTCTGTGTCATGACTCTGGATTTCCTTGGTGGTTTCCCATTAGGGTTGCCAGTTCCCTCTTTGCTACCGGCGGAAGGTTTTTGGGTGCAGCCTGAGGAGGGCAGGGTTTGGGGAGGGGAAGGACTTGAGTGCCATAGAGTCCAATGGACAAAGCAGCCATTTTCTCCAGGGGAACTGATCTCTATTGGCAGGAGATCAGTTGTAATAGCAGGAGATTTCCAGCTAGTACCTAGAGGCTGGAAACCCTGTCTCCCATCCTACTAACCAGGGTCAATGCTGCTTAGCTTCTGAAATCTGATCAGATTGGGCTAGCCTGGGCCACTGTTTTAAATCACTTTAAAGCCAGTCACTAAACCAGTAAATAAAAGTACACTATAAATAAAAGAATACAATTAGCTTAGGTAGCTCCTTGATTCAGAAGAATTATAGATCAGACACACAGACCCACTGCCCAGTTTACAGAAGCGAGACGCCATTGCATGAGTTACATCCGACTGAACCAAAAATACGGCAATTTGGACACTTTTAATTAACATGTAAGAAACAAGTCTGGAGTGACCGTTGGTGATTTGGGTTTTCTTATAATAAAGCACAATTCAGCAAAAGGGGAGAAGCTGGCATCTGAGGAGAACAGCTCGGAAAGAGAAGGATCCGAGTCGGCAGAAGCATCATGCGCCTGCCCGCACCTGCCTGCTCATAGCGGCATCTCCCGCCTGTACAAGCCCCGCATTTGCATTCAAAGTCACTTTCCAGATTGGAAGGAGGTAACAAGGGAGGAGATACATAATCATCCAAATTATTTAACAGAAAGATAACATGTTGTTCGTGTCCAGAGGCGGTTATTGTAATAATAATGCTCCTCCATAATTACCACAGTGCTTGAGTCATAGACAATTATCTTCACTTACCTCTTTTCCCCTGATATTATTTAATTTTTCCAGCCATTTCTATGACTACCCAGTAACTAATGTTGCTGGGCACATTTTATCTCCTTTCATTTCAGGGTCTGTTTTCTTTTTTTTCCTCCCAAGCTTTCTTGTATGGCTGATGGGTTTTAGATTTAAGGCTGTTTCTAGTGTAATGGTACCGGTTTAATGTTTGTTTGTTTGTTTGTTTGTTTGAATACTCATACAAGCAAGGAATCCAAAGCTATGCCTGACTTCTTGCTCTGCCCCCCTTTAGGCATTTTATTGTCTGCTAAAGAATAACTCTACATGGTATAGTGGTTAAGAGCAGTGGACTGTAATCTGGAGAACAGGTTTGTTCCTCCGCTCCTACACATGAAGCCAGCTGGGCTAGTCACAGCTGTCTTAAAGCTCTCTCTCAGGTCCACCTACCTCAAAAGGTGTTTGTTGTGGGGAGGGGAAGGGCAGGTGATTGTAAGCCTGTTTGATTCTCCCTTAAGTGGTAGAGAAAGTCGGCATATAAAAACAAACTCTTCTTCTTCTTCTCTCCCCTGCTCTGGTTTGAAGCCTTGGTGTGAGAGAGGAAGAAAGACACTAAGAAAAAGTGCAAGGAAGCTGACACCAGTTCAAACTGTGTGAGTTTGTGTGAATGGAGGTGGCCATTGTTGGGATTGTTTGTGACTGGATGTGGAAGTCATTGTGACCACAAACTCCCTTCCCCCCGTTGAAGCCTTTTCTCAAGTTAATCTCCCAAATGTCATGGGTCTTCACTTGCTCATCATACAAGTGAATGAAGCTGCATCCTGCAAAGATGGATGAACACTCCTGGATGCTCCCAGATGGTCTCCTTGGTTGATTGGTGATGGAAAGTGCCATCAAGTGCTAGCTGACTTATGGACCCCCCCATAGAGTTTTCAAGACAAGAGATGTTCAGAGGTGGTTTGCCATTGCCTGCCTCTGAGTAGCAACCCTGGACTTCCTTGGTGGTCTCCCCTCTAAGTACCAACCAAGGCTGACCGTGCTTGGCTTCCCAGATGTCTGGAGACCCCATAGAGTTTTCAAAGCAAGAGATGGTCAGAGATGGTTTGCCATTGCTTGCCTCTCCATAGCAACTCTGGACTTCCTTGGTGGTCTCCCATCCAAGTATTAACCAAGGCTGACCCTGCTTAGCTTCTGAGGTAGGAGATCAGGTAGAAGTCTAGGCCATCCAGGTCAGGGCAAGAGACTAACAGGGGTGGTTTGCCATTGCCTGCCTCTGCGTAGCAACCCTGGACTTCCTTGGTGGACTCCCATCCAAGTATTAACCAGGGCTGACCCTGCCTAGCTTCCAAGATAAGATTAGATCAGGCTAGCCTGGGCCATCCAGGTCTAAGCATTGGCTGATTATGGTGTGTCAATGAGTAGGGTTGCCAGGTCCCTCTTTGCCATCAGCGAGAGGTTTTACGGGCAGAGCCTGAGGAGGGTGGGGCTTGGAGAGGGGAGGAACTTCAATGCCGTAGAGTCCAATGGCCAAAGTGGCCATTTTCTCAAGGTGAACTGATCTCTATCAGCTGGAGTTCAGTTGTAATAGTGGGAGATCGCCAGCTAGTGCCTGGAGGTTGGCAACCCTACTCAATGAATCACCAAACGCCCACCACCCAGCAATGGGTGCTTTTTCCGTGCTGGAATTTTGCCTCTACTGTAAGCTAAATTTCATGTCTTGAGTTTTATCGAATAGCAGTAAAAAAAATCCCCCTTTTCAGATGTTTCTAAGAATTGGCAAGCTTTGAACTACACAGATACGACATTTCAAGGCTGTAGCTCAGGGGAAGGGCCCTGACAGCTTCAATATCTTCACAACTCAGTCAAGTCTGAGCTTCTATTTCTCTATACACACAAATAAATAAATAAAATACCTCATATATGCCAAGCCCATCAAATCAGAATGACTGCAACGTGCCCTTAAGATAGTATGTATCACATAAACCATTACTACTTTGAAAATCAATCAAGGAAGGGGAGGAAAAAGCCTGCAGGATCTACAAGCGGGGAAATTCACAGACAGGCCTCTGCATATTAACTGCCAGTCTCTGATTCAAGTGACTTAACCTCTGATTTATTCCCATTTTTATTTATGTATTGCATTTCAAGCAGAGCTTTGTCGCACATAATTAGCCACAATGCAAAATTCATAACTTAAAACTAGCAATAAACTGCACGCACTGTTTTGGGGAAGGGGAGAATGAAGAGAGTTAAATGAAAATCAAGCTCTAAAAAAGCTGAAGAAGGTGAGATATTGGGAGGGTGATCTTCTTAGGGTTACCAGGTTTCGCCACCAGTGGGGTTTTTTGGGGGTGGAGCCTGAAGAGGGCAGGGTTTGGGGAGGGGTGGGGCTTCAATGCCACAGAGTCCAATGGCCAAAGCGGCCATTTTTTCCAGGAGAACTGATCTCTATCGGCTGGAGATCAGTTGTGGTAGCAGGAGATCTCCAGCTAGTGCCTGGAGGTTGGCAACCCTATCTTCTGAGTGCTTTTTTTTTTACTGGTGGGTAACAGCTATGCTTGCCAACCTCCAGGTGGTTGCTGGAGATCTCCTGGGTTTACAGAGGATCTCCAGGCAATGTAGATCAGTTCACCTGCAGAAAATGGCCACTTTGGAAGGTGGACTTTATGGCCTTATACCCTGCTGAGGTCCCTCCCCTTCCCAAACCGCACCCTCCTTAGGCTCCAACCCCAAAATCTCCAGGTATTTCCCTACCCTGAGCTGGTAACCCTGACAGTTGTGAAAGGGGAAATGGATCTACCAGGAAAGTTTCTTGTACAGCCTGTCTTGAAATAAATAGGGTTGTGTACAACTTCTTGGTGTCATTGTGCCCCAAATCTATTACAGAAAATGTTTTTTTTTTAATCTCTCCAACACCACAGTGAAAGTTATTGAGATATTTCACATTGGTCTAGTCATGACTAAATGCATAGATAATGCATAGTTACATTGTGGAACTCCCTGCCCCAGGATGTGGTGATGGCTGCCAACTTGGAAGGCTTTAAGAGGGGAGGGGACATGTTCATGGAGGAGAGGGCTATTCATGGCTACTAGTCCAAATGGATACTAGTCATGAGGCTTACATACTCTCTCCAGGATCAGAGGAGCATGCCTATTATATTAGGTGCTGTGGAACACAGGCGGGATAATGCTGCCGCAGTTGTTTTGTTTGTGGGCTTCCTAGAGGCACCTGGTTGGCCACTGTGTGAACGGACTGCTGGACTTGATAGACCTCGATCTGATCCAGCAGGGTTCTTCTTATGTATTTTACAAGCCATGTCTCAACAATTTGCCATTCAATGCTGACCTCCATTCCACCAAATGTATCACCAGATGGAATTAGGTGAAAAAGTGGTGATAATATTCCACCATAATAATACCCGAAGGAATCTTCAAGTGTTCGCGGTATGTTAGAGGCATACAGAAAGCTATTTATGGGAATCATTATGCTGAGGTTGCTGTGAAGCATCAGGCATTGGGAAGGAAACTGGAAAAATGATTAGCTTGTCTGTAAACACCATCCATTCCACGAAAAACTGAAAGTGAACTTGTGGGAAAGTCGTTGCATGACTGCTATGTGTGATTCGACTTCTGCATTCAAACGTGCCAATGTAATCAATCTGTTGATATCCCTGCTAATCTCTCAGATTTGTTTATGTGGCCTGGACTTCACAAACAGCTGCCATCATGGAGATGATGAACATGAATCTCTTTTCAGCAGAGAACATTAAGATTCATGGTGGGACTAGGGTTGCCAACCTCCAGGTAGTCACAATTCTCATCTGGGGGCAACAGCTTCTGATATTCTGTTTCCCCACCATTTGCAGAGGAGAAGATGGATCTAGACTTCTGCTTCAAACAGAAGTAACATAGCTATATTTCACGTTAATGCTTCAACCCTGAACATATTTCTTCTGAGAACCGTTGTGCTACAATGGTTGGGCTCTGAGCAGGTAAATAAAACAAAAGGCCAGTGGCATCTTAAAGATGAAATTCATTTCAACATGAGCTTTTGTGAGTCAGAACTCAGTTCTTCAGAGGCTATTGATTAGGGAAACCCTAGATGAAATCCCTACTTGGTCATGAAACCTTGAGCCCGCCATCAACTCAGAGTATTTTTGAGGATAACAATCAGGAAACAGAGCTGTGAATATCACACCAAGTTCATTAGAGTGAGGGTGGGATAAAAATATGCTTAACAGAGGAAATACATATATTTAGGACTGCACCCTCAATTAAAATTCTGATGCGAGAGTCTATGTGTTGTTGTTGTTTTTAATTTGGTTGAAATACCTAAGGCCTTCTTTTATAAATAGAAAATAATAATGGGAAATGTTACGTCCAGGTTGTCGAGGAAACAACCGAAGAAAGGCTTGGTCCATAACTCAACAGCGTGCTCATAACAAGTCTCTTGGCCCAGAAGCTTTACGGATTACTATGACACAAACGCTGGGAGATTTTCCCCTGGCAGCTAGGAAAAGAAACGCGCTCCTGCACTTAATGTCCTGTCAAGATCCAAGCATCAGTTGCTCAAATTGCACAAGGGTAACAGGAACTGTCGCAAGGCACGTTTTGTCGTATCCATTTAATAACTATAGATACAATCATTCAGTATATATTTGAAGAACAATTGAAGTGCGACTTATTTACAGCTTAGCTCGCAGCAGATGGGTTTCCTGCAGTGTTGAATCGCTGGTTTCTTATATATCAGCATCCTTATTGAAAAAATGAAAAAAAAACAAGGCCTAGGCTGTTATCAGTTTTATAAATTGGTCCTGATTTGTTCCATCTCATCTTCTGAACTTTTCAATTAAGACATTTTTTAAAAAAACAATAGGATGATTTATGGACCATATTTTACACCATTGTTTCACTGGAAGCTTCGACATCATTCGGGATAATTTCTATTTTCCCTTAACCAATTAAAGGAGCTGTAATTAATTTTCTGACTGTCATTAAGGCATATTTGATCTTAAGGAAGGCACTATTAATCATTTTCTAGAGAGAGCGGAAGACATTTTCTATTTGGGGAAGTTTCAGAAATGACATTTCGCAAACGAAAAGCATGTCTTCGCCATTTTAGCCCATTATATTAGACTTCATCTCTCTTGGAATGAAAGAGCATAAAAAATGAACGATTCAATAGTCACGGTCCTCCAGGAGTATAATTTTTTCTTTCTTTCACAAAACTTAGGGAGCCCGTTTTAAATTGTCAAGGAGATAGTTGTCGCCAGTGTATCTTGAGTTCTTTCTCCAATGTGCTGCCTCTTTCATATGTTCACAGGCATTTTTAGACTAATATTACAGCGTACATTCCAGCACTGAACCCTAACTCGGAAAAAATGTTCTATAGCTTTTCACTGGGAGATCTCCTGCTATTACAACTGATCTCCAGCCGATAGAGATCAGTTTCCCTTGAGAAAATGGCCGCTTTGGCAATTGGACTCTATGGCCTTGAAGTCCTTCCCCTCCCCAAACCCCGCCCTTCTCAGGCTCTGCCTCAAAAACCTCCTGCTGGTTGTGAAGAGGGACCTGGCAACCCTACTCTGTCCCCAAAACCTCCTGCCAATGGTGAAGAGGGACCTGGCAGCCCTACTGCACCGGAATTAGTGCCACCTGCACCAGCTAAACTGGCACTAACGCTGGCTGGCTCTGGGGAACAGCATGGCAGCGTGAGCCATGGGCCCCGGTACAGCCTTGCCAGCAGTGTTTCCCCAGTGCGAGGGCTCGTGCCAATGTCAAAGGGGGCACTCCTGGGGGCAGGGCTGACTATAGTCAGCTCCCTGAGCCTTTTCGCCCCAGGAACGCCCCCTTTGCCAGGGCGAACTTGCGATGGCAAAAGGAAGGCATAGCCCTATTAAACTGCAATAATGTACATAGGTTCCTAATAGGGTTGCCAGGTCCCTCTTCACCCCTGGAGGGAGGTATTTGGGGTGGAGCCTGAGGAGGGTGGGGTTTGGGGAGGGAGTCCAATTGCCAAAGTGGCCATTTTCTCCAGGTGAACTGATCTCTATCAGCTGGAGATCAGTTTTAATAGCAGAAGATCTCCAGCTAGTTCCTGGAGGTTGGCAATCCTAGTTCCTAAAGATGGGTTGACTCCTCAGTATTGTTGATGTAGAGAAAGTATTAGCATAGGACTTTTCTGTTTCCCATTCCTACCCACTGCTCTGAGCCCCCTGAAATTCTGTTTTGGGTAGTCAAGGAATCTTCATAAATTGCATGGGGGGTCTGCAATATGACAGCAAAATTGTTAAAGATTTTCCCCTCCTCTGACAACTGAAGCACTGTTTTGCTAGAGTAAGTGGCATAATACCAGCAAAACAGCATGTGTGGACCCAACATCATATAGAAATATTAATATGAACATGAAGGAAACAGATTTTATATATATATATATATATATATATATATATATATATATATATATATATATATATATATATATATATATATATACATACATATACATACATACACACACACACACACACACAGAGAGAGAGAGAGCCAGAGTAGCCTCAGACTTCAGTCATGGAAATTGCTGCAGCTGCCTCCATTCCTTCTGGGTTCACGCTACCATTTCTCCACACCGTTGTCTACATAAGTATGCAAATGAAATGCATGGAGGAAATAAGCAGGACTTCCATGTGTGATCCAGCTCTTAACCTCAGGCATGCTGACGCGGAATTTTTAATAGGCGCAAAACCTCGCAGGGTTGTCCTGCGGACAAGGAAAAATGAAGGACATACGGCTTTCCGAATAAGTTTGTATGCATATTTCATTATCCTGAGAAATGCCTGATCTGTTCTCAGTTCTGTTAAGCTCTCCGCCTTGCTGATATCATCTGAAGACGCCAAAGTATGTAAAATACACGGTTAACATAATGTATATCAAATATAGATTTGCTAACACTCAATTACTGAGCATCTGTGTGCTGGACTTGTAAACCCAGCAGCTGGAGATTATAAGTGGTATTTCTTATGGGTTCCAATACTGTACCATCTCAGCTGTTTCCCTATTTACCCCCCACCCCCAAAAGCAAACAGTAGGGTGACCAAGTCCGGATAGAGAACTTCCTGGATTAGGATTGCCAGGTCCCTGTTCGCCACTGGTGGGAGGTTTTTGGAGTGGGGCCTGATGAGAGAAGGGTTGGTGGAAGGGACTTCAATGCCATAGAGTCCAATGGCCAAAGCAGGCATTTTCTCCAGGTGAACTGAACTCTATTGGCTGGAGATCAGTAGTAATAGCAGGAGATCTCCAGTGAGTACCTGGATATTTGGGAGTGGAGCCTGGGGAGGATGGGGATTGGGGAAAAGAGGGACCTCAGTAGAGTATGATGCTATAGAGTTCACCCTCTGAAGCTTTTCTCCAGAAAAACTGTCATCTGGAGATCAGTTGTAATTCCAGGATATCTCCAGACCTGACTTGGAGGTTTGCAAAACAAGCTACAACACTTCAGTTTTTCTTCCACAGATGTCCCCTTCTTCATCCTGGAACATATTCTAAAGAAAGCGTCTGAAGGACTTCATGTCTATGGACCCCTGCACCAATTAATGCTTTTTTGGTCCAGTTCCACTCGTGGTGTCCTCCTGTAGATCTGCAAATTCCTCCTTGGTTTGATCTAGGGCATTCTCAGTCACTGGACCAAGTTTATGGAATTGCCTACCTGAAAAAGTTCACCATTACTGCCAGTCTTTAGGAAGATGTTTGAAATCATTCCGTTCCACATGAAGCTGCTTATACTGAATCAGACCCTTGGTCCATCAAAGTCAGTATTGTCTGCTCAGACCAGTAGCAGTTCTCCAGGGTCTCAGGCAGAGGTCTTTCACATCACCTACCTGCCTAGTCCCTTTAACTGGAGATGCTGGGGACTGAACCTGGGACCTTCTGCATGCCAAGCAGATGCTCTACCGCTGACCCACAGCCCCTTCCAGAGGGCTTTCATCTGAGGTTGCTGTTTCTGTGATCTATCTCAAGGGCGTAAGTTGGGCTATAGAAGTGTTTGTCCAATTAGGCTTTGTGAGATATCCGATTGAGTCACCTTTAATGGCATGATAATATTGTGAGATATCCTGTATAAGCGATTGTATTGGATCACCTCTGCCCACTGACATATTGTTAGCCAGTTGTGACCTTTGAGAAAGGCATGGGTATAACCTTTTAAAATAAATAAATCATGGAACTCTGATTCCACTAAATGCAGAGGACCAATGTGATTCTCCGAGTAGCACCCGTGAAACAAGAAATCTTTCCAAGTGATAGATTGAAATGAGTATGTACTTTCCCCACTGTTTCTATTTCATATTAAACGGAGGGCCAAGATAAATACGAAAAAAGTAAATTGATGCCACATGATACCAGATCTCATGCTGTTTGAAAGCTGAAGGAGATTAAAAAATAAGCATTCCACCCTTGTACCAATCCTGTGTTTTTTCTCTCTCTCCTGCCTAACTTGTGTCAAATATTTCTCACAGTCTATGATAAGGGTCACAACAGGTTTTATAATCTCCTCTGGGCTGATTGCCATGAGATGTAGAGCATACATGGGGTCATAATTGCATTGCTGCTATCTCTCCCTTTTAACCTGGACCGGAACATCAACTAAATCACAAAAGAATCCAGTTGGCCTACCGAGCCTGTGGAGATTCCATCCAAGGTCTATCTTCATAATATATTAAGAAAAATAATGTTGGATCCAGTCAGGGTTTTTTTTTTTTTCACTCAGTGCTCCTTACTACAGCCTGCACTGCACATTTGCATTTTTCCACATAGGTCCCATGATCCCCAGCATAGCTTTTTTGGGTGGTCAAAGGGGACTAGGGTTGCCAGGTACCCGCCGGCAACCAGCAAGGGTCGGGGGGACTTACCAGGAACAATGAGAGGCCTAGTTCACTGTTGCCAGTGATGTGGTGATTTCACTTCAAGTGCATGCTGGGATTTGCTGGTGATTCAGGGGTGCTTTGGTATTTGGGCAAAGTCATTTTTGGTAGAAGTCATTTTTACCATAGAACTTTTGCCCAAATACCAGAGTGTCACTAGCCACACGGTGATGTCACTTCTGGTGTGTGCCAGAAGTGATGTCACCATTTTTCCAGCAATGCAGGTAGGCTTCCCAGATGTCCGGTAATGGCAGGCAAATGCCCACCAATTAACAGGCCTATCTACCACCCCTCATCTGCCAGCAGGCAAGGAAACCATAGAGGTTTGGGAAACCATAGAGTTTTTTGGAGGAACGTGCTAGACTGTCACTGTCCCTTCCAGGTTTACCCATGAAGCAACAGGGATGCTGTAGCACATTCCTCCAAAAACTATGGTTTCCATAGAGGTTTTTTAGAAACATGCTAGAGCTTCCCCTTCACTTCCAAAAGGGACGTCATTGTGCGTGTGGTGCCCACACAAATTGCTCCCACCACACCACAAGGAAGCTCCTGCTGGTTGTAAATGGGGACCTGGCATCCCTAGATGCAGGCCTAGGCCTCCTTTTGCTGCCAATAAGTCCCCTTTAGGGTCACCAGGTCCCTCTTTGCCATCAGCAAGAGATCTTTGGGGTGGATGGTGGGGTTTGAGAAGAAGAGGGACTTCAATGCCATAGAGTCCAATTGCCAAAGCAGCCATTTTCTCCAGGGGAACTAATCTCTATCGGCTGGAGGTTGGTTGTAATAGCAGGACATCTCAAGCTAGTACCTGGAGGTTGGCAACCCTACTTCAAATGTCTTTTTGATCAAAATGGAATAGATTAGAAACTGACTCTGAATTCCTAAAAAGAGGGAAATAAATGGATTGTTGGATATTAGGGGGAAATTGGGTAAAGAGGAAATAAGAGAATTACTATTAAGAATGGTACATTGTTTTTTAGGGAACCTAACATGCCTAGATAGTGTCCTAGCCTCCTGGGAAATTGTATGTCCCAGGATTCCTTTCTAACCAGCAGAGGCCCACAAGCTCATTTTTGCCTTCCAAGCTGAAGAAGAACTTCTTGGCAAAGGGGGCTCAATTTGCGATGCAGTAGAGCATTACATGTTATCACTACTTACAAACTGACACAGCAGATTAATCAGAGCAAACCGATTCTGCGGGGATGCACAGATAGAGCATGCGATTTTATCATACTACTTTCCCCCCATATTACATTATTTCCAAGAACATCTGCAAGCCAAGGTCACATATGCTTGCAAACAAACCATACTTGAAAGCATGGTGTAGTGGTTAAGAGCGGTGGTTTGGAGTGGCAGGCTCTTATTTGGAGAATCTAGTGTGATTCTCCCCTCCTCTATATGAGTGGTAGAAAATATTTTAAAGTGTAAGGATGTGTCACTGGCCACCAAGACTAGATTAATTCATCCCATTGTATTCCCTATTACTATGTATGGGTGTGAAAGCTGGACAGTGAAGAGTGCTGATAGGAAGAAAATAGATTCCTTTGAAATGTGGTGTTGGAGGAGAGGGTTACGGATAGCCTGGACTGCCAAAAAAACAAATCAGTGGGTTCTAGATCAAATCAAGCCTGAACTGACCCTAGAAGCTAAAATGACTGAACTGAGGCTATCGTATTTTGGTCACGTCATGAGACGACAAGAGTCACTGGAAAAGACAGTCATGCTAGGAAAAGTTGAGGGCAGCAGGAAAAGAGGAAGACCCAACAAGAAATGGATGGACTCAATAAAGGAAGCCACAGCCCTCAATTTGCAAGATCTGAGCAAGGCTGTCAAAGATAGGACATTCTGGAGGACTTTCATTCATAGGGTCGCCATGAGTCGGAAGCGACTTGACGGCACTTAACACACACACACACAAAGCCAGCTGGGTGACCTTGGGCTAGTCACAGCTTTTAGAGCTCTCTCAGTCTCACCTACCTCACAGGATGTCTGTTGTGGGGAGAGGAAGGGAAGGTGATTGTAAACCAGTTTGATTCTTCCTTAAGTGGTAGAGAAAGTCAGCATATAAAAATCAACTCTTCTTCTTCTGTTGAGAATTAGCAGAGCCCAACTGCATGTATTATGTTGTGTTCTATTTACATATAGGGTAAATATGTAATACCACATAATGGCGGGCAATTTTCTGCCAATGAAGGGGCTACCCGCTGCCTTTCAGCTGGCCAGCGGGCGGAAACAGGCCACCTGAAGGGGGAGTGATTAACGTCACTTCCGAGGCAAACCCGGAAATGACGGGGACGCTCTAACACATTCCTCCAAAAACTCTGTGAAAACCATAGAGTTTTTGGAGGAATGTGCTAGATCATCCCTGTTACTTCTGGGTTTACCCCAGAAGTGACGTTATTGTGCCGATCATCCCCCATCCCAGCCCCACCACAATGAAGCTCCTGCCAGTGGTGAGGGGGACCTGGCAACCTCATTTACATAGAGTTGGAGCCCTTCTGGTTCAAATGAATGGGTGGAAACCCCATGTGTTGCCCAATTCACACAAGAGGGCAACCACATGTATCACACTTCAGAATTTTTTAGCCAGAACTGGATTAAGATATGAGTCCCTAAATTATGTCAAATTTAAGAGACTCCACAGCATTACTAGAAATAGCCATCTAAACATTTTAGCCTTTCAAATTTTATTTTTATTTCTGTTTATTTTAAATTACAACCCAACGGTCTTGGACAACACAGATCCCTCTGTTACCACCCTCTATTTCCACCCTCGCATAGCAGCAACTTCTGCCAAATTTTCTGCTACAGCCAATGTAATGCCAAAATCGGTATAAAGCTAGCAAGAAGCTGGAGAAGATTTTAAAAAGCATCAACCAAATCCAGAGATCTCTCATAGGGGCCACCTTCACACAATCAAAAAGGTTGCCAGACAAAGTTTCAATAGCGTCATATTTAAAAAGTGATAAAAAATGAAATGCTTCACAAATTTGCATGTCATCCTGATGCAAGGGCCATGCTAACCTTGTCTGTATTGGTCCACTATCAGTATATGAGCTGCTGAAGTTGTCGCGCTCACTCAGCTGGTGCGTAAATCCAGTTCTGTGACCAGCTAATAGCATCCTGCTCCATGTGAATGGAATGCAACGTATCTAAATAACAAATGGATTGGCACCATTGGAAGATCAAAGGGGGAAAGTCACCTGGATTGCTATGCAATTTACATGTCACCTGGGAATATGCCCCATCGGAGATTGCAAGTTACACTGATGAGTATCAAACATGCATTGGATTGGGCTGCATCTCAACTCTTGGGCCATTGAGGACATAAGAACATAGAAAGAGCCCTGCTGGATCAGACCAGTGAAGGTTCAACTCATCCAGCATCCTGTCTCACACAGTGGCCAACCAGTTCCTCTGGAGGCCCAACAACAGGGCATAGAGACCAAGGCCTTCATAAGAACATCAGAAGAGCCCTGCTGGATCAGACCAGTGGTTCATCCAGTCCAGTGTCCTGTCTCACACAGTGGCCAACCAGTACCTCTGGAGGTCCAACAACAGGCATTGAGGCTGAGGTAGGGTTGCCAACCTCCAGGTACTCATGGGGAAAAAACAGCAAGGAGCTCAAAAGTTGAATACAAGTGTTGTATTATAATAATAAAAAGGACAAAGACATTGCTCACAGACTGTATAAGTGAAAAAACCACCAAAGTGCAACAATAATACATACAACATATACAATAACAACAACAATGATATAAACATATACAAAATACAAAGTGTCTTTGTTATTCACTTTTTTTCATGCACATGGCATTGTTAAAGTTCATGCACAGTACAACGACATGAATAATTATTGCCCAGTAGGCTAATTGTAGCGACAATGGCTATGGAGAAGTCTTCACGCCAGAAAGGGAAAAGGAACGCCTTCTGGATTGTTTTAGCATGTTTTCGCCCGTAGGGGGCTTCTTCAGCATATTTATAGCACAATCAGCTTTTTTTCTGCCCCAAACGGCTTCGTGTCTTAACCTTGCCTCTTAGGAATGGTAGTAATCATAGTTCAAAGCTCGTACGAATATGCTGAAGAACACTTGTATTAAACTTTTGAGCTCCTTGGTGTTTTTTTCCTATGACTATCCCCTTTACAGCATCGGTGCTTTTTTCTTGTCAGTCATCAACCTCCAGGTACTAGCTGGAGATCTCCTACTATTGCAACTGACCTCAAGTCGATAGAGATCAGTTCACCTGGAGAAAATGTCCGCTTTGGCAATTGGTCTCTAGGGCATTGAAGTCCCTTCCCTTCCCAAACCTTCCTTCCTCAGGTTCCATCCCTAAAACCTCCCGCCAGTTTCCAAGAGGGACCTGGCAACCCTGGGCTGAAGCCTTCTCCTGATGTTGCCTCCTGGCACTGGTCTTCAGAGGTTGACTGCCTCTGAATGTGGAGGTTCCCTCTAGCCACCATGGCGAGTACTACTGAATGGTTTTATTTGCATTTAGCCATAGGCCATTACAAACTTGTCAAGGATAACACAAATACATAATAAAAGGAAATACTAGGTTAATAAAATTCTGGATTAATAATAAATATACAACCATGACTAGTAGCCACTGATAGATCTGTCCTCCACGAGGAAGCAGCAGTATCACCTGCATGCAGAATTTGGACCTGAAGGACCCACAGGTGATAGTAGAACTCCAACTAGAAGCAATTTAAGCAGCAGTTTACCCAATGTGCAGCTAAAATATTCTACATGCAAAGAATACTGTATCTGTGTTGCAACATTTTCTCACACTTTAGCGTGCCTAAAAAGGACAACCCAAGATGGGGTTTCCCAGGTAGAACCATTCTTCATTCTCAGTGGCTGAAGTTAATGGTGTTACTAGGAGAAGAAAGAAGATTTGTCCCACCTCCCCCATCCTGATGGTGTCCCAGGTATGTGTGTGTTAAGTGCCGTCAAGTCACTTCCGATTCATAGCAACCCTATGACTCAACGTCCTCCAAAACGTCCTATCTTTAACAGACTTGCTCAGGTCTTGCAAATTGAGGGCCGTGGCTTCCTTTATAGAGTCAATCCATCTCTTGTTGGGTCTTCCTCTTTTCCTGCTGCCTGCTCCCTAAGTATACCCATGCACTTCCAGGCTGAAAATAAATTCAATCCTGTGAAGACCTTGGATGAGGCTACAAAAAGATCTCCATGAATATTGCAAGAAAGGCCCACTGCGACCCAGGATTGCTTCTAGTAAACAAGTCCCCCACTGATTCCTTCCCACACCATCTGTCGTAACAGCCATGTTGCCGATATTGATATAATTTTTAAAAGCATGTAACTATATGCAAATATTGTTGAGGGAAATGGGGATGGGGAAAACCATTTCAGGGCTTGAAAAGGTAAGAACCAGCACTTTGAACTGTTCCCAGAAGTTAATTGGCAGGCGAGTCAACACCGCCTAATAAATACCGAGAAGCCTTCGAATCGATTGCCAAAAGAACATCAGATGAAACCACAATTTACAAAACAATGTCTTTTCCCTTGTCGTGCACCAAGTCTGATGCACTCTTTGAAAGGAAGATCACAAGAGAATGTTTGTTCAGTGGTTTGTTGTTAGGTTAGTTTGCTACATTCTTTTGAACATTGGGCTTGAAATAAAATCGTTTGTTGGCAGGGTGGTTTATATGCATCCATTTTGACAAGGATAGCAAAAGAACTTGCAGTATCTGTGGGAAGCAGACTAAGAAATATTGCAATTCTATTCTGCCCGCTTCCTCTACATCATACTCCTCCTAACACACAATTCCAGCCTAGATCCACTTCAATCTGATTCGGTCACAAGAAATTGGGAGTTTTTTGTCTTGTTTTAGAAAGTACTGTTTCAAAAAGTGTGTTTATGATATTGAAGCACACCCCAGGAAACTCCCAGTCATTCATGGCTTCCCGATGAGAAAACGTGTGTATTCCTTCCCTAATGCTTATTCCCTTCCTAATGCTTCACACAATCTACATGCAGCAAAGTAAAGTGGGAATTTGTGGTACTGCCCTGCAGTAGAAGTAGGGATGCCAGCCTCCAGGTGGGACCTGAGGACCTCCCGGAATTACAGCTGATCTCCAGAGTCAAAGATCAGTTACCCTGGAGGCAATGGATGTTTTGGAGGGTGGACTCTATGGTATTGTACCCCACTGAGATCCCTGACTTTCCCAGGCTCCACCCCCAAATCTTCAGGTGTTTCCCAACCTGGAGCTGGCAACCCTACCCCCATCCCCTGCTGGAGGCCAGGTGGAACCTGACCAGATCATACCATTTTAGACTGCAAATCTGGGGAAACCATAGTCTTGAATGCTCCCTGCATGAAACATACTCAGCATTGGATCACATGAACCCATGAATCAGACCCTTGGTCCATCAAAGTCACACATGAACACCTGAAGCTGCCTTATACTGAATCAGAACTTGGTCCATCAAATTCAGTATTGTCTACTCAGACCAGCAGCGGTTCTCCAGGGTTGCGGGCAGAGGTCTTTAACATCACCTATTTGCCTTGTCCCTTTAATTAGAGATACTGGGGAATGAACCTGGGACCTTCTGCATGCCAAGCAGATGCTCTAACACTGAGTCACAGCCCCTCCCCAATGCAAAAATTTCTGCTTGTGCTAAGTGGTAATGCACTAAGTCAGACTTATGGTATCTCTGCTTATATTTCTGCTTGTACAAGATCACACACAACCAATTTCTGGACACAATAATATATAGGGAGGTAAGTTTTAAATATTGAGCAAGATGTTGTGCAAGTGGAATGGCACTAAATCAGTGCATGTTTCCGCATGCTCATTGCTAGATCCAAACCACAAGTAGAAAACTAGCCCAGCTTTGAAAGAATGGCAATAATTTCTCCATCTGAAATTCTGTTTTTCTACTTGAAAGTTTGGTTTCTGGTGAGAGAAAAAGAGGTTAGATGGCCATCTGTCAGCAATGCTGATTCTGTGACCTTAAGCAGATGATAAGAGGGAGGGCATCTTGGCCATCTTCTGGGCATGGAGTAGGGGTCACTGGGGGTGTGGGGTAGTTGTGAATTTTCTACATTGTGCAGGGGGCTGGACTAGATGACCCGGGTGGTCCCTTCCAACTCTATGATTACATGATTCATATTTTCTAAACTGCTGAACGGCATGAGAAATTTCCGTATTATTCATATCATTCTTGTCTCTATTAGAGAGGGAACCCAAAGAATGCTCCGCTCTGGTAAGAAGCTTATAGGGAACAAGTGCAAATCACTAATGCTTCAGTGCCACTGTGGAACAAAGACTGAGCATCAAGATCAGAACCCCAAAACACAGAGAAAAGTGTGGATGGGCAGAATTTCATATATACTTCCTAAAAGTTTTATACATGTTATTTCATTTATCAATCTGAAGCTGGGGATGTTATTCTCATAGATATTTCCAGGTTCTCACACACACTGGCGTCATGAACATCTGTGGGTAGCTGCGTAGTTGTTTGAATCTCTGGTCGGATCTGATAATGATTGCATAATTCACATTTCTATAAACAAATAATATGCAGAAATAAAGTGTGTGAGCACCGCTGCATGCAGTTATGGTTCTCGACGTACTACAAACAGCTATGAGTCATGATCTGAAAATACTTTGCATGCCCCAGAGGGAAACAAATGCATAAGCTGTATACAGCCCTTTTCAGTTTTATTGCAAAGTACGCACAAAACAGATAGTTGGGGCAAATCAACAAAGGTGTCACAGTAATGAATATAGAAAATGACAACTTCTAGCGGACTCAACACTCTGAAGGAGTCCTCTGCCTCAGATTGGGTTGCCCAGTCCCCCCTGGCAGGGGATAGGGGAGGGTTGCCAGATCCAAGTTGGGAAACTTCTAAAGTTTTGAGGAAGGAAGCTGAAGAGGGCAGGGACCTCAGTGGGGTATAATGCCATAGAGTCCACCCTACAAAGCATCCATTTTCTCCAGTGTCATTTATGCATGGGAGTTTTACCCGGCCGGGAGGCACAGATCTATTCCAAGCCCCCCCCCCCCCGCACCTTCAGGGGGCTTCCCTGAAGGCGTGCGGGGGGGGGGCTTTAAACAGATCTGAGCCTTCCCCCCGCCCCCTTCCCGACTCTTTGAAGTGGTGAGCGCCGCCTGGGCAGGCGGCGCCCAGCACTTCAAAGACCCGGCCGAATTTTCCCCCGAACTCCGGATCTCCCGCCGAATTTCAGGGATCCAAAGCAGGGGAGTTCGGAATTCGGCACGGCCTGAATTTAAAAGGGCCGAATTTTGTCGAAGCCGAACTTTACTGAACTTTTTTTTCAACAGCCCTACAGTATACACAAGAGCTTCAAAACCCTGAGAACCAAGGACTTGACTTGTAGCCAGACCCTGGCCTGAACTCATGTCAAGATCCTGACTGGATCTTGCATTCAGTGAAGAACCTGACACTCAGGACTGAGGAGTTCCCTTTTTGAACCAAGCAGAAAGTGAGGGGCCGGTTCAAAACTCTGGGGAAAGAAAGGGTTTTAACCAATAAATTTTTAGAAGAAGATGAAGAAGAAGGAGTTGTTTTTTATATGCCGATTTTCTCTACCTTTTTTTGAGGAGAATCAAACCAGTTTACAATATTGCTCCCTCCCCTTCCACACAACAGGCACCTTGTGAAGTGGAAGGGAAGCTGAGAGAGTTTGGAGAGAACTGTGATTAGCCCAAGGTCATCCAGCAGGCTTCATGTGGAGGAGTGGGGGAACCAACCCAGATTAGAGTCCGCCGCACATGTGGAGGAGTGGGGAATCCAACCCGGTCCACCAGATTAGAGTCCATTTCTCTTAACCACTACACGATGCTGCCTCTCTGCAGGAGCCAAGGATTTTGCTTTGTTGCTCATGGCTCCAAAAAGTGATACAAAGAGAGCCGAGTGTATAGAGGAAAGGTAAGATGAGAAAGTAGGGAGATGCCTCAGTGATGGGTGACTTGTGACCGATGGCTAAGGTGCTGATCCATGTGCTGATTTCTCGGTCTCGGTCTCTCCCCTCCCCTCTTCTGGCATGTGTACATGCTGTGTCCATCTTGATGAAATAGCATTTTGGGCCACATTGCAAACTGTAAAAAGGCCAGGCCTGTTCTCTGACCTGACACAGAGGGCTCTGCCCACAAGAGAGAATACGTCCGGGTCCATGTGGCCAGGGTGCATTTTACCAGTTTAGGCAGTGGCAGTGAAATCAGGGATTCAGTCTAAAGCCCCACTCCTAGCCATCACCTCCTGACACATTTTACTTATTCACAAAATGTCACTGGAATGATTTATTATGCTATTCTATAAATATAATTGATGGATGTGATTTTCCAGTAATGTACCATGTATAGCACCTCAACTGCGTAAAAGTCCAAATTATCCAGAACGTGTTTGACCTACAAGCTTTCATAATGCGTGTTGGCTACAATCCTGAGAACACTTCCCTGGGGTGTAAGCCCCGTAGATGAAAATGCGGCTTACTTCTGAGTAGGCCTGCTTTGCTCCATAAATCTAAGCATTGTTGAGGGCTGCTGGGCTGTTCTTCTGCAGCTGCATAGTAACTGCTGGCTTCTTGGATTCAGCAACTGGCTGATGTCTCTTATTACTTCCTTTGTGTTCTAATTTCCTAGCTTCTCATGCTTGCTGGTTCCTCCAGCAATAAGAGAGTCTGACGACCAAACACAGGGAAAACAGACTACAAATGCTTAAAGCTCTGTACCTTTTACAATGGTCCTGTAGAGCAGAACACTACTATTCTCTTATTTAAAAAATGGCAGACCTGAGCATAGTTAAATTGTGGAACTCCCTGCCCCAGGATGTGGTGATGGCTGCCAACCTCGAAGGTTTTAAGAGGGGAGTGGACAGGTTCATGGAGGAGAGGGTTATCCATGGCTACTAGTCAAAATGGCTACTAGTCATGCACACCTATTCTCTCCAGGATCAGAGGAGCATGCTGAATATATTAGGTGCTGTGTAACACATTATCCAAAACTTAAAACAGAAGAAAAGGTATGTCCAGACTATTGTAACAAATTACAAAACTGTATTCAACAATGTGAAACAAACAGATCAGTATAAATCCTTTGTACAGTCCCATATCTGACACACTTATGAATTATTGTTGTTTTCCAGGTGCAGAACGAGGGTACTCAGGTAAGTATGTTCTGGTATGTTCAAGATATCTCCGTGTTCAGGGAGGAAGAGGAAGATGGCCGTTTCCAGTACTTCATCAATCCCTCTTCATATCTATTTTGTATTTCTTGTTGCAAGTTAAAATGCTTTCTTAAGGCATCTTGCAAAGGTTCCAGTCAGGATACCATATACACACAGAGGTGTCTTTTTGTACATTAGCTGTGGAACACAGGCAGGATGGTGCTGCTGCAGTCGTCTTGCTTGTGGGCTTCCTAGAGGCCCCTGGTTGGCCACTGTGTGAACAGACGGCTGGACTTGATGGACCTCGGTCTGATCCAGCATGGCTTTTTCTTATGTTCTTATGTATTGAGAACATTGACTTGCTTGAGACAGTCTAGCCAGGCTGTACATAGCTGAGGTGGCATCAGAACTGTGCTGTTCAAAATGCCCATTCTTTATTCTTTGATAGTCATTTCAACCACATCCACTGGCTCATGTTTTAGTGAAGCTTTGTGCTCAAGGTTACAGCAATCCTTGTAGAGAACATCATTTGTATGGAAAAATTCAGTGACTAATGCTAATGAACGCCATTTTCTAAACACCTCTAAGAAAACAACATGGCTTGCCTAGACACAACAGTGTCTAGACAACCCACTGACTACTCAAAACATAGAGTGAAATTTGCAAAAAACAGCTCGGCGATGTACTGTCCCCCCTTTAGGGATCAACAAATATGATAGCGGCAAATAGCGACCACAAATCTTGAAAGCGCTAAAAGTATTAAAATGTAGCCTTGATACTGTTTCCATGCCTCTCTGAGGTTTATTTCCATGTCGAAAGTCGTCCTACGCTCTATCTGTGCAGCTGCAAAAGACCGGCTTCTCATATGTCTCTGGTTGTCGCAACTTTGAAGCAAGGCTTCACAAACTGCCAAAGAGTAGAAGCACTGAAAAAGTGCACTGGCTTGATATTTTAGAGCTGTCACCCTGCTACTGAGGATCCTCAATCAAAATACTGTGACATTTGTATCCGCTAACTGCAACAAAGCATTATTTTAGATTTTGTGAATGTCTGTAGGGGAGGGGGAAGCGCGTGAAGATTTAGGATGGTCTCACATAGCTTGGAAAGCAAAACATGGAGGCATGGGGCGAAAACGCATGGTCGCTTTAGCCACCTTTATTCCCTGTTTCAGCCAGGATCAAACACATGCGTTTCGCCGAACGTGCATTCGATCCTGGCTGAATCCTGGCTGAAACAGGGAATGTGTGTGTGTGTTAAGTGCTGTCAAGTCGCTTCCGACTCATGGCGACCATATGAATGAAAGTCCTTCAAAATATCCTATCTTTGACAGCCTTGCTCAGATCTCGCAAATTAAGGGCTGTGGTTCTTGTAGGTTATCCGGGCTGTGTAACCGTGGTCTTGGAATTTTCTTTCCTGACGTTTCGCCAGCAGCTGTGGCAGGCATCTTCAGAGGAGTAACACTGAAGGACAGTGTCTCTCACTGTCCTTCAGTGTTACTCCTCTGAAGATGCCTGCCACAGCTGCTGGCGAAACATCAGGAAAGAAAATACCAAGACCACGGTTACACAGCCCGGATAATCTACAAGAACCAATGTTCAAGCCACACTTTCTACACACAGGGACATCTTATAAAACTCCATACACATAATAGGTTTCCCTAACTACAACGTGAACCAACCGCATGAGGTTTTATCATCTCTCATCTGCTGTTTGTGTAAACTAAATGAGAGCCCCCCATAAAGATTTCTGAACCAATTTCCCTCCCTCAGGTCCTTTGTTGCTCATACCCTCATTAGCACATTATCTTGATACTTACAGGACAATGATTAGCACATTACTTTTGCAGGATAATACTCAGCTCAAACCCAACCCCTTTCTGACTATATATTACTCTTCCTACACCCTTGACACTGAGAGACACTGTCCTTCAGTGTTACTACTCTGAAGATGCCTGCCACAGTTGCTGGCGAAACGTCAGGAAAGAAAATTCCAAGACCACGGTTACACAGCCCGGATAACCTACAAGAACCAATGAACTCTGACCGTGAAAGCCTTCGACAATATTTTGAACGCCTCTACGGGGAGGAAATATTTCAACAGACCCGGAGATTGGAAACACTTCGGAACAAGAAAGCACATCTACTTTGTTCTTTAACTTTTCTACTGCGATGCAGAGACACTGGAACCATTCCATCTTTTCTCACAAGTAAAAGAATCTTTAAAACTTCACGAGCTAACCGCATTTATGACCATCTAGAACGGGCTCTCTTACGAGAGAGAATTCACACTACCCGCAGAGAACTTGCTGCCACAGACAAGGAGTTGTTTTCCTTACATATCAATACTAGCCACAAAATGAGAAGCCATGATTGGGACAAGATTGATAATCTCACCTACAGAAAAATGGAACAGGGGTTAACCAGCCATACTTCCAGACAGAAGCAAAAGTTTAACAAATTACAGGAAAGAAGACAACACAGTCCAAAACTTGACAACAAACGGATTATCTTCAATCTGACAGACCGACAACTCTCACCTGAAGAAACTTCCATCTTAGCTAAGGGAGGAAACTTTGCAGTCACTCCCACCCAAATTCCAGTGGAAGACATCATTGCAAATGTAGAATCTGCCATTCGTAATCTACCTGAAGAAGATGCTGAGGAAATAAGAGGAGAGACAGCAAGAATTCTACGAAAAGCAAAGCCCCCTGCTAGCAATATAACACGCAAGGAGAGAAACGCCATCAAGACCCTCAATGCAGATCCAGAAATCATTATTCTACCAGCTGACAAAGGCAATGCCACAGTGATCATGAAAACAGAAGAATACAAAAAGAAGATTGAGGAACTTCTGGACCCTGCCACATACAAAAAACTAAAACGAGATCCAACTTGCAAAATTACCAGGAAAACTAGCATTCTGATCAAGAATTCCACTCTTCATCCCGACACACACAGAAAACTATGCAAGACTGAAGCACAACCACCACGATTATATGGACTACCTAAAATTCATAAGGATTCCGTTCCACTCCGACCCATCGTGAGTGCCATTGGTTCCCCAACATATGAATTAGCTAAATATTTGACCACCCTCCTACAGGACCACATTGGAAAAACCACTTCTTACATCAAAGATTCAACTCACTTCATCAACAAAATCAGTCCGTTAAGACTCAATGCAAAGGATATATTAATCAGTTTTGATGTTGTATCCCTCTTTACCAAGGTTCCAGTAAAAGACACAATCTCATTGATTAACCAGATTTTTCCAGAAGATATAACAGCCTTATTTCACCATTGTTTGACAACAAGTTATTTCCTATGGGATCAAGAATTTTATGAACAGATTGATGGAGTAGCTATGGGAAGTCCACTCAGTCCAGTAATAGCTAACTTTTACATGGAATATTTTGAAAAGACAGCATTAGAATCAGCACCTTACAAACCTACAGTCTGGTTCAGGTTCGTAGATGATACATTTACCATTTGGAGCCATGGTGAAGAAAAATTAATGGACTTTCTAAACCATCTTAATAATATCCATCCAAACATTCAGTTTACCATGGAAAAGGAAATTGAGGGTAAACTCCCATTTCTTGATACCCTTGTCATCCGTAAATCAAACCTTCAGTTAGGTCACAAGGTCTACCGGAAACCAACTCACACAGATCGCTACTTACACAAAAACTCCAACCACCACCCCCGACAGAAAAGAGGAATAATCAAAACATTAATTTACCGTGCAAGACGGATCTGTGAACCACAGTTTCTCAAGGAAGAAACTAATCATCTAAATCACGCACTGCTAGCAAACGGCTACTCCAAGAATGAAATCAGAAGGGCCATTAAAACAAACAAAAATCAGAAAACTCAAGAAAAACAGTCTCCCATAGGAAAGGTATTCTTGCCATTTATTAAAGGAGTCACTGATAGGATGGAGAAACTTTTGAAAAAACATAACCTACAAACAGTGTTTAAACCCACCAAGAAAATACAACAAATGCTACGATCAGCAAAAGACAAAAGAGACCCCCTCACCTCTGCAGGAGTATATCGTATACCTTGCAGCTGTGGAGAAGTTTACATCGGGACCACAAAACGCAGCATACAAACAAGGATAAAAGAACATGAAAGATACTGCAGACTTGGCCAACCTGAGAAATCAGCAGTGGCTGAACATGGACTGACACAAACAGGACACAGGGTCTTATTCCAAGACACTGAAAGACTGGACAATTCTACCAACTATTTTGTCAGATTGCACAGAGAAGCCATTGAAATTCATAAACATCAGCACAACTTTAACAGAAAAGAGGAGAGTTTAAGAATGAATAAGGCTTGGCTTCCTGCCCTGAAAAACCTCCAGACAAAGACAACATTCAACAATAGCCATACAGATTAGCTTTGGATTACACACATTAACAGATCACTTCAGGATACAATGGTTCCATATTAACATACCATACCCTCATTAGCACATTATCTTGATACTTACAGGACAATACTTTTGCAGGACAATACTCAGCTCAAACCCAACCCCTTTCTGACTATATATTACTCTTCCTACACCCTTGACACTGAGAGACACTGTCCTTCAGTGTTACTACTCTGAAGATGCCTGCCACAGTTGCTGGCGAAACGTCAGGAAAGAAAATTCCAAGACCACGGTTACACAGCCCGGATAACCTACAAGAACCAATGAACTCTGACCGTGAAAGCCTTCGACAATATTAAGGGCTGTGGCTTCCTTTATTGAGTCCATCAATCTCCTGTTGGGTCTTCCTCTTTTCCTGCTGCCCTCATCTTTTCCTAGCATGACTGTCTTTTCCAGTGACTCTTGTCGTCTCATGATGTGACCAAAATACGATAGCTTCAGTTCAGTCATTTTAGCTTCTAGGGTCAATTCAGGCTTGATTTGATCTATAACCCACTGATTTGTTTTTTTGGCAGTCCAGGCTATCCGTAACCCTCTCCTCCAACACCACATTTCAAAGGAATCTATTTTCTTCCTATCAGCTTTCTTCAGCTTTCACACCCATACATAGTTATAGGAAATATGATGGTATGAATCAATCTAGTCTTTGGTGGCTAGTGACACATCCTTACACTTCAAAATCTTTTCTAGCTCCTTCATGGCTGCCCTTCCCAGTCTCAATCTCTTTCTGATTTCTTGGCTGCAGTCTCCCTTTAAGGAGGCTAAAGCGACCATGCGTTTTTGCCCATGGTCACAGTTAGAACTCTAGAGTTCATTACTGGCATTTGACTTCTGGGAAAAAAATCAGGATAGGGTTTAGGAACATGTGCGTGAAATGCCACATAGAAAACATCACATTCAAACTGGGTGACTCTGTATATAAGCAATACACAATTCACCCAATATTCAGGACCCTTCTATGAACTGAGCCAGCAACTGAATGACTCACAAGATAGCACGTGCCTTCTACAACCTACAGGGCCTTCCCTCTTTGCTCCAGAAGCAATTTAGGCTTTCCATCATACGCCCACATTCAACTTTTTCCCAAGAGAGTCCTCACAGCCCACCCCAACCCGAGCTCATACATTACCCGAGAATCACCTGCATGGGAATGAGAGATGGAGACGAAGAAAACTCAAAGCAAACGAAGCAGGCTGTGACCTTGCATATTATATCTCCCAAGTACCTCTGTGATTTAAAATGCCATTTCTGTTAGCTCCCATCCCTGCAGAAATGGGGACAATAAAATGTTATTTAAAGGTGGTGAAAGAAAAGACTTGGGAAGTGGAAAAGAGAAAGCACTTCTATGAGGCGTAATTTTAGCCAGCCACTAAGATGCACTTTCTGCCGCTGAAAGAACACAAAGAATACAGCTAGACTACAGTCTGTCCTTTTATGGACTTTGTTCTGGGAAGGATGCACGAGCGACCAGAAGCGCTTCGGAGATTCAGCAGGCAACAGGAATGAAAATAAGCCCTCATTTTCAATGTTCAAAACAACTCCACAGACCTCCTACATGTTGCTAATAATGTGCTGGTGGTTCTAAAAACCAAATGCCTCACTTTCCCAATATTGAGAGATCAAAAGAATTCAAAGACGTAGACTTTGCACGCTTCGATGCACTCATCAGCCTACCAGCAGTTTAAAATTCTTGATGGTAACTAGTGATTTTTGACGTATTTTATTGTATTTTGTTATTTACATTGTAAGCCACCCTGGGCTGCTACACAGTAGAGAGGCAGCTAATAAATGTTTTAAAGATATAAATAAATCCAGAACTTTAGTGGTACAACTGCCATGATTATGGGCATAATGGCCTGCTGTGGACAGCCAGCAGGAAAAGAGGAAGACCCAACAAGAGGTGGATTGACCCTATAAAGGAAGCCACAGCCCTCAGTTTGCAAGATCTGAGCAAGGCTGTTAAGGATAGGCCATTTTGAAGGACATTGATTCATAGGGTCGCCATGAGCTGGAAGCAAATTGACGGCACTTATACATACACACACACACATATAAATGCGCAATGTGCTGCTCTCAGCCCACTATCCGGAGGACAAACCAGCAACAAAAATTATAAAAGTTTGCCAACCCTGAAAAAAAAAAATGTCGATCAGTAGATGTAACAGCATGGGGGGGAAACAAACCCATAATGTCCCCTCAAAAACATGTCAGCCCCCCTGTCTAAATTCTCAATTTTGCTGAAACATAAAACAAAATATGGTAATGTTTTCAAACTGGATGCTGTGAAGTAATTGATTAAAAAGGAGCTGCTTCAGCAACTCCTTCCTGCTATGAATCTGCTTCTGTTCTGTCCCATCATATCTCTGGAACATCCCATTGAAATACTAGTAATTGCCACTCCCCCTTCAGCTTTCCCTACAGTTTTGAATTTTACCTCCTGTCTTATGCCTTGAAATATTTCTTTTAAGGAGGCTGGAAGCGGCTTACAATCGCCTTTCCTTCCCCTCCCCACAGCAGACACCTTGTGAGGTACGGGGGACTGAGAGGTAGGGTTGCCAATCTCCTGGTGGTGGCTGGAGATCTCCCGCTATTACAACTGATCTCTAGGCCCTGGAGAAAATGGCCGCTTTGCAAGGTGAACTGTATGGCATTGTACCTCACTGAAGCCCCTTCCTTTCCCAAACCGTGCCCTCTTCAGGCTCCACCCCCCAAATCTCCAGGTATTTCTCAACCAGAGCTGGCAACCCTAGCCGAGAGAGTTCTGAGAGAACTGTGACTGGCCCAAAGACACCCAGCAGGCCACGTGTGGAGGAGCAGGGAAACAAACCCAATTCTCCAGATGATAGTCCGCCGCTCGTAACCACTACGCCACGCTGGCTCTTTCCTTGCCAGCGTGGTGTAGTGGTTAAGAGCGGTGATTTGGAGTGGTGGAGTCTGATCTGAAGAACTGGGTTTGATTCCCCACTCCTCCACATGAGTGGCAGAGGCTGGATGTTTCCCCACTCCTATACAGTACATGAAGCCTGCTGGGTGACCTTGGGGAAGTCACACTCTCTCAGCCTCACCTACCTGACAGGGTGTCTGTTGTGGGGAGAGAAAGGGAAGGTGATTGTAAGCCGGTTTGATTCTGCCTTAAGTGGCAGAGAAAGTCAGCATACAAAAACCAGCTCTTCTTCTTCTTCTTCTTCTTCTTCTTCTTCTTCAGGGAAGAACATAGGCAGGGTAACTAAATCAACAAAGGACTCATAAGATGATTGTAATCAATTTTCTCATGATAGCTGATGGCATGCCATATTAGAAACCTCTTTCTCTGCTCACCAACCCCATAGCTCATTGTACTCACAATATTTAACGGTAGTTTGAATACTGAATGAGCAGTTCTGCCTCCTGCCAAAAGAGGTGAAGCAATGCCAGATGAAGCAACGGCAAGAGCTATCATCCTTTCTTGGCAAACTGTAGCCAAAATTGGATTAATTTTTTTTAAAAAAAAAACTTCATATATTAGGGTTGCCACCAATGGGAGCCTGGAGGGAGGCCATAGGGGGTGTCATGGCGTCACTACTGTAAAAATCTGAAAGTGATGTCATGGAAAAAGCATAGAGTTTTTGATGATTCTAAGGGAGGGTTTGATGTTGCATGGCTCCTCTCCCCTGCCAATGGGAGTTCAAGGCATGGATCAAAAGTGGAGAAATGAACAACTTTGGGGTGTCAAGGCAGGGTTAAGGGATCCTGTTAAGGGAAAGTGAACACAACTGTCAATGGCATGATACTTGGAATGATGTCAATGGAATGATACTTGGGCAGCAGTTCTACTTACGTGGTTTCATCTCAAATAAAAATTTCCTCAGGGATATGAAGAAGAAGAGTTGGTTTTTATATGCCGATTTTCTCTAGCTTTTAAGGAGAATCAAACCTGAGAAAGTTCAGAGAGAACTGTGACTAACCCAAGGTCACCCAGATGGCTTCAGGTGGAAGAGTGGGGAAACCAACCCAGTTCACCAGATAAGAGTCTGCAGCTCATGTGGAGGAGTGGGGAATCAAACCCATTTCTCCAGATTAGAGTCTGCTGCTCTTAACCACTATACCACGCTGGCTCGTGTTGTGTTTGGCTTCATTTCTCAGTAAAACCCTTTGTACAAATTTTCTCACCCCTTATAGATGTTTCGCCTCTCTCTTACCGGTTGAAAACAAAATAACCATTGAGGCAAAAGAGACGTAAGCCCAAGCAGAAGTCTTAGACGCTGTAATAGCAGCTGACACCTGTCATTAGTATTTCATGCACAAACTTGGTAAAATACGTACAAACCCATCAGATATGCTGGTGCTGATTGAACAAGACTTGGCCTACAACCAGTAACAGCTCCGCCGAGAATTGGCCTTGCTGCTACGCGTAGAGATAAGGAATGCAGAGGAGGACAAACTACCTAGGGACGCTTCAGGGGTCCTGAAAGGTGCTTTCAGCGATGCTATTTGAAAATTTCCCATACCTAGAAGGGCCCAGAACACAACTGCAAAGGAAAAATTGAGGCCAACAGTTAATATGAGACCTGATTACCTGGGATCCTTTGGGAAGGGAGAGTTTAAGTGCCCAAGTACGTATACTTCAGGCAGAGCAGCTTCTGCCTTCCAATGACTGACATGCAAATTTACAAATCCTTTCCTTGGATTCTTGAGAAGTCATAAAAGTGATTAAACCCTGAAAGGTAGCAGTTCTCCAAAACCTGTTTTTCAATCCTTTCAATGAGAGGTTGAACCTGGAACCTTACATTTATTTATTTTTGGTACTTAGATAATTTATTTGCTACCTCTCTGCAGACTAGCTGGAGTAAAAGCCACACATTAAAATATTTTTTATAAACCATGTAAGAATTATCAATATGAAAACACAGTATAATAAATAAGCCATTTAAAACAAGCATGGGGCAACCTCCCACCAAGATTTAAACAACCTCTACACAGCTTTTGATACCATCGATCATAGCCAGCGTGCTGTAGTGGTTAAGAGTGGTGGACTCTAATCTGAGAAACCGAGTTTGATTCCCCACTGTTCCACAGGAGCATCAGACTCTATTCCGGTGAACCAGGTCGGTTTCCCCACTCCTCTGCATGAAGCCTGCTGGGTGACCTTGGGCCCGTCGCACTTCTCTCTGAATTCTCTCAGCCCCACCTACCTCACAAGGTGTCTGTTGTGGAGTGGGAAAGGGAAGGTGATTGGAAGCCTCATTGAGATTCCTTAAAGGTAGAGAAAAGCGGGTTTTAAAAACCAACTCTTCTTCTTCTTCTTCTGGATTACCTTTCAGGATTGGGATTTGGAGGTACTGTTCTTTAGTGGTCCAGGTCCTGCCTCGAGAGTAAGTTTCAGAGTGTGGTGCTGGAGGACTGTTGCTCTGCACTTTGTCTTTGACTTACGGGGTCCCGCAAGGTTCTATTTTGTCCCCCATGCTTTTCGGCATCTAAGTAAAGACACTGGGAGCAGTCCTCCAGAACACTGCCAGTCAGAGTAGACAATACTGACTTTGATGCACCAAGGGTCTGATTCAGTAGAAGGAAGCTTCATGTGTTCATGTGTTTTGAATGTTTTTGTGTGTGCTGCCTTCAGGACCCTGATCGGTTGGAAAGGCATCATAAAAATGTTTTTAATAATAACAATGACAACAACAATATAAATAATAATAATTTCCCATATCAAAGCAATGAGAATATATCCACATTTTAATTCGGAATGCAAGACCTGTGTATACAGTCCATGTGCTTTGAGTGGGCGGGGGAGAAGAAGAAGAAGAAGAAGAAGAAGAAGAAGAAGAAGAAGAAGAAGAAGAAGAAGAAGAAGAAGAAGAAGAAGAACAACAACAACAACAACAACAACAACAACAACAACAACAACAAGAAGAGTTGGCTTTTATATGCTGACTTTCTCTACCACTTAAGGCAGAATCAAACTAGCTTACAATCACCTTCCCTTCCCCTCCCCACAACAGACACCCTGTGAGGGAGGTGGGGCTGAGAGAGTGTGACTAGCCCAAGGTCACCCAGCTGGCTTCATGTGTAGGAGTGGGAAAACAAATCCAGTTCACCAGATTAGGCTCCGCCGCTCATGTGGAGGAGTGGGGGGGGGAATCAAACCTAGTTCTCCAGATCAGAGTCCACCGCTCCAAACCACCGCTCTTAACTACTACACCACACTGGCTCTGGGAGAGAGCAAGAATGTACATGTTGGCCTTTCTCTAGGTCCTGCCCTCATCTGCTGGTCCTGCCCTTCTCCCTTCCTGCTAATGAAACAGAACACAGCTAGACAAGTAGCCTTCTCCCAGCCTCCATTTTAATCAACACATTCCAGTAAGAAATACACAATAGCCAGCCGTTACTGTTTTGCCGCTGGAGTCTCTGCCTGCTGCCGGCTCTTCCCGAATGTGAAAGTTCACGCAGTTCCATCACGAACTGAAATAAAACCTGTAGTCTTTGGTTTGTTGCACAAATCTCAGCTTGTCTTTGCTGTAGGGCTTGCCCGTATGAAACATGTCGTGTCGGCTGAAGATAACAAGTTGTTACTATGGAATTGCCAAGGTAGTCCAGATATATGCAAGCTATGCTTATTATCTCAAACATTCACCCGAAAGCATTAAAAAAAACCACAGGAATTTGTCAAGGTACCGAAGTTAGATCTTCGCACTTATCCCTCTCACCAGCGAGCCAGAAAAATACCACATTCTCCAAAATGTGTCAGCTCAAAGACACATGAACACATGAAACTGCCTTATACTGAATCAGACCCTCAGTCCATCAAAGTCAGTATTGTCTACTCAGACTGGCAGCGGATCTCCAGGGTCTCAGACAGAGGCCTTTCACATCACCTACTTGCCTAGTCACTTTAACTGGAGGTGCCAGGAATCGAACCTGGGACCTTCTGCATGCCAAGCAGAGGCTCTACCACTGAGCCACAGCCCCTCCCCAGACATGTGCTCATATTACACAGTCTGAATAGACAATACTGACTTTGATGGACAGATGGTCTGATTCAGTATAAGGCAGCTTCATGGGACTAACTTAAAAGAAAACGAATAATGTCAAGAGTTATTTCTACATAAATGGTAAAATAAAAAGAACCAATATTTTGCTGACCCCCAGCAGTAGGCACAAAAGACAGGAGCTTTGTTAACAACAATACTGGTATTCAATTCAGAGCTTCCATATTTCATAGAATCATAGAATCATAGAGTTGGAAGGTACCACCAGGTCATCTAGTCCAACCCCCTGTACAATGCAGGAAATTTACAAATACCTCCTCCCACATCCCCAGTGACCCCAACCCTCCCCCCGCCATGCAGGATCCCACAATTAAAGCACTCCCGACAGATGGCCATCTAGCCTCTGCTTAAAGACCTCCAAAGATGGGGACTCCACCATCCTCCGAGGCAGCACATTCCACCATCGAACCACCCTCACCGTCAGAAAGTTCTTCCTAATGTTTAGGTGGAATCGCTTTTCTATTAGTTTAAATCCATTACTCCGTGTCCTAGTCTCTGGAGCAACAGAGAACAAGCTAGTTCCCTCATCAACATGACATCCCTTCAAATATTTAAACATGGCTATCATGTCTCCCCTCAGTCTTCTCTTCTCCAAACTAAACAAACCCAACTCCCTAAGTATCTGCTCATAGGGCATGGATTCCAGACCTTTGACCATTCTGGTCGCCCTCCTCTGGACACGCTCCAACTTGTCAACATCCTTCTTAAATTGTGGAGCCCAAAACTGGGCACAGTATTCCAAGTGAGGTCTGACCAATGCAGAATACAGTGGTAGTATTACTTCCCTTGATCTAGACACAATACTCCTATTGATGCAGCCCAGAATTGCATTAGCCTTCTTAGCCGCCATATCACACCGTTGACTCATGTTCAGTTTGTGGTCCACTAAGACTCCCAGATCTCTTTCACATGTACTGTTGTCTAGGGCTGTCAAAAAAAAAAAAATTCGGTACAGTTCGGATTCGGCCGAATTTGACCCTTGTGGGGTCGGTACGGTCCGAAGTCCGAACTCCCCCGCTTCGGATCCCCGGTAATTCGGGGGGATCCGGAGTTCGGGGGAAAATTCGGCCCCCGCGCGCCTTCACAGGGATTCCCTGAAGGCGCGCGGGGGCCCTTTAAACTGATCTGCGCCTCCCAGCTGGGAGGCGCAGATCAGTTTAAAGGGCAGCCCGCCCCCCTTCAGCGGGCTCCGCTGGAGAGGCGCGGCTGCCCTTTAAACTCATCTGCGCCTCCCGGGTGGGAGGCGCAGATGGCTTTAAATGACAGCCGCGCCTCTCCAGCGGAGCCCGCTGCAGAGGCGCGGCTGCCCTTTAAACTCATCTGCGCCTCCCGGGCGGGAGGCGCAGATGGCTTTAAAGGGCAGCCGCGCCTCTCGAGCGGAGCCCGCTGGAGAGGCGCGGCTGCCCTTTAAAGCCATCTGCGCCTCCCGGGCGGGAGGCGCAGATGAGTTTAAAAGACAGCCGCGCCTCTCGAGCGGAGCCCGCTGCAGAGGCGCGGCTGCCCTTTAAAGCCATCTGCGCCTCCCGGGCGGGAGGCGCAGATGAGTTTAAAAGACAGCCGCGCCTCTCCAGCGGAGCCCGCTGGAGAGGCGCGGCTGCCCTTTAAACTCATCTGAGCCAGGCGCAGATGAGTTTAAATGACAGCCCGCCCCCCTTCAGGGGAGCCCGCTGAAGGGGGGCGGGCTGTCATTTAAACTCATCTGTGCCTCCCGGCCGGGAGGCACAGATGAGTTTAAAGGGCAGCCCGCCCCCCTTCAGCGGGCTCCCCTGAAGCGGGGCGGGCTGTCCTTTAAACTCATCTGCGCCTCCCGGCTGAATTGGCCGAATTTATTCGCGAACTCCCGAACTCGCTGAATTCGGCCCCCCCGGTTGCCCGCCAGATTTGAGTTCGGATTCGTCCGAACTGAAAATCACCGAATCAGGGGAAATTCGGTTGATTTTCAGTTCGGACCGAACCGAATTGACAGCCCTACTGTTGTCAAGCCAACTATCTCCCATCCTGTACCTGTGCCTTATGTTATTTCTGCCTAGGTGAAGTACTTTACACTTCTCCCTATTGAAATCCATTTTATTGCTTATGGCCCAGCTCTCCAGTCTATTGAGGTCATTCTGAACTCTGACCCTACCCTCCGGGGTATTAACTACCCCTCCTAACTTGGTGTCATCTGCAAATTTGATTAGCATGGTCTCTATTCCATCATCCAAGTCATTTATAAAAATATTAAATAGTACCGGTCCCAGGACAGACCCTTGTGGAACCCCACTGGTCTCTCCAGGATGAAGTTGTGCCATTAATGAGCACCCTTTGGGTTCAGCTGGTCAACCAATTACCAATCCACCTAACAGTAGCAGTGTCCAGCCCACATTTTACTAGCTTTGTTTCAAGAAGATCATGGGGGACTTTATCAAAGGCTTTACTGAAATCAAGGTACACTACCTCTACAGCATTTCCTTCATCTACCATACTTGTCACTCTTTCAAAAAATGATATGAGATTAGTTTGGCATGACCTGTTTTTGAGAAACCCATGTTGGCTGTTAGTGATCACGGCATTTCTTTCTAAGTGCTTACAGACCGTCTGCTTAATTATCTGCTCTAGTATTTTACCTGGTATTGATGTCAGGTTGACTGGGCGATAATTGTTTGGGATTTCTTTTCCCCACTTTTTAAAGATGGGGACCACATTTGCCCTTCTCCAATCTACTGGAACTTCTGCTGTTCTCCATGAATTCTCAAAGATTATTGCCAGTGGTTCTGAAATCACTTCAGCCAGTACTTTTAACACCCTTGGATGCAGTTTGTCCGGCCCCAGACACTTGAATTAATTAAGAGTAGCCAGGTACAGTATTCCCGTACTATCTCAGTGTCTATACTATGCTGTAATTCCCCTATTGCATCCGCTGCTCCATTATTCCCAGGTTGAGCACTATTCCCCTTTTGGGAGAAGACGGATACAAAAAAGGAATTAAGTAATTCTGCCTTTTCTGCCTCCCCTGTTAATAACTCACCATCCTCTCCACGCAATGATCCGATCGTTACCTTGATCTTCCTTTTGTTATGGACATAACCAAAAATACCTTTTTTGTTGCTTTTAACTTCCCTGGCTAGCCGGAGCTCATTCTGCACTTTAGCCTTCCTCACTTTCTCCCTACATGTGCTGGCTACTTGTTTGAATTCCTCTTTGTTGATTTCTCCCTTTTTCCATTTCTTGTACATGCCCTTCTTAAATCCTATCTCAACCAAAAGTTCTTTAGTCATCCACCCTGGTTTCTTCAAACCTCTACCATTTTTTCTCCTTGTGGGAATTAATTGAAATTGGGCCTTCAATACCTCCCTTTTAAGAATTTCCCATCCTTCATGTACTCCCTTCTCATTCAATATTCTCACCCACAGGATCACACCCAGAAGTTTCCTAAATTTATTGAAATCAGCTTTCTTGAAGTCTAGAGTACATGTTTGACTATTTCTTGCTTCTCCTTTCTGCTGTATAACAAACTCCTGGAGAACATGGTCACTCCCTCCTAACGATCCCACTCCTTCTACCCCATAAACCAAGTCATCATTATTGGTTAAGATCAGATCCAAAATGGCTGTTCCCCTTGTCGCTTCTTCCACTTTTTGTACTATGAAATTGTCTGCAAGGGAAGTAAGGAATTTGTCGGACCTAGTTGTTTTGGCAGAGTTAGCCTTCCAACAGATGTCAGGTTAATTGAAATCTGCCATTACTACTACATCTTTCTTTTTTGAATGTTTGGACATCTGTTCCAGGAAAGCATCATCTAACTCTTCAGTTTGGCTTGGGGGTCTATAATATACCCCCACAATGACATCACTATTTTTCTCTCCCTTAATTTTTACCCAGATGGTTTCAAGCTGAGTTCCAGTGTTTAAATCCTGGATCTCCTCACAGGTGTAATCATCCCTAATGTATAATGCTACCCCTCCCCCCTTCCAATTTGGTCTATTTCTCCGAAACAGGTTATACCCTTCAATTAATACATTCCAATCATGAGACTAATCCCACCAGGTTTCTGTAATGCCTATTATATCATATTTACTTTTTGCTATTAAAAGTTCTAGTTCATCTTGCTTATTTCCCATGCTCTGTGCATTAGTGTAGAGACACCTTAGACCACGGGTCCTTCTTCTTGGCATCTTATTTAAGATTGTCTCCCTCCCATTGTTATGTTTTTGAACTGTCTTTCCTTGTGTATGTGCTACCCCCTGCAAATCATTCATATCTATACTTGCAGTTATTGTCCTCACTTGAGGCTTTAAATTTACGTCTCGCTCCTCCAGAAGATTTAGTTTATTTATATGGCTTACAAAATAATGCAGTAGTTGTGGGATCTTTTAAGAGGGGAGAATGAAGAAAAAGGCAAATGATTTATTTGTCTACTTACTGTTTATGAAATTTTAATTGGAATTAGAAATGAAATGTTAATAAAGCAAAAGGATCTTCTTTATTCAATGAATAATAAATTGTGGAATTCTCTGCCAGCGGACATAGTGACGGCCATGTTCTTCAACGGCTTTAAGAGGGAATGAGACAGATTTGAGGAGGGTTGTCCATCACTGGCTACTAGACAAGGTCACTAAAAGGAATTTCCATATACAGAAGAAGCAAACCTCTGAATCCCAGTGTGGGCATGGGGACCCTCTTTGTTTGTAGGGTTGCCAGGTCCCTCTTTGCCACCGGAGGGAGGTTTTTGGGGAAGAGCCTGAGTAGGGTGGGTTTGGGGGAGGGGCGGGACTTCAATGCCATAGAGTCCAATGGCCAAAGCGACCATTTTCTCCAGGGGAACTGAACTTTATTGGCTGGAGATCAGTTGCAATAGCAGAAGCTCTCCAGCTAGTACCTGGAGGTTGGCAACCTTGTTTGTTTGGCCCTTCAGGGCAACTGTTTTGACCACCGTGTGAAACAGGATGCTGGACTAGATGGACCTCTGCTGTGATCCAGCAGGGCTGTTTTTTTGTTTGGCCATTCATGTCCTCATACTTACAAGTCGGGCAGCCCATTCCTTAGGGGTGTATTTCCATGGCGGCCGGGAGTGACGCACCCACGCCACCTCCTCAGAGACTTTACAACTGCCCTGGAGGTAAAAAATGTATTTAAAAAACAAAACAAAAAAATAGAAAAAAGGAAATGACACCCCATTGAGAACAGCATGGCTACAACACCCCAAAAGGTGTCATAGCTACGCTGCTGTGTGAGGGGGCGTTCCCCGGGCAAAAGGCATCAGGATAGTGACTAGCATCAGCTCTGCCCTGGGAACACCCCAGGAACATCTCCCCCACACTGGCACGGGCGGTCTCTTCTGGGATTTAGTTCCCGGAGTGGCAGCACTGGTGGGGAAGGCCAGTGCAGCACCACGGTATCCAGGTGCAATCATAAATGCCCTCCATGACCACGTAAGTGCCTGTTATCCCAGAATAATTGGGCACTTATGCCACCGCAGGATCACGCCAGCTCCTATGGAGCTCTGCCCCACCCCCCTCAGGAAAGAGCTCTGTGTTGGGTAATCTGTCCAAGTATGAATAGTTGCTGATGGAAGAGTTAAACATTGTGTTGCCCACTGTTGTATCATGTTGGTTTCAAATAGCTGGGTGATCTCTTTCTTCAGCTTGGGCCAAACCAGGTCTCCTCCTTACACACTTCTGCAGCCCTCTCTTGTTCCGAGGGGAGCTGCATTCTTAGTAGAATCTTGTGGAAATTGGTCAGCCTGCAAGCTTTGAACTCTCCATCACTCTTTGCTGACATAAGAGATTGGTGTCTTCCCATCCTTGTTGACTGTGTAGTGGTTAAGAGCAGTGGACTCTAACCTGGAGAACCAGGTTTGATTCCCCAGTCCTCCACATGAGCGGTGGATGCTAATCCGGTGAACTGGATTTGTTTCCCCACTCCTACACATGAAACCAGCTGGGTGACCTTGGGCTAGTCACAGCTCTCTCCGAACTCTCTCAGCCCCACCTACCTCACAGGGTATCTGTTGTGGGGAGGGGAAGGGAAGGTGATTGTAAGACAGTTTGATTCTTCCTTAAGTGGTAGAGAAAGTTGGCATATAAAAAAACAACTCTTCTTCTAACATCTTGGGTGTGCTGACTCAGCCTTTCCATATTCTGTGGTTGTCTTTCTCCGACTTCTCGGGAGACATCTATTGTTGTCTCCATTACTTCTTTCTGGGTTCCTTTTCATTTTTCCACAATCACTCGTCTAGTTGACCAGGCTTCTGCTCAGAAACATAGTTATAAAGGCCAGAAAGGTCAGACCATAATTTATTTATGGCACTTGTAGGTTATCTGTTGATCCCAGTATCAAAACAATCTCTAGCCAATGTCTGTCCCCTTTAACTGGGCTCACATTCGTAGCTAATAAGTTCTCTTATAGACTTCAAGCAATCTTCACAATTATCATTCTCAGATAAAGTTATATATACCCTTCAACACTTTTTTCCACTACTCTGAGTGCATCAAAGTAAAGGTAAAATTTCTACATATATATACAATTATTTGTGGGCACTAACTAGGGTTGTCAACCTCTGGGTAGTAGCAGGAGATCTCCTGCTATTACAACTGATCTCCAGCCGAAAGATTACTTATTTATAAATTATATGTTTTTCCAAAAAAATTTGGAGGCTGGGTAGGGGCTGCCCATATCTGACTTGTGATCACATGAGACTTGACCAAAATAGGGAATGAAAGAAGCTGGTTGACTTGCGAACAATTAATTGCCTCTTTCCTCCAAGCCATCTGCCCTCTAGCCTCTGGGCTTCCTCTCTGCATCCTTCCTTGTACCCCTGTAGATTATGTTTGGGAGGAAAGTGTTCCTTCGTTTGGAGAAGCCAGAAGCGTAAGGAAGCTCATTAAAACACGCTGGAAAAGCTTCGTGGATTAAAATAGCAAGGCCTACAGCAGCGGCTATTGTTTCCGATCATTTTCAGAGTCATGCTGATTCTCCAGAGAGGTGTGCTTTAAAACACTGG
The DNA here is from genome assembly GCF_029931775.1 of Euleptes europaea. Classification (NCBI taxonomy): domain Eukaryota; kingdom Metazoa; phylum Chordata; class Lepidosauria; order Squamata; family Sphaerodactylidae; genus Euleptes; species Euleptes europaea. The sequence continues at coordinate 5,297,998 of NC_079327.1, read as the reverse complement.
TCCTTTCCTGCCCTCCAGAAGCAAACACTTTGGGTTGCAGCAGAATGTACCTGCCTTTCCACACTGATCATGCTGACATATTCTTAATATAACACAGTCTGTTATATTCTTGTTTTTTCTTCTGGTGTAATTGACACAATGGTAACTGCTGTCGTGATACGGCCTTTCAATTTTTCTTTTCTTTTGTGCATGTGTGTGTGTTTTTTAATTATGTTATATTTTGTTATAGTCCAGGGTTGCTCCAATTAATGCACACCTCCTATTCTTGAGAAGGCCGTGAAGCTCATCGTTAAAGTTCTGTGGCCAGAATTTTGTACACAACATACTGGAAAAACTCTAGGATCCCAACAGTGAACGAGTGGATTTACAAACTATTTGACTTTGCCTCGATATCGAAATTAACATGTTTGTTAAAAAAAAAAACAATCATTAGACGACTTCAGGTGTAAATGGCAACCACTATATGAGAAATATGACTCAACAATGAATCTTGCTAACTGGAATTAGTATATTAACTTGATGTATAAAATAAGCAACTGACGTATTTAGACTTAGCCTTTAACACGATATTGTCAAATAATTATAGGGTGCTTTTTAAGCTAAATTGATTTTTGAGATATGTTTCTTAGGGTATTGATAAAGTTTGGACACAGAAACGTATCCTTTCCCCCCTTTTCCCCTCCTTTTTTTTAAATTCCTGTACCCTATAAAACTCAATAAAAAATTAAAAAGAAGAAGAAGGCCATGAAGCTCACCATTCAAGTTTGGATATCAAAGCTGCTAATCTCTGAGACAGTGTTTCTGGTTAGAGAAATATATGTGAGCAGCGCTAATATTTTCAAGGACGTATTATTTACCAGAATGCAACAGGACATAAATAATAAAGATTAGTTCAGGGTAGCTAATTTTGACTAAGTTACTCTGACGCTTGCTGTGGGTGGTGCTGATACAGTGCTGAAATTCCTTGGGGTATGAAGTTTAACCTGATATCCACATTTCTCGCCATTCCGTAATTACATTATGTTTATTTTCTGAGCTCTCCTTCACTAAAAAAATATCAGTTTCTTCCCTGCCTGCCGGATAATGGTCAGGCCAACCTACTGTTTCCAAGCCTGGATAATTTTTAAAAAACCTCCTCTTATTTGCTAAGGTGTTGACGATTCCTACTTTCCTAATGGGCAAAAACGAATATATACTTAGGTAGGCTAGAGTGAAGCAGCTTGTTGTAGGTCTGGTTACAATTATTGCTTTAACAAAACAAAAGCTCTTATGCTTTTAAAATTCAGAAGCAGAAGAAACAGAGCAATTTCTATGTGCCAGGCTGTTCTCCAATGATAGCCATGCCACAAAGGAGACCCACAAAACATGCTTCTGCACACGTATCACTCATAAGATTGGATTAGGAACCCCGATCACAAAATCAGATGCACATCCAATTTCATATTCAAGCCCAGGTGCTGCCTATCAGTACCCCACTGTTTTCAATGGGATAAGCATTTGAATGTGTATTGCCATAGACAACTAGCCACAAAAAATATCTTTTTAATATGCAGCTGGAGCCGGAAGCCCTGATGTAGATAGCCCACGCTAGCCGGACCTCCCCAGATCTTGCCAGTTTGTACTTGGATGGGAGACCACCAAGGAATTCTAGGGTTGCTACATAGATGTAGGCAATGGCAAACCACCTCTGAATGTCTCTTGCCTTAAAAACCCTACAAGGTTGCCATAAGCTGAGGGGACGTTCCATTCCCAATCCCCACCCACCAGATGGCCCAGGCTATCCTGATCTCATCAGATCTCAGGAGCTAAGCAGGGTTGTCCCTACTTATTACTTTGAATAGAGACCACCAAGGAATACTAGGGTTGCTATCCAGTGGCAGGCAATGGTAAACAACCTCTGTTCATCTCTGTCCTGACCTGGATGACCCAGCTTAGCCTCATCTTGTCAGATCTTGGAAGCTAAGCAGGGTCATCCCCGGTTAATACCTGGATGGGAGACCACCAAGGAAGTCCAGGGTTGCTACGCAGAGGCAGGCAATGGCAAACCACCTCTGAATGTCTCTTGCCTAGGAAACCCTCCAGGGCAGCCATAAGTTGGCCTCAACTTGACCGGGGGGTGGGGAGGGGGGGAAGAGAGAGAGAATTGGAAGGGGGCAAACATATTTTTACAGTTTTAAAAGTTTAGTTTTTTAAAAAAGAATATTCCATATATTCTAAACTTCCCTAGCATATTCATGTTTAAACTGTTTCTTCTCCTTAAAGACTTCGTAATGTGCAAAAATGGTACATATCTGCCCCAGAGGCAGTTGGGTAGGAGCCGCCAGCTCTATGAACAGGCCCCAAGATGTATCTTTTCCCAGCTGCAATTACATCAGTGGAAATATTCATCCAAGAGAGAATCTAACTTCAGTCTCTTGAATGATGTCTTCAGCTCCCCGGCCACAGAAATATTCATTATCTATTTATAACCTGCGTCCACAAGACAATCCATTATAAACAGACCTCTTGAAGATAAAAAGAGCCCATCTCTGAAGAAAACCACAAGCTTCTTATCCTCAGATTGCTCTTTGCTTTCTTGGGTTCCTCGACAAAAGGTGCACTCACCACATGCTCAGCCGCTTTCGCCCGTGTCAATGGCTGAAAGGCAGCATCAAGCATTCTTAATAGCCGCTTCTTTGTCTTGTGTTTCGTTTGCATGATGTCATGTGTTGCTCGTTTTATACAGCTAAAACGTTCAAATAAAAGAGAAAGCTGGCATCTTTTCTTTTTTTTAATAGGAACTGTCTGGACTTACCACTGTCTAAGACTTGTCTCTGTGGGTTTCTCTGGGCACGCAGTTTACACTGACCACCACTTTTCAAAGGAGAGTGTATCGGTGGAGCTGAAAAGAGTTCTCGGCTAAACATTAGGAAGAACTTTCTGACAGTTAGAGCCGTTCCTCAATGGAACAGACTTCCTTGGGAGGTGGCGGGCTCTCCTTCCTTGGAGGTTTTTAAGCAGAGGCTAGATGGCCGTCTGTCAGCAAAGCTGATTCTGTGAATTTAGGCAGATCGTGAGAGGGGGGGCAGGAAGGTTTGAGTCAGTGTTTGGCTCTGGTCATCCTTTCTTGCATGTCCAGGGTAGTGCCGATTGCTACTTTGGGGTCAGGAAGCAATTTTCCTCCAGGCCAGATTGGCCAGGGATCCTGGAGGGTTCCCCCCCCCCACATCTTCTGGGAGTGGAGTAGGGGTCACTGGGGGTGTAGGGGGGGTAGTGGTGAATTTCCTGCATTGTGCAGGGGGTTAGACTGGATGACCCTGGTGGTCCCTTCCAGCTCTATGATTCCAAGAAATGAAGCTAAAAAACTGGAAATACAGTTGAAAATGATACATATGAATGCATGAAGCTACCTTATAGTGAATCAGGACATTGGTCCATCAAGGTTAGTACTATCTACTCAGACTGGCAGCGATTCTTGAGGGTCTCAGGTCAAGGTTTTTTCATACAACCTACTACTTGATTCCTTTAACTAGAGATGACAGGGATTGAACCTGGCAGCTTTTGCATGCAAAGCAGATGCTCTTCCACTGAGCTATGGCCCCACCATCATCATTCTAACCATCTTACCTGTTATTTTACTTCTCCCATTCTTCAAGGAGTCCAATGAGCTCTCACTGTTGAGAGAAGGAACTTGGGAGCAACGGTGTCCATCCCTAAGTCATCTCTAAAGCTATTTTTTTATTTTTAAAGTACATTTTTATTTTCAAAACAACACAAAAACATCGGACACAGAATACATAACAATCAGTACACACTACACACAACCATACATTGACCAAATTAAACAATAAACTCCTAATCTGCTATTCAACATACATTTCTCTGGGTGAATCTATATAATTTTGTACCTTCCATCTTACTCTAAATTGCAAATAATGATAATGAAAAGCTCCTTAAAAAAGGAAAGAAACACTAATCCATTATTCTGATCGCTATATGTGATTAAACAACATTGTCTGGTTTACTCAAATAGAACAAGAAAGACTTTTCATGTTATTACATATATGCTGACTCACATATTATTCTTAACAGTTTTTAATCTACATAGCAACTGTGACTGCTCAATTTAAAACTATTAAAGCACATTATATAATTTGTAATACACCATTTATAATATATGATGCAAGTATAATATACTTTAACGTGTCTTTCACAATGTAAATTATATAATGTAAACAAAATATATCTTTTATGCAATGTTGTCTAATTTACTCGAATGAGGCAAGAAAAAATATTTTCAAGTTATTTCATTTAAACCCATTAACTTTTATTGTTCAATAACAGCTTTTAATCTACTTGGCAACAGTAATTACTCAGTTTTTTTAAAAGCTATTTTATTCACTCTGTTTTTACTATGGGCATGACTACACACAGAAAACACCTTTGATCAATGTGAGTCTAATAAGTAAGCTTACTTCTCTGCAGTTGAAATCACAGGAACTAAAGCATAACTGACTGGAACATGTTCCCAGTTCAAAGAAAAAAGAAAAATCAAAATGCCTCAGCGGTGAATATATTGGACATGACCGGCCAAAGGTGAAGAGGAGAAAGATTCAAGGTCCTAGGAATATTTCCACATTAGGAAAGAGTGGGGAAGAGTTTGTGAAGGCAATCTGTTACCTTCTTGAGCAGGGCTCTTGGCAGGCAATTCAAACAGCCAATTCCCTTGTTGTGGCCATTTGATCTACTGGTGGGATTCTAATGTGGGCTTACTGATTCTTCTTCAGAACAGGTGCTGAGATTACAAAGGGGTAGCCAGTTTAGTCTGTCGTAGCACAATGAAACAGAGGTCCAGTGTCACCTTAAGGATTAACAGCATTTATTTCATTGACCATTTATGCATGGAGCCTATGGTAAACCATAGAGTGTAGGAGAAATGGAAGTCCTAGGGCCGTGTTGGCGAACCTATGGCACGCGTGCCAAGTCCAGCACGCCTAGCCCTCTCTGTGGGCACGCGTGGGGGCGGTGGGGGCTTTGAAGGGAGCACGGAGCCCTTCAAAGCCCCCCCCTTCCCTGGACTCCCCGCCGCAGCGCGGAGCCCTTCAAAGCCCCCCCCTTCCCTGGACTCCCCGCTGGCCAGCTGGGCGGCGGGGGCTTTGAAGGGCTCTTCCCTGGACTCCCCGTGCCCCCCCCCCTTGCCAAGCTGGGAGGAAACCTCAGTATTCAGGTTAAATTGCCGTGTTGGCACTTTGCGATAAATAAGTGGGTTTTGGGTTGCAGTTTGGGCACTCGGTCTCTAAAAGGTTCGCCATCACTGTCCTAGGGTGACATCACATCCTTCTCTCTCTCTCTCTCTCTTTCTCTCTCTCTATCTCTCTATCTGCTGTAGCTATAGGCTTAAACCTTGGGGTTATTTAACTCTCCTCCTTCCCAAATTCCACCACACGAATTGAAGCAACCTCAGGGCTGCCAAACTTACTTGGCCGAAGGACCCAGCGGCATTTCTAGAAACGTAACTTGCATCAGCTTGGAAAGAAATATGATCTTGCAACTTCAACGCTGGCAACACATTTAATAAACTGTACTGGAAAGTTGCTGATAACAGATTAAAGTATCAGGTTGAGGCACAACGCTAAGAAAAGCCTTAGGCAGCCGTGCTAGGTGTGACACTAACGGTATCTTACCTCATGATCTGACGCTGCAAGTTAACAAAACCTGAAGAAGTCGCAGGTGATGAGGTTTGGTAACAATTGCCAGCCATGAAACTTGGACTGTTTGGCTATGCTGGAGTCTGCTTTCAAATAACAGTACCTGAATAAAACATGTATTTATCAATTGTGAAAGAAACGTCAGCTTTCTCTTCATGATCCACAGATGATAAGAGCATACTCTTTGATGAAAACCGTAACTCTTAGTAGTAGTAAGAATACACATACCCCTCATAAAACATAGATTAATAGAGAAAACCACTTTCAAGAAGACCGAGGGGCTCCTAATGCATAATCACATACTGCAGGAATCAGAGCTGGTAGGGGTAAGAGAGGAGTGGTATGAACAGGAGGAGTAGAGAAACAAACACACAACATGTTAAGGACATAAGAACATAAGAAAGGCCCTGCTGGATCAGACCAAGGCCCTTCAAGTCCAGCAGTCTGTTCACACGGTGGCCAACCAGGGGCCTCTACGAAGCCCACAAACGAGACGAGTGCAGCAGCACCATCCTGCCTGTGTTCCACCGCACCTCATATAACAGGCATGCTCCTCTGATACTAGAGAGAGTAGGTATGCATCATGACTAGTATCCATTGTGACTAGTAGCCGTGGATAGCCCTCTCCTCCATGAACATGTCCACTCCCCTCTTAAAGCCTTCCAAGTTGGCAGCCATCACCACATCCTTGGGCATGTAACTATGTGTTGTGTGAAGAAATACTTCCTTTTATCTGTTTTGAATCTGTCACCCTCCAGCTTCAGCAGATGACCCCTCATTCTAGTATTATGGGAGATGTTTGAGTGTTCTCTTTTGCCAGGGGCATACATGAGGAAGAAATTGTGGCAACATCTGCCATACAACCCACATACCTCTGCAGCTATGGTTGCCATCCTCCAGGTGGGGCCTGGAGATCCCCTGGAATTACAACTGAGATCCAGCTGATAGAGAACAGTTCACCTGACCATTGGACTCTATAGCATTGAAATCCCTCTCCTCCCCTAACCCCGCCCTCCTCAGGCTCTACCCCCAAAACCTGCCACCAGCAGTGAAAAGGGACCTGGCAACCCTACCCACATGCCAATCACTTTGGTCGGCAGCCTTCTCCACGAACCACCAGCTCCTGCTCTTATCCCCTTAACTAGGGTTGCCAGGTCCCTCTTTGCCATTACAGGGAGGTTTTTTGGGGCAGAGCCTGAGGAGGACGGGGTTTTTGGAGGGGAGTGGCTTCAATGCCATAGAGTCCAATTGCCTAAACCGCCATTTTCTCCAGAGGAACTGATCTCTATTGACTGGTGATCAGTTGTAATAGCAGGAGTTCTCCAGCTAATACCTGGAGTTTGGCAACCCTTCCCTTAACCCAGCCCCACTTCTGATCTCTCTCTTCCCCCTTCCCAACCCCAATTTTGTAGGACTATTACTAATTTGAAATCAAGAAAAACAGGCCCAAGAAAATTAGCCCAGCCACGAGCTTATAAGAAAGCAGAGATAAAAACGAGAAAGCCCAAGCAGGGAATATCAAAACTCATTTCAAGGACCAAAATTGATTTCCCCAGTTTTCTCAACAGTCTGTTAGTACAGTGGGCTTTGTTGCCTTTCCAAGATCTATCATCACACTTAATTGCTTTCTCATTACCATTGAAGCATAACAGTATCTTCAGATCAGAACAGCGAGCTGAACGTTATCAAGCAACTTCCAGAATCCAAGTTTTAATGGATGCAACAGAAAACAATGACAGACGATGCAGATAATGCCGGTGCTGTTATTGGGATGTGGCCCGATCCCTATATGCAAGGCATCAAGGTTAAGTAATTAAGATCTATTGGGCTACAAAGAATTGTTTTGGCCTGAGATGGAATTGTGATAAATGCTGAGAGGTTTGTTCTGCAAATCTCGCAAAAGGTGACAATGGACTAAGGGCCTCTTCCCATGCTAACTTTGAACCATGGGAACAACTTTCCTGAATCTGAAAACCACATGATGCTGCCTTGAAGAAGAAGAAGATTTTATTTTTATATGCTGACTTTCTTTACCACTTAAGGGAGACTCAAACTCACTTACAATCACCTTCCCTTCCCCTCCCCACAACAGACACCTTGTGAAGTAGGTGGATCTGAAAGAGTGTGACTAGCACAAGGACACCCAGCTGGCTTCATGTGTAGGAGTGGGGAAACCAATCTGGTTCACTAGATTAGCCTCTGCCGCTCATGTGGAGGAGTGGAGAATCAAACCTGGTTCTCAGATCAGACTCCACTGCTCCAAATCACCGCTCTTAACCACTACACCACACTGGCTCTGGGAGAGAGCAAGAATGTACATGTTGGCCATTCTCTAGGTCCTGCCCTCATCTGCTGGTCCTGCCCTTCTCCCTTCCTGCTTTAAGAGAGCTGTGACTATCCCAAGGTCACCCAGCTGGCTGGGTGACTTTGGGCTAGTCACATTCTCTCAGCCCCACCTATTTCATGGGGTGTCTGTTGTAGGGAGGGGAAGGGAAGGTGATTGTAAGCTGTTTTGATTCTTCCTTAAGTGGTAGACAAAATCAGCATATAAAAAACAACTCTTCTTCTTCTAAGGCAGGGGTGGGGAACCTTTTTTCCGCCAAGGGCCATTTGGATATTTATAACATCATTCACGGGCCATACAAAATTATCAACTTAAAAATTAGCTGACCAAGCCCCAAGCAGGCAGCTGACACACACCCCTCCCCCCCCGTGCAGGCAAGCAGACAGGCATCCAACCAGTGGCGCACTTGCCTACCTGGTGGCACAGGATGGTTTGTTGCACCAGCAGGGCGTAGCCATCCAGCCGCATGCCGGACTTGCTCCTGCTCCGCATGGTTGGGGCCGGATTCTACAGCCGGCTCCTGCTACCTCCGTCTGCAAAGATGAAATGAGGACACACTGGCTAATAACTCCCCCACCCCAAGCATTCTGGCCCTGCCTCCTTTAACCCCTCCATTGTCACCACTTCCACCCTCAGCCCTCTTGTAGTACAGAGGGAATACGTTTCTCCATGGCCCAGGTAGGAAAGGGTTAACACCGTTTCTCAGGCGGTCCTAGCAGCTCCATAGCTAATGACTCTTCTGCAAGGGGGCAAAAAGGTTCCTTTTCTCCGCAAAACAAACTCACATCTGCCTTGAACAGAGCCTATTCCTGTCCGTGGGAAGGGGAGGCTCACCAGTCTTAGATCCTTCTGAGCTAGAGATCTGCCAGGACCCACAAAGAGCCAGACCAAATGAGTTCGCGGGCCTTATACGGCCCCCGGGTCTGACGTTTGGGGTATAAAAACCAACTTTTCTTCTTCTTCTTCTTCTTCTTCTTCTTCTTCTTCTTCTTCTTCTTCTTCTACTACTACTACTACTACTACTACTACTACTACTACTACTACTACTCCAATACTACTAGTTTAATCAATTTGTCTCCTTTTAAATGTACATGTCTCTAGTTTGAAGATCTCTCCAAAACCCTTTTTTCTACGGTCTTCAGAGTGGATAAGCATTCCCTCTTACACCTCTCAAGCCAAACATCTGTCAGCTTGGCAGGCAAATCCTTGCCTTTTTCCCTCATAAAGCTTCAACTTGATGAGCAAGTATCAGGAAACATGAAACAAGATATTCCACAGTAGATGGCTCAAGGCTGTGTCTCTGACTCATGCTCACTCTAGTCCTTGGCACTGCAATAATAAAGGAAGTGTGCCACCAAGCATGCATTAGGGGCCTGACTCGACCTCTTCTTTTGAGTCCCTTTTAACCGAATGTCCCAAACCAATGTGCTGATTACGAAAACCAAGAAGCAAGCACACCCAGGAGATAACAAAACGGCTTGTCCTTAATTTGGAATGAGGTGGATCATTCCTACACGTGAACATGCGCTCTGCTTACAGTAGTTTACAAAATTCAGCACAACAAGCGTGACGGTGTTACTTTCCTTGAAAAACTCTGAGAAAGGCAATGCAGAAGCAAGGAAGGAAATTAGTAGAAGTCTGCAGCAGAAAATTCAACAGGGGGGTTGCAAGACAACATAAGAACCGTGAAGCGGGTCCCATTGTGTGCCTTCACCCTCTTCCTCTAAAGCAGGGGCATCAAACTCATTTGTTACGAGGGCCAGATATGACATAAATGTCACATGGTTGGGCTGGGCCATGCCTCGCCAGCCCAGATCGGGGAAGGGTGGCTGCCTTGGCTGGCTTGCAGGCCAGATAAGAGCTCTCAAGGGGCCGGATCTGGCCTATGGGTTGTATGTTTGACACCCCTACTCTAAAGGTTTACCTGAACACAACACATCTTTAGCACACTATTCCTTGCAACAGTCAACTCTTGTATCCCGGGTGGTCAACACACCACACAAAGGCATTGGATCTCACGTTGTGCTCACTTGAGGATTATGAGGAAGCAATTAGCAGCTTGTATTTATTGTAACATCTAGTTAGACCCTTCAGGCATGCAAAATCCAAACAAAGACCTGAACTCATTGGGGGGGGGGTAATGGCAAGTGAAACAGCCATTCATAGAAGACCTTTGTTACAATGGGGAGGGGCATGGCTCAGTGGCAGAGCATTTGCTTGGCATGCAGAAGGTCCCAGGTTCAATCCCTGGCATCTCCAGTTAAAGGGACTAGGCAAGTAGGTGATGTGAAAGACCCCTGCCTGAGACCCTGGAGAGCTGCTGCTGATCTGAGTAGTCAATACTGACTTTGATGGACCAAGGGTCTGATTCAGTATAAGGCAGCTTCATGTGTTCATGTGTACAAAAAATATTTAAGGTTTGAGTTTCTTCTGTTCTCACACAGTGACTGAAAGCCAGTTCAATCTTGACTTCTGTACAACCATGTAATGTCATTTAAGACATCGTGTTGGATCTAGTGGTGACATTCCGCTTTCCAAGGTTTTCCCATGAGTAAAGGGGCACTTTTGGATCCAACTTCATCATACAGCAAAAAAAAATCAAGAGTACACCTTAAAAAATACTAATCAACTCACTTGAGGATGCACTATAGGGCTGCCAACCGCCAGGTGCTAGCTGGAGATCTCCTGGTATTACAACTGATCTCGAGCCGATAGAGATCAGTTCACCTGGAGAAAATGGCTGCTTTGGCAATTGGATTCTATGGCATTGAAGTCCCTCCCCTCCCAAAACCCTGCCTTCCTCAGGCTCCAACCCAAAGACCTCCTGCTGGTGGTGAAGAGCGACCTGGCAACTCTAATGCAATGTGGACAACTCTGAAAATTCTGCTAGGCAAAATACACTTTTTAATGTTTTTTTTTTATTATTATTATTATTATAAAAACATATACAGAAATATTTTCTTACAATATTTCTTCTTCCCCCTCCCCCTTACAATCCTTTTTTCCCCTCCCTCCCCCCTCCCTTCTCCCCGGCCACACTTATACCCTTATATTTTTATTTTTAACCATGAACACATTTTTCCTAATTTTCGGATAGATTCTACATTGGCTTCTCCCTTGTTAATCCACTTCATATACGTTTCCCATTTCTCTTTAATTTCTCTTTTATCCTGTGTTATACACGCTATAGTGTCCGATCGGAAATAATCATAGAGGTACTTATTCCAATTTTCTAAGGTCCATTTCTTGTTGTGGGCTGCCAATACCATTGCCTTATACAACTCTTGTTCTTTTTTTAAATTTTATTACATCCTAATACCCCTGAAAGCATCAGATCCATGTTCACTAGCATTGAAATTCTAAATAATTTTTCTTTTTCCCCTGAATCTCCCTCCAAAATTTAATAACTTTTCCACATTTCCACCACATATGTGCATACCATCCCTTACTTATACCACAGTGCCAACAATTTGAACTTATTCCTCCCCGCATAAAGGACAGTTGGGATGGAGTTCTGTACCATTTTAAAATAAATTTCCTTTCCATCTCTTTATATTTATCTATTTTTATGTGTTTGATACCCCTCATTAACCCTTCGATTATTTGGTGTGTTAGTTTCCCCTCTTTCTGCCATTTTGATTGAATTACCCTTAACATATACCCTTTATCTTTAACCATCCTATTATATATCACCCCTATCTTCCCTTTTTTACTGTTTGTGATTGTTTAAATATATCTTCCATCCTATCTTCTATATTGACTCTTTCTTCCCACTTTTCCCAGGCAAAATACACTTTTTGTGAAGGTAGGCCTTCAAAATGTAGGATATATTTTAATGGGATATTATGCTACTAATTGGACCAGGGCTATTTCCATCCTGTGGTTTTTTACTATTTGAATGGGATGCATTTTTATTTTTGCAGACTTCCCATGTAACTCCTGCTGGTTAGGAAAGCAGGATTTTCTAAATTACATGCCATTCTTCTACTCCATCAGACATCTAATGACCAACTCACCACACAAAAGGAGTGTCTAAATAGTATAAATGCTACTACATTCAGATAGGCCATTTATACTATAAATAATTAGCTAGGGTGGGATACTTAAATCAATTTTATGGGGGCCAATTTTAATCAAGGATTGTGAGTTAAAGACATATTTTATTCTGAGGTCGTTTTGCTTCTGCTGTGTTATAGGAGGAAATGAAAAATGAAACTATCAGAGATGGACTTTTTCTGGAACTAGAGATGCATTAAAAACATAAGAGAAACAAAAAAAATGTGTTGCAAGATTTTTCAGGTCAGTTCCATACATCCTAACTTCTAAGAAGTGTTTATTCATTATCTCAAAAATATACTTACACTGAGGTTTAGGTGAGACACTCATTCATTAAATTGAATCAATAAATTAATCGGGTCAGCTAAAAGGCAGCTGTTCAGTCATTTATAAACTATTTAATTCTACAAATAAGTCATTAGCCACCTGATTCTTATCTGAAGCACGTCCCTGCTGCTCCCCACACTAGCTTCCCCGGAATAGTGGCACAAAGATCAAGCATTTTCTCATTTCAAGTCTGAACTGGCAACAGCACGAGAACCTTGAGGGAGGGTTACGACGACAAACCGTTTGGCCGACCCCAGAGACAAGATACTTTATTGTCATTTGGAACATTATTCTACTTTTAAAAAGCCATTTTTAAGAAGCCCACAAAGCTGCCAGACAGCCAGAGAAGCTCGCAAATGTCAATATTGGGTTTTGCTTTAAATAGGTCTATCAATGTTTATAATAATTACCCCAGACTGAAATGTATAGGCTTGCAAAACTCCAGGTGCTAGCTGGAGATCTCCTGCTATTTCAGCTGATCTCCAGCTGGTAGAGATCAGTTCACCTGAAGAAAATGGCTGCTTTGGCAACTGGACTCTATGGCATTGAAGTCCCTCCCCTCCTCAAACCCTGCCCTCCTCAGGCTCCACCCCAGAAACCTACCACAGGTGGTGAGGAGGGACTTGGCAACCCTAGAAATATAACTTGGCCCAACAAATTCAGTAGCAGAACAAAGATGGTGTTTTTCGACTTTGGTGCCGATTTTTCAGTGATACAAACATAAATAAAAAGCCCCTATAAAATGACCATTTGGGACTGGACAGGAGCCAAGAAAGCTGCTATGGTTTCCTCATTGGAAAGCCCAACACTTGGGTATATGTGCGTTTAAATCTGCAGTAATGTGCACTGGCTGCAATCATGTGCATAATTAGGCTGCTTAAATCCCATCTAAGCCAATCTAACAAGTCGCAACCATGTGCAGGATTATAGTTACCGGCCAATTACCAAAGCACACAGGGAAAGAATTACCAATCAGGCTAATCAATTTGGAGTGTATCTTACTTGTAAGCATAAGTAATATTGATCAGCCACACAGTCAGTCAGTTGGAAGGCTTCCATCCTTGCAGCCTCAGATATATGCATAATATAAAATGGCAGGACAGGATTGCTAACGCTGTGAAGCTAGAAAGATATTAAATTCTTGGCACTGAGAGCATACTTAATGGAGCTTAACTTCTTTGGACTGGACATGTATCCTCTATGCAGGCCTCTTTTAAATTAAAAATAGTTCTTTATTGTTATGCACTATCATTGTGAACTCAACTTGCATCCTGCTCACTGTTCACAATCAGAGAGCCAATTGTTCAATGAGCTCTTCGAAAGCATCCAAACAAATTTGATTGTGTCCGTATGATTAGATTGCTTTCTTGCAACTGGCCCCAAAACTGCTGCCACGAATTGTTAAAAGGTTCATAGTAAAAAGGGGGGGATCTGTTTGCGATCGTTGAGTTGAAGCTTACTGCTTAGATGTCTCTGCGTGCCTTTGGTGCCTGCCCATGACCCTAGCTGATGTTGCAATTAGTTCATGAATAAATATCATCAATAAGGAAAGTCCTAAAACAGGCAATGAAGAAGAAGAGTTGGTTTTTATATGCCGACTTTCTCTACCACTTAAGGCAGAATCAAACCAGCTTTCAATCACCTTTCCTTCCCCTCCCCACAACAGACACCTTGTGAGGTAGGTGGGGCTGAGAGAGCTCTAACAGAGCTGTAACTTTCCCAAGATCACCCAGCTGGCTTCATGTGTAGGAGTGGGGAAACAAACCCAGTTCACCATATTAGCCTCCGCTGCTCATGTGGAGTAGTGGGGAATCAAACCCGGCTCTCCAGTCCACCACTCCAAACCACCGCTCTTAACCACTACACCATGCTGGCTCTCTATTTGTAGTCTTTATTTGATAGTAAAACATGTTGTGAAGTCAGTCCAATAAATTCCAACTCCCAACCTGTGAACATTAACGTTCATTTTTACACACATGATTGTAATATATGCGACTGTACCTGGCAGCCAAGGTTTACACTGATTTCTTTCCGGGGAACCATAGAAACTAAAGATGCACACAAGAAATGGCCATAGCTCAGTCTTAGCAATGGGTGGTAGAGAGGAGAGAAAAAGAAACCCCCAGAGCTTAAGAACACTGGTGTTCTCATTGTCTGTAGGTGGCAACTGTGTTGACATGATGGAATATAAACACATTCCATCTGCCTAAAATAAAATAAAAGCGTTGGTTCCTGATCAAGTTCGATTTAATGAAATGTTTTTGGCAAGGAAATCCTTTTAGAGTGAACCTATGCCATATGTTCAGTTAGTAAACATCAGAGAGAGGAAACTATCAGACATGCCAAATATAATTATTTTCAGCCATTGTTTTTTTTAAGTATATTATCTGAATAATACTCGTGGCATAATTATTATTCATCTGTGTGTCAGTACTGTCAGCATATCCTTCCTTGATATAATTTTGGACTTTTTTTATTAGAAAAAAATTAGAAGAGGCAATTTGGGTTCTTTGGAAGATCACCTGACTTTCGTTGATGTTTTGTTGAGAAAATCAGTGATAAACTAAAGTTTCCTCCAAAGCCTGATGAACGTCCACTATTAGGCAAAGTGATCTCCATGCAGCTTGGCATGCAGAAGGTTCCAGGTTCAGTCCCTGGCATCTCCAGTTGAAAGGGACCAGGAAAGTAGGTGATGTGAAAGACCTCTGCCTCAGACCCTGGAGAGCTGCTGCCAGTCAGAGTAGACAATACTGACTTTGATGGACCCAGGGTCTGATTCTGTAGAAGGCAGCTTCATGTGTTCATATGTTCATGTCAGAGTGGGGATTCGAACCCTGGATGATAGGAAAGAAGGTGGAAACATTCTTCCTGTTGTGCCACTTTTGTACTTGTTTTGAGCTTTTGATGCAAAGGACCATTCAAAGCTGGAATCTGTGACCTGCCATCCAAAATGGTGCATTCTATTCTACCACCTCAATGTTCTACTACCTCAATCTCTGGTAGGGTTGTAGCAGGGGACAGGGGGGTAGGGTTGCCAGATCCAGGTTGAGAAACTCCTGGAGATCTAGGGATGGAGCCTTGGGAGGACAAGGACCTCAGTGGGGTACAACACCATAAATAGGGTTGCCAACCTCCAGGTATCATAGAATCATAGAATCATAGAGTTGGACGGGACCACCAGGGTCATCTAGTCCAACCCCTGCACAATGCAGGAAATTAACAACTACCTCCCCCCACATCCCCAGTGACCCCAACCCTCCCCTCACCATGCAGGATCCCACAATCAAAGCACTCCCGACAGATGGCCATCTAGCCTCTGCTTAAAGACCTCCAAAGACAGGGACTCCACCACCCTCCGAAGCAGCACATTCCACCGTCGAACAGCCCTCCTGCTATTACAACTAATAGAGATCAGTTCACCTGGAGAAAATGGCTGCTTTGGCTACTGGACTCTATGGCATTGCAGCCCCTCCCCTCCCCAAAACCCGCCCCCTCAGGCTCCACTCCAAAAACCTCCCACCAGTGGTGAAGAGGGACCTGGCAACCCTAGCCATAAAGTCCACCCTCCAAAGCATCCATTTTCTCCAGGGGAACTGATCTCTGTAATCTGGAGCTGTAATTCCAAGGGATCCCCAGGTCCCATCTGGAGACTGTAGGCTTGCCAGGTCCCCCCTCTCTTCTGGAGGGAGGTTTTTGGGGCAGAGGTGAGGCGAGATTGCATGCACGTGCGGCTGCACTGGTGCAATCGCATCACTTCCAGTTTACACCTGGAAGTGCCGCATCGCAAGGGGCCTTTACCACTCAAACTGGGAGTTGGAGTGGTAAAAGGCCCATTGCAATGTGGCACTTCCAGGTGTAAACACATTGCAAGGGGCTCTTTACTCCCAGTTTGAGTGGTAAAAGGCCCCTTGCGGTGCATTTACACCTGGAAGTGTCGCGTCACACTGGGCGTTTGAGTGGTAAATGGCCCCTTGCGATGTGGCGCTTCTGGGCGTAAACCGGAACTGACATGGTGCCGCGGGCCGGCACGCATGCATGCGTTGCCCACCGGCCCTCAGCTGGTCGGCACGCAGCCAGGTGGATTGGTGGGGGTTTGCCCGCCACCACTTGGCAACCCTAAGAGGCTGGCATCCCTTATCTCTGGTCTGTGCACCCCAAGCTCTAGTTACACACCGGGAAGGCCCAGGACAGGTTCTCTCTAGCACCCATTTCTGTGTCACCCAAGGACAGGGGAACATCAAAATTTTCCAAATCTCTAGATGTCCCACCCCAAGCATCTATTGTCAGAGAGCCCAATTCAGAAACAGAACTACAACATTGTCTGGAGGATTCTACATTCTGGCATTTCGCGACGCCAGCCTCTTCAGTCCAAATGGCAGCAGGCCACAAACAAACACGAAATACAATACCATCACCAGGTCCCATACAAAGCGGAGAGAGCAAAGAGGATTTTGTCTCCCCTTTGGTGCTGTAAACAATGCCCAGCTCTTAGCGGTATTAAAATTTTATCCCGCAGGAGCTGCAGGCTGGACACACTCGATTCATTTGGAAGGTTAATTTCTCACAGCCATACGGAGCAGACACCCGGGGCCGGCTCCCCTCCCAAATTACTGTCCATGCAATCTTACCGAAGGTAGAATTTGGGCCCTAATTATTTTCAAACCGGTAATCTTGATTCTGGAAAGGCACCCTGCTACCAGAAGGTAATTTTTATCAGAGATTCCACACAAAAACCTCTTTCCCAGCATGCCTTGCTATGTTTTTTCCCCTCTCTCCCATATTCTGCATTGGTAGATTTTTTTTTTAACTTCACAGCATCTGAAAATATCTTTGGGCAAATTCTCATTTGACATATTGTACCTGGGAACAGACACCCGAGTGCAAAATGTAAGAATGGCTATTAGAGTTGCCAAATCAAGGCAAATTTGGAGGTTTCTTACTTGAACCAAAAGGAATGATGAAGCAAGAGATTTTTGATACAGTTAGTGTGTTTTTTTAGGGAGTATTCCTTGCCTTCTCCAGCTATCATGAAGTGTTGCCAAAAAAATAATGTGAGGAGACTATCTTGGCACAGACAGAAAACTAGTTGCTGGCAAACGGTGACTTGGGATCTAGCCACAGCAATATGCATTCCCTCAACATTTTTCTGGCACATCTTCTCCCTTTACATCCCTCATTTTCTTTTAAATATGGTTTTATATTAGTTGATTTGCCAGGTTCTTGATTAACCCGGAGAAGTCACTTCAATGCGTGTTTTCAAATCCTGGATGAGTTTGTAATCCTGGTTGGTGTTAACCACACTTACCACCAGTGCTTTATTTTTTTCTAAAACAAAAGGTACCGGTACTCATATATAAGGTTGTGCCAATTGAGAGCCAGCATGGTGTCGGGGTTAAGAGTGGTGGTTTGGAGCAATGGACTCTTATCTGGAGAATCAGGTTTGATTCCCCACTCCTCCACATGAGCGGTGGAGGCTAATTTGGTGAACTGGGTTGGTTTTCCACTCCTGCACACGAAGCCAGCTGGGTGACCTTGGGCTAGTCACAGCCTCTTAGAGCTCTCTCAGCCCCACCTACCTCACAGGGTTTCAGTTGCGGGGAGGGGAAGGGAAAGTGATTGTAAGCTGGTTTGATTCATAGCAATGATCCTATGAGGAGCGGTTGAAATGCTTAGGGCTGTTTAGCTTGGAAAGAAAGTGGTTAAGGGGAGACATGATAGAGATCTATTATGCATGGTATGGAGAGAGTGGCTAAGGATAAGCTTTTCTCCCTCTCTCATAATACTAGAATGTGGGGTTATCTGCTGAAGCTGGAGGGTGAGCGATTCAAAACAGATAAAAGGAAGTATTTCTTCACATTAAATGGTGGGACTCCCTGCCCAAGGATGTGGTGATGGCTGCCAACTTGGAAGGCTTTAAGAGGGGAGTGGACATGTTCATGGAGGAGAGGGCTATTCATGGCTACTAGTCAAAATGAATACTAGTCATGATGCATACCTATTCTCTCCAGGATCAGAGGAGCATGCCTGTCATATTAGGTGCTGTGGAACACAGGCAGGATAATGCTGCTGCAGTCGTCTTGCTTGTGGGCTTCCTAGAGGCACCTGGTTGCCCAATGTGTGAACAGACTGCTGGACTTGATGGGCCTTGGTCTGATCCAGCAGGACCTTTCTTATGTTCTTATGTTCACACTGAAGCCATGGTCCAGGTGGGTAAAGACGAGTCTTGCAATACTTCATCTCACATCTGGATTCCTCTCAGCAGTAAGCAGTGGGCTCAGCTAGACATGGGAGCCAGGCAGGCAGGAAGAGCAATTAAGTCACACACAAAAAGACCTTCTTTAAAAACCAGCGCACTGTGTGCTACTTTAGGGTAGAGAGAAACCTTGGCAATTTATGAATGACAAGGGACAGGGAAAGCTTTTCTTGCTTTATCAAAAGACAGCACAAAAAAAACAACCCCCACCGACAGCCTTGTTCACGACAGTTAGCCAGTGCCAGCCGAAAAATACAATAATTATCGCTCAGTGGGCGGTTTCAACATTTGCTTTTTTATTTTTTTCCCTTTTCCAAGGATGGCAAAGCTGTTGGCTCAGATCAATTTCTGAGTTCCTAGTTTTTCAGGAGCTAGGGGAAAAATGTGTTTGCCTTCTAATGCAGTTTAAATCAGCCCTGCAACTACTTTAATATATGCCGCATTAATGGCTTGCTATGAGCCGCTCAAGTAAGGCTGCCAACCTTCAGGTGGTGGCTGGAGATCTCTCGCTATTACAACTGATCTCCAGGCAATAGAAATCAGTTTCCCTGATTGGAGTCTATGGCATTGGACTTCCTCCCCTCTTAGAGTTGCCAGGTCCCTCTTCATCATTGGTGGGAGATTTTTGGGGCAGAACCTGAGTAGGGTGGGGTTTGGGGAGGGACTTCAATGCCATAGAGTCCAATTGCCAATGTGGCCATTTTCTGTAGGTGAACTGATCTCTATCTGTTGGAGATCATTTGTAATAGTGCCTGGAGGTTGGCAACCTTAGTCATGTGGGGGGGGGGGGAAGGCAACCTATACTTGTACCCAGATGCATTTGTAACCAGAGTTATTCTGCGCACAGTGATAGAATTGGGTACTGCTGCACCAAAATCATGCATGCTGAGAGTTCAAAAATGCATTAGCAAAATTATGAATACTCTGATTGAAGTGTTCAGATAGATAATACATACATTTAACAAACCTAAACAAAACCCTTTGCTCTTAACTCCAGCATCTAGATCTCTGTCCCAATTTTAATATATATTTTAATTTTAATACATGTGCTGACAAAGCGAGCACACCCCCAAACCTCTGTCAGCTAAGTCACTATACTGCCAAGTCATTATCACTGTTTACATTCCTGGAGACATTTAAGTGTGACAGATTTCTTCTCTGGTATCTTCAATTGAAAAAAGCTCATCATTAAATTAAATTCTAAATTACAGATTATTCTAAATCTGTGCAAAAGTTCAAATGATAAATGAGTGAATAATGGGTACAGAAATCCACAGGGAGAGGTAACAGGAAGAATGCACCAAGTGACATTATAACACCATGTTCCCTCTCCATAGAGGCTTGCCAACCTCCAGGTAATAGCGGGAGATCTCCAGGCCCCACTTGGAGGTGGGCAACCCCATGTAGAATGCAGGCTGGGATGAGGGCAAACAAGGCAAAGGCAAACCATACCCAGCAAGGAACAGAAAGGGAAAAAGCCTCCAACTTTGCAATCCCAAGAACATTTTCCTAGCAGTAAACCCTACTGAACACATCTGAGTAGGCTTCTGAGTAGACCACCTTAGGACTTTTCTTCCAGTTCCTCAGACCCATAGGGGAAATAGACTCAAAGCATTTATAAGCTCCATTCTGCTCCTGAACCTCTCTAGCGAATTGGTATTTACAGAGACTCCTTGGCCAGTGTAGCAGGTCCCTTTGCAATTCTCCAGTGCCAATACCCAGCAGTGCCAGTTCCAGGTTTTGGAGGTCCCTGGGGTAGTGTTGCCAGGTCTCCCCTGGCCACTGGCAGGGAATGGTGGGTGTAGGGTGACCAGATCCATGTTAGGAAACTCCTGGAAATTTAGGGACAGAGCCTGGGGAGGACAGGGACCTCTGCAGGGTACAATGTCATAGAGTCCACCCTCCTAGGCATCCATTTTCTGCAGGGGAACTGATCTTTGTAGTTTGGAGATGAGCTGTAATTCCGAGGAATCCCCAGGTCCCACCTGGAGGCTGGCATCCCTACACTGGGCTATTACAACTGATCTCCAGGTGACAGAGATCAATTCCCCTGAAGAAAATGGCTGCTTTGGCAATTGGACTCTATGGCATTGAAGTCCCTCCCCTCTCCAAACCCCGCCCTCTCCCAGTCTCCACCCCAAACATCTCTAGGTAATTCCCAACCCAGAGCTGGCAGCCCTAGAGCCCAGGGGCCCCTTTCTGCCAGCCACCAGACACTCTCATGCCTCCCTTTTCTCCCGCTGGGGTTGCCAGGTCCCTCTTCGCCACAGTAACTGGGTCTAAATGGTCCATAAGCCTATATTACCACCAGCTTCCAGATCAGAGCATATTTGTGTCATTTTATCAGCTAAAGACTTCGCAAAGTATCACAGCTAGTTAGAATCAGAGAATCACAGAGTTGTCTGTTCCTGAGACAATTAAGGTTCAGACTGAGGAGTCAGCAGGTCCTGAGATACCTTAAACAACTGGGTTGGTCATGAACTAGCTGGTGAAAGGGCTGTAGAGAAAATAACATTTTGTTTTGTTACCACGGCCTTTTCATATCCCTTGAATAACACCACATCTTTACAGCAGTTCAATAGTTACTCTGCTTGAAGAAACACAATAGCACATAGAATCATAGAACAGAATCATAGAATCATAGAGTTGGAAGGGACCACCAGGGCCATCAAGTCCAACCCCCTGCACAATGCAGGAAATTCACAACTACCTCCCCCCTCCACACCCCTAGTGGCCAGAAGATGGCCAAGATGCCCTCCCTCTCATCATCTGCCTAAGGTCACAGAATCAGCATTGCTGACAGATGGCCATCTAACCTCTTCTTAAAAACCTCCAGGGAAGGAGAGCTTACCACCTCCTGAAGAAGCCTGTTCCACTGAGGAACCGCTCTAACTGTTAGAAAATTCTTCCTAATGTCTAGACGGAAACTCTTTTGATTTAATTTCAACCCGTTGGTTCTGGTCCGACCTTCTTGAACAACAGATAACAACTCGGCACCCTCATCTATATGACAGTCCTTCAAGTACTTAAACATGTGAAATAGAGGCCACACACATGAAGGAAATTTCTGGGGGCTATGATATGAAGAGGCATCCATAGAGACATGAGATATTTAAAGCCACTGAATCAGAAGAATCTGCATATTCATCAGACAAGATCAAAAACGAGGATCTGAGGCAAGCAAGAGTGATGTGCAGAAAAACAGATAGGGGGGGGCAGTTGAATCAAGGGCCAGCAATGAGTTTCCAACAAGGCCCGCATTGAGAGTGGGGGGAACACGTATGCTAATAGAAATGTTGTGGAGAAAAGCTAAGTCTTCTCTCAGTTGCATCCCCTCAAACGTGTTCATGATATGCTTGAGAATCACAATGTCTACAGCAGATGCGTCGATTCTGGCTGAATTCACAGCATGTTATTTTCATCCTTGAAAGGGGGTTGAATCGTTCTCGGTGTCCTTGAAATATCCCACCAAAGCTTTTACGGTGGCCGTGGAAACACACTAAAGAAGCTATCATTAAGATCTTGGCATCGAGACTCTGAAAGGCAATGGGATCACAGGACACAAAACG
Source organism: Euleptes europaea (assembly GCF_029931775.1). Classification (NCBI taxonomy): domain Eukaryota; kingdom Metazoa; phylum Chordata; class Lepidosauria; order Squamata; family Sphaerodactylidae; genus Euleptes; species Euleptes europaea. Next base: position 5,275,762 of record NC_079327.1, on the reverse strand, counting down.
ACTCAGCCGTTTTGAAGAGTTCCCCATTCAAGCATCTACAGCTGGAAAAGGTCACAAAATTTGGGGTCAGTTATCACGGTGCCAAGTCAATTATTCCTATGGACGCTTCCACTTGGTGAGGGATTATTCAGCTTTGTAATCACTGTTTTGGGGGATGAAGAGACATGTGCATTGGGGGTGGGTCTTCCAGAAAACAGGCTGGATCTGCCACAAACTTTCCGCTTGCAGTAGAGCCCCTGCACAAGCAAAAATGCAAGAAAAAGACCGTGGGAGTCAATTGTGCGAAGTCAAACCTATCGTATCCCTACTTTTATTTCCACTTGTGCAAGATTTTGAGCAACCCGTTTCTGGGCACTAAGAATGTAACAAGAGAAAGGCTCTGAGTGTTGCACAAGACCTTGTGCAAGCAGAACCACACTACGTCCATTTATGTATCTGCTGGCACATTGCTAGATCCAAGCCAGCGAATTTCCTGTATGCACCCTTACCTTTACTTGTCCCTTCCTTCCGTTTGCCACCACGTATTTCGTTTTTTCTTCCCAAAAGTGCTACAGGTGTGATATAAAAATAGAAGTAGTATCACTCTGACTGAAATGCCCTTGACTTTTATTTTCTTTACCTGCTCGGTAGCATTTCAAACAATCAGTTGAGCAATGAATTCCCACCCCACTCCAGCCACCTAGAAGCCTCCCGTCCCCATCCTTTTCCAGGCAATCTGGACAAAAAATGAATGCACTTTTCTCTTTGTATCTCTGCAATGAAAACAGCTGAATACTTCATTTTCTTTTCAAAAAATAAAAAAAGGGAATTCAGAGAAATGAAAATTTGAAATGGAAATCAATAACAGATTGCTATAATGTTATTGAACTCCCCTTTCAACCACTTCAATATCCCACTCACTCAACCCAGCCGTATATGCTGAGAAAAAAAGCATTGGCCTGAGTATATTTGTGAGGAGATTATTTTCCTTCTCCTCCAGTCCCACACCAGTATTGACCTCAGACAGAAATAGGACACAAGAGGCTTTTTAACTTAAACAGACAAAACAGGGAAGTTTATTGAACAGAACTCACAGAGCTTGGTTTTCAAGGAAAAGGCAGAAATTGGAGGGGAAACTCAAAGTCAGGTTTATCTACATAAGATTATTTCAGAGAGATAGCTTAGATGTTTTCTTCACTCAAGTTCCTTCAGTTCTTAGTTTCCCGCTTACTCAGATTCAGACTCTCAGACTCTGTCCCCAGCCGAGCTCACAGGAGCGAAGGAAGTCTGAGTCCCATTCCCTCCTCAGAGAACTCGCAGAAGTTTGGGGAAATATCCAAAATCCCTCTTCCAGTTTTCTCTCTGATTGCCCCACCTCAGTGGCTGTCATCCTCCACACCTCCCTGCTACCGGAATAGCTCTACCCCAGAGACTAATTCCCCTTTGCAACCTGAGAATGGGCCCTGTCTCTAACCCTATTCTCACTCCTGTCACTACCACAGGTTGTAGAAAAGGGCAAGAGTCCAGTAGCACCTTAAAGACTCACAAAAATATTTTCTGGTAGGGTATGAGCTTTCTGAAGAAGTGAGCTGTGGCTCACGAAAGCTCATACCCTGCCAGAAAATATTTTTGTGAGTCTTTAAGGTGCTACTGGACTCTTGCCCTTTTCTACTACTGCAGACAGACTCATACCCTACCAGAAAATATTGTTGTTAGTCTTTAAGGTGCTACTGGACTCTTGCCCTTTTCTACTACTGCAGAAAGGCTAACACGGCTACTCACTGTGAACTACCATAGGTTGTGTGTGTCAATAGCTTTGGCTTTAACAGAACCCCTCATGGTCACAGAGTACAGTCTGGCTTCCGCTCAGTCTCGCTACCGAGCTCCCAATCCATCACAGCCTCTTCTCAGGCTGGGTCCCCAAGCTTCGAATCCTTTCCTGTCTCTCAGAGCTCAGGGTGTCATCAGCTCTCTCTGGCTCTGCCCACTCTTGGTCTGTCAGCTCTTGCTGCCGATTCACCCCTTATCTGTCACAACTGCAATAGCTGTTACTTTTTTAAAAGCCCTGTGATATAGCACAGCAGGAGAAATATGGTGGGAAACCGGGGCTGACGGTACTAAAATAACACAGAGGTGTGTCTCATGTTTGCAGGGCAGGAGAAAGCACACTATACCTTCCAGAAGACACAATAATGTGCTTGGGCAGTGTTCTTTCAAAAAGAACTAGAGTGAAGTGGGTTAGAGGAGGAGGAGGAAGAAGAGGAGGAGGAGGAGGAGGAGAAGAGTTGGTCTTTATATGCTGACTTTCTCTCCCACTTAGGGGAGACTCAAACTGGGTTATGATCACCTTCCCTTCCCCTCCCCACAACAGACATCCTGTCAGGTAGGTGGGGCTGAGAGAGCTCTAACAGAGCTGTAACTTGCCCAAGGTCACCTAGCTGGCTTCATCTGTAGGAGTGGGGAAACAAATCCAGTTTACCAGATTAGCCTCCACCGCTCATGTGGAGGAGTGGGGAATCAAACCCGGTTCTCCATATCAGAGTCCACCACTCCAAACCACCACTCTTAGCCACTACACCACACTGGCTCTCTGTACTGAGGAATGTACTGAGGATGGAGGGGGGCAGGAAAGAAAAAATATATAGCACAACATCAATCAGAAGCTAGAAAAAAGCGAGCTCCAACTTGGAAACCAAGGCCGAGAATATGCTCAGTGCAGAGCAACCTGTGATAACCCAAGAATTGCTTCAGTTCTCTCTCCTGATTGGATTGAGGCTGGGAATAGTAACTTCTAATGGCAGTGCTGTGTGTTTTCCGCGGTTGGGCACTTTGGTACAGCGCATCAGGGTCACGGCGCACAGGCAGGCAATGGCGAACCACCTCCAAACATCTCTTGCCTTGAAAACCCTGGGGGTGGGGTCGCCATAAATCAGCTGCGACTTGACATCAAAAGTTTGTTTTTTTTCCTTTGAAGATAACATCTTAAGAAGTGACAGAGAGACCTCGGTGTGTAAATCCCTCTGCTCACACGCCTCAATCCTGAAAAAAATACTCTTAGGCACTATTTCATGAAATAAGGATGGGGATACAAACGTCCCACCGGCCTGTTTTCTGCTGTGTCCCTGTTCTACAGTTGTTGGCAAAGTTATTGGGTCTGCTTGGATTATACAAAGGATTATATATACACACACACAAAAAACCCGATAAAATAATGTTGTTGTTTTTTTGCAGAAGGTGAGTCCCTAATAGGGTTGCCAGCTCTGGGATGGGAAATACCTGGATATTTTGGGGAGGAGCCTAAGGAGGGCAGGGTTTGGGGGAGGGGAGGGACTTCACTGCCATAGAGTCCAAGTGTCAAAGCGGCCATTTTCTCCAGGTCACCTGGAGATCGGTTGTAATAGCAGGAGATCTCCAGCCACTACCTGGAGGTTGGCAACCCTACCAATGTGCAAGTAAAGTAAAAAAAAATTTTTTATTACTCAGCTAAAAATTCTTGACGTGTTTCACCAACAGGTTTCTTCGGGAGAATCTGTAATGTACAAATACACTACTGAGTTCTCATATTAATATAGCTATGGGTATTTAGTTCATGTAAATAAATAACACATTGTTTTAAAAATCAAATTGCAATTTATATGGTGTAATATCAACTACATACAAAACCATTACATATAATCATTATGGCTTATGATTGTGTGAAAGAAAAGGAGGGCCACACAGAGAGAGAAAACTCCCCGTATGTAAGAGAGGTAAGATAGACTATCCAGCACCCAACAGGTTTTGGCTCAATTTACAAGAAACTGTCTTCTGCCCAGATGAATGTTACAAACCTGTTAGTCTTCCAGCGATCCTTCAAGAAGAGTGCAAGATCAGTCTGAATTGTCAGTGGAAGGAGGTTTTAGTATACACCAGGTATTTAGTTGATGCAATATCTTTCTATTTTACATAAGGTGATGCAATTCCAGAGACAAATTTAATCCTTTAGGAGTCAGGGTCTGGAGTCTCATAATCCATTCTGCTTCTTATCAAACAACTTTGGCATGCCTGCCAGCTTCACAGTCTCCTGGCTTCTCGTTGCCATCATAGCGAGTTTTATTGCTATTATCTATGTAGCGCCTTTTTCACGCCTTTCCTCTACGGAGCTCAGGGTGGTGCACATTTTTCTCCCCTCCTTATTTTAGCCTCACAACCACCCTTTCAGTGGTAAGGTAAACTGACAGAGTGTGACTGACCCGAAGTCACACAGCCAGCAGAGGAGGGATTTGAACCCACGTCTCCCAGACTCTAGGCCAGCACTAGGGTGGCCAGATCCTCCCTGGCCACTGGCGGGGAATGGGGGGGTGTAGGGTTGACAGATCCAGGTTGGAAAATTCCTGGAGATTTGGAGGTGGGGCCTGGGAAGAACAGGGACCTCAGCGGGGTATAACGCTATAGAATCCACCCTCCAAATCATCCATTTATTGCAAGAGAGATGATCACTTTTTTCAGGTTTAACAGCCCAAAAGCCATAAATCAAGAAAATAATTAAGAATTAAAAACAACAGGAAAGAAATTTTTTGCTACATCCATCGTGCGTGCTTTACAAAAGCCACTCTGAAACAATCTTAATTTGTGAGTATCAGAAGTGGCTGTATATTTTAACAGCCATTTTGCAAGAAATGTTGCAAGAGCCAGCATGGCAAAGTCATTAAGAGCGCTGGACTGTAATCTGGTGGACTGGGTTGGTTTCCCCACTCCTCCACATGAAGCCAGCTGGGTGACCTTGGGCTAATCACAGTTCTCTCCGAACTCTCTCAGCCCCACCTACTTCACAGGGTGTCTGTTGTGGGGAGAAGAAGGGAAGGAGATTGTAAGCCACTTTAAGACTCCTTAAGGTAGAGAAAAGCCAGGTATAAAAACCAACTCTCCTCCTCCTCTTCTTTTTCTTCTTCTTCATTTTTAAGGAGAATCAAACCAGCTTCCCTTCCCCTCCCCACAACAGACATTAGTGTTATTCATGCAGACAAAAAAAAATTAATATGCTTGCGGGCACAAATCAGCCTCCACTGCTCCCCCACTGCTCCCCCTATGTCCCTGAGGCCATTTATCTCCTCTGTGTAGGGTTTACACATGGAGATCTCTGGTCTGATCATCTCTCCTTGTCAGGGACAATTCTTTGCTGTTCACTGACCCTGCAAGTGAGCCATGCCAGGCTCAAGCAGGCGGGGCAGGTGTGAAGAATTTTGCAAAACAATACAACTGCAAAGCAACACAAGCACGCAATGCAACACCTTTGCAACAGTGCAAAGCAACACCTGACACCTGGGAGTTTGCATACCATGGAAAGGGACAGAGGCAGCTAGCTATGCATAATGAGCAGGAGGGGGTGGAATTTCTCCTTTTGCATTGGACTTGGGACCAGGCAGATGCATTCTTTAAGTCACCATTTGAAAACCAGTTTTGAACAAGCATCAAAATAACCTAACTGATCTTATGAATGAGGAAAAACCTGAAGAATAAAAATGAAGCCCCCCCCCCTCAAACCAGGGAGAGAGAGACTGGAGGGGGAACACACACCCCAGGCAGAATCGGCAAAAGCCCCCTTTGGCTTCCCCCCCCAACCCACAGAAACTGCTCCCTCCCCCCACACACACACAGACTCTGCTTTCCCACACACACACACACAGAAAAGAAAAATTATAGATTAAAGCCCCCAAAGGGGTCTTACTGTGGCTGTCTTCTGTTCCAGCAGGAGGGGCTGGGAGGCTGGGTAATCCAATATGATTCCATTTGTATCCAATATAAGATCCATATGTATGCATCTCTCGAGGGTGATCCATTCATCCCAATAGGGAAAAGGGGAAAGCCCATATCTCGGGGGGCCCTGACCCAATGTTTACAAAACTTGGGTGGTCTCTTAAAAAGCCTTGTCTGAAGCTCCGCTGAAAGTTTGGGGTCGGCACACCCAAAAATGCGCCCCCTGCAGCCACGGAAATAGAAAAGGGGGGGAGCCGATATTTCAGCCCCCACTGAACCCATCTTTACAAAACTTGGGTGGTCTCTTAAGAGAGATTGTCTGAAGCTATGATAAAAGTTTGGGGGCTGCACCCCCAAAAAAGCACCCCCTGCAGCCATGAAAATGGAAAAGGGGGGAGAGGAAAAAGGGGTGGAGCCCATATCTCGGGACCCCCTGACCCAATGTTTACAAAACTTGGGGGGTATCTTAAGAAGCCTTGTCTGATGCTCCGCTGAAAGTTTGGGGTCAGCACACCCAAAAATGCGCCCTCTGCAGCCATGGAAAGAAAAAGGGGGGAGCCCATATCTCGGGACCCCCTGACCCAATGTTTATAAAACTTGGGTGGTCTCTTAAGAAAACTTGTCTGAATATCCCCTGAAAGTTGGGGGTCTGTACCCCAAAAAATGCACCCCCTGCAGCCACGGAAAGGAGCGAATGTGCACAAGCACCCCCTCACACACACATGAGGATTTCCCTCTCTCTATCTCTTTCCCCGGCCGGCCGCACATCAGCTGATTCCTCCAGTACTCAATCCTGACTGATTGGCCAGAAGAAGACCCAGCTTGGCCACCGATTGGCCGGGGGAGGAGAATGCTGCTTACTGAAGGTTATGCTGCTTACTGACGGCCCCGAATTGGCCGAATTTATTCGCGAATTCCCGAACTCGCTGAATTCGGCCCCCCCGGTTGCCCGCCAGTTTTGAGTTCGGTTCCTCCCGAACTAAAAACCGCCGAATCAAGGGAAATTCGGCTGATTTTCAGTTCGGGCCGAACCGAATTGACAGCCCTACAAGCAGGTCATGTCCACAGCCCAGAAAAGGCATCTTGCATACCTGCTGGCCTTAGCACATTTTTCGTGCTGGCTTCTCAAGGGAGGAAGGCGGATTAGGAACAGCACTAAACCTTTTTGCCAAGCCCTCAAGACACCCATATGTTATCTGCAACTTTGCAGACACAGATTGGTTTGCCTGTTTGTAGTCAAGGGTCAATAAAAATGACAGACAGGTGTAGAAGAGAGCAATAGTTGAACACATGAAGCTGCCTTGTACTGAATTAGACCATCGGTCCATCAAAGTCAGTATTGTCTGCTCAGACCAGCAGCGGCTCTCCAGGGTCTCAGGCAGAGGTCTTTCACATCACCTACTTGCCTAGTCCCTTTAACTGGAGATGCCGGGGATTGAACCTGGGATCTTCTGCATGCCAAGCAGATGCTCTACCACTGAGCCACAGCCCCTCCTTCTTTATTTACAGCATGAACCAAAAAACTAGACACAGGAGGCTCTTGCCTCCAACTTGCATAGAGAGACAATTACATTTTATATCTTGATCAATTTGCTATTTCATTGGTGTGATAACGTAACACATTGCATCTCATTTCCAGCACACCTCTTAATCCATAGTTGGTCATTGGTTCCGCTCATTTACCTGATCTCCAATACCTGTGTCATCTCCACTTTTATTATCTGCCTAACTGACACATTCCCTTTGAAGTACCCCTTACAGTAACTGGTACTGAGACCAGCGTAGTATAGTGGTTAAGAGTGGTGGTTTGGAGCGGTGGACTCTGATTTGGAGAACCGGGTTTGATTCCCCACCCCTCCACATGAGTTGTGGAGGCTGATCTGGTGAACCGGATTTGTTTCCCCACTCCTACCCATGAAGCCAGCTGGGTGACCTTGTGCTAATCACAGCTCTCTCAGCCTCACCTACCTCACAGGGTGTCTGTTGTGGGGAGGGGAAGGGAAGGTGATTGTAAGCCAGTTTGATTCTTCCGTAAGTTGTAGAGAAAGACAGCATATAAAAACCAACTACAATAACAACAACAACAACAATTCCTGCCATGTTACTACATAATGTATATTTTCTCATACTATTAATAGACCATATAGTGCTGTTCAGTGTTTCTAATTCGGAGTGCCAGCTAACCAGTGAGAGCTCCAATTGGCTGGAGCGTGAACTGACTTTTCAGAACTTTGGGTAGTTCGGATTAATTTATTGGAGCGATAAAATGAAGCCGCTTGTGAAGCCGGTATCATCTAATTCACTGTTCTGCCCCTACGCGCACACACACACCACTGCAGCTTCTGGAGCCTTATCAAATGGTTTCGAAATTTCCAAATGACAAGCGCAGTTAACATCATGCGAAAGTCGTAAACTCTCCTTGCAAGTTTTGCAGAAAGGAACTTAATAATAGAACCCGGCTAGAAGTGTCTGTAGACAGCATTAAACCGGTACTCACTTAAAATAATCCTTCCTTTTGAAACAGAATTCTGCATGAGGCAGGGGAGGACAGTGTTTTCAATAAAATTTAGGAGTGGGATAATAAGGAAAGAAGATTAATTGGCAACCTGCCATGCTACAGTCTCTCTCTAGGATTTCTGGCGTATGCAGAACCACCTGTGGGTACCTGGAAGTCAAAAGAAATTAGACCCTAATGAAACTCTTCAAAAGGTGTGTCTTAAATGAGTGTGTCGCTTTACAACTGTGCTGGAGCCCCATCAAGTCCAATCACATCAAGTAATCATCTCACAGCCACTTAAATTTCATCTGCCACTGATTTATCTTACATAACATGCTAAAATGAGAACAAGAGAGGCCTGTTTTCCAGAGTTATCTTAATGAACTATTCTGAACCCCCCCCCAAAAAAAAAACTCTCTCCCATCTTCCTCAGTGGTAGAAATGCAGAATTTAATTAATTCCATCTCTCACACTCATAGTCTAGTCCTCACTATGCAAATAATTGCCAAAACTGCAACAGGCAATCTTCATGTGTTGGGGGTTTTGATAGGGCTGTGCATTCGGTAAAACCCGAATTTAAAAAATACCTTTAAAAAGAAATTTCGGTAAATTTCGGGTTCGGGTTTACCAAGTCCCTAAAGCCAGGGCAGATGGCAAAGCCAAATTTGCCATCCCCGAAAAAGCCAGATAAATATCCTGTTTTTTTGGAATTGGTTTTCCACGGCTCCTGGGGGGGGGGGTCATTTTTGCAGAAAGACCCCAAAATTTGCAGCATGGCTGCAAGGGACTCTCCTTGCAAGAACCCCCAAGTTAGGTGAAGGTTGGGTCAGGGATCCATTTTTATGGGGTCTGGAAGGGGTCGCTCCCATCCGATTCTCCTCCATATAAAAGTTAAGTAATAGTGAAGAAAGAGGAAAAGGTAGGCAAACAGGTCTTTACAGGTACCATCATCCTATCACATAACCCTCTCAGATAAGGTTGCCAATCTCTAGGTGTTAGCTGGAGATCTCCTGGCATTGCAACTGACTTCCAGGTGACAGAGATCAGTTCACCTGGAGAAAATGGTTGCTTTGGAAGGTGGACTCTATGGCATTTCACCCCAATGAAGTCCCTCCCTCTCTCCAAACTCTGCCCTCCTTAGGCTCCACCTTGAAAATCTCCAAGTATTTCTTAACCTGGGGCTGGCAACCCTACTCTCAAATGCTGCACTCAAGTTTCAGTTCATAGTATCAGGCCATTAAAGTAGTTTCATAGACCAGCTTCATAGGAGCTGAATTGCTCAGACAAACCATGTCCTAAAGTCCTCGTCTCTGACCGTGTTCTCCGCTCCCCCCACATAGGGTTGCCATCCTCCAGTTGGTGGCTGGAGATCTCCTTGGGTCACAATTGATCTCCAGGCAACGGAGATTTGTTCGCCTGGAGAAAATGGCCATTTGGAAGGAGGACTGTATGGCATTATACCCCACTGAATGCCCTTCCTTCCCTCAACTCTCCTCAGGCTCCACCCTGCCAAATCTCCAGGTATTTAACCAGGAGCTGGCAACTCTAGGTGGGACCAAACAGCCTCTTTAAGAAGGGCTCCCATAAGAGGCTGAAGAAGAAGGAGGAGGAGGAGGAGGAGGAGGAGGAGGAGGAGGAGGAGGAGGAGGAGGAGGAAGAGGAGGAGGAGGAGGAGGAGGAGGAGGAGGAGGAGGAGGAGGAGGAGGAGGAAGAGGAAGAGGAAGAGGAAGAGGAAGAGGAAGAGGAAGAAGAATACTTGGTTTTTATATGCTGACTTTCTCTACCTTTTCCAGGAGAATCAAACTGACTTACAATCTTCTTCCCTTCTTCTCCCCACAACAGACACCTTGTGAGGTAGGGGGGCTGAGAGAGTTCAGAGAGAAATGTGACTAGTCCAAGGTCACCCAGCTGGCTTCATGTGGAGGAGTGGGGGAACCAGCCCAGTTCTCCACATTAGAGATCAGATCAGAGTCCACCACTCATGTAAAAGAGTGGGGAATCAAACCCGGTTCTCCACATTAGAGTCCACTGCTCTTAACCACTACACCACGCTGGCTCTCTTCAGCATCAGCATCCAGAGCTGGCAACCCTAGGTGGGTCCAAATGGCCTATTTAAAAAGGGCTCCCATGAGAGTCCAAGGAGGAAGGAAGGGCACAGCTTTGGGCTTGAGAAGAGGGCTGTCCTGGGACAAAGAAGGAATCAGGTGAAGCAACCTTCTTGTCATCCTATTCTGAGGTCTTGGGAGAGCCACCAGAGGGACCCAGCCGAGAGCTAGCCAACAGAGGTGGAGAGGGGAGAGCCTCATATCCCTTAATGTATGCCTCTGATGAGATATCCACTTTTCTATCAAACCCCTAGACAGCAGAAGGCATTCCAGCCCAACTTGGACTGAAAGCCCACCACCCTTTAATCTCAAACCTTTCCTTCCGGGGAAGAAGAGTTTGAGACAACATGTTTCCATCCCGAGCCCTCATTCAGGTTCTAGTCAGTTGGCTGTTTGATTGACAGCTGATTCTTTTATAGTTTTGATGTGATATTATATCATTTTATGTCAACACATTGTCAAAACCAAAGGTTGAAGACAACATATTCATAATGAAATCTGTCTTCCTGCTTTATTTAGATTTAGACTGTATTACTGAAAGAGGTCTGTTGAGCATAAAATAAAGCTGAGTTGTGAAGAACGTCATTAGTAGTGGTACTTCCACTGACTTCTGTTTGCAACTGAAGTCTGCAGAGTGGAGTGGGGAGACTGAGCAGGAATAGAAGATAATCGGCAGATGGCTGGGTCCATAGATACGGACAGACCAACAAGCAAGGAGTCCAGAGTATGGCTATAGCAAAGACCAACTTTAAAAAAATAGCCCTTTCTTAGCCCTTTCAAGCTGCAAACGGAAAGCGGTGGCTTGCTTTATTGAGTCAGTCCATCTCATGTTGGTTCTTCCTCTTTTCCTGATGCCTTCAACTTTCCCAAGCACTATTGTCTTTTCCAATGAGTCCTGTCTTCTCATAATGTGACCAAAGTACAATAGCCTCAGTTTAGTCACTTTAGCTTCTAGGGAGAGTTCAGGCTTACTTATAGATTCTTACTTACTATTAACTATCTTCCCAAAACACACACATAATCCTTCCACAGAGCTCCTTGCTGTATTTAATTTCAAGGACTTTTGTGTGAAATAAATGCCTTAACTAACTTGACTCTGTTGAACGATCACGCTTACCGCCATTAAGAGGTACAGAACTTGCTTCCTTGTATGAGGCGCTTATTAATGGTCATCTCATCTACATAATGATAAAAATATATTATGTCTCAGCAGATTGCTATTTCCTTCAGCCCCAGGGGTCTTACTGCTAACACAAATTGCTTTGACATGTCCAAGTGAGAGGTCTGACACTACCAAGACATGTCATTACTCCCATCTACTCCTTTTACGCTCCTAGTAGAGAAATTAATTGTGATTACTGCAGCTTGAATCAATAAGGAACAAATAGGTCTGATGACATTCGGTCTAAAATAAAGGTATGATTTGTTTATTCAGTAAAGAAGCCTACCTTCAACACTTTTAAATAATCTTGCCGTAGACAAAGGCTTCGTGACCTCCTTGATCTCTTGGGAAAAAAACTCTGAACAAATTTGCCAATAACTATACATTGGGGAAGTCTCAGACATAAAGGTTAAGAATCATGGAAGACTGTTTATTTGAAGCTGAGGGTAGATACTCTGTTGGGTACCATGTTACCTAATGAGGGTTGCCAACCTCCAGGTACTGGAAAACAAATCAGACACCTCTATACATTTATCATAAGATGAGAAATTCAGTATAAGAATAGCTGTAAATAATGCCAATGGAGTTATGGCTATATATTTACAGTATGTGGTAATATAACCACCAACACCTCATATTACCAACAGACACATGCATTTATTTCTTTTACATATAGAATTTTAAACAACAACAACAATTTCTCAGCAATTCCTATAAAAGGTAAGTATTGCACTAATTCAATATAATTAAAATGTCCTTTATGATGTATTTCTTTTCTTTTGCAGCAGCTGATTGGTTGAAGGAGAATACGATCGTTTCAAGGCACAGGGCCCGATTCTTCCTCAGTTCTTCCTATATGATACAATAAATAAAGCTCTTTCATAATCATACTTATCCTAAAAAATATATTCCATATCAAAACTGCAATAAATAACAATTCAAACATTCTCAGCAATAAATATACTTACAAAAATACGTCCTATGCAATTACTCATCATCATCCATAATTTCAGGTTTCCACCGAATAACCATTTATGAATATAATGTACAATAAGTCCCCAGTCGGGGTAAGTGAAAGGATTCAGTCCACGCTGGTAAGAATCCCAATGGCGTTATTACAAAAGTGCAAGCTAGTTACCTAAATAGCTCTCCGGTGTTCGCTCCTTGCTACAGCTGATGTACATTGCCTATGAGCCAGATTCTTAAAGTAACAGTACACATTTATAAAAAACAAGACAAGTCGTTCTCTAAGTTTAAACCATGAGGAGCCATGGTATTCAAAACATGTATAAAGTATGCTTCCTTGCGTCTAAGGTACTAGCAGGAGATCTCCTGCTATTACAAGTGATCTCCAGCCAATAAAGATCAGTTCACCTGGAGAAAATGGTTGCTTTGGCCATTGGACTCTATGGCATTGATATCCCTCCCCTCCCCAAACCCCACCCTCCTCAGGCTCCGCCCCAAAAACCTCCCACCAGCAGTGACCTGGCAACCGTAGGTGGGCTCCAAGAAAGATATCAGCAGGCCCCACACCGGGGACCCATTATTAGATGGTCCATACTACTGGCTTCATGTGGAGGAGTGGGGAAACCAACCCGGTTCACCAGATTAGACTCCACCGCTCACATGGACAAGCGGGGAATCAAACCCGGTCCTCCAGATTAGAGACCACCGGTCTTAACCACTACACCACACTGGCTATACCAGAGGGGGAAGGGGGCCCAATTAGATTCTGTCACCCAGGGCCTAAGAAAACCCGGACCCAGCCCTATTACTCCATACGTCTTTCACTTTACTAAATCAATGCTCGTTGCATTCAGCTTTAAATGTAGAATCCACAGTACATCCAAGAGTTGGCTTGCCAGATGGTGGCTGGAAATCTCCCGCTATTACAACTGATCTCCAGCTGATAGAGATCAGTTCACCTGGAGAAAATGGCCTCTTTGGCAATTGGACTCTATGTCATTGAAGTCCCTGGCAAAGAGGAACCTGGCAACCCTATCCAAGAGAGAGGCCATTTTATATACAATTTAGTGCAGCTCTTCAGCACACCAACATATGGCCCTCGATGCCATTTGCAAAAGAGCTCCATTTACACAGAAACAGAAGATACCTCAAAAGATCATAGCAACTGCAGTCGCCACAAGTACTGTAAAAGGGCATCTAGGGCATCTTCTGGGCATGGAGTAGGGGTCACTGGGTGTGTGTGTGTTGGGGAGGTAGCTGTGAATTTCCTGCATTGTTCAGGGGGTTGGACTAGATGACCCTGGTGGTCCCTTCCAGCTCTATGATTCTATGATTCTATTCTATGACTGGTTAGAATGGGGACTTGGTGGACTCACCCCATAACTCCTCTCTCAGTTTTACTTGAATTCCCCTGGAGAAAATGGCCACTTTGGCAATTGGACTCTATGGCATTGAAGTCCCTCCCCTCCCCAAACCCCACCCTCCTCAGGCTCCACCCCCAAAAGCTCCCGCCGGTGGCAAAGAGGGACCTGGCAACCTTAGTAATCAAGCCATGCAGTTTGGTTTCGTAATCATCACCTGTGTTTTTAGTAAAAAAAATTATTCTGGTCCATACAGTTTAAATGTGTTGTTTTGCATGTTTCTTGTTTTTATCACAACCCACCTCAAGTCCTTTTGGAGAAAAGCAATCTAGAAATATTTCAGAGTAATGTTCTGTTTCCTTTGCTGTTTTTTTAAACCGGGGGGGGGGGTGCTTTGCTTTGATTTCAAGCAGGTGCCTGAAACATCATTCGAATGTATTAATGTGAAAACTGTAGGGGGCAGGTTATTACGTTTCCTCATAATATTGACAATTAAGTAAAAATCTCGAGCCAATGGACACGGGCTCAGAGAGAGCGCTCTCAGGAAATGCACTTCTGCTCCGCTGCTCCCTTATTTGAAACTAAGATGCCCTGAATCGCACCTTCTGACTCTGCCATCTTTCGCTTAATTCATCCTGAGTCACACACTAATGGAGATTCCAGGCAAAGTTCACCTCCTTATGGTGTGAATATTCATGTCTACAGAGAATGTGTTTATACTTATCTGCTCCTCGAGCAAAAAAAACGAGGGTAGGCAGTAAATGCCAATGATCCGCAAACCTGCTAAGTGCGGACTTTCAGCAGAAAGGAGAAATCACATTGCAACAAGGTTTTGCGCAGAAAAGATTCAGCGTACGAAATAAATGGCAAAAACCAGTTTGGGGATTCACACTTTATTCTCTTCCCTCGCATCAAGCCATCACTTCCAAAGATGGCTGCGAGCAGCTTTCCTTCCCCATGAGAGGCATAGTTTGCCCTGATGAATCATAGTCAGATGTGCCAAATTCTTTCCTTCTAAGAAAAGGGGGGGAAGCCTTGGGAAACTGAGGCCAGGCCCTTCCTATTAGGGCAGGGGTCCCTGACCTTTTTGAGCCTGTGGGCACCTTTGAAATTCTGACACAATGCAGGGGAGAAGAGGGGCAATTAAAATACACTGGGAAAGAGGAGTGAGAGAGAGAAAAACAAATACCATGTTCATAGAGATGCCCTCCCCGCCCCAACAACATTTCCAGCTGCTCTGAGAAGGGGGTGGCAAGAATTTTGTGCTCCACGCGCAAAAATCCTTGCGCTCACAGAAAAACTCCAGTGGGTCCAAGCGAATGTTTAGAAAGACAGTGGGGTGAAGTGGGTTCTTAATCAAATCAAGCCTGAACTCTCCCTGGAAGCTAAAACAACCAAACCATACCAAACTTCAGTCACATTTTACGAAGACAAGAGCCACTGGAAAACACAATAATGCTAGGAAAAGTTGAAGGTAGCAGGAAAAGAAGAAGACCTATCAGGAGATGGATTGACTCAGTCAAGGAAGCCACAGCCCTCAGTTTGCAAGACCTGGGCAAGCCTGTTAAGGATAGGATGTTTAGGAGGACATTGATTCATATGGCTGCCATAAGTGAGCAACCAGTGTTGTAGTGGTTAGGAGCGGCAGACTCTAATCTGGTGAACCGGGTTTGTTTCCCCACTCCTATACATGAAGTTTGCTGGGCTAGTCACAGTTCTTTCTGAACCCTCTCAGTCCCACCTACCTCACAAGGTGTCTATTGAGGGGAGGGGAAGAGAAGGAGATTGTAAGCCGGTTTGATTCTCCTTAAAAAGGTAGAGAAAGTCGGCATATAAAAACCAACTCTTCTCTTCTTCTTCGTTGACTTGATGGCACGTAACACACACACACACACACACACACAGCCTTTCTCCCAAGATGCTAGCTTTCTGTGTGCAGGGATTGGCTCTCATGGGGGGGGGGGCATTCAAGCATGCCATTCTCCCACACCAGTCCTTTGAAGTGCCAATAGCCCAGTAACGGTTTTCCAAGTGATGAGCAGATTGTCTAGTGTCCTTTTGCAAAACACAGTGCCCCTTTTCTGGTAGTGCTCCAGAAAGCATGAACATCTGATTAATGTGGTGGGCTGTTTTGCACACCAGCCCACTCAGCTGCATCTTTTAGCTGCATTCAGGACTCCTTCCAAGGGAAGTGGGGGCTTCCAATGTCATGGAAGTGCATGAGTACGCCTAGGGTTGCCTGCCTCCAGGTACTAACTGGAGATCTCCTGCTATTACAACTGACTTCTAGCTGATACAGATCAGTTCCCCTGGAGAACATGGCCGCTTTGGTAATTGGACTCTATGGCATTGATGTCCCTCCCCTCCTTAAACCCTGCGCTCCTCAGGCTCCCCCCAAAAAACCTCCCATCGGTGGTGAAGAGGGACCTGGCAACCCTAGGTACACCACAAAGGAACCTTGGTGGTGGAAAGTGCCCTCAAGTCGCAACCAACCTATGGCGACCCCGTAGGGTTTTCAAGGCAAGAGACGTTCAGAGGTGGTTGGCCATTGCCTGCCTTTGTGTAGTAATGTTGGACTTCCTTGGTGATCTCCCAGCCAAATACAGACCCAGGGTCAACCCTGATAAGCTTCTGATGAGATCGGGCTAGCCTGGGTTTTCCAGATCAGGGCAAAGATGAACAGAGTTGGTTTGCCATTGCCTGCCTCCACACAGCAGCCCTGGGTTTTCTTGGTGGTCTCCCATCTAGGTACTAACCAGGGCCAACTCTGCTGAACTTCTGACATCTGATGAGAATGAGCTAGCCTGGGCCATCCAAGTCAGAGCAAAGGAACTCTAGGCTTGGTTATAATGTCAAATATTAGAATCTAAATTTAAGCTTGTGCCTGAAATCTTGGAGGGCCTTTAAGAATTCATATTCAAACAGGCATTTTGTATCAGTTTAAAAAGTTAAAACCCTCTTTTTGCCTAAGTAAAGTGATGAAGATAGAATGTGTGGGTTGCCATTTGTATCTTCTGTATTTCAATATTTAATTGCCTGCCTTCTGAGAGAGGGAGAGTATAAATTTGCACATTATGGCCAGTTGGTTCATGCAGTTAATTCACACAATTAGATTCTCAAAGAGTTGCCAGTGACCTATTCTGTCAAGAAATAAACAACTCTATTTGTGACTATTGAGTTATCACAACAAACCACCTGCAATCGAAAAATTATTTACAGAAAATATATCCGGCATTTTGAACAGAGTACATATCCTTGTATAGAAGGTTATGTTAAAATAGGCACTGAAAACACTTCCCCCCGCCTAAATGTTTCTCCAGACTACTGCTGTTGCTAAGGTCTCAAAAAGATGAGATGAAGATCCCACATCGCAGTTCATCAATAAAATGAGATTGCAGGATCATGCCACAATTTGCCTTGGAGCCACGCAAGGAAGGGAGAAGGGGTTTAACCCTTTAAACACCACAGGGTTTCACTGTTCGAAACCAACTCCCTCTTTATGCTATTAGCACCGTAAAAGAGGGAAAATGTGTCTTTTAAAAACAGAGCAGCCAGGGTAGCCAGTTTTAAATAGGAAATGCAAACAAGAACTTGACCCACTGTATCTGATTACATGCTAGACCTAAAGAGGTGTGCTCATTTGCTTACCCATGTCTTGAAGTAATCCTTAAGAATACCTTTTTTACTATATAATATGTGTATATGTACATCTGTATGACAAGGTAGTCCATAGAAAATCAACACTTAGTTATACAGATTCCTTATTTTTTAGAGTTACCACCAAAACTGGAAGCTCTTTCATAAGTGCTTCAACGTCTTATTTGGATTAGTTCTGGTTGCCAAGACCTTTTCTTGTATAGTTTTTGCTCACAATATTTGAGATGCTCATGAAATTGTATTCTGCAAGTGGACATTTTTAATTTATTGCTCCATGCTTTCAGAAGAGTCTATCCTATTTCTCAGCTGTGCAACCACAAAATGTCGTTGGGGGGTCCCTTAAGTGAGGGATTAGATATTGCTTCAATAATAGTTTAATGTACTTTCAGCTGTGGTAGCCTCAGAAATGCCTATACTAATGCTATTTAGTTGCAAATAATGGATTGGTTTGTCCTACCATGTTCAGTTCAGTAGATACCCTATCCTATACACTCCTCATCTGGGCGTGGGGGGGATGTTAATCCAGCAAAAGTAGTTTTTCCACATTTCCAATCCTAAATAAATATTTATGTGCTAGTGCTTCCTCAAGAAGTGAGATGTTCCTGGGTAGTGTTACCTGGGCTGGCTCCCTTTGGTAGAGATATTATAGGAGCCTTATGTCTTAAGATGCCTCATATGTAATCACATATAATGTAAATGTTGGACTATCTGGTCCAGTAATGTCTATCCTGTCCAGTAGTGTGAAAGCTGGACAATGAAGAAAGCTGATAGGAAGAAAGTAGATTCCTTTGAAATGTGGTGTTGGAGGAGAGTGTTATGGATATACCAAGGACTGCCAGAAAAACAAACCAGTGGGTTACAGATCAAATCAAGCCTGAATTGACCCTAGAAGCTAAAATGACTAAACTGAGGCTGTCGTACTTTGGTCACATTATGAGAAGACAAGAGTCACTGGAAAAGACAATCATGCTAGGAAAATTGAGGGCAGCAGGAAAAGAGGAAGACCCAACAAGAGATGGATTGACACTAGAAAGGAAGCCACGGCCCTCAGTTTTCAACACCTAAGCAAGGCTGTTAAAGATGGGACGTTTTGGAGGACATTGATTCATAGGGTCGCCATGAGTCGGAAGTGACTTGATAGCGCTCAATGTACAAACACATTGTCTACTCAGCAAAACAGTAACTCTCCTAGTTTTCAGGAAAAGATCTTCCATCACCCTGATACCTTAGATCCGCCTAACTAAGATGCCCAGGACTGAACATAGGGCTTTCAACATGCAAATAATTGGTTGCCATTGACACATAAACAGTGTTCTGAGTTCAACAGTCATGTTAAAGTATTTAAATTACAAAGTAGGTTCAGAAACCTGATAACATTATAATAATAATTGTGTGCCATCTAGTCACAACTGACTCATGAAAACCCCAGGACCGAAGGGGTTTCAAGGCAAGAGATGAGCAGAAGTGGTTTGCCATTGCCTGCCTCTGCATAGAAACCCCTGTCTTCCTTAGTGGTCTCCCATCCAAGAGAGCCAGTGTGGTGTAGTGGTTAGGAGCGGTGGACGCCAATCTGGAGAATTGGGTTTGATTTCCCACTCCTCCATGTGAGCGGCCGACTCTAATCTGGTGAATTGGGTTGGTTTCCCTACTCCTCCACATGAAGCCAGCTGGGTGACCTTGGGCTAGTCACAGTTCTCTCTGAATTCTCTCAGCCCCACTTACCTCACAAGGTGTCTGTTGTGGGGACAGAAAGGGAAGGCGATTGTAAACCGGCTTGAGTCTCCTTTAAAAGGTAGGGGAAATTGGGGTATAAAAACCAACTAAATGGTTGATCCCATTTAGCTTCCAAGCGCTAAGGAGATAGGGCTACTCAAGGCTATTCACAGTATCGAGGCTATGTTATACCTTAATCTTACAGGAACATTTGTAGTTTGAACACACTGCAGTTTGGTTCTTTGTAATTCCAACAGCTTTTTTTAAAAATCCAGTTCATTGGGAAAATATTTCAAAATGCTTGTATTCTAAAGCCAAGATGACTTCACCCTCAGTATTCAATGTGTCTGTAATGCTTTCTGATCCAACGTTAATCAGCATCAAGAGCTTGCCATTAAAATATGAGCTTTTATCATTCACAAATATACCATTGTGTCATTCGGTTCAAAGCCTGCTTTGTCCTGGCAGAAATATTAACTCCTTTTTAGTCATGCTAACAAAAATCGCTAAATAAAGATGCTAAGTTCACATTTACGCTATTGGTCAGCAGAATTAAGACTCTTTTGTGAGGGACACGAAATCCCTATAATGGCTCCTAAGTATTTTGACCCTCAAGAGGATTATAGCAGAATGTGTTTGATCATCAGGAAAACCTACTTATTTAGAATAAGCCTGTGTCTCAAAATGTAATTTGTGGCCAAGCCATAAGCTATAATTTTGAAAATAATGTGCTTACAACATCAATAAAAACAATCAATGCAGAATATCCCTCCAATTTTCATCATCTGCCTTTTCTTCTTTTCCTACAGCTGGGACAGAGAAAACAAATGTCAAACCTTGTTGAAAATTATGACCACACTCTTAGGGCCTTAGGAAAAAGTAACATAGACAGAAGTCTGAGAGAATAACAGCTTCTCAGAGAAAACCCAAAATGCTTCTTGTAACTTTGTGAGGCATTTCCTTCCAAGGTGTATTTGGATCATGGGGTGTTGATTTATGTACCTTGCAAGATACCCCCTTTTTTTAGAAGGTGGAGTTTTATAGAATTTGAAAGTGGTATCACTGGGATGACCTCACCTGGATCGCCCAGGCTAGCATGATCTCATCAAATCTTGGAAGTTCAAAGGGTCAACCTTTGCTAACACTTGGATGAGAGACCACCAAGGACAGGGGTTCCCAATACGGTGCCTGTGGGTGCCATGATGGCACCCACCTCATGCCCACCTCGTGTTTTAGAAAATAGGTGAGGACATGGGGTTGCCAACCTCCAGGTAATAGCAGAAGATCTCCTGCTATTACAACTGATCTCCAGCCGATAGAGATCAGTTCACTTGGAGAAAATGGCCGCTTTGGCCATTGGACTCTATGGCACTGAAGTCCCTCCCCTCCCCAAACCCCATCCTCCTCAGGCTCCACCCCCAAAATCTCCCGCCGATGGCGAAGAGGGACCTGGCAACCCTATGGGGACAGGCAGGTGGGGCTTTTCCCAGCAAGGTTTCTGACTGGTCATTGGAGATTTGATTGACTGTGCAGATTTGATTGACTGTGCAGATTGACTGTGCAGATTTTTTAAAACGTTACTTCAGCAGACCTGCAGACAGTGCAAGGATCTTCACTATGTGACTAAAGGTAAGCTGTGGCAGCCCTTTTGTGCTTGCATCCGCTATGCTGTGTCAGAATTCCAAAGGTGCCCAATAGGCTGGGAACCCCTGACTGAGGAAGTCCAGGGTTGCTACACAGAAGCACGCAATAGCAAACCACCTCTGTTTTTCTCTAGCCTTGAAAACCCTGCTGCCATTTCCTTCCCGCCATACCCTCTGTGCTACTATATCAAGCATCCATTTGCGGGTCCTTCTCAGGACATGGTGCCGGGAGCATTTTGTGTGTGCGTGCGCGCACATTTGTCTGAACTGGTGCAGTTGAAAAACAGGTTTCCCACCTCGTCAGCCCAGGGTAAAAATTTAGTAACGCACACCCAGATTACTCACTCAAACGACCTGTGTGCCCTATGCGAAGTAAAACACACACACCTCAGTTGGGACTGCAGTCAGAAGCCACACCACCTTATTTTCATTTGAAAAGGAACCGTAAAAGAAGGGGGAAAGAGAAATCAGAGCAATTTTTTTTCATGAAGTAGAAAGCCATGAACAATCTAACAATCTCTCCAAATTAATTGCGAGACAAATCATATCTCATCGACACGCTTCCCCTTTGAAATTATCAGAGTTTTCCATGGTGGGATTCAGTTATTTTAAAACTGCCTTGAAGTAATTAAAATGTTGGAAATAATCTTAAAACATCGTTGGCTGTTTTCAGCTACCTCTGAGAACACACCTATATCCCCAAATGAAATTTAAAGTCATGTCGCAAAATCTGCCAAACGGAAACTCCTGGCAACTGATTCACAAAACCAATTATGGCTTGGGGAAGAACAGGCAGCTTCAAGTAACCCTTTGAGTACAATGAAGCTGGAGAAAAGGGGTTTCTTAAGAGTCTCCATCGAAAATTTCCCCCCCAATTTCATTATTGTCCTGAATTTTACACAAGCCAGTGTAAGTTACTAGGTAACTGAGTAAGAGGTTCTCAATATAATTTGACAGTTTTGTCATCAAGTTGACAGGGTCTCAAGGCGGACAGTATTATCAACGGTTGCTTCTCAAAGTTTGGCCCAAACCAAATGCCTAGAAAGTTCCTTTCCCCTTCTATCACAGTCCACCTTTCCTGCAAGATCATCCACTATGGAGCAACAGTTCAGGATTCAGAACCTAGTGTCAAAGCGAATGGAAGAGTAACCTGGTAGAAGCACACAGAGCTGAGACTGATCCGTGGTTGGACGGCCAAAGTCCACCATTCAATAGGAGAAACAGACGATGGAGCCTGGAGCAGAGCCTCAAGCTCAATGCAGTTCAGCACTGGTGAGTTCAACTGTTCAGTAGTTCAAGAGTTCAGCATAGTCCTTGCACCAACTAAATACATTACACTGGAGAACCACGTTTGATTCCCCATTCTTCCACAGGAGCAATGCACTCTAATCTGCTGAACCGGGTTGGTTTCCCAACTCCTCCGCATGAAGCCAGCTGGGTGACCTTGGGCTAGTCACAGTTCTCTCTGAACTCTCTCAGTCCCACCTACCTCACAAGGTGTCTGTTGTGGGGAGGGGAAGGCGATTGTAAGCTGCTTTGACACTCCTTATGTTAGAGAAAAGCAGGGTATAAAAATCAGCTCTTCTTCTTCTGTTCCCAGCAAAAGGGCTGAGTTTAACTATGTGAATCCAAGATACTCTGAACATGTGCAGAGTGTATTTCTTTAAACACTAAACAACTGTCGTCTTCCCACACAGCTAGCATTCAGAAGCACTTGCTTACTGCACAGTTTTCCCTATAACAGCTGAACCTAGAGTTTTTCCCTTCACAAATAAACTGCCTCTTTCCTCTCTCCCTCCCTCCTTCTCAGTTCCAGCAATTTAATACCTAATCAAAAAAATACACACACACCTTACTGGTATACCTGACATCCCTAATGTAGCCACACTTGACAGGACTATTTTGAGGAGAAAATGTGATAAGTCTCCAGTTGCTGCCATAAACACCCAAATGGGATGGGCATGATATGCACATGCTAGATAAATTAATAATCCCAGCAGGGCACGTTTTGCAAATATGTTCTTTGTGTTATTCTAGATATCCCTTAACAACTAGATTGCTTGTCTGCAAAGTAAAGGGGAAGCTATAGAATAGTAAGCAGGGGAACGGAAACATAAAAGGATGATGGGGCGGGGGGGAATCCTAGCAAATGTTGATTACTAAGACCTGCAGCAGCCATTTCGTGGCAATTGCTATATTCGTCAACAATTGCCAAGTCCTGTGTCAGCTTATCAAACGGAGAACATTCCTGAGATGGTAAAATTCCACGTTCACCATGACATGGCACGTATTTAGAATTATGTACATTCCTGCCTGGAGCAAATCACTCCCCCCAAAAAAACCCATACACAATCTTCCATCTCTCTTTCACACACATACAGCTTTACAGGGGAATGCCTTTGATTGGCCAACAAAACCAGATAACTTGTTCTGATCTAGAGAGATCAAATGCTTTATTTTAGCACCCATTTGAACGGCGGCTAATTTAAGCATTTGATGGGTGTGGGACTACACCCATGCCTGTACAAGGGTGGAGCTGGTGTGGTGTAATGGTTAAGAGTGGTGGAGAACTGGGTTTGATTCCCCACTCCTCCACATGAGCGGCGGACTCTAATCTGGTGAACCGGGTTGTTTTCCCCACTCCTAAACATGAAGCCAGCTGGGTGACTTTGGGCTAGTCACAGCTCTCTTAGAGCTCTCTCAGCCCCACCTACCTCACAGGGTGTCTGTCGTGGGGAGAGGAAGGGAAGGTGATTGTAAGCCGGTTTGATTCTCTTTAAAAGGTAGAGAAAGTCGGCATATAAAAAACAACTCTTCTTTGTCTTCTTCTTCTACATGTTGTGTTCCATTCAAAATATTCCATCTCTCCCTTTCACATTCATACAGCTTTACAGATGAATGTCTTTTATTTGCCAACAAAACCAGACAGCTTGTTCTGATCTAGCGAGATCGAATGCTTTATTTTAGCACCAATTTGAACAACAGCTAATTTAAGTATTTGGCAGGTCTGGGACTATGCCCACGCCTGTCCAAGGACTACGGAGAACACTTCTGGCAACCTGGACCACTCAGCTGTCATCTGATGAAATAATTTTTCTTTGATTTCCTCTGCATCGTAGCTGATCAATGGATTGATCAATTACATTTAAATAATTATGCATATAATCAAAGGCTTAATATAGGCAGGTTTTGAGATATTGGCAGAAGCATAAGATTGCTTATGGTCCTGGCTTCAGGTGGAGCTAGGGTTGCCAGCTCCGGGTTGGGAAATACCTGGAGATTTTTGGGGCACAGCCTGAAGAAGGTGGGATTTGGGAAGGGGAGGGGCTCAATAGGGTATAATGCCACTTTCCAAAGCAGCCATTTTCTCCAGGTGAACCGATCTCTATCGCCTGGAGATCAGTTGTAATCCCAGGAGATCTCCAGCTACTACCTGGAGGTTGGCAACCCTAGGTGGAGCCCACTGGGTAACATACCATTTTTGCTTGAACGGCCTGGCCAAATAAGCCCATGGGGCGATAGCAGTGGATCAGGTACCACCAGGTACAGATGAACACATTAGCCTGTGCTAGTCTGGACAATAAACAGCAGAATCTCAGCTCTTTCACATCACCTACTTGCCTAGTCCCTTTAACTGGAGATGCCGGGGATTGAACTTGGGACCTTCCACACGCTGAGCAGATGCTGTACCCCTGAGCCACAGCCCCTCCCTCAAAATGTCACAGCAGACTGATTCAACAGAGTGGGATTTTGGGATTTCCTTGCTGCTCTTGCCAGACTTGGCTCTCTCATCCATTTCTTTCACTGTAGCTGCTCTTTGATTTCAATGCCAGCCAATGGAAGCACTGTCCCTCTCCGACTCCCGAATGAACCCTGAAGTACGCTGATTTCGATGCTATTGATTCTCCTATGAATGACGCATTATTACATCTAGTCATGAACAGTCATTCATCCCCCCTACACACACACACACACACACACACACACCCTACTCAGAGATAGCGAGAAACATTTTAGTGCCCGAGGCAGAAAATCCAAATAGCAACCTACGATGACAGGTAAAAAATGATTTCACTCAGCGGGGCGTTTGAAAGGGGGAGAGGGATAATTGCTTTTAGGATCATGTCAGCTGATGTTTTAAATTAGTTTGAGAATATTTCCGAGTTAATTTTATATTGACTCAACTGGATTTCAAACAGACTCACTGCTTGGGTAGTGTTATTTTTAACAAGATATTCGTTTTAGCAGGCTTTTTTAGTCAACCTGAGCATCTTTTTGTGAAAAGATGGGGTACAGATCTTAAATAAACAATACCTATCTCCCACTTGTCGTGTGTGTTAAGGGTCGTCACATCAAGTCACTTCTGACTCATGGCGACCCTATGAATCAATGCCCTCCAAAACATCCTATCTTTAACATCCTTTCTCAGGTCGTGCAAATTGAGGGCTTCCTTTATTGAGTCAACCTATCTCTTGTTGGGTCTTCCTCTTTTACTGCTGCCTTCAACTTTTCCTAGCAGGATTGTCTTTTCCAGTGACTCTTGTCTTCTCATAATGTGACCAAAGTACGATAGTCTCAGTTTAGCCATTTTAGCTTCTAGGGTCAGTTCCGGCTTGATTTGTTCTGGAACCCACTATATATATATATAGGCAATCCATGGTATCCGTAACCCTCTCCTCCAACACCACATTTCAAAGGAATCTACTTTTTTCCTATCAGCTTTCTTCATTGTCCAGCTTTCACATCCATACATAGTAACAGGGAATACGATGGCATGAATTAACTTGATTGTCATACAGATTTGGTAAACTATATCATCATTGACAATTTGCTCTTCTTGAAGCTGTCATCTGAGGTGGGCTTAGGGTTGCCAGCTCTGGGTTGGGAAACTCCTGGAGATTTTGGGGGTGGAGCCTGGGAGGATGTGGTTTGGGGAGGGAAGGGACCTCAGAGGTGTGTCATGCCATAGAGTCCCCCAGTTGTGGTACAGTTTTGGTAAACAATATTATTGACAATTTGTTATCCTTGAACTTGTAATGTGAGGTGGGGTTAGGGTTATCAGCCCTGGGTTGGGAAATTCCTGGAGATTTTAGGGGAGGGCTGGGAAGGGTGTGGTTCGTGGAGGGGAGGGACTTCAGAGGGGTATAATGCCATACAGCCCATGGTCCAAGGCAACCATTTTTTCCAGGGGGGACTGATCTCTGTTAGAATCATAGAGCTGGAAGGAACCACCAGGGTCATCTAGTCCAACTCCCTGCAGGGAATTCACATGCCCAGCATTACCCTGGGCATGTAAGATAGGACCACGAGAACCAAACACTCCACAACCCTTCCTGCCCTCCCTCTCATGATCTGTCTAAGTTCATATAATCAGCACTGCTGACAGATGGCCATCTAGCCTCTGCTTAAAAACCTCCAAACAAGGAGTGTTGTCTGGAAACCAGTTGTAATTCTGGGAGATCTCCAGCCACCACCTGGAGGTTGGCAACCCTAGATGGGCTGTCTGATACCACTTAGCTGTAATGTTGGCCTTGGCAGTACTTGTAGGGCTGGATGACACAGTGCGATCCTGTGTGCGTCTACTTAGAAGGAAGACCTATCTATGCGGTGGGGCTTACTCTCAGTGTATAGAGCCAGTGGGACTTACCCCCAGTATACAGAAGATTGCAGCTGAAGTCAGTCACAAATCAAAACTTTATACATTGTGAGTAGGGTTGCCAGGTCCCTCTTCACCACCAGTGGGAGGTTTTTGGGGCAGAGCCTGATTAGGGCGGGGGTTGGGGAGGGGAGGGACTTCAATGCCATAAAGTCCAATTGCCAAAGCAGCCATTTTCACCAGGTGAACTTATCTCTATCAGCTAGAGATCAGTTGTAATAGCAGGAGAATAATAGCAGCTATTACCTGGAAGTAGGCAACCCTAATTGTGAGACAGTGTTGTGTAACAGAGTGTTTGACTAGGATCTGGGGTTCCCAAGTTTGAATCCCCCTCTGCCTTGAAAATTAGCTTGGTGGTTTTGGGACAGTCACTCAGGTTGTTTCCTCATGGGTACTTTCACTCACGTTTGCCCCCAGTCTGCCTCGGTTGTTCCTTGGAGTTATGCTTGAGTTTTCTATCCATTAGAGATGACCTCGCTGCCAGCCCTCACAGATCCCAGACCTTCCCGTTCCTCTGTTAACTCGATTCTTCCCTCTCCCCTGAGCTCAGCCCACTTGAAATCCCCATGCATAAGGCAAAGTGCGGGGCACCCAAGCTTGGTCTCCATCACAGAAAGCATGCAGCCATTTACAAAGCAGCATGTAAAAAGGCGGGGATTCAAATGCTTCCTCCTTCCTCAGAGCCCTTTCTGAGCAGAAGAAAGGCTTTTTAAAACGGAGGCTTGGATTTCTCCCCCCCCCCCTCCTTTCAGATTGCTCCATTTTTTGTTTTTGTTTTCTTCTTTAAAATGTTTTTAAGCAGCAATCGGTTTTTGGGGGGGATTGTCTCTCACAGTAAGCTCTGCTAAGTAAGCCAATTACAAAGCAGCATTTCAAGGGGTGGGGACTTGATTTGAGCTTAGAGACTGCTCGTGAATAGATTCCCAACAGGAAAGTGTGGGTCCAACGAGCAACGAACCTCAGGTAAAACTCCCAGGCATAAATGACCAATTTTTTATCAAAGGATTGATCCTTTTGTTTCTGGTGTTGTTGGGAATGACCCTTTTATCTGTGGTGTGTCATCGCTGTATTAACTATTAGGAGTTTTTTTGTCTGTCATTCAGATATTTTGGGGAGAGAGGGAGGGGTGATATGAGTATTTTAATAGATGGATGGATGGATGGATGGATGGATGGATGGATGGATGGATGGATGCTAACTGGAAGAATAGATTAAAGGGAAAGAAAGATACATCTCGGGAAGAACAGCCAACCCTGCTTGAAGATGGAAGAAATGGAGTGTGGGCGAGAGCTTCACAAAAAGATGGATGAATGAACAGGATGATGGATATGAAGCTGACAGCTATCCCAGAAGCATCTCAGATGACCAGGTAATTAATGAGGGGTGGAGCTGAAAAAAATAATGAACAGCACCATGGATTGTGAAAGAGATACCACGGCGAGACAAATGATCTGAAGAGTAAGTAGAAAGAAGCAGGAGCAGTGCAGGCGAAGAAGAAGAGGTTAGATGGCCATCTGTCAGCAATGTTGATTCTATGATCTTAAGCAATTGATGAGAGGGAGGGCATCTTGGCCATCTTCTGGGCATGGAGTCACTGGGGGAGTCACTGGGGGGGTGTACCAGGCAGCTGATTTTCCTGCATTGTGCAGGGGGTTGGACTAGATGACCCTGGTGGTCCCTTCCAACTCTATGATTCTGTGATTCTATGATTCTATTCTAAGTGAGCAGATTTTAGGGAATGAGTAAGATGACCTGGAGCAAGAGGCAAAATAAGGGGAAACCAAATATATCCATTAACTGCTGAGCTGGGTGTGCAACCAAAAAGACACACATGCATCTTGGCTCCATAATAAAACATAAAAGCAAGGAGGTATTTCTATGAGAGACTGATGCACAGGGCCCTGGCTAGCCAGATCTCGACAAATCTCAGAAGCTAAGCAGGGTCTGCCCTGGTTAGTACTTGGATGGGAAACCACCAAGGAATACCAGGGTCGCTATGCAGAGGAGGGCAATGGCAAACCACCTTTGCTAGTGTCTTCCCTTGCAAACCCTACTGGGTTGCCGAAGGTTGGCTGCGACTTGACGGCATGTTACAATCTGGTATGCTGCAGCAGTGAAAAAGGCAAACTATATGTTGGGGATTATTAGGATAGGGATTGAAAATAAAATGGCTGATATGATAATTCCCCTCTATAGATCTACAGTGCAGCCTCATTTGGAATACTGTGTGCTACACTTTGTAACCCTGTTGGGAACTGATCAGCTCTTAGGTTACAATAAGATGGAGAAATAACTTTATTACAAGTTGTACCCCTCTGGGGAATTGTCAAGCTTAATCTGGATCTGAGCCAAGGGTGTGTTAAGTGCCGTCAAGTCGCTTCTGACTCATTGGACCCTATGAATCAATGTCCTCCACGACATCCTATCTTTAACAGCCTTGCTCAGATCTTGCAAATTGAGGGCCGTGGCTTCCTTTATAGAGTCAGTCTATCTCTTGTTGGGTCTTCCTCTTTTCTTACTCTTTTTTCCTCATAGCAAGATTGTCTTTTCCAGTGACTTTTGTCTTCTCATGATGTCACCAAAAAACAACAGCCTCAGTTTAGTCATTGTAGCTTCTAGGGTCAGTTCAGGCTTGATTTCGTCTATAACCCACTGTTCTTTTTTGGGGGGGGGGGCTGTCCACGGTATCCGTAACACCCTCCTCCAACACTCTCCTCAAAGAAATCTACTCTCTTTCTATCAGCTTTCTTCATTGTCCAGCTTTCACACCCATACATAGTAAAAGGGAATATGATGGCATGAATTAATTTGATCTTGGTTGCCAGTGATACATCCTTACACTTAAGAATCTTTTCTAGCTCTGAGCCATAGAGTCTGCTTAAATGTTTTAAAAGAAACAAGAAAAAAGTATCTGATCAAAAACAATGATTGTCCAGTAACCGGTTATCATACTTACCAGTTCAAAATTAAGCTTTCCAGCTGTGGCAGGGCAGGCAGTGCGCCAGACACATGCCCATTGGTGTGCACATGTGCATTTATGCGCATAAACAATGTCTCATCCGTCTCCCACTCAAAGAGTTAACTGTTGGAGATTCAGGGGAAAGAATTTGAAAGAGTAGCCCCTTGAGTACACTATGCACATGTGCGCTGAGAAAATCACCCCGCTAAGACAAAATTCAGCTGTGTGCTTTACCAGAGATCAGGACCAGAAAAAGCTGCTGGCCGAGGCATAAGAAAATTCAGAATGCAACGCTATCGTGTTTGCAACGTCAAGTGAAATTTTGACAATTGCATCTGCCGTAATAATTATATCGATTTTAACTTCTGCCGAAGTCTCTAACCACTTCTTTATAACAAGCTTGGCAGCGCAGGGCATCGGGAATTAAGAAGAGTGAAGGGAATCATTGCCAGCGTGACGACGGAGACATTCCCTACTCAATTTTGCCAGTCGAGCATTGATCTCAGGACAGCAAAGAAATCATAGCTAAGCTTTATAACTTGGTAGGAGCCGAGAAACATTGATTTTCAATCACAGAACACAAGCGCCCCAGAGCTGGAAACTCTTGTATTCTGCAGCAGATGTGCTTAGGAAACAAGCAGGAATGTGTTAAAGAAGATGGCCACTAATTAATACTATATAAAAATGGGCATATTTTCCTGTTCTAGATTTCACCTCAAATGTGGTTTACAGCACAAATTGCCCCATGGAGGCAAAAGAATGTAGAAGCTTGGGATTTCTCATACTCGGACTATTGACTCAGCAAGAAAAGATGTCAAGAAATAAACTGTACTGTAACAATTGGCACTAGGAAGACACCAGTGCTTATAAATAGCCCAAATCCAATGCAGCAGAGAGGCTTCCAAAGGTCAAACGGATGTATAAAGTGGGAATTTTGTTAGGACTGGTAACTAGGGTTGCCAATCTCCAGGTGGGGGCTGGAGATCTCCCGCTATTACAACTGATCTCCAGGCGACCGAGATCAGTTCCCCTGGAGAAAATGGCCACTTTGGCCATTGGACTCGATGGCATTTAAGTCCCTCCCCTCCCCAAACCCCCCACTCCTCAGGCTCTACCCCCCAAATCTCTTGGGACCTTCTTAATGCAAAGTACAGTAGATGCTCTGCTTCTGAGCCCCTCTTGGAGTGTTAGCTCATTGGGTGACCTTAGGCCAGTCACTTTCTCTCAGTCTAACCTACCACATGGGGCTGTTCTGAGGATAAAATGTGGGAGGGGAGGAGAGACCATGTAATCTGTCCTTATCTACTAGAATTCGTGGTGGGGTAAAAGTAGACTCATGAGCTACTGCCAGCTGGAAGAAGTCATATGAGCTTGGTGAACTGTACGAGGCAACTACACAGGCTGTAGCTGGCTGCGAATTGCTTTGAGCATAGCCTTCCCTCAAATTAAGAGGTGCTGGGTCTCACATCATAGTGTGGCGCCAACCAGCCTCCAATAGTCTTCCTTTACCCTAAGGGGGCTTCTTCCAACTTTAATGGCTCTTCCTCCAATGGAAGAGCCCCTTAAATTGGAGGAAGGCTGCTAAGAGTGTAGGAAGGCTTCAAACATGAGACACAAAGAAAGAAATGAATCAATAAACTTTGCTCAGTGGAGTGGTAGGGTAGGGATAGAATCCGCCCCTGTGGGAGAAATGGTTCTTGTGACACTATGGAATTATCCCTCATTGAAACACAAAGGAGTAGTTAGAAGGCTCTATACCTAGGGTTGCCAGCTCTGGGTTGGGAAACTCCTGGAGATTTTGTGGGTGGAGCCTGAGGAGGGTGGGATTTGGGGAGGAGAGAGACTTCAATGGGATATAATGCCATAGAGTCCACCTTCCAAAGCAGCCATATTCTCCAGGTGAACTGATCTCTGTTGCCTGGAGTTCAGTTGTAATTTCAGGAGATCTCCAGCCACCACCAGGAGACTGATGTATGCAAGTCCTTCAAGTCAGCTGCCACCACCTGGAAATATCACCAAAAGCATTCCGGTCTCAGAACGGTCATCAGTTCTAATCTAGCCCTGCCTGCGAGGGGACAGAGTAAGTAGAAAGACGATTTTCTTGAAGGAGAATGTGATGGATCGCCCTTGCCCCACTGTCTTCCTCTCCAAACAGTTGCAAGACTTGCATAAATCATCCCGGAACCCAGTCAATCACTTATTCAAATGAAATCGGCAGCTTGGACTCAGTCCTAATGCTGATTTTATTCAGTGCACGATTAGCAAAATGTTTTGACAAATAGTACTTTTTGTGGAGCAAGCATTTGTTGAGGGGGCTCACTTGGATGTCTTAAGGGGAAAGGTCTGCCTTTGAGGTCCCCGAAGATATACATCTCGCTGGTCCCAAGTCTTGAGGAGGAGGGGTGATGGAGAGACAGGATGTGTGAAGCCCACTGGTACAGTGTTCTCTATTAATTTAAAATATCAGTAAGCTGACCTTTCTCTTTTGACAAGTTCGGACCCAATTAGCCAAATTGTGTCATACATCTCTTCAGAACTTCCTTGCTAAGTATTTGGTGCCTCATCTACTGGAGATCAGTTCACTTGGAGAACATGGCAGTTTTAGATGGTGGACTCTATGGCATTATACCCCACTAAAGTCCCTCCTCTCCCTCAACCCTGCCCTCCCCAGGCTCCATCCCCCCCAGAGCTGGCAACCCTATTGGGGACTGAAGGCCAAACTATACATGTGGGAGATCTATGACTAGGCTTGCTAACTCTGAGTTGGGAAATTCCTGGAGATTTGGGGGTGTCGCCTGGGTTTATGAAGGGAAGGGACCACAGTGGGGATGTGATGCCATAGAATCACCCCTCCAAAGCAACCATTTTCTCCAGGGGAACTGGTCTTTGTTGTCTGGAGATCAGCTGTAATAGCAGGAGAATAGCAGGAGTGGAGGTTGACTGAATTCCCAACCAGGGAAGAAGAAGAAGAAGAAGAAGAAGAAGAAGAAGAAGAAGAAGAAGAAGAAGAAGAAGAAGAAGAAGAAGAAGAACTGGTTTTTATACCCCCATTTTGTCTACCATTAAGGAGTCTCAAAGTGGCTTACAACCATCTTCCCTTCCCTTTCCCACAACAGACACCTGGTAAGGTAGAGGGGGCTGAGAGAGTTCTGTGAGAACTGTAACTAGCCCAAGGTCTCCCAGCAGGCTTCATGTGTAGGAGTGGGTTCACCATATTAGAGTCTACCTAGGGTTGCCAGCTCTAGGATGGAAGTACCTGAAGAAATACCTCCCCCGCCCCAATCCCTTGCAAGTGGCCAAAAGGGACCTGGCAACCCTAAACTCAGTGGGGTATAATGCCATTGAGTCCCCTTTCCAAAGCAGCCATTTTCTCCAGGGGAACTGATCTCTGTTGTCTGCCGATTGGTTGCATTTCTGGGAGATCTCCATGGCCCACCAGGTAGGGTTGCCAGCTCTGAGTTGGGAAATACCTGGAGATTTGGGAGGTGGAGCCTGAGGAGGGTGGGGTTTGGGGAGGAGAGGGACTTCAATGGGGTAAAACGCCATAGAGTCCACCTTCAGAAGAAGAAGAAGAAGAAGAAGAAGAAGAAGAAGAAGAAGAAGAAGAAGAAGAAGAAGAAGAAGAAGAAGAGTTGGTTTTTATATGCCACCGACTTTCTCTACCACTTAAGGGAGACTCATACTGGCTTACAATCACCTTCCCTTCCCCTCCCCACAACAGATGCTCTGTGACATAGGTGGGGTTGACAGAGGTGTGACTAGGCCAAGGTCACCCAGCTGGCTTCGTGTATAGGAGTGGGGAAACAAATCCAGTTCACCAGATTAGCCTCTGTTGCTCATGTGGAGGAGTGGGGAATCAAACCCGGTTCTCCAGATCAGAGTCCACCGCTCCAAACCACCATTCTTAACCACTACACCACACTGGCTGCTGCTGTTTTCTTCAGATGAACTGAACTCTGTCGCCTGGAGATCTGTTGTAATAGCGGGAGATCTCCAGCCGCCACCTGGAGGTTGGCACCCCTATGCAGAACCACCCTGCAGGGTCACACACAGCCTCTTTCCCCTTCCACCGACTGCTCTCCGGACAGGAAACTCTGCAGAATGTGTACAGAATTGCTGCCGTTTCAGAATGAGCGGCTACATGCGTCGGGAGAGCAAACAGAAGCAATCTATTCAGCGGGTGTATGAAAAGGTACACTGTTATGACCACTTTAACATACAGCAGGCGGAGGAAATCAGCAAGCAATGCAGTTGAAAGGACAGGCAGCGGGGCTCACTGTGACAAGAGGAACAGGCATTTCATACCCCAGAGGGTCTTCTGTTTTCAACTGTAAAATGTTGGAGGGTTTGTCAGGGAAGTAATATAGTCAAGGTTTAAATTATAAGGACTCATCTGCTGCTTATATGTTGCTGCGAATGTTTAAATGTTTTCCAAGGCTTGGAAAACTGGTGGGGGGGATTTATCTCTGCTGGTGGAACGTGCGTTTTCCAGCGCCGGCCTCGCTCTTCACCGTCTGAGCCGCACACGGCTGACAGCGGAGCCTATTGGTATGTTAATTGTTCTCAACAAAAATCAGTGGCTGATTATCATAAAATGGACAAATATGTAATGATATCTAGATGGATTGTGAGCTTGTTAATGTTTAAACGGTAAACATTGTGATAGGTTAAATGGTTGTTTTGCAGGCCTAAAATCACCCTGCATGCGCCCACTCACGATGAGCAAATCCTAGGGTTGCCAGCTCCGGGTTGGGAAATAACTTGAGGTTTTTGGGGGCGGAGCCTGAGGAGGGCGGGGTTTGGGGAAGGGAGGGACTTCAATACCATAGAGTCCAATGGCCAAAGCGGCCATTTTCTCCAGGTACCTGGAGGTTGGCAACCCTACTGCTGGGTGATTTTGGGCTAGTCACAGTTCTCTCCAGACTCTCTCAGCTCCACCTACCTCACAAGGTGTCTGTTGTAGGGAGAGGAAGGGGAGGTGATTATAAACTGGTTGGAGACTCCTTATGGTAGAGGAATCGGATATAAAAACCAACTCTTTTTCTTCAAACCTATGCCCTCTCTAAGTTGGACCTGAAGTTTCCATGTAAAGCATACACTGTACCACTAAGCGATGGCTCTTCCTCATACACTCAGTTTTGGATGAAGGATGCTGGGTTGGCAAATACCTGGAGATTTTTTGGGGGAAGCATGAGGAGGGAAGGGTTTTGGGTGTGGCGGACTGCAATGACATAGCATCCAATTGCCAAAGCGGCCATTTTCTCCAGGTGAACTGATCTCTCTCTGCTGGAGATCAGTTGTAATAACAGGAGATCTCCAGCTAGTATCTGGAGGTTGGCAACCCTAGCTGGCAACAATATCTGCTAGTCCAAACACTGCAGACTTGCCAGGTGCTCATCAATGCCCTCTTTCAACAATCCCAGAGAAACAACATGAGCAGGAGATGTGTGGACCAGGGTTTGCGGTCCATGTTTGGAATGGTAGATGGTAAGCTGGGCTGGCCTACAGTAGCGTTGTGTGAAAGTCGCAAGGAGGAAGTGCTTGAGTGCACTCCGTTCATTTCAATTACAGAAAATTACTTTATAATGCTAAATAAACTTAATTAGTTTCCATACTTCCCCCCAAGGAAGAGAATGGACAGTAACAACACTAGGCATTTAACAGGCAATTTCTTAAATGGCCTGTACCCAAGCGAGGTATGAGGCTTAATTTAAAGGTGATGGTGCCACATGAATAGGGCTGCGAAGTCCCTCTTTGCCACCAGCGGGAGATTTTTAGGGTGGAGCCTGAGAAGGGCGGGGTTTGGGAGGGAAGGGACCAATACCATAGAGTCCAATTGCCAAAGCGGCCATTTTCTCCAGGTGAACTGATCTCTATCGGCTGGAGGTCAGTTGTAAAAGTAGGAGATCTCCAGCTAGTACCTGGAGTTTTTGATAAGAACAACAAACCTATGCTGTGTTTAACGTAGTTATACCAAAAATTTCAGCACGGAGGCTCTGCTCATAAACAATAAATATATTCACTGATTTGAGTGTCCCTTTACTTATACAACACTGTACACATGCAAAAACAAATTACAGAAAATAAAACAAAGTGTTAATTCACACTCAACAATTTCAAGCTCAGTTACTCGAAGGTAAATGCTGCAAGAGAGTCCGAATAAAGTTCAATTGCAAAACCAAGGCAGAAATCGCTCCCCGGCTGCCTTCCCGCAGCCGGAGCCCCCTGCTGATGGCCAGGTGGGACCTGGCAACCCGAACTGTGGAGGTTGGGCTGGGAGATCTCCAGTAATTACAACTCGATCTCTATCGGCTGGAGATCAGTTGTAATAGCAGGAGATCTCCAGCTAGTACCTGGAGGCTGGCAACCCTACTGCCCTGGAGGGGGACTGCATGGCATTATAACCCCCTGAGGCTTCTCACCTCCTAGGGATGCCAATCTCCAGGTGGTGGCTGGAGATCTCCTGGGATTACAACTAATCTCCAGGTGACAGAGATCAGTTCCCCTGGAGATAATGGCTGCTTTGGAAAGTCTCTTTGTTACACATGGTATCTTCTATGTTTCTTTGTTTTTTAAATTGTTATTGCAAATTTAGTTGCCATGGTTGGTTTGATCAAGAGTGTGAACTTGTATGTAGAAAAAGGGAAAGCATGGGAAAGACATGGGTTCCTGTAAATTTTCTCCAGTTGAGGTAAAAACAGTGGAAGGACAAGGGCTTTTCCAGCACAAACAAATGGTAAAGAAGGAATGTGGGGTTGCCAACTCTGGCCTGGCAAATTCCTGGAGATTTCGGAAAGTGTGCCCCCTGCATGCGGACACTTAAATATGCAGATAGGGGGCACACTTGCCCCAACATGTTTTTCTGCAGAATTAGGGGACCCCCTAGGTCTGCAGAAAAATCTGAAATTAAAAAGCAGGGGGGTTAAATCCCTTTGATTTTTGAAAGAGCGTTGCCTGCTCATGCACAGACATGGCATGCCAGGGACGGCTGGGCCCAGCTCTCGGCTGTGGCAACTGTCCCTACCGCAGAAAGCCAGGCCCGGTCAGGGGATCCTTCTGTGAGGGGGGAGATGGGATTCTTACCATCCCACACGAGGGAGAGATGGCATTCCCCCCCCCCCCGTGAGAGGGAGGAGGAGGAGGAGGAGGAGGAGGAGGAGGAGGAGGAGGAGGAGGAAAAGAAGAAGAAGAAGAAGAAGAAGAAGAAGAAGAAGAAGAAGAAGAAGAAGAAGAAGAAGAAGAACGCATGGTCGCTTTAGCCTCCTTTATTCCCTGTTTCAGCCAGGATTCAGCCAGCATCGAACAGATGCGTTTTCGCTGAACGTGTGTTCGATCCTGGCTGAATCCTGGCTGAAACAGGGAATAAAGGAGGCTAAAGAGACCATGCATTTTCACCCGAAGAGGAGGAGTTGGTTGGATGGATGGTTGGTTTTGATATGCCGACTTTCTCTCCCACTTAAGGTAGAATCAAACCGGCTTACAATCACCTTCCCTTCCCCTCCCCAAAACAGACACCCTGTGAGGTGGGTGGGGCTGAGGGAGCTCAAAGAGAGCTGTGACTAGCCTAAGGTCACCCAGCTGGCTTCATGTTTAAGAGTGGGGAAACCAACCCTATTCACCAGATTAGGGTCTGCCACTCATGTGGAGTGGGGAATCAAACCCGGTTCTCCAGATTAGAGTCCACCGCTCCAAACCGCTGCTCTGAACCAGATGGCATCCCCCCACCCCCAAGTTTCAAGGGCCCTCACTCTTGGATTTTTAAACACTACGCAGGAAACATCTTGGAATTACTAGTTACTGGGCGGGGGGGACTAGAAAAATTAAGGCTTTAAAATTTCAGAGTAAGCTAGAAGACTTATTTTTAAAAACAGTAAATTTGGAAAAGATGCGCTTTGACAAGCAGAAGCACGTAAAAACCCATGTTTAAAAATTATTAGTTTTCCTTTGAACAATACTACTTGATACGAAATTACAGTTTCCGTAATTGGTTCTTAATGTGTTTGTTTTTTTGTTATGTAGCAGTAATTCCATCAGTAGTTGTCTTTGATTGGGTTATGTCTTTCTGTATTTGTCATCTGGAGTTATATTACAGTATTAAAATATCATTAGGATAGTTGCGTTCCCTTGCATCTTATATTCAAGAACGAGGGGAAAAAATACAAGCTTATGAAAGTAGAGAAAATATGTCATCCGTGACTCTCACCAAGTCGGAAGGTTATAAAAGCAAAATATTGTTATACACTCCACGCTTCCCCAAGGGGTAAAAAGTTCTAAGGAGAAAACTTTTTTTTTTTTTTGCCATCAAGTCACAACTGGGTTTTCAAGGCAAGAGACGTTCAGAGGTGGTTTGCCACGGCCTGCCTCTTCGTCACGACCCTGGTATTCCTTGGAGGTCTCCATCTAAATACTTGTCAGGGTCGACCCTGACTTGCTTCTGAGAGCTGATGAGATCAGGCTAGCCTAGGGTTGCCAACCTCCAAGTACTAGCTGGAGATCTCCTGCTGTTCCAACCGATCTCCAGCCAATAGAGATCAGTTCACCGGGAGAAAATGGCCGCTTTGGCCATTGGACTCTATGGCATTGAAGTCCCTCCCCGCCCAAACCCCTCCCTCCTCAGGCTCCGCCCCAAAATCCTCCCGCCAATGACGAAGAGGCACCTGGCAACCCTAATATTGAGAAATAGATTGACAATGTATCTACAGACAAGCTACTCAACAGGGACAGACTGCAAAGTGATAGAAAGCCCTTTGTTACTTCCAGCTGCCAGCAAAACCCACTCCAGTCCATCATTAGCGATCTAAAAGCCCACCGCAGGCCCTGTTCTTCCTCCATTATGACAAACCCAATCAGCGGAAGGGCGCTGCGAGCAGAGGTCTGCATTGCACAAATGGTCTCCGCACAAAAGGGGTTGCCCAATTTGACAACGGAAATAGCAACGTTCAGAAAGCTGTGGCAGATCGTTCCAATCGACCCGGCACTTTGTCACTGCCCGGGTGATCACCATTCTTCAATGAAGGGACTTTAAAAGGAGACTCCAGAGGGAAACTGTTGAATTAGAATTTATCAGGTTTGATTCTACCAACCAGGGGTTAAGCAGTGCCCACCCCAGGTGTTAAATTGCTTAACATAACTTAGTCTCACAAATTACAGCAACTCTGAATAGATTTTTTTTAATATGTTGAGTTTTGCACAGAAGTATCTGGGGGTTTATACGTTGCATTTCTATGCCCTTTTAACTCTTCATGTTTTTGTTTTTCTTTCCCTCTGCTATATGTCGTGCTGATTGACATTTTACCAGGCGTGTTTTAATGTTTTTATGGTTGTTTGCATTTGTTACTATAAAATTGTATTTTAAAAAAGTAAATGTGCGCAAGTCGATGTGACGCTTTCATTTCAAATCATCATTTTAAAAGCAGACCTGACTTAATTAGATCAGCGACTTAATTTTATTAGGCAACATCAAACGGTTCGCTAAAAGGATGAGATAGTCTGAACTGGACACATCTGTGGGGGGAAACTACAAATGGCCATTTAGGTACACTTGGGTAATAGTTAGGGTTGCCAACCTTTGGGTGGGGGAACTGGAGATCCCCAGCCCCCCTTTGGCCGCAGCTGCCCCCACCAGAGTTGCCAACCTCCAGGTAATACCTGGAAATCTCCCACTATTACAACTGATCTCCAGCAGATAGAGATCAGTTCACTTGGACAAAATGGCCGCTTTGGCAATTGGACTCTATGGCATTGAAGTCCCTCTCCTATTCAATCTCCGCCCTCCTCAGGCTCCGCCTCAAAAACCTCCCACCGGTAGCAAAGAGGGACCTGGAAACCCTAGCCACCACAGCACAAGGATCTTCACTGTATGTGTGCATGAAAGATAATATTTTAAGCCTTACTGCATGTTCATTTTAAAAGACACCCTGTTAAACAAAGCTTCTGCCTGAAATGTTGAGGAGTTACTATTTGTTATGCCTGACCTCACTCCCTGAGACTTTGTGGTTGGCTCTGTCTCTTATAGCAGCCATGTTGTGATCAACAGGGTTGCACTCAAGGGTTGCACTCCTATCAGCCCAAAAGTCATTTCGTTTCCAAAACTAGGATGGAAACGAGATTGAAAAAGGTCTAGGTAGGGTTGCCAGGTCCCTCTTCACCACTAACAGGAAGTCAGTATTCTTCGAAGAATACTGACTTCTGAATGGGTTGATTACTCTTTCTAGATCCCTTTCATATGGGGAAAAATTGTTCCCATTAATTTCCTTTTGAAGATTCTTTGGACTTTTTGAAAAGCAGTGAAGCCATTATTATTGGTCTCTTTAAACATCGTTGTGGTCGCCAAGCTGAGGAAGGATTGGATTCCGAAACGCGTACTTGTGATAGACCCACCTTGGACCTTTCTTCGTCTCTTTGTGATTTTTCATGGACTATAATTCTTGAGTATACATGAGCCTTTGTTAAGGCCACAGAAATAATTCTTGAATTTATGTTGTTCATGTTTTGTTGTTAAAAGCAATCTGTATATATACATTTTTTGTTGTTTCAGACCCAGTGAGGTTTCTGTGTGGCTTTCAACACAGTGTTTATGAGTATATATTGTGTTTTGGATTTTCCAAAAAAATAGAATTATTGTATTCTATAATATTGTCTTCTTTTCCAGTTGTTATATTTCACATTATATTACCTTTGAAGCCACGTGCTGCCATTTATTATAGTTTCTACTATTTCCAACATAGGTATTTTCTTCTTCCAACCACCTGGAAGTTGGCAACCTTAGTCTAAGGGTAACCCCTTTCTTTCACACTAAATGCAGTGTATTGAATTAAGACCTTGTGTTCATGAGTTACTATAACACAGCTTCAGTCTTTTCTCTTGGCCCTGTTTACTAAGCATTAAAAATAAACCATTTAAGAACTTTATAAAAAAGAAAAACCCTGCCTTCCAGCATAGGAGAATACATGCCCTGAAAGCTAGACTGACTTCTTTTATGTCTAAACACAGATAGAAGCTGGTTGAATAAAAGTTACCATGTAACATCCTATGTTTTGATGAAACAGTACACGGAGAGAGATAAGAACACCCAATTAACACGTACAATTTATGCATACATCAAACCCAGCGGAACAACTACACGGCACGCCTAGTTGTACCAGTGCTATTTCAACATAGCCAAGAGAGTTTTTCTACTATAATACCTGCAATCGATAATTAACAGTTCTTCTTGGGTGGTTTCTTCCTTGATCTTTGTGTAGCATAACCCCTGAGTCATCAGGTAAATTCACAGAAACAGAATTTACTGATTGCTCAATTATGCTACACCCTGGACTTTGGTTCAATTCCAGTGTGCTTAAAAGACATGTGGCCATAATTAAACCCTACCATCTTTGTTGTTCAATCCCACTTAACACTCCTTTTTATTCCACACACCCCCATTCCACACAGCCTTCATCAACGCAGGTCTCATGATCCCCAGCATAGCCTTACTTGTGGTCTAAAAGGACCCTCTCCTCCTAGAAAAGGTGGTTGGATCCAACCCCGGTGCTCCAAGCTTCCCAAGAAGAAGTCTTTCTGGAAGTTGTGGAAGAAAATGTGTTCTTAAAAATACACCCACGACCCCTCACATTCTGAAACTATCAGCAGCCATTACTCTAAATTTAATGGAATGTAGTAAATATTCCTGTTGAACAACATGCAAAATCTGTCTGGCCTTAAATGGAAAATAAGGCTATTACCTTACTGAATGCTTGCTTGTAAAAAGTTAATGGTGCTCATGCATGTAAACGCATTCCTGTATTATCTGTTTTATATAAATGAACTACCCAAAATACTCTTCCGGACTGAATTAGAGGAAACTTGAGGATTTCTGGCATCTATTGTTATGGCTCAGAATAAATAACTCGCATTTGTTAATGACTTTAATATGGTTTCTCCGTGTTTATTGCTCAGTTAAATTACTAGTAATGGCATGTTCAATCAAACACACAGTATAGAGTTGTTTAATAATCAGGTTCCGCCTAAAGCCAATTAGGTTTTACTGATGTCTTATGTATACAGCTCCATCTGCGGTCATTTAAGAGGGCACCTGAGTAAGCTGAAATCCCTTAAAATGGTGGTGGAAAGTGCCGTCAAGTCACAGCTGACTTATCACAAGCCTGTAGGGTTTTCAAGGCAAGGGTTGTCCAGAGGTAGTTTGCCATTGTCTGATTCTGAGGAGCAACCATGGACTTCCTTGGTGGTCCCCCATTTAAGTATTAATGAGAGCCAACCCTGCTTAGCTTCCAAGATCTGATGAGATCAGGCTAGCCTGGGCCATCCAATATTATCAGAGTAATCCTAAGCAGAGGCACTCCAGTCTATGTCAATTGTTATCAATGAGCTCAGTCTGGAGTAACTCTGCATCTAACAGTGCAATCCTGAAGAGAGTGATACCCTAAGTCCATTTAAGTTGATGGGCTTAGAAGGGGGCAACTCCTTAAGCCGTCTCTATTTATTCAGGTACTTAGACCATAATTTTCACTGTTGTTGCTTACACCTGCTGTGATCCAATGGAGCTCAAGAGGAAAAGGTGTAACTGAGTTGCTTGGTGACACCATGGATATCCTCCAACGTCCCCAGGACATTTGTACCATCACATTCCATACCAATTCTAAGAAAACTACAAGGAGTGGCAAAACGGTACAGCTTGGTGGCTGGTTAAAGCTATATCTCCACAACAGAAAGTACTTCCTTGAAGAAAACAAAAAGGGAATTACTGCATCCCCATCAACTGTTTGCCAAACGTCATCTGAAAAAGCTCCAACAGGAAAGAAGAAGAAGAAGAGGAAGAGGAGGAGGAAGAGGAGGAGGAGGAAAAGTTGGTTTTTATATGTTGACTTTCTCTACCACTTAAGGGAGACGCAAACCGGCTAACAATCACCTTTCCCTCCCCACAACAGATACCCTGTGAGGTGGGTGGGGTTGAGTGAGATTGACTTGCTCAAGGTCACCTAGCTGGTTTCATGTGTAGGAGTGGGGAAACAAATCCAGTTCACCAGATTAGCCTCCAACACTCATGTGGAGGAGTGGGGAAGCAAACCCAGTTTTCCAGATCAGAGTCCACCGCTCCAAACCACCCCTCTTTACCACTACACCACACTGACAAACATTGCTAAGAGCTGTATTATAAATATGCTATTGGGAAAATGGACCCCTCGAAAAGAGTTCAGCGTATTAATCGGAAACCTGCAAGAGTCTTGCGGAACCAACAAAATGAAGGACTAGTTTTCCCTGATCAACTTCTTGTGATAAGATATCAGTAGGCCTAGCAGATCCAAGATCAAGAGCCAGTGTGGTGTAGTGTTTTGAGTGTTGGACAAGGATTTGGGAGATCCAGGTCAAAACACCCACTCAGCCATGAAACTTGTTGGGTGACCCTGGACCTGTCACATTCTCCTACCTCAACCCCAGAG
Source organism: Euleptes europaea (assembly GCF_029931775.1). Taxonomy (NCBI): domain Eukaryota; kingdom Metazoa; phylum Chordata; class Lepidosauria; order Squamata; family Sphaerodactylidae; genus Euleptes; species Euleptes europaea. The sequence continues at coordinate 5,232,889 of NC_079327.1, read as the reverse complement.
GGTAATGGGAAGGTGGAGAAGGGGAAAACCATACATGCCACCCTGCACTCCTTGAGAGAAGAATGGAATAAAAATGTGACACACAGCAAATCTTGTTGGGTGACAGAGCAAGTGTCACCCAAGTACGCTGGATTGGAACCCCCGTCCTTCAGGCATTTGTGAGCCCAGCTGTCCATTGGTTTTCAGGTTAAAAAGTTCAGCATTGCCAAGGACTGGAAGAAAGAAATGGCTAAATCCGGGTTTATTTTCAGTTCAGGTCAGGGCCAGACACCTACTGGAGGGCAACTCTCTTTGGGATAAACCAGATTCAAGTCCAGTAGCACCTTAGACTAGAGTTGTGCATATCACCTTAGACTAGAGTTGTGATATGCACAACTCTAGTCTAAGGTGCTACTGGACTTCAATCTGGCTTATCCCAAAGAGAGTTGCCCTCCAGTAGGTGTCTGGCCCTGACATGCCTTGAATTTCCAAAGACTATGTACACATGGAAACTCCCCGTACTCATGGCTCAGTCCCAATTTAGAATTTAAAGCAGTGTCTTGAGATAACTGTGTAATAAATAATAACAGCCCAATGATATATTTTATTTGTGGTACTTGGCGGGAGGGGGAGAATCGGACTCGCTAATTAATCTGGTTCACCCACTTCAAATACACCAGAGGACATGCGTGTTCTCTGCTCATTCACCTCATCTAAGACCATAAGAAAAGCCCTGCTGGATCAGACCAAGGCCCATCAAGTCCAGCAGTCTGTTCACACAGTCTACTTGATTGATGGGCCAGTGGATTTGTTTAACGTACAGCCCAAGGCTCTGAATGAGCCACAGGCAAGAGAACCTTGCAAGAGGACCACATTGCTCGAGAATCTTCTCCCGCTTGTACTAAAGTGCAAATTCTCTCTCCCTTACTGTGTGGAGCATTTTTATCCTGTCCTTCCTTCAAGAAGTTCAGAGTTCCGTATGTGCTTCTCCGTCCCTCGATTTATTTGTCCTTACCACAGCACTGGGAAGTACGCTGGCTGAGAATAACAAGTCCAGAGTTCCCCAAGCATTTTAATGGCAGAGTGGGAATCTGTACAGGTTGTTTTGTGGTTTAAAATTGATTAAATGTCAGGAAGCAGAGAGTAGGAATGGACGATTCTTGCAATGGAGGAAAGTGAGCAGTGGGGACCCCCAAGGATCAGTACGGGACCCACGCATTGTTCATAAATCAACTGGAATTGGGTGTGAGCAATGTAGTGGCTGAGTACGCAGATAGAGTCATAGAATCATAGAGCTGGTAACTAGTAAAGGATAGAACTTATTCAGAAATGGCAGTATTGCCAGTGCAAATGAGAGAAATTCGTATTAATGATGCAGGCTTTATGAATGTACCCTTTAAAGCCATTGAGGGCTCTAGCCCAGGGGTGTCAAACATAAGGCCTGAGGGCCGGATCCGGCCCCTTGAGAGCCTTTATGCGGACCACAAATCAGCTGAGGCAGCCACCCCCACCCACTCTCAATCTAGGCCGGCAAGGCCTGGCCTGGCCTGAGCAAGTGACATTTATGTCATATCCGGCCCTTATAACAGTTGAGTTCGACACCCCTGCTCTAGCCATTCCCGTGTCTCATGGCCGTGAGTTTCATAAACTAGTCACGGATTGCATGGAGGACTTCCTGCTGCCAAATGGTTTCATTCCATGACTCCAAATGCCGGTATTATGAGAGATGGAGGTTATGCGTGCCTAACACCATCGACTCTCCCGTCCGCTAGACCAGATAGATGGCTGGAGAGATTGTTCTGCTAGTACCGGGAGACTGCTGAGCCATTTTATACCACAAAAGAACAAAACAGAGCCAAAGACAACCTCCTTCCAAAAAGGTGCCATGGAAAAATTGTTTTAATAAAAAAGCAATTCATGAACAAATCTCGGCCACTTTTCAATACTGTTCCTCAGAGGAATGTTTGAGAGCAAAACCACAAAGCTGCTTGGACAATACAGAGGAGTTCAATTTCCTTCGTTGGCTGCACGGCACCACATCGCACCTGGTCTGGGGTGCAATAAACATTAATACCTAGCATCCCTGCAGTGTTTTTTTAAGGGTTCCAACTAGGGTTGCCAACCTCCAGGTACTAGCTGAAGATCTCCTGCTATAACAACTGATCTCCAGCCGATAGAGATCAGTTCACCTGGAAAAAATGGCCGTTTTGGCCATTGGACGCTATGGCATTGAAGTCCCTCCCCAAACCCCGCCCTCTTCAGGCTGCCCAAAAGCCTCCCACCGGTGGCAAAGAGGGATCTGGCAACCGTAGTTCCAACAACCTCCCTGAAAGGTAGGCCATGAATTCCCATGACCAGAAGTGGAAACTGGATGATGAGGAATGGCTTACTAGGGCTAAGGAGTTCACTGCCCAGGCAACATCTGAACTGGAGACTTTTACACTCGATGGCAGCTCCTTGTGAAGTACGCAGAACCTGGAGGCCATTCCTGTTTCTTGCAAAGTCAGATTGGAAGCCATAAGGAACTCTGACGTAGGCTGAGTTAGTGAGGTAATTGGTAGAGTGTTGAATCTGGGTAATCTGGATTCATAAGAACGTAAGATAGCCCTGCTGAATCAGAGCAGTGGTCCATCTAGTCTAGTAACCTATTTCATAAGAACACAAGAAAAGCCCTGCTGGATCAGACCAAGGCTCATCAAGTCCAGCAGTCTGTTCACACAGTGGCCAACCAGGTGCCTCTAGGAAGCCCCCAAACAAGACAACTGTGATACTCATGACACAGCTCACAGACAGCTGCGTTCACAATGACCCGCAACCAAAGGAGCCGCATTTCTTTCCATCCTTGGAATGAGTCCTGCCCCTCAGGGAAGCTCACAGCTTTCCCATTCCTCTAGTGGTAGCTTTGTCAAGGTGTGGACCACCTGCCAGCCACAAGTCCGATGAGGCAAGAGCCCTGCCAACATTGCGGAAACATGGGGCAGGGGCCACACCGGGGAACGGTGCTCAGAAGAGCCACAGGTGGCATGTCAAAGAGCAACATTTTGCTTCTGAGCCACCAAGTATCACCGGGGCAACAGACCTGGAAAGAGTATTTGGTTTTTTTAAATAAATTATGAGAAAATGTTTTGTTTTGTTTTTTTAATTAAAAAGATCTAAGCAAAGAGAACCTTGACTAGTTCTGCAGTGGGTGGGGAGTCAAAGGTTTTATAAAGACAGGCACAGGTAGAGGAGGGAGAGATAAAACCTTCCTCCTCAGTCCAAAGGGAGGGGGAGGCTAGGTGTAACCTGGGAAGGGAAGTCCCATCCTGACTAGAGTGACACCTATCCTTACCCATTGGCCTCAGGGGGCTTAGAAGGGGGCTACTCTGCTGGGGGAAAGAGCAAGCGTCCAGTTGCGCCTAAAAGACTAACAACATTTCTGGCAGGGGATGAGCTTTCCAGCTAGAATGTGAGTCCATCGGTCCTTAAGTAGAGAAGAGTGAATTAGACACACAATGACAACGTAAATGTCAAAGGCAGGTAAATGACATTAGCAGGCGTGATTGGATTAGGTGGGATACGCAGAGGGGGAGGGGGAGTGGAGAAATCTGCATAGGTCATGAGACAGGAATCCCAGATCTATGTTCAATCCAGGAGAATGCATTGCCTTGAGCTCATGGTTAGTAGCAATTCAGCAGTCTTCCTTTCCAATCTCCCTTTGAAATCCCTTTGTAAGAGAACTGTGACTTTTAAGTCAGCAAATGGAGTGTCCTGGGAGACCTGGGATTCCTGTCTCATGACCAATGCTGATGGCCATTGCCCCTTGCCAGGCGTTGGCACCACCATTTGCAGGGTCTCTCTTGGCAAGAGGCCGCAGCTCAGTAGTAGAGCATCTGCTTGGCCTGCAGAAGGTCCCTGGTTCAGTTCACGGCATCTCCAGGTAAAGGGACTAGGCAAGTAGGTGAAAGACCTCTGCCTGAGACCCTGGAGAGCCACTGCCAGTCTGAGTAGACAATATTGACTTTGTTGGGCCAAGGGTCTGATTCAGTAGAAGGCAGCTTCCTGTGTTCATGTGCTGTGGAGGGGCGGTGGCTCAGTGGAAGAGCATCTGCTTGGCACACAGAAGGTCCCAGGTTCAGTCCCCAGTTAAAGGGACTAGGCTCATCTCCCTGGCATGCAGAAGGTCGCCGGTTCACCTCCCGTTAAAGGGACCAGGCAAGTAGGTGATGTGAAAGACCTTCTCTGCCCAAGACCCTGGAGAGCCGCTGCCGGTCTGAATAGACAATTCTGACTATGATGGACCAAGGGTCTGATTCAGTAGAAGGCAGCTTCATGTTGAATGTTGAAGACAACATTCAACAATAGCCATGCATATTAGCCTTGGATTACACACATTAACAGATCACTTCAGGATACAATGGTTCCATATTAACATACCATACCCTCATTAGCACATTATCTTGATACTTACAGGACAATGATTAGCACATTACTTGTGCAGGACAATACTCAGCTCAAACCCAACCCCTTTCTGACTATATATTACTCTTCCTACACCCTTGACACTGAGAGACACTGTCCTTCAGTGTTACTACTCTGAAGATGCCTGCCACAGTTGCTGGCGAAACGTCAGGAAAGAAAATTCCAAGACCACGGTTACACAGCCCGGATAACCTACAAGAACCAAAGCAGCTTCCTGTGTTGATGTGTTGTGGAGGGGCCCTGGCTCAGCGGTAGAGCATCTGCTTCGCACAGAAGGTCCCAGGTTCAGTCCCCAGGTAAAGGGGCTAGGCTCATCTCCCTGGCGTGCAGAAGGTCGCCGGTTCACCTCCAGTGAAAGGGACCAGGCAAGGAGGCGATGCGAAAGACCTTCTCCGCCCGAGACCCTGGAGAGCCGCTGCCGGTCTGAATAGACAATTCTGACTATGATGGACCAAGGGTCTGATTCAGTAGAAGGCAGCTTCATGTTGAATGTTGAAGACAACATTCAACAATAGCCATGCATATTAGCCTTGGATTACACACATTAACAGATCACTTCAGGATACAATGGTTCCATATTAACATACCATACCCTCATTAGCACATTATCTTGATACTTACAGGACAATGATTAGCACATTACTTGTGCAGGACAATACTCAGCTCAAACCCAACCCCTTTCTGACTATATATTACTCTTCCTACACCCTTGACACTGAGAGACACTGTCCTTCAGTGTTACTACTCTGAAGATGCCGGCCACAGCTGCGGGCGAAACGTCAGGAAAGAAAATACCAAGACCACGGTCACACAGCCCGGATAACCTACAAGAACCAAAGCAGCTTCCTGTGTTGATGTGTTGTGGAGGGGCCCTGGCTCAGCGGTAGAGCATCTGCTTCGCACAGAAGGTCCCAGGTTCAGTCCCCAGGTAAAGGGGCTAGGCTCATCTCCCTGGCATGCAGAAGGTCGCCGGTTCACCTCCAGTGAAAGGGACCAGGCAAGGAGGCGATGCGAAAGACCTTCTCCGCCCGAGACCCTGGAGAGCCGCTGCCGGTCTGAGCAGACAATACAGACTTGGATGGACCCAGGGTCCGGCTCAGCCGCCCGACGCCGGGAAAGCCCCTCGGAGCGGGTCCCCCCCGCCCCGCTCTCCGCCGCCCGGCGTCCCCCGCCCACCTCTTACATAAACCCGACGCCAAAGCGGGGGGAAGGCGCGGCGGCGCGCGCTCTCGCTCTCCCCCTGCCCGGCCGGAGCCCGCCAGGCGGCCGCGCCTTCGCTTCCCCACGGGCAGGAGCCCCGGGGGTCTGGCCGGGCCGGGCGGGCGGGCGGGCGGCGGAGCCCCTCCGCATGGCGAGCGGCGGCGGCCGGCTGCTCCTGCTCGGCCCCCGCGGCTGACTGCGCGCCCGGGGAGATGCGCCGCCCCGCTGGGAGCCAGCCGGCCCCGCGCCCCGGCTCCAGCGGGCGGCCGGCGATGGGGCGGCGGGGCGCGCCGGCGAGGAGCAGCGCCGGCGGCGGCCAGGAGAGCCTGCGGGTACGTCTGCGGGGGGGGGGGGGGGGTTGGTTGGTTGGTTGGTTGGTTGGGGGGGTCGGTAGGGTATTTATTGATGGGGGGGAGGGAGAGAGATCAAAGTTTTGGCTGTCGGCATTCGCACGCGGGACTCCCGATCTGCAAAGGTGTGGGGGGTCGGGGTCCGCAAAGGGGGTTTGGGGGTCTGCAGAGGGGGTTTTGGGATCTGCGAAGGGTTTTTTCTAGGGGTCTGCGAAGGGGCTTTGGGAGGGACCCCCGCCGAAATCCCCCCTCCCCCAAGCGTGCAGAAAGGCAGGCTGCCAAGTTGGGGGACGGAGGCTGGATCCCGAACTCCCGTCGCTGTAGAGAGACGGACGGGGCTGTTGCTTTGAGCTCATCAGAAAATGGAGTAATAATAATAATAATAATAATAATAATAATAATAATAATAATAATGATTTGCAAGTGGGGGCCGTGCACAAGTGGATTCCAATAGGCGCGCCGTGGGGGGGGGGGGGAGACGCAACAGTTTCAGCAGCCCGTGCTGCTAGTTTGCAACCCCCCTCCTTTTTCCCCCCGCCAGCGAGCCTGCTGAAATTCCGCCGAATTCGCAATAGGGACCGAAAGGCCTGCGCTTAGGTCTGTCTGCAACCCCCGGGCGTCTTTTACCGCGAATAAGATCGACTGAACAAGCAGCCTGAGCCTGTGCTAAAAGGACTTGGGGAGGGAGAGCGCGTAGGATCGCAGCAGGGTGGCTCCCCCCGCCCCCGTGATAAAGCACACCATGCCCAGGGTATGTGTTTTAGGAAGACGAGAGATGTGTGGGACAAGGGTGGCGAGCGATCCTTTCCCAGCTCTGGCCCCAAGTTGCCAAATGTTAGGGAAGTTGGCAGCACTGCAGAACCTATGCAAGGCCGATGGTGAGGGGGTCTGGAGACCAAGTCCTATGAGGAAAGGTTGAAGGAGCTGGGTGTGCTTAGCCTGGAGAGGAGATGACGGAGAGGGGACATGAGAACCATCTTCAAGCACTTGAAGGGCTGTCATAGAGAGGAGGGTACCGAGTTGTTTTCTGTTGTCCCAGAAGGTCGGACCAGAACCCACAGTTTGAAATTAAAGTGGAAGAGTTTCCAGCTAAACATTTGGAAGAACTTCCTGGCAGTTGGAGAAGGGACAAGCTTCCTTGAGAGGTGGTGGGTTCTCCTCCTCTGGAGGTTTTTAAGCAGAGGCTAGATGGCCACCTGACAGCAAGGCTGAATCTGTGAACTTAGGCAGATCAGGAGGGTAGGGAGGGTTGTGCCAGTGTTTGGCTCTCGGGGCCCTTTCTTACATGCCCAGGGTAATGCCAACCCCCACTTTGAGGTCAGGGAGCAGATGGGCCGGACAGCAGGGGGAGATCCTATTTAATAGATTTTTTTTGGGGGGGGGGATAGCAGATAGTACCCAGGTGCTTCTGGCATGGTGAAATAAGCCGCACGCAGGTTAGAATTTCACAGAGTCGCAAGACAAAAGGTAGATTTCAACAGCTCTTGGTAGTGTTTACGAGACAGTGTCTTGTGCCAATGGTGATCTGTTAACAACTGGACAAAGGTGCTGGTGTATTGGAGAAAAGGGCGAAGGAATGGAAAGGGAAAAAAAGAATGTAAATATTGAGGGAAAGGGTATTATTCCTCTGTAGGGGCTATGGAGTGTGATGTGGGGTTTTAAAAATCCCCCACACCCGCCTCTGTGTCCATACCAGTCCTCTCCCCCAACATTTCTGTTAAGAAGTTAATGTATGTTGGAAGGTAAACGTGATTGGCTGGGTCTATTTATAATGAATGTGATGTTTCAAGGACAGGTGGTATGCTGTGTAACAGAGAGAGAGAGAGGGAGAGATGATGATCTATTTTAGGTTGAAGGCTGACATTTGGCATTACATAGAGGGGAAGATATGGAGGTCAGAGGCCTGTTGAGTGTCAGAATGTGGGTCGGGTGATGCACCCAGAGAGTGGTGAACTGAAGCCTGCGTAGGATCATTTGATGGGAACCAAAGATGTGTGTAATATCTTACACAGGAAGACCTTCCTCTTGGGGCAACGGCAGAGGGTGCTGATGAAATACAGCAAGGATCATGTCCCTAATCATTAATCTCTTGCCTCTCTCTGTCTCCCCCCAGAATCTATTCCTTTTCCTGCTCTTCCTGGGACCTTTCAACTGTTTCGCGAGCTACAGTCGTGCCACCGAACTCTTCTATAGCATCAATGAGGGGCTGCCCGCCGGAGTCCTCATTGGGAATCTTGCCCAGGATTTACAACTTCAGGGGGTGGTAGAGGAAGAGGCAGGGGCTGAAGGGAAACAGCAGCTGCCCCAGCAATGGGGGAAAACCCCCCTCTCCTTCAGCCTTGCCTCCCAGGGATTGGGTAGTTCGTACATAAACCTGGACAATCGGACGGGAGAGCTGCGCACCTCTGCACGCGAGATTGACCGGGAGGAGCTGTGTACAGAGGATAACGTAGGGTCTTCTGTGGTTGCCTCTTCGTCTTCCTCCCCGGTACTGTCTTCTGAGTCATGCTTGCTGCTGCTGGACGTGTTGGTGTTGCCGCAGGAATATTTCCGCCTAGTCAAGGTGAAGATCGCCATCCATGATGTCAACGACAACGCGCCGTGTTTCCCCACCCCACAGATACACCTCTTTGTGCCTGAGAATTCACCCATCAATACCCGCTTAGCCATTGAGCATCCGGCTGTGGATCCGGACATGGGGACAAATGGGGTCCAGACATACCACCTGCAAGAGAACTATGGGGTTTTTACGTTGGACGTTGAGGAGAATGAAAATGGAGAAAGGACGCCATACCTGATTGTCATGGGCGCTTTGGACAGGGAGACCAGAGATGAGTATGTCACCCTCATAAGTGCAGAGGATGGAGGAGTTCCACCACTGGTGGGCAGTGCCACCCTCACTATTGGTATCAGCGACATCAACGACAATTGTCCCCAGTTCAACGAGACTCAACTGAACGTCACTGTGTTTGGGAACTCTAGCACTGGTTTGCGCATAGCCTCTGTCTATGCTACAGATGCAGACCAGGGCATCAATGCCGAGATTACCTACTCCTATAGCCAAAAGGTACCACAGTCGTCCCGTGCTTTGTTTCGCCTTGACGAAAGGACGGGAACCATCCAGCTCGCCAAGAGGATCAGTGGGGACACGCCTCGTCTTCACAGGTTGAGCATATTGGCCAACAGTCCTGGTTGTATCCCAGCAGTGATCACTGTGGTCGTATCCATCATAAAAGTAATGCTGAGACCACCAGAAATAATTCCTCGTTTCATAGCAAATGAAGCTGAGGGGGTGGTTTACCTGAGAGAGCTGGAACCTGTTAACACACCAATAGCATTTTTTACCATAAAAGACCCGGATGAGAAATACAAAGTGGATTGCTACTTGGAAGGGGATGGACCGTTCAGATTGTCACCATACAAACCGTACCACAATGAGTACTTACTGGAAACTACAAAGACATTGGATTTTGAAACTCAGAGGCACTATGAAATATCAGTGGTTGCATGGAATTCAGAAGGATTCCACATCACTAAAATAATGAAAGTGAATATTCTGGATGATAATGACAACTCTCCTGTGTTCTCCCAACCTCTGATAGAATTATCTATTGAGGAAAATAATGCTCCTAATGCTTTTTTGACCAAGCTGCACGCAACAGATGCTGACAGCGGAGAAAGAGGACAAATATCTTATTTCCTAGGGCCTGAAGCCCCGTCGTATTTTTCTCTAGATAAAGTCACTGGAGTCCTTACAGTTTCCACTCAACTGGATAGAGAAGAAAGAGAAAAATACCGCTATACCGTCAAAGCAGTAGATTGTGGAATGCCTCCCCGAGAATCGATAGCCACCGTGACCATCTCAGTTTTGGATAAAAATGATAACAGTCCAAGATTTATTAACAAGGATTTCAGTTTTTTTGTACCAGAGAACTTCCCAGGCTTTGGCGAAATTGGAGTTATAAGTGTCACAGATGCAGATATAGGGCAAAATGGATGGGTCGCCCTTTCTGTCATAAACAGCAGTGATATCTTCGTTATCGACACGGGCAAAGGGGTGTTGAGGGCAAAAGTCTCCCTGGACAGGGAACAGCAGAGTTCGTACACCTTGTGGGTTGAAGCGGTTGATGGAGGTGACCCTCCTTTGTCCTCCACGGCCAAAATAACCATCCTTTTGCTTGATATAAATGACAACCCACCGTTGGTCTTGTTCCCTCAGTCAAATATGTCTTACCTGCTAGTCCTCCCCTCTACACTGCCCGGATCTCCGATCACAGAAGTCTATGCTGTAGACAATGACACCGGTATGAACGCGGTCATCGCGTACAGTATCATCGGTAGAAGAGGCCCGCGGCCAGACTCCTTTAAAATTGATGCCAAGACCGGCAATATCACTCTGGAAGAGTCTCTCATGCAAAACGATTATGGCCTCTATCGACTTCTCGTTAAAGTGAGCGATCACGGATACCCAGAGCCGCTCCATTCCACAGTCATGGTGAACCTCTTTGTCAACGATACGGTGAGCAACGAGAGCTACATTGAAAGTCTGTTAAGGAAGGAACCGGACATAAACGTCGAGGAGAAAGAGCCACAGATTTCAATAGAGCCCACGCACACAAAAGTAGAGCTGGCATCCTGCATGCCAACCTTGGTGGCCCTATCAGTAATCAGCTTGGGTTCAATCACTCTGGTGACTGGGATGGGGATTTACATCTGCCTAAGGAAAGGGAGGAAATATCACCAAGGCGATGAAAACTTGGAAGTACAAATCCCATTAAATGGAGGCCTCAGTCTGCATATGCTCGAGAAGAAACCGATGGAGATTTCTAACATCTGATGGCTTCGTACAAGACATTCTCAACCAAACCTTAGACGATTTTGAGCAATGACGAACTTCCCAAGTGGGGGGGAATTGTTGGCTGCAGCTACAATGAAGGACCAATAATTTATTACTTATTATAAATTGTACATAGCTGTTTACAGGTTTTTAAAAAAAGAAAAAAAGAAAGAAAATCAGATTCATTGTACAGCCTTTTTTTTAAAAAAAAAATCAAATCTTAGTGCTAACAGCTATTAACCTTGTCTGAGAAGACATGGTCTTTCACGAGAGCCGTCCATAAACCAAGTCAGGGTTCGTGAAGCGGCAGGTAAGATGGATGACACATTCGTCCTGTTCTTCATTCCTGTAAGTCGTTTTTGACCACAAGAGGGCATCAGCCATTCCTGTAAATAAGACCATTTACGAGAAAATGAAAAGTCTATTTTAAAATGTGTTGGGGGGGGGGTTTCCCTAAAGAATAAAAGATAATAAAGTATAGGCTTGAGGTATAAGCAATGTATGTATATATGAGAAGATGGCAACCAGAAAATATGCACTGGTAAATCAAAACAGAATGTTTTATTACCTCAGATGTTGTTGTTTTTTAAAAATATATATATATAGGAAAGGCATTAAGAAGTGCAATTTCTTGAGGGCAAGCACTATCCCCTTGTGAGATTATGAAGGGAACCCAGATGCTCAGTTTTCCATTGAATGTGGGTAGCGAACGCACTTCACCCTCTGTTCTCAAATACTGTGGCATTTCTTTCAGAAAACAACAGCTCAACAGGGGTCTGAGGAGGCCCATGGATGCATGGGAAAGAGGGAGGGTGGTATTGCTATTTTATTTTTCGGTGCAGAGCTTCACGCTTCATGGAATGCCTCTCTGCAAAGTCCCACCAAACCTTCCGGGTAACTTTGGCAAAGGGGAGACAGCTGACATTCTGCCACCGATCCTCTGATCCAAAGGCTTGATCCTTCAAAATACAACATCCAGTGAAGTTCAATTGAGACCAGGGTGTTTGTTTTTCTTCCTGTTGCAGTGGACGAGAGCTATAACACAAACACAATCCTACTTTTAGGGTCGCCAGCCTCCAGGTAGTAGCTGGAAATCTCCCGCTATGGCCAATAGAGGTCAGTTCACCTGGAGAAAATGCCCACTTTGGCAATCGGACTCTATGGCAATGAAGTCCCTCCTCAGGCTCCACCCCAAAAACATCCCGTCGATGGCGAAGAGGACCTGGCAACCCTACCTACTTAACACACGCCATAAACTAATGAATCCGAGGTTGTCAGAGTTGACCATAGTAATCATTTGCTTTGCATGCAGCATCCAACAGCGTGCAAGGATCTCTGGATCGGTGCCCACCGTGAATGTCTCTTTGTTCCAGAATAGTACAGCTCCGTACCCACCCACCCACCACCACGAAAAAGTATTTTTCATCCAGTAATCCCAGTTAAACCCTGACTTCTCACAAAACCATTCATGATGCTTTGTACTTCTGGCAGTCCGTTAGTAAACATTTGTGCAACTCTCTTATTTTAAAATTTGGGTTTTTGTTCTTAATGTGATGTTTCTGAATTAGATCATTTAGATGGAAACAAAAAAAATAGCTTCTCATTCTCAGTTTTCTGGAAATTCAGTTTTATGTGTTGACTATTGCTACTCTCTGGATGGGTATTTTGTGCGAGGTGCAACTAATTTTTTTAAAAAAAATTCTTGGCCCTCTTCATAAACATATTCTTCTGGATCCAGAATTTTCCTTTTTATTTATTTTAAAAATGTATATGCTGCCTCTCTAGAGACGTGCTTGGAGACTTCCTAGAAATTTATACACCTGTCTGCCTCTGCAGGTGAAAAGCAGTGGCTCCTTATCAACAATGCACACCTTTAGCATTCATTATAAGATCTCGAAAACATGTCAGATGCCTCCGTCAAACTGTTATCTTGTAAAACAAGGCAAATTAGTGTTAAGCTTAAACCTGACACTTTCTTGAGTTCTGACAATATGTCTGTACTGTACCAAAAGTGTTTATATGTCTGCAAATAAAAAAACTCTATATTTTCATAATCTTTTTTTTAATTTGATAGCCTTTTATATAAACTCTAAGTATTTATATTTTTGTACCTTGAGGGAATCCAAGCTGTTGTGATGTCACCCACATGTACTTTCTTTGGGAGATGCTTCCCTATCAATATATATGTGTGTGTGTAAAGTGCTGTCTGGTCACAGCTGGCTTATGGCAACCCCTTATGGGGTTCTCAAGGCAAGAGACATTCAGAGGTGGTCTGCCATTGCCTTCCTCTGCGTAGCAACCCTGGAATTCCTTAGTGGTCTCCCACCCAAGTACTAACACAAGGCTGACTCTGCTTAGCTTCTGAGAGCTGACAAGATCAGGCTGTACCATGCTTCCTTCCCTCCCATCTATACATGTACTCATTTATTTATTTTATTTGGTAATTAATAGTCCACCTTTCTTGCTGAGACTCAAGGCGGATTGCATAGCGTAAGTGGAATACAATCAGCAGGACGGGACAACCTGGGAACTGAACAATGGGGTCTGCACTACTGAAATGTGAAAACAAACAGAAATCTCAAAGAGCTGAAACGAAGCATGAGCTTGTAAACGTGATACGTTAAGAGGTGTGGAAACTACCTAGTGTGGATCATACTTATAGTGATGGGTAGTAATGTAGGCCACAGTCTCTATTCCTTTACCCGTGCAACTTTCTGACCATGTTACTTGTGAAGACAATATCCACGTGAGGCAAAACTGTCAGGGCACTCCGATACATGATGAACGTGTTACATTTTAGAACATAGATGGGGTGGGGTTTGGGCTGAGAGCCAGCGTGGTGTAGTGGTTAGGAGTGGTGGTTTGGAGCAGTGGAGTCTGATCTGGAGAACCGGGTTTGATGCCCCGCTCCTCCACATGAGTGGCGGGCGATAATCTGGTGAACTTGATTGGTTTCCCCAGTCCTACACACGAAGCCAGCTGGGTGACCTTGGGCTAGTCACACTCAGCCCCACCTACCTCACAAGGTGTCTATTGGGAAGGGAAAGGAAGGTGATTGTAAGCTGGTTTGATTCTTCCTTAAGAGGCAGAGAAAGTCGGCATATAAAAACCAACTCTTCTTCTTCATCATCATCTTCTTCTTCTGTCCACATCATCCAGCTCTGTAAAGTCCTTTTTCAACATAGGTGGGCCACACAAAGGCCAGAAGACCACATGGGGGCAGACCTATAGCAACAGCAGCTTTTAAGAGTACAGGCAAAGGTCATTTCCCACATGCCGGAATACCACTCTGCATGAACATGTGAGGCTGCCTTATACTGAATGAGAACAAGGTCAGTGTTGTGTTGTCTACGCTGACTGGCAGAAGCTCTTCAGGGTCTCAGGTAGTGGTCTTTCGCACCACCTACCGCCTGTTCCTTTTAAGAGGAGATGTTGGGGAATGATCATGGGACCTTTTGCATAGGCCCCACCACTGAGCTGGTGGTGAAAGAAAGGGCTGTCAAGTCAGCCAACGTATGGTGACCCCACAGGGTTTCAAGGCAAGAGATGCACAGAGGTGGGTTGTCATTGTGTGTCTCTGCGTAGTGACCCTGCGTAGTGACCCTAGCCATGGCTCAGTGGTAGAGCATCTGCTTGGCATGCAGAAGGTCCCAGGTTCATTCCCCGGCATCTCCAGTTAAAGGGACCAGGCAAGTAGGAGATGTGAAAGCCCTCTGCCTGAGACCCTGGAGAGCCACTACCAGTCTGAGTAGACAGTACTGACTTTGATGGACCAAGGGTCTGATTCAGTATAAGGCAGCTTCATGTGTTCATGTGTTGGGGAGGGGCCGTGGCTCAGTGGCAGAGCATCTGCTTGGCTGCAGAAGGTCCCAGGTTCAATCCCCGGCATCTCCAGTTAAAGGGACTAGGCAGCTAGGTGATGTGAAAGACCTCTACCTAAGAGCCTAGAGAGCTGCTAGCAGGTCTGAGTAGACAATACTGACTTTGATGGATAGGGTTGCCAGGTCCCTCTTCGCCACTGGTAGGAGATTTTTGGGTGGAGCCTGAGGAGGGCGGGGTTTGGGGAGGGACTTCAAGGCCATAGAGTTCAATTGCCAAAGTGGCCATTTTTCTCCAGGTGATCTGATCTCTATCGGCTGGAGATCAGTTGAATTAGCAGGAGATCTCCAGCTAGTACCTGGAGGTTGGTATCCCTATTGATGGACCAAGGGTCTGGTTCAGTATAAGGCAGCTTCATGTGTTCATGTGCAACCCATCCAAATACTAACCAGGGCTGACCTTGCTTAGCTTCCAAGGCATTACGAGACTGGGCTAGCCTAGGCCATCTGTGCCACTGAGCCATGGTCCTTCCCATTTCCAGTCAATTCACGCTCGATGAGTCAATGCTAAATCTGTTAACTGATGCCCTTCACATGAGCTGACACAAGCATTCTATCTGCAGCAACCAAATGATGAGCTCCCCTTAAGGCATGCTCTTGAGGTGCTCAAGAAGGCCTTTTGTTGTTCCTTTCATCTCCATAATTCCACATTGTTTTTGACATTCATTGATTGGACAGAGGTTTATGCAATGGTAGAGTTTAGTAGATTCAGTGCACTTCCATTTATCTTTATCATATCCTGGCAGATTCGATCTGTGTCATCTTTGTGAATTCAGGGTGTCTGAACGGGAACCATATTTTTGCCAACTATCCTAAGATTACCATTTGCCATAGTTATTAAATGGAACATCTAATGTCCAATACAGGGAACCCTCTAAATATCACTTGTGGGAAAGCAAACAGTTGGGAAAGGCTGTTCCTTGTTTTCATTCTCTCTTTGAAACGTGTAGGTCTGTAAATAGGATTGCCAACCTCCAGGTGGCACCTGGAGATTTCCTGCTATTACAATTGCTCTCAAGACAAGGTCAGTTCCTCTGGAGAAAATTACTGCTTTGGAGGGTGGACTCTATTATATCTTTCTGCAGTTCCTCCCCAAACCCTGCCCTCCCCAGGCTCCACCCCCCAAATCTCCAGGTATTTTCCCACCCAAAGCTAGCAACCCTATCGGTAGAGAGCCAGCGTGGTATAGTGGTTAAGAACGATGGACTCTAATCTGGAGAACCAGGTTTGATTCTCCTTACATAATGCTTTTCCTTACATAAAATATCACTTAATATCCTGTTTATTAAAAAAAAAAAAAGGATTGTTACTCACAAAGAGACCAGGTCTCCTTCTTCAGCAAGAGACCGCCTGCTTTGTTTGTTGTACCTTGCTAGAAATGTTGTTAGGCTTTAAGGTGCTACTGGACTCCTGCTATTTTATCCGGGAATGTTGATACTCTAAAACTGAATCCAAGACCAGGTTTTATATTTCTGGATTATCTTTTATGGAAGCTCATCCATATTGTTTATTTTCTGTCTTCATTCTTGGGGGGGGGGGGGGGTCATTCCCTGCTAAACAATTTAAAAAAATTTCTCTTGTTTGGAAAACTGCATTGTTAATATGATAAATGTAAGCTTGCAACTTCTAAAGTTGCTTTGTTTTCTGCAGCTGCAGCAAAGAACAGTGTCAATTTTGTCAACCCAAACGTGCTGCAACAGTGATTTTGAACGAAGTCAGGTTGTGTCGCGATGAAGCTGCCTTATGCCAAGTCAGACAATTGGTCCATCTGGCTCGGTATACGCTAAATGTTCTTTGCTTTTGCTTTTTCATGACAAAGAATAGTCAAATATTTCCTGAAAAACACCTGGTGTGGATCTGTCCTTTTCCCCCAATAATATTCAGTGCCGTAGTTTTCCCTGTGTGTCCTTGCCTAGGTGCCATTCTTTGCCTCTGCTCTGTGTAGGGATACCAGCCTACAAGGAGCAGGGCCTACTAGATGGAGACTGGAGTTCTCCTTAGGGTTGCCAGCCTCCAGGTACTTTCGATAATGAATGAAATGAGTGTGATGAAGTGTAATGAATCAGTTACATGTAAAATTGTGGTCTACTCAAGAGTAAAGAGTTGTGGTCTACTCAAGAGTAAAGATAAGACTTTAATGTAAAAATTGTGGTCTCGAGTAAAGAACTGTGGTCTACTCAAGAGTAAAGATAAGACTTTAACATTTCATATGAGCCTCGTGCTGTTGTTTCTTATTAAAAAGCGTCCAGTTACTAGCTGGAGATCTGCTATTACAACTGATCTCCAGCCAATAGAAGTCAGGTCACCTGGAGAAAATGGTCACTTTGGCAATTGGACTCTATGGCATTGAAGTCCCTCCCCTCCCCAAACTCTGCCCTCCTCAGGCTCCTCCCCCCAAAATCTCCCACCAGTGGTGAAGAGTGCGCTGGCAGCCCTAGTTCTCCTGGAGTTATAACTAGACTACAGAGTTCAGTTCCCCTGGAGAAATTGGAGAGTTTTGGAGAGTGGACTCTATGTGGGGTTGCCAGCCTCCAGGTAGTGGAGTGAGTGGAGATCTCCACTCCAGTGAGTGCAGATCTCCTGCTATTACAACTGATCTCCAGATGCCAGAGATCAGTTCACCTGGAGAAAATGGCCACTTTGGCAACTGGACTCTATGGCATTATTAGAGTTGCCAACCTCCAGGTGGTGGCCGGAGATCTCCCCCTATTACAACTGATTTCTAGCCAATAGAGATCAGTTCACCTGGTGAAAATGGCCAGTTTAACAATTGGATTCTATGGCATTGAAGTCCCCTCCCCTCTCCAAACCCTGCCCTCCTCAGGCTCTGCCCCCAAAATCTCCAGGTATTTCCCAACCCGGAGCTGGCAACCCTAGGCATTATACCCCATGGAAGCCCCTCCCCTCCCTAAACTCCACCCTCCTCAGGCTCAATCCCCCAAATCTCCACGTGTTTCCCAACCTGGAGCTGGTAACCCTAACTCTGTGACATCACATTGCTGTTGAGCTTTCTCCCCTCTTCAGACTCCACCCTCCGCAAACTCTGCATTCGAATCTCCAGCAACTTCCCCAACTAGAGCTGGCAAGGGTAGCCCTCACCCCAAATGTTGTTTCTTTTTTCTTTGTGGGTTAGACGCTTGAGTGATTCCAACCAGGCAGGGCTCCCATAGTGAATTCTACGTAGCCAATCGGATCTGGCTCCATGACAATCTTCAAGAACATAAGAAAAGCCATGCTGGATCAGACCAAGGTACATCAAGTCCAGCAGTCTGTTCACACAGTGGCCAACCAGGTGCCTCCAGGAAGCCCACACATAAGATGACTGCAGCAGCATTGTCCTGCCTGTGTTCCACAGCACCTAATATAATAGGCACGCTCCTCTGATCCTGAAGAGAATAGGTATGCATCATGACTAGTATCCATTTTTACTAGTAGCCATGGATAGCCCTCTCCTCCATGAACATGTCCACTCCCCTCTTCAAGCCTTCCAAGTTGGCAGCCATCACCACATCCTGGGGCAGGGAATTCCACAATTTAACTATGCATTGTGTAAAGAAATACATCCTTTTATCAGTTTTGAATCTCTCACCCTCCAGCTTCAGCAGATGACCCCGTGTTCTAGTATTGAGAGTCCACTCTCTCCAAACCATGCATCATGTTATAGACCTCTATCATGTCTCCCCTTAACCGCCTTCTTTCCAGGCTAAACAGCCCTTTTGAGGGCAAATGGAGTGAGCTGAAAACAAACAAAAAACAGGAGCGGGTGATAGAGGAATAGGAAAGGTTTCTGGAGGCCGAGCTCCTTCCCAAAGCAGCATTTCTCATGACTGCCAAACACATTTGTGAAAGCGGAGGAATTTCAGCTCAGTCAGAGCTATGCAGAACAGATCAATAATTAAAATAGAAATGCTGGAAATAAACATGCAAAACATGGGGATTTGGTTTGGATCCAATTCAGTTGTTTGATCTAGTCTCTTGAGGTTTGGTGATGTTCCATTTAAAACTGTTCCTATACACTTGGAAATTTCTATTTCGCTCCTGGGGGGTATAGTAACCAGGGTTGCTAACTCCAGGTGGGGAAATTCCTGGAAATTTGGAGGTGGAGCCTGAGGAGGGCAGGGTTTGGCAAGGGAGCTCAGGGAATATTATGGTGTAGAGTCTGTCCTCAAAAGCAGCCATTTTCTCCACAAAACTGATCTCTGTTGTCTAGAGATCATTTGTTATTCTGGGTGACTCGGTCTCACCTGGAGGCTGGCAACATTAATTGTCACCCAATTGCGAAAGCACTGTTAGCTGTTAGCAATGCACTAGTTCTTGCTTAACTGCCTACTAATCTGGTTTAAACCCAGCTTTATCAAGTTGGCCTGGGTGAGTTATAACACTATTATTGGTGTTTGTTCTGTAAATTGGTTATCTGAGGAAGTGACATGATCGGGGGGGGGGGAATGCATTGTCTTTCACATTCTCACAATTTCTCTCTCTCACACATGCACACACACAAGTTGTTCCCATTTGCACCCAACATAGAAATTGCATGGAAGTTGGTTCAGATTGAGGACAAAAATATACAGAAGGATTTGGCAATGGTCCCTTTATTGGGGGTGTACAGCGAGCATTGTCAATTCTGGTTGATGTCGGTAGATGCCATGCAGATGGGGCATCTGAGATAGTCAGGATGTGATACTAGACAGAGGTGCGCTCTTTATTTATAGCAAAGTGTAGCCTAACACAGCTGGGCTGATCAGTCTGTATGTCACCAGATCCTTTAGGAGCATTTCTAAGTTCATTAGAATTCTCCGCAGACGCCATAATTGCCGTCCATGCAAGTTAGAACTCTCATGTACCCGCACAAAGATGTCATAGAAATTGTTGAACAAAGCAAGAAAGAAGCTCTTCAGAAGCAGTGCTAAAAGAAACATTTTGCTGGCTAGTGTCTTTGTGCTGATGCATTATATTGGGCAAACACCAGGGAAGCATTTTTTTTTTTTTTGCTCCTTTTTAAAAAGCTTGTAAATAGAGAAGAGTGTTATAGACCTGATGTCACTGTTGGTTTGTTTTTACAATGGGTAGGATAAAAGGAATCATCAGTGTAAATCTAATCTAATTATGTGTCCTCTCTAACTTTTATTACTAATGAAGTAATAAAATGGAACCATATTATAAGATCAAGATCGGGACAGCACTTGTATGTTGCTCGATATACTCTCTCCCCGGCCATTAGTATGGGTCTGCTCCAATGTTATTAGACTGCCTTATCCTTGGCCCAAAATTTGCCAGCCCTAACATATACCACCCTGACCAGGATGACCCTGTCTCATCAGACCTTCCTTTATTGAGTCAATCCATCTCTTGTTGGGTCTTCCTCTTTTCCTGCTGCCCTCAGCTTTTCCTGGCAACCCCTAATGGGGTTTTCCAAGCGGAAGGAAGGAAGGAAGGAAGGAAGGAAGGAAGGAAGGAAGGAAGGAAGGAAGAAAGAAAGAAAGAAAGAAAGAAAGAAAGAAAGAAAGAAAGAAAGAAAGAAAGAAAGAAAGAAAGAAAGAAAGAAAGACTAGCAGGCTCAGTTGTGAAAAGCCAATCAGGGCAGGGGAAGGTATGAATGACACCATGTGCTAGAGCAGACCAAATCAATTCATTCTCTTGACAACTAATTATCGTTTACATGCTGAACACATGAGGCTAGGCAGGCAGAAGCTACAAAACAGCAAAGTACCCTTTGCTGTTGACAGGAAGCCTCTGTTGATTGCTGCCCATTGTGGCTTTGATTTTCAGAGCAGCAAGACACATTGTTGTATTACACTTGTATAAAAGGTTTTGCCATTTTAGAAAATAGAAGAGATTTTTGGGGGCAGGAACCAAGCTATGCTGCACTATGAATATCCTGCACAGAATAATATAGATGAGGGAGACATGAACAGCTCAGAGGCCAATGGCTAGGTCTACATGGATATTGTGCCAGCGTGGTGTGGTTGAGAGGGGTGGTCTGTAATTTGGAGAACCAGGTTTAATTCCCCACTTCTCCACATGAGCCACGGTCTCTAATCTGGTGAGCCAGGTTGGTTTCCTCACTCTTTCACATGAAGCCAGCTGGGTAACCTTGGGCTGGCTACGGTTCACTTTAGACTTTCTCAGCCCCACCTACCTTACAAGATGTCTGTTGTGGGGAGAGGAAGGGGAGATTGTAAGCTGGTTTGATTCTCTTTAAAAAGTAGAGAAAATCGGCATATAAAAACCAACTCTACTTCTTCTTTTATCCTCCTGGATTTTCTTGTCCACACGTGCAAATCTAGTATATGACTAATTATCAAGAAATTATCCAACAACATAGGTGTTCAGCCAAGGAGTTCAGCCAAGGAGTTCTTCTCATAGTTGCTTTTATTACCACTAAAAGGAAATCATTAAATTCAAAACAGTCTAGGTACACAAACGAACAACCCACTTC
This sequence comes from Euleptes europaea, assembly GCF_029931775.1. Lineage (NCBI taxonomy): Eukaryota > Metazoa > Chordata > Lepidosauria > Squamata > Sphaerodactylidae > Euleptes > Euleptes europaea. The sequence continues at coordinate 5,211,745 of NC_079327.1, read as the reverse complement.
ATGACATTTGCAACAGAGGCTTTTGTACAGAAAAAGCATTCAACGTTTGCACATTTTAGCAAGTGTGTGTTATTTTTTTCTTTCCAGACACTTGCATAAAGTCATTTAAATATTTACACTTTTCTTTCAAGAGTTATTGTTTATTATATACATGTCACTTTCAGCCTCAACGCCAGATATTTGTGAAGGATTTAAACAACATGTTTATACTATTCCCTTTCTCCAGGAACCACTGAGAGCCCTAGTTTTGTGAGGGAACTCGTATTTACTAAGATAGTCTTCTCAGGGCCTTCGGCAGACTGTAATTCTCATGATTCTTTGTAAGAAGCCTCAAACAAAACCAGCACAAGACTGTCACCGTGTACATAAATATGCTCTGAAACTCAATGGTCACTTGATGGAATCAAGAACTTGAAGAAAGAACATTCCTTTCATAGCTATAGAAATGTCTTCTCCTGAAAAGGAGAAGACTGAGAGGGGATATCATAACCATATTCAAGTACTTGAAGGGCTGTCATATAGAGGAGGGTGCCCAGTTGTTTTCTGTTGCCCCAGAAGGTCGGACCAGAACCAACGGGTTGAAATTAAATCAGAAGAATTTCCATCTAGACATTAGGAAGAATTTTCTAACAGTTAGAGCAGTTCCTCAGTGGAACAGGCTTCCTTGGGAGGTGGTAAGCTCTCCTTCCCTGGAGGTTTTTAAGCAGAGGCAAGATGGCCATCTGTCAGCAATGCTGATTCTATGAACTTGGGCAGTTCATGGGAGTGGGGCATCTTGGCCATCTTCTGGGCACTGGGTGTGTGTGGGGGAGATAGTTGTGAGTTTCCTGCATTGTGCAGGGGGTTGGACTAGATGACCCTGGTGGTCCCTTCCAACTCTATGATTCTATGTCCTACATGTACAATTCATCTGCAGAGGCCAGGGTCTGAGACTTATGTTTTGTGTGTGAGTGTGACAGACAGAGAGACAGACAAAGAGAGATGCAGGTAGATTTTGCATGTGTGTAGGGGAGAAAGAGGGAGAGGGGAACGCACTGAGTTTCAAGCTGGGGTTGTCTTAAAATAAGAGTACAGCCTTGGACTGACTGTCCAAGTAACCTCTCTGGGGAGCTGCTGCATGCTGTAGGAGTGATGATTGGCTTCCATGATGCTCTGCTTATGAAGCTTACGGAGATAACACAAGCCTCCAGTTCTCAGTAATCCCAAAGAGGGGCATTGCACTACTCTGAGAAACAGGGAAGATACAATTGTCCTTTCCTCCAAGCAGCTGAGTTTGGAGTTGCTTCCACAAGTTACTGTTTCTGACCCGGTGGTGTCAAAAGAAGTGAAGCGACCCTCTGGAAGGACTGGAGGAGAGAAATCTGATCCCATCCAACATGGAAACTGGCCAACTGAATCCCCCAACACTTCACAGAGAAACAGTAAGGCTGAATTTATCATGTCTTGAAATTTGTTTTTGCATGGAAGATAGTTTCAGAGGGTAGCTGTGTTGGCCTGCACTAGAAAAGCTATATTCAAGTCCAGCCGCACCTTAGAGACCAAAAGATACGCTGAAAATCCCAAAAATCTTGTTGATGCTACTGGACTTGAATCTACTTGTTTTTCAAGTCTGTTTATCCAGACCGCTGCTCTTAACCAATGCACCACGCTGGATGTGGCCAGGGGTGTAGTTGGGTTGCCAGGTCCTGGCTGGAAAATACCTGGAGATTTTGGGGGTGGAGCCTGAGGAAGGCAGGGTTTGGGGAGGGGAGAGACTTCAGTGGGGTATAATGCCATAGGGTCCACCCTCCAGCCATTTTCTCAGGGCAACTGATCTCTGTAGTCTGGAAAGCAGTTGCAATTTTGGGTGATCTCCAGTCACCATCTGGAGGTTGGCAACCCTAGGGTATACAGAGGAAAATAAGAAAAGCCCTGCTGGATCAGACCAAGATCCATCAAGTCCAGCAGTCTGTTCACACAGTGGCCAACCAGGGGCGTCTAGGAAGCCCCCAAATAAGATGACTGCAATAGCACAGTCCTGCCTGTATTCCACAGCACCTAAGATAATAGGCATGCTCCTCTGGTACTGGAGAGAATAGGCGTGCATCATGATTAGTATCCATTTGGACTAGTAGCCATGAATAGCCCTCTTCTGCATGAACATGTCCACTCCCCTCTTAAAGCCTTCCAAGTTGGCAGCCTTCACCACATTTTGGGGCAGGGAGTTCCCCAATTTAACTATGCATTGTGTGAAAAAATACTTCTTTTTATCCGTTTTGAATCTCTCACCCTCCAGCTTCAGCAGACGACCCCGCGTTCTAGTATTATGGGAGAGGGAGAAAAACTTCTCCTTGTCCACTCTCTCCAAACCATGCATAATTTTATAGACCTCTATCATGTCTCCCCTCAGCTCCCACCTTTCCAGGTTAAACAGCCCTAAGGGTTTTAACTGCTCCTCATAGGACAGTCGCTCTAGTCCCCTAATCATTTTGGTGTAGGCACAAGTTGAAAAGCCTGAATGTCATTGCCTAAAGCTGGTAGAAAGATCTCGAGGGAGGGAGATCTGCTCTGCATTTAGAGGCTCCCCCCCCCCTTGTTTGCTTCTCCTGTATAACTGTATTTTATTTTTGGTTGTGTTGCTTTGAGTCCCCACTGGGGAAAAAGGAGATAAATGGAAAAGGTAATTGCTTAAGTGAGAATATCAATGCAAGATAATAGCTCAGCTGATTTTGTAGCAGCGTAGTATTAGAATTTTGTGATTTTTTTTGTTATTTGTGAGCATTTCTGTTTCTTCGAAACATTCCACAGCTGAAAAAGGGCTGCACATTAGCAGAATTCCCATGCACAACATTGTGAGTCACTTTCTGAGCCCTTTCAGTGTCATATGTTGTTGAACACTCTTCCCCGCTTGCGGTATGTTCTGTACAACACACACGGCAATCTTAAACATGAGTCACAAAGTGGCAACCAGTGGTAAAGAGAGGGGGAAGGACAAGGAGCAATGACAGTGTGCCGATGGTTGTACTATCGAGTTTTTTTTGGGGGGGGGTGTTCCTAGAGTGCCACGCTGCCATCGCTGCTGGTTTTATGCAGGAAGTGACAACACACCACCACCACAGTGTCTTTCCCCCATCTAACTATGAATCAGGGGCTGTGTCAGATAGCCAGGAGTCCAATACAGACCAAAAAAAGAAAGGACTTTCTAAAGAACTCACTGAGGAAGTTATGATCAGAACGAGATCAGAATATGCAGAATTGGAACTGAGGAGGCAATGTCAGACTTAGGCCATTTGTGCTGGGCTGTTTCCCCACGGTCACCCCCTCCAACTGCTTCAGGCTTCCTTTTGATTATGCAAGCCTTTCACAACCGTCAGACATTCTATTGTGATCCCCACACATTTCCGCGCATTTTCCTCATTTTTTCCAGATTCTGGCTAAAACAGCATCCGGAAAACACAGGCCAAACACATGGAAATGCGCAGGGAGCAGGACCTCTGACGGTCAGGAAAGACATGCATAATCAAAAGGAAATCCCGAAGCTGTCGGCAGGGTGACTGCGAGGGAAACAGCCCAGCATAAATGGCCTGAAGGTAAAGGTCCCCTGTGCAAGCACTGGGTCATTCCTGACCCATGGGGTGACGTCACATCCCGACGTTTCCAAGGCAGACTTTGTTTACGGGGTGGTTTGCCAGGGCCTTCCCCAGTCATTTTCCCTTTACCCCCAGCAAGCTGGGTATTCATTTTACCAACCTTGGAAGGATGGAAGGCTGAGTCAACCATGAGCCGGCTACCTGAAACCGACTTCCGTCGGGATCGAACTCCAGTCGTGAGCAGAGCTTGGACTGCAGTACCGCAGCTTACCACTCTGCGCCATGGGGCTCCTATAAATGGCCTTAGTAGTCGATTTATCTTCTAGAATTTTCACCCCAGAACAGCATAAAATTTCCCAGTTATTTTGCTGTACTTGGTATCTTGTCATTCAAAAGGTGTTTTTTCCTCCCTGAATGAATCCATGTTTTCCCCCTGCAATCAGTGATATGGTACTGTCTACTGGGAAAGAGAAGTGAAATGAGTGTTTATCAGCTTCCTAGGGAAAATCATACAGATTAGCTACTTTCTAAAGGCAATCTCTTTAGCCATCTTTATTCCTATAGTATAGAATGTTCTTTCCCAGCAATATAAAGGTAACAATCTATGGCAGAGAAAAGCCCCAGGATTACCAGTGACTGACACTAAAATTTTAAAATAAACATTGAAAATTAGCTTATTAAAAATTAAGGGTCATTATTTTGATGGCTTTAGAAGATTAGGGTCTATTTGATGCCAATTGGAACGGCTGATTTATCTGCAGCGGCTGATGAAAGGGTAAAGTCACAGTAGTTCGAGAGATCGCGTTAACCTTTATTTCAGCGTTGTCTCCAGGGAGATTTAAAAGTGCACGTAGGAGGAGACGGGCTGTCGTCGAGCCACGGAGAAGAGTCTCAGAGAAAGGCTGGATGTTTCAAAGTCTTCTTAGCAAGACAGTTAACTGTCGCCCCTGGATTGCCGTTCAAAGCCAACGCAGGTCAACAGCAACCAAACAGTATGCTTCAGATCCTTTCTATTATATCACACCCACTCCAGGCTATCCACTCTGTCCTTTAAGTCAATTGACTGCTTATGTACCCTGCTGGGCTCTCATTACCTCTGAAAAGTCCTAACAGTTAAAGTCGTAGGCTTTTGTTAAGAGATCTGTGCCATCATGCTGTCCACACAGCGGAGCTCCTGTTGACCAGACAGCAATGTGGTCTGCTGTATCTGCTCAGCGTCAAGCGTAAGGCGAGGCCACTGTCTGTTTTATACCAGCATGGTGTAGTGGCAGCGGACTCTAATCTGGAGAACCAGGTTTGATTCCCCACTCCTACACAAGAACGGCGGACTCTAATCTGGTGAACCAGATTGGCTTCCCCACTCCTACACAGCTGGGTGAACTTGGGCTAGTCAAAGTTCTCTCCAAACTCTCTCAGCCCCACCTACCTCACAAGGTGTCTGTTGTGGGGAGAGGAAGGGGAGGCAATTGTAAACTGGTATGAGTTTTTTTTTTTTAAAGTAGATAAAATCAGGGTATAAAAACCAACTCTTCTTCTTCTTCTTCCAAAACTGCTGCTATTATACTGCCCTTGTACAAATCTATGGTGAGACCTCACTTGGAATACTGTGTACAGTTCTGGTCACCACACCTAAAGGATATTACAGAGTTTAAGAAGGTGCAGAAAAGATATGATCAGGGGACTAGAGCAACTGTCCTATGCTGAGCAGTTAAAACGCTTAGGGCTGTTTAGCTTGGAAAGAAGGCGGTTAAGGGAAGACATGATAGAGATCTATAAAATTATGCATGGTATGGAGAGAGTGGACAGGGCAAAGCTTTTCTCCCTCTCTCATAATATTAGAATGTGGGGTCATCTGCTGAAGCTGGAGGGTGAGAGATTCAAAGCAGACAAAAGGAAGTATTTCTTCACACAACACATAGTTCAATGGTGGAACTCCCTGCCCCAGGATGTGGTGATGGCTGCCAACTTGGAAGGGTTTAAGAGGGGAGTGGACATGTTCATGGACGAGAGGGCTATCCGTGGCTACTAGTCAAAATGGATACTAGTCGTGATGCAGACCTATTCTCTCCAGGATCAGAGGAGCATGCCCATTATATTAGGTGCTGTGGGACACAGGCGAGACAGTGCTGCTGCAGTCGTCTTGTTTGTGAGCTTCCTAGATGCACCTGATTGGCCACTGTGTGAACGGACTGCTGGACTTGATGGGCCTTGGTCTGATCCAGCAGGGCTTTTCTTATGTTCTTATGTTCTTAATTCATGGACTTGTCCAAGTCAGATAAAAGAGAGAGCTGGCTACAGGCTACCTGTAAGGATCATTTTGAGCTTGCCCCCAGTGTTTTAACCCAACAGTCACACAGCACAGTGGAAAATCATTTACACAAATCTGGGGTTTGGTGTCATTTCATCACAGGGTTTTGGTCTTCTGAGGAGTCCCCTGCTCCCTGAGCACTTTCCCTCATGCAGAAGGAAAGTGTTTGGTTGTGAGCTCTAATAAATGTTGTGGTCTTGCTTTTTTCTCCTAGCGTTGGGAATGTTGCATTGAGGACTGGCTTCTGCCCACAGCCACATCCCATTCCACTTTCTTTCTGATGTCTAGAGCAGTCACAGCACATATATAAAACTTTCATCTTCAACAGTATTGATTCATCCATGTGTCTGTCTTTCCCAGCTAGCTTTTAAAGAGAAGATGCAAGATTGATAGATGGATCCCTCCCTCTCCCAAAGTATTTTGAGAGCAACAGCTCAATGACAGTAGATGCCTCATATCAACGCCATATGAATTCTGTCCTGAAGGGCATTTTGTTTTCTGCATATGAGGAAACCCATTGCTTTCAAAACACAGGCTGGAACTAGACGCTAAAAAAACATTTGGTTCCACTGAAAAGAGCAGACAGCTGTCAGTTTTTCCTGCTAAACCAATTCTAGTTCAATTGCTCCTAGTGCAGACCTGGTTCCAGGTTTTGGGGGGCCCACAGAATTCCCACGACCTCTCCTCTCCTCCCCTGACCCTCACCAGGAATGCCCAATCATGCTTTCCTTCCAGCTGAAGTCATGACCAATGCAGCTCTTGTGAAGAAGGTGGCTCATACATGTGGGTGAGGAGTCTTTTTCAGAAGCCTGATAAGCAGCTGTAGAAGCTGGTGTTTTTAGTTGGAAGGTATATCCCTCTAGATGGGATTAGATGAGCCCTGTCTTTTAAAGAACCCTTATTCTTGATCCAGATTAACCCACTGAATGGTGATGGTTGGTCAGACCAAGTTGGCTCCAATTACACGACCCCAAGTTGGCTCCTTGGCTCCATCATCAACCAAAAGGGAGACCTGCAGCCAAGAAATCAGAAAAGGTTTGAGACCAGGGCAGCCATGAAGGAGCTAGAAAAAATGAAACCCAAATATTGCCGAAAAGGCTAATTTTGGGTTTATGTTCAGTTCGGGTATATCAATATGCACAACCCTAGTTAAGATGTGGTAATAAGGAAGGAGCACTAGTTAAGCCTCCAAGTTTTGCATACCTCCATTGGACGCTTCAGGTCATCACAAAACTCTGTAGCTACTCTTGGAAGGTGCCACCACACACAAGCTGGCAATTAAAATAACATCTCCTTCGAATCTCTTGCTGTCTCACCGTAACTCTTGTGAACAGTTTTGTTTGTGATTCGTCTAAATTGCAGCTGAATTTGCTCCGATTATCTGGGCTACTTAGTTCTAGCTCTGCCTTCTGAGCTCGCAAAATGCTGCTGCCACCTACAATGATCTTCGATTACACTTTATTGTTCCGCCATGATCCATTGAGAGTAATCTAAAACTTTTGTATAAGGAAGGTCTCGAGAAAATTGCTGTATTTGTTTCAGGGACTTACTGTGGTGTAAGAGAGAAGTGGAGTTCAGTGTATTCATGAGATGATCAAGATATATTCACATAAAGCCACTGAGTTTGACAGTTAAGAGCAGAACTATGCTATTCATTTCTACTGTGTGTCTTCAAAACTCAGCAACGACTTCAACTTTGCAACCTGTGGCTGAGAGGGTGTGATTTCTTTTGGAAGACCATAAAGGAAGAAGGTGCTTAACCTTTTAATTGGTCAGTTCTCTTCTGGAGAGCCAGCATGGTGTTGTGGTTAAGAGCGGTGGTTTGGAGTGGTGGACTCTGATCTGGAGAACCGGGTGTGATTCCCCACTCCTCCACATGAGTGGCGGATGCTAATCTGGTGAACACAGTTGGTTTCCCCACTCCTCCACATGAAGCCAGCTGGGTGACCTTGGGCTAGTCACAGCTCTCTTAGAGCTCCCTCAGCCCCACCTGCCTCACAAGGTGTCTGTTGTGGGGAGGGGAAGGGAAGGTGACTGTAAGCCAGTTTTATTCTTCCTTAAATGGTAGAGAAAGTTGGCATAGAATAACCAACTCTTCTTCTTCTCTCTTAGAGCTCTCTCAACCCCACCTACCACACAGGGTGTCAGTTGTGGGGAGAAGAAGGGAAGGAAATTGTAAGCCACTTTGAGACTCCTTAAGGTAGAGAAAAATGGGGTATAAAAACCAACTCTCTTCTTCTTCATCATCATTATCTGCAAACAGGACAGAAACAAGCACTCAGCCTAGGCATTATAAATTGGCAGCCCTCTAGCCAACAATTCCCCCTCCCTCTTGCTCTTACCAAATTATTAAACTCAGGAGCTCCCCCACACACACCAAAAAAAGGTATGCAGAAGCTCACTGCTTTACAACACTTGCCAATTTATAATGACATTATAATAATGGATTCAAACTAGCTTGTCTAGTGTTATGGTCCAAAAAATACTAATTGCATGGCCCTTCCATAAATTAAGGTTTCTCTCCGAAATTACGGCAGTGCTAAATGATTTCCCCACTGGAAAAAAAAAAACCACCTCTTTTCTGAATTAGACGCATCATCTACAGGCCAATTTACATGTCTTGGCAGCTTAAGATAACATACAGAGACTGAAAGTTGGACACAAGACTCCACAGAGTTTTGGGATTTTGGTTTTTGGAAGAAAAACAGAAAGAAAGGAAACTTCAGATATTGTCACCTGGGACACTGTCTGAACATTATATGCAATTTCACAAAAGACCTGTAATAAGAACTACTTTCCTATCAGTTCTACATCTTGATAAAAGAACATTAGAAACTATTTTCAACTGCATTTGCTTTGTAAGATTTCCCACCGTAATAATCCATTACTTGAATCCATTGTCGGGACAACTACAAGTTAACAATTACCGCATCATCTAAGATAATCGAGTCTTATTCGTAATCACAGGAGGGAGAAAGTCTGAAAAGTCGATGAAAAACTCTTCTAAAGGCTTATTTTAAGATAGTCAAAGGGTTACATTCACTTTACTAAATTAGATCAGTGTCCTGAACTATTTTTTTCTTTAACCCAAAAGGGAAAAGGTTTTTTTTTAAGGCTATAATTAATTTTCTTTGGCAGTAATCCTTCTAGGTAATTATAAACATTTGCCAGAAACTTGTTATGCATGTGGGCAGAACCGGTGGCAAGTGCTGTCAAGTCACAGTCAACTTATGGCAACCCAGTAGGGTTTTCAAAGCAAGAGACCTTCAGAGGTGGTTTGTCATTGCCTGCCTCTGCATAGCAACCCTGAACACCCTTGAGGGGGTGGTCCCCATCCAAGAACCCACCAAGGCCAACTCTGCTTAGCTTCTGAGATCTGACAAGATCAGGCTTGTCTGGGACATCCAGATCAGGGCCAAAATGGTTGTATGAGCAATCGTTCCTGTTGGCAAAAAGTGCTGTCAAGTCACAGCTGACTTATGGTGACCCCATAGGGCTTTCAAGGCAAGAGAGTTCAGAGATAGCATCATAGAATCATAGAGTTGGAAGGGACCACCAGGGTCATCAAGTCCAACCCCCCGCACAATGCAGGAAACTCACAACCACCTCCCCCCCACACTTAGTGACCAGAAGTTGGCCAAGATGCCCTCCCTCTCATCATCTGCCTAAGGTCACAGAATCAGATGGTTTGCCACTCCTCCTCACTTCTCCACATGAGTGGTGGAGGCTAATCAGGTGAACTGGATTTGTTTCCCCACTCCTACACACAAAACCAGCTGGGTGATCTTGGGCAAGTTACAGCTCTGTTAGAGATCTCTCAGCCCCACCTACCTCACAGGGGGTCAGTTGTGGGGAGGGGAAGGGAAGGTGATTGTAAGCTGGTTGGAGTCTCCCTTAGTGGTAGAGAAAGTCAGCATATAAAAATCAACTCTTCTCCTCCTCCTCCTCCTCCTCCTCATGGGCTGAGACTTTCTTGGTGGTCTTCCATCCAAGTTCTAACTAGGGTTGACCCTGCTTAGCTTCTGAGATCTGTTGAGCTTGGGCTAGCCTGAGCCATCCAGGCCAGGGAAAGTGTTGTGGAGTTACTGCTGATTTATGGTGACTCCATAGGGCTCTCAAGGCAAGAGACCTTTGGAGATGGTTTGCCATTGCCTGCCTCTGCATAAAAACCCTGAATTTCCTCACGTGGGTGGTGTCCCATCCAAGTATCAACCAAGGCTGGCCCGAGCCCCATCTGGCAGCAGTTCCTGCCCACCTCCTGCCTGCCTTAGGGCCATGGTGGCTCTGAAGGGGGGGATCAGCCCATTGGGACTTTCCCCCTAATCCTTAAGAGAAGTGGAGGTCACCACAGCCTTGAAATACGTTGGACGCTTTCCAGTATGGTTTCAGGCCTGATTATGGGTCTGAAATGGCCTTGGGTGCCCTGGTGGATGGCCTGCACCAGGTGATGGACAGAAGGAGTGAGACCCTATTGATTCTCCTGGACCCCTCAGTGGCTTTCACTACCATCAGTCATTTACTTCCTGTTGGTGTTGGAACTGGGAGGCACCATTCTGCAATGGTTTTGGTCCTAGCTGGAAGGTAGGCTTCATAAGGTGGTACTGGAGGACTGCTGTTTGGCCTCTCATGGTTTCATCTTGTCTCCATTTTATTTATTGTGGAACTCCCTGCCCCAAGATGTGGTGATGGCTGCCAATTTGGAAGGCTTGAAGAGGGGAGTGGGCATGTTCATGGAGGAGAGGGCTATTCATGGCTACTAGTCAAAATGAATACTAGTCATGATGCACACCTATTTTCTCCAGTATCAGAGGAGCATGCCTATTCTATTAGGTGCTGTGCATCCCTTGGTAACCTCTAGATTAGATTACACACTCTACGTGAAGCTCTCCTTGAACAGTGTCTGGAAACTATAATTGGTACACAACACTGTGGCCAGATGTTTGACTGGAGTGGGTCACAGGGACAATATCACTTCAGTCTTGTTCCACCTGCACTGGCTTCCAATGGACTCCAATCTGGAGAACCGGGATTGATTCCCCACTCCTCCACATGAGCGGTGGGCTCTGGTGAACTGGGTTGGTTTGCCCATTCCTCCACATTAAGCCAGCTGGGTGACCTTGGGCTAGTCACAGTTCTCTCCAAACTTTCTCACCCTCACCTACCTCACAAGGTATCTATTGTGGGGAGAGAAAGGGAAGGCGATTGTAAGCCGGTTTGAGAGTCCTTAAAAGGGTAGAGAAAACCAGGATATAAAAAACAACCTTCTTCTTCCATTCCCTCCCCCCCCAGGTGCTCACATCTCAACTTTGAATACCGATGTTAGTTGGCAACATCTGGGGAAGGCCTTGACCTCTAACCTCTGTTTCGTCATCCTCCAGAACAAATTGTTGGCCCTTGTGTGAAACAGGATGGCGGAGTCGATGGCTGGATCCAGCAGGGCTCTTCTTGGTTTCTTCAACACTCATTTATACTCAGTGCAAGCCAGTCAATGCTTTTGTTGTTTATTAAAATCAAAAAATCATACCTACCTGACTCCCTGTGCACCACATTAGATAATTCGCACAGTTTAAAATACAGTTGAGCTCCATTATCTGCATGGATGCTTCCTTCCCTGAAGGTGCCAGAAACACACCACAGGTTAGACAATATGTTATAATATCAGCTGGTTTGAGATTGAGAAGAATTATTCACCCAGGAATCAACCTGACAGCGTGCTAGAGTCCATCTAATGTTTGCAATGAAACAGATTGTAGCTGCCTTTTAATACAGAACGGCAGCTCCTCTGACTCTCCCACCTGCTGTGTTTTATCAGGCTCTGAATAGCAAGAGCTGCCTTGCCTGAAGGAATTTCAAGACCACTGCGTATCACCTCAGAATGGGAGCTTTCTCAAAGGCAGCAGATTTTACCTGATACTTTATCTTCAGCCCCAGACTTTGTCTTATGTTCCTTCCTTTGAGGATTGAGCGTTCAGTTTTTTTCTGATTCTACACTTTGTACAACCTTCTAGAAGGACCAGAAATTATCTTGTCAGTGCTGATAATCGGATGGCTTATGGAGAGCTTCTTTCCACTGATACCTCTTTTGGTCTAATTACACCTTCTAAAGCGCAAATCAAAGTTTTCACAATTGTGACAACCACAGTGTGCATTAACTCCCCTGAGAAGGTAGTTAAGCTTCATCTTTCTGCTCACAAGTTAATATACCTGTGCTTAGGAAGGCTTTTTGAAGCAAGTTGGGGCAAATTGAGCATGGGATTGTTACAGCTGATGACAATTTAGAAAGCCGTATGGCTCCGATTGGCTCTCCCTACTTTTGTCTTTGGGCTTGTGAGAAACAAAACTTTGGAAGCATTTTCAGAGGGTTATTATTTATTTATTTTTTTGCATAGGTTGTGTTTAAACAGTGTCTCATGTGCAAATAGCTCAATGCCATCAAAAGAACAAACAATGCAAGCACATCTCTACGGCTGCCAGCCTCCAGGTGGTAGCTGGAGATCTCCTGCTGTTACAACTGATCTCCAGGCAACAAAGATCAGTTCACCTGAAGAAAATGGCCGCTTTGGAAGGTGGACTCCATTGAAGTGTCTCCCTTTCCCAAACCTTGCCCTCCTCAGGCTCCCCCCGCCCAAATCTCCAGGTATTTCCCAACCTCTAGTTGGCAACACTACCCAACTCCCGAGGGACAGGATTAAGGGAAAGGTCCTCTTGATGTGGTGTTTAGGATCAATGGGATACCATTAGCAGTTCTTTCCCTCTGTGCTTTTCTTCTCGGTTTGCATATTTGGAAGTTCTTACTTCCATCTGGCAAACTCAACTCTGCTCCAGATTTCAAACTTTCCGTTCTCATCTTGTTAGGCAGCCTTGCTTATTGGTACAACATCATATTTACCACAAAGAATACAATGTGTATTTCATTGGTAGGGTTGCCAACGTCCAGGTGGTTGGTTATGAAATATCACCAGTACTGCTAAGTTAGTTGCTAAGAAGAACCAGTACTAAGCCAATATATACTCAATAGAATTCAATGAACAACAATTTGTATATTTCAACAATTATACAACAATACAAACACTGTAACAGTAATGTGAATGTGCAAACAAAAGTTTTAACAACAACATAAGCAAAGACCCCATAAAACAACAACACAAAACAACAGCAGTCCCCAAGGGAGGACAGAAAAGTCCACTAGCAAGGGGCTTGTAAGCCTCAAACAATGAACAGTCTCTATTGGTCACCGTGGCAAACGTGGCAAGCGTTAAAGACTGAGCTATTTTTAGCTACATGAATTTTGCTGGTTCTCCTATGACTGCCAAAGAGATTTAATGCTGGCTGAAGAAGCCAATGTATATTGGTGAAAACGCTATACATCCGGAAGGCGTTCCCGGGCTCTGCTCTGAGCTTCGCTGGGCACTTTGTGCCACAATCTTGCATATTTCAAACGTTTGATACGTCGATTTGCAATTTGTGGTTCAACTGAGACTGTTCATTGCTAGTGGACTTCTCCGTCCTCCCATGTGGACTGTTGTTGCTTTGTGTTGTTGTTTTATGTGGTCTTTGCTTATGTTGTTGTTAAAACTTTTGTTTGCACATTCACATTACTGTTACAGTGTTTGTATTGTCATATAATTGTTGAAATATACAAATTGTTGTTCATTGAATTCTATTGAGTATATATTGGCTTAGTACTGGTTCTTCTTAGCAACGTCCAGGTGGTGGCTGGAGATCTCCTGCTATTAAAACTGATCTCCAGCCAATAGAGATCAGTTCCCCTGGATAACATGGCAATTGGAATCTATGGCACTGAAGCCCCTCCCCTCTGCAAACCCCCCACTCCTCAGGCTCCACCCCCAAAATCTCCAGGTATTTCCCAACCCAGAGCTGGCAACCCTATTCACTGGTCTCACATATTAGCATTTTTATCCTGGCTAATTCTGCCATTGCAAACACTCGTTCAAATGCTTCACCTTTACAGTCTTAACCTTGAGGTTATCTACGGTCTTCTACCGGGAAAGCTTGCAAACAGTCTGAAAGTTTAGAATAATTTAATTACTCGTTTGAAAAGATCAATGTGTAACTGAATTTGATTGCTCAGCCCATTTGGAAAGCAGGTGCTGATCATTCATCAGTGTTGTATGAAATTTCGGGTATTACCAGAAGGCAAAACGGAGTGGGTGGGGGGCAGCATAACTATGTACAATTAATTAAATGCAAGAGTGACCTCATTACATTGATAGAGTATAATGCGGCAACTTGCAAACAAAAGCAAATTCATCTTGATTAAATGTTCATTGATTTATGACAACATACAGCACCCTGGGTTATATGACTTTTAGCGCATATGATTTCCAGATGTAAAGTTAATCTCAACTTGGGGACGGGGAGCTGGGGCACAGAAATGTGATTCCTTAGATTCCTTCCACTGAAAAACCAAAGTCACTTTCAGAAAACTCTTGGCCCCCTTTGCCATGCATCTGAATCCAGCCCCACAGTGGGATCTTGTAAGAACACAAGAAAGGTCATGCTGGATCAGACCAAGATCCATCAAGTCCAGCAGTCTTGTTCACACAGTGGCCAACCAGGTGTCTCTAGGAAGCCCACAAATAAGATGACTGCAGCAGCATTGTCCTGCCTGCATTCCACTGCACCTAATATAATAGGAATACTCCTCCTGAAGAGAATAGGTATGCATCATGACTATTGTCCATTTTGACCAGTAGCCATGGATAGCCCTCTTCTCCATGAACATGTCCACTCCCCACTTAAAGCCTTCCAAGTTGGCAGCCATCACCACATCCTGGGGCAGGGAGTTCCACAATTTAACTGTGTGTTGTGTGAAGACAGGAGCTGGATCTGATCAATCAGAAGATATGATTTGACTTTTGCTCCATGGCAGTTCACATGTAAAAAACCCTTCTGCTTTCAAATGTCTTGATTGACATGTTTATTTCTCTTGTAAGAACATAAGAAAGGCCCTCCTGGATCAGACCCAGGCCCATCAGGTCCAGCAGTCTGCTCACACACTGGTCAACCAGGTGCCTCTAGGAAGCCCACAAACAAGTCGACTGCAGCAGCACCATCCTGCCTGTGTTCCACAGCACCTAATATAATAGAATAATTTCAGAGGTGATATAAGATAGTAAAGTACAGCAGTTAGAGTCTTGGACTAGGATCTGGAATGGTTGAAATCTTCCATGAAGCTCACTGAATGATTTGAGTCAGTCACACACTCTCAGCCTTATCTAAGTCACAGGGTTGTTGTAAGGATAAAATGAGAAAGTAAGAACCAAGCATGCTTCCATGAATCTGTTAGAAGCATGTTGGGATAAAAATGTACCAGATCAGAAGTCCTCACCCTTGTGGAACCAGCGATTCACTTCAGGTAGTGAGTGCCGTAACAAAATGGCTGCTATGGGGGCAGAGTCTAATTAAAAAAACATTGGGAGGTCCCACCAAATGTTACAAGGTTCCAAGCTAAGCATCGTTCTATAACAGAGAGCCAGCATGGTGTTGTGGTTAAGAGCGGTGGTTTGGAGCGGTGGAGTCTGATCTGGAGACTGGGTTTGATTCCCCACTCCTCCACATGAGCGGTGGAGGCTAATCTGGTGGACTGGATTGGTTTCCCCACTCCTACACATGAAGCCAGCTGGGTGACCTTGGGCAAGTCACAGTTCTCTTAGAGCTCTCTCCACCCCACCAACTCACAGGGTGTCCATTGTGGGGAAGGGAAGGTGATTGTAAGCTGGTTTGAGTCTGCCTTAAGAGGTAGAGAAAGTTGGCATATAAAAACCAACTCTTCTTCTTCTTCTTCTTCTTCTTCTTCTTCTTCTTCTATAACAGAGGCAACTTTTTCAAAATGGTTGCTCCCAGAAGACGGAAAGGTGATTCTTCCTGGGCGTTTCTGGAACACCTCCTGTTTCAAAGAAATGAAGGCCCAAACTGGCTCTTTGTTTTGGGGAAGAGACAGGTTGGGAAAGAAGGTGAGCACCAGGAAACACATCTGTGGCTCCATGCCACCCATGAGCCCCACATCGGGGACCACCAGACTTGACAGAGAGAGAGAGAGAGTGAGAGAGAGAGAGAAATGTAGGCATAGGAGTGGTGTTGTCATAGTTCATCCTGTTCTGGTTTTATTTTCAAGGATTTGGAATTGGGATTGGAGTGTTTTTATTGTTATGAATGAATTCTTTATTGTTATGACTGAGAGCCAGCGTGGTATATTGGTTAAGAGCAGTGGACTCTAATCTGGTGAACAGGGTTTGTTTCCCCACTCCTCCACATGAAGCCTGCTGGGTGACCTTGGGCTAGTCACAGTTCTTTCCAAACTTTCTCCGCCCCACCTACCTCACAAGTTGTATGTTGTGGGGACAGGAAGGGAAGGAGATTGTAAGCCAGTCTGATTCTCCTTAAAAGGTAGAGAAAGTTAGCATATAAAAACCAGCTCCTCCTGCTCCTGCTCCTCCTCTTCCTCCTCCTTCTTTTCCTTCTTCTTCTTCTTCTTCTTCTTCTTCTTCTTCTTCTTCTTCTTCTTCTTCTATTGTAAACTGTCTCAAGTAACATGGAAAAATAACAGTAAATACAGTGGGGCTGTCACGATTGTACCGAGGTTCACTAATACTCAAATCATACTCTCGTTTCCCTGGTGGCTTTACAACCATGAAGACTGTGACCATCAGATGCTCTTATATGCCTTCCATGAGGAAGAAGCTCAACCAAATAAGGAACTCACCCACAGACACCAACTGTGCTTTATACGCAGCACTGAACAGAGGTCTCTCTTAGGAGAAGTGGGTCCCTACCACTCAGTGTGAGAAGTGATGGAGAGGGAAGGAAGATGGCTTGCAGCAGGTGCGCTGGCAGAAAAGGCAATTGCATTGGGAGCCGCTTCATCGGGTCGAGATCCCCGACCTTCCTTTGCCAGCTCCAAAGCAACCTTTTTAGTCACTCGGCAGCCAACGTGGTTTTTCCGTTGTGGCTCCTGACGCAGATCAACAGGAAGAAAAGAAAAACACCGACAGGCGTCGTAAAGTGCAGGAAGATTAAAATGCAAGCTTAAACCATCTTTCCTGCCTGGCCACCAATTTATCCAGAAATCCGTTACAACAGCATTTAAAATTCTTTTATTTTTTATTTTTATTTTACCAGAGCACAGCAGCAGCGGAGCCAAAAAGCACTTTAAATGACATGTGTGGCTTTAGCCAGTATTTTATGTGGGAAAAGCAACTGATTTGTGAAGGCAAGCTTTAAAAAAAAGCCACACAGAAGGACAGGGCTATAATTTATTGGTTCTGCCCACCCTATGTATAATTCATTGTTGAGCAAAATTTCCACAAAAAAGGGAGAAAGAATCAATCCATCTATCCCAGCTCTCTGTCCTTTAAAGAATGGGTTTAGTTATTTTTTGTTTTGTTCTGCTTTGGTTGTGTTTTTGTTGTGCTTTTGGGGGGGGGTTGGTTTTTTTGCACAGGGGTTCCTATTATTTCCCCCCTCAGACAAAGCATTCTGGAAACCAGAGCATCTAAAATTACACTGAATTATTTAATTGTGTGGACAGCAAAGTTGTTAGCATGGCTCTCGGGCAGATCCCGTTTCGGCATTGACTTTATTGTTCCATCCTGTAGCATGAACAGAAACAATTACCAGGCTAATAAAGCAAGAGGTCAGATTGCATGGGATTGAAATCATGATGAGGGCAGTGACCTGGTTATGCTACAAATTAACTTTCTCTCTCTCTCCTTCCCTGTTTTCAAATAGCACAAACCTGCCTCCCTCTGTCCTGTGAAGCACGCGCTCTTGGATTAGAAGGAGCTACCTGGATCTGCTGAAGGAAGAAGAGGAAGAGGAGGAGGAGGAGTTGGTTTTTATATGCTGACTTTCTCCACCATTGAAAGAAGAATCAAACCGGCTTACAATCACCTTCCCTTCCCCTCCCCACAACAGACACCCTGTCAGGTGGGGGGGGGGGCTGAGAGAGTGTGACTAGCCCAAGGTCACCAAGCTGGCTTCATGTGGTGGAATGGGGAATCAAACCCAGTTCTGCAGATCAGAATCCACCGCTCCAAACCACCGCTCTTAACCACTACACCATGCTGGCTCTAGTCCACCCCCCAGCGTAGTGTAGTGGTGAAAAGAGGTGGACTCTAATTTGGAGAATTGGGTTGGTTTTCCACTCCTACACATGAATCTTGCTGGGTGACACTGGGCTAATCACAGTTCTCTTGGAGCTCTCTCAGCTCCAACTTCCACACAGGGTGTATGTTGTGGGGAGAGGAAGGGAAGGAGATTGTAGACCAGTTTGATTCTCCTTAAAAAGGTGGAGACAATCATCATATAAAAACCAACTCTTCTTCTTCTTCAGTGCAGGATCACTCTAAAGCGTCCCTGACAGGTTTTCTGCCTCCCTAGGCAGCTATTCCACTGCTGAACTACTCTTACTGTATTTTTTCTTCTTCTATCCAGCCGGTACATTTCCGCCCATAGTGTAAACCCATTATTGTGAGTCCTATCCTCTGCTGCCAACAGGAACAGCTCCCTGCCCTCCTCTATGTGACAGCCCTTCAAGTACTTCAAGAGAGTGATCATGCCCCCCCTCAATCTCCTCTTTTCCAGACAAAACATTCCCAAGTCCCTCAGACTTTCCTCGTAGGGCTTGGTCCCCAGGCCCCGATCATCCTTGTTGCTCCCCTCTGCACCCATTCCATTCTGTCCTCATCCTTTTCGAAGCGAGGCGTCCAGAACTTCATATGAAAACAGGACGTGGCATGAAACCAGCAATAGGTTGTACCGTTGAGAGAGAAAACTTAAAGTTTGTTTTATTATTATTATTACATGGAAAAGAAAAATATTTGAAGAAGCTCAAGAAAATTGCTTCGTTTAGCAAATCTGAATTATTTATTCCTTAGCATTCGATCGGCAAAGGCTCCAACGGAATGAACATTTTCTGTAGCCAGTTACAAGTTAGAGGAAATGCTAATTTGCAAGAGGTTGACAATGAAATGGCCTCTACCGTGGGGAAAGGGGAATGGTTTGTGGCTGTTTTGTTACCTGGAGATAAGAGGCTTTGTTTGTGGGCCAAACCAGATGTGAGCTGGGAGTTCCATGCCTGGAGCTCCCAGAAATTAACAGGTTGAAAAGTACCACAAAGAATGCTGTCAACACAGATAAACAGATATACGTGCATTTATGTATAGTTCTGGCTTTTCCAAATAGCCTAGCTTATCCTGAGTTTGTCAGAGCTTGGGAGCTAACCAGGGTTGGTCATGGTTAATACTTGGATGGGAGACCACCAAGAAAGACTGGGGCTTATTATGGGGAAGAAGGCAATGGCAAACCACCTCTGCTCGTCTCTCGCCTGGAACGCCCCACGGATGGGTTCACCATGAGTCAGTCGTGACTCAACGGCACCTCCTTCTTCCGGCATTTCGATGCAGTGGATGAGTCAACGGATCACTGAAAACACGTGGTAGATCTTGGGGTGCAAGTAAAACTAAAACAACAACAACACACAGCTGGAGTTTTGTCTCCTTCTCCCTGCTGAGTATTTCAAGACCCTATTAATTTCAAGCCAACACGGCAACTATTTAAGGAAAGTCAGCTGCTTCTCCGCTCATCCCTGTCATGATCTGAAAAGGCACTGCGTCCCACCCGCCCATACTTCTATGACAACAATTTTATTTCTCCAAACAATGGCTTATCTATTGCCTCCGTCCTTTGTTTTAGGAAGCAGAACAGAACATGTCCAGCGACGCTTTTCACCGAAAGCCAACGGGAAGCTTGAAAGCCGTCCTCACAGACTTTTGCTTCCTTTTTGTATAGAACTCAGGAACACTGAATGTGAACTCGATATGACCGAACAGGCGGAGCAGAAGGTGAATCATGAGCAAACAGACAAAAGGGCGTTGAGAGACTGGGTCTTTTGTCCCCGCACCACCGGATACTCTGCATTTGAAAGGAAAAAAGGCGTTCGTCAAACAATTGTGGAACACTATCCACGGCGAAGGTAGCATGTTGAAATAATGTGGGGCTCATGTTATGGCCACAACTGCGAGGCTGGCTTGCTGGCCTCCTCGGTTTTCAGACTTGCAAATATAAGGTGTGTCATTCTTCATGGGGCAAAGTCTAACAAACACTTTTTTAAAAAAATGACACTAGAAGAAGAAGAAGAAGAAGAAGAAGAAGAAGAAGAAGAAGAAGAAGAAGAAGAAGAAGAAGAGGAGGAGGAGGAGGAGGAGGAGGAGGAGTTGGTTTTTATATGCCGACTTTCTCTACCACTTAAGGCAGAATCAAACCAGCTTACAATCACCTTCCCTTCCCCTCCCCACAACAGACACTTTGTGAGGCAGGTGAGGCTGAGAGAGTGTGACTAGCCCAAGGTCATCCAGCTGGCTTTCATGTGTAGGAGTGGGGAAACAAATCCAGTTCCCCAGATTAGCCTCTGCCGCTCATGTGGAGGAGTGGGGAATCAAACCCGGTTCCCCAGATCAGAATCCACTGCTTCAAACCACCGCTCTTCACCACTACTCCACTCTGGGTCTTCCAAAATGACACACACATTTTAAACAAGTATGGGAAGGTATGCATCAACTCTAGAGTATTCCTACTGGGCCACATGCGTGCTCAACTGCTAATAACATTACACTATGCTCTGAAACAATGATGATGTACAACCACCATTATTTGCACAGTTTAGTTAATGTCTGGAAATATAGGCACTCAATTCAGAGAGAATAATGGATGGCGCTCACGAAATACACATTAGGGCCATCATTCACCAGAGGAATTCTGCTGATGCAATAAAGTGAATGTCAATATGACCAGTTTATGATCTGTGGCCAAATGCCATGTAAAATATGTCCACATTTTTAGAAATGATCGCACCCTCATGCTAGCTCTATCTATTATATAAAATACTTGTAACCGGTCGTGTAATATCTGCCTAAGATACCAGCCTCCTCTTTGCCAATTCTTTTCCAACTCCATTATATGACAGGAATGCAATACTGAAGAGTTGAATAACCATTAGTAGAGTTGCCATCCCAGCTTTTCGAAAACGGAACTGCCTGCCTGGGCTAACATCTTCAAAGATGTGTAGTATTCAGGGAGAAAATGAATGCCCAGCACTGCAACTCAGAGGCAACCCAGTTCCAAAGTCTCAGGGGAAGAGCTGAAGCTCAGTGGTAGAGTACCTAGGGTTGCCAGGTCCCTCTTCAGCACTGGCAGGAGGTATTTTGGGTGGAGCCTGGGGAGGGAAGGATTTGGGGAGGGGAAGGACTTCAATGCCATAGAGTCAAAATGGCCATTTCCTCCAGGGGAACTGATTTCTACTGGCTGGAGGCCAGTTGTAGTAGCAGGAGATCTCCAGCTAGTACCTGGAGGTTGACAACCGTAACTACATAGTGTGGTCCTCAGCAGAATTACACCCCTCTTCTAATATCCTGTGTTTCTTTGGCTATTTTAACTGCAGTCTAAATTTGCTGGATATTAGGAAAAATATTTTTACAGTAAGAGTTGTTCAACAGTGGAATCAGCTGCCTAGGGAGGTGGTGAGCTCCCCCTCACTGGCAGTCTTTATGCAGAGGCTGGATGAACACTTGTCAGGGATCCTCTAGGCTGATCCTGCATTGAGCAGGGGGCTGGACTAGATGGCCCCTTCCAACTCCATGATTCTATGCTTCTATCCAAGCACTGACGCAACCCTTCCTGCCCTCCCTCTCACAGAGTCATCATTGCTGTCAGATGGTCATCTGGCCTCTGCTTAAAAAGCCCACCACCTCCCGAGGAAGCCTGTTCCACTGAGGAACTACTCATGGCTGAAGAAGAGCACATGGACAGGAGGAAACTTTCCAAGATTAATAACCACTGTTCCCAAGGAATTCAGAAGCTACAATAAACCTGTTGATACCAGAAATATGCAGCAGTTTAGCATTGCTTTCCTGTACTACAGCTACCCTAATAAAGCTTATCATACAAGTCTGGATTACACTATCAGTTCCTGATGGAGAATGCAATACACACACAAAATACATTCAAATAGAATGACTACATTCCCTCCCAATGCCTTTGAACCTCGAGAAACCCATTCAAATTCAGACAATGAAAACTTTGAAGTTTAATCCTCTTCAGCTGTTCCGACTCGACTTCCTTTCCGATACACTCTGCAAACAGGTTCTTACTCATACCATCTCGAGTACCTACTTCAAACTTCAAAGTCTAAGCCAAATTAACTTCTGAATGTGTGAAATGTAGGGGTGCTTTCCGGGGAAGGTCAGCGTGATTGACATAATCAAATCCAAAAAAAGATACCATCGCTTATAACCCTATTACAATGTGCAGGATATCAAGATAAGATGTGCACTTCTAAATGGCAAACACGCACATACAGAGAAGTAAGGCTGATTTCTGTGGACGTTTCCCCCCCAGGTATATACTGTATATTTCAAAGTACAGAATCAGAATATGGATAAGAAATCATGAAACCTTGTTTAAGAACATAATAACATAAGAAAGGCCCTGCTGGATCAGACCAAGGCCCATCAAGTCACACATGAACACATGAAGCTGCCTTATACTGAATCAGACCCTCCTCGGTCCATCAAAGTCAGTATTGTCTACTCAGACCGGCAGCGGCTCTCCAGGGTCTTTCACATCAACTACTTGCCTGCTCCCTTTAACTGGAGATGCCACTGGGATTGAACCTGGGACCTTCTGCATGCCAAGTAGAGGCTCTGCCACTGAGCCACGGCCCCTCCCCTAAGTAGTTAGACTGTATGCTGATCACCTACCCCCAGATGACTTCAAACCACTTCACTATGGATCAGGTCACCCCCTCTCACCTGTATGAACTGGGACCCTGAAAACACCACTCCACAGGTGCTGGAAGGGGAACCCCAAGAGCGGTGGGCGGGAGGCGTCCCCTCCACAGGGTCCCTTTTCCATCACGCAATTCTCACCTGGGCTTCCCTTGCCCCAGAGCTATCAGTGCACCCACCGCTATAGCACCGCCAAGACACGTTCTCCCCCGCCCACGCACCACCCTGCCCCAAAGAAACCCTTCTCTGACCCCACAGCACCCACACACACACACACACACACACACACAGCAAGACTCGGTCCCCCGCTCCAGAGACTCACACGTGCGTGGTCCCTGTGCCCACACGGTGACCTCCCAACCCCCCCCTCAAGACACACACCCCGCAGCTGTCAAACCGAGCCCCAGGGGTCCTCCCTCCCAGGGGGGCAAGCCCTCCTCCTCTTCCTCAAGGACAGGCAGGGACGCATCTTCTCCCTTGATGGCACACCCGCCCACCCAGCAACACCCGCTCCCCTTCCCCACATGCCCCACACTGAGACCCAAGATCCCCCCAAAAAAACCCTTCCAGGTGATCCTCCCTCAATAACTTCCGCCCAAAAGACACCCCCCAGCACCCACCTTCCCTTCGGCCTTCCCCCTGACCAGGGCCCCTCTCCCTTCCTGCGGAGAAAAGTCCAGCAGTCTTTTCACACAGTGGCCAACCAGGTGCCTCTAGGAAGCCCACAAGCAAGACAACTACAGCAGCAGCATCCTGCCTGTGTTCCAAAGCATCTAATATAATAGGCATGCTCCTCTGATCCTGGAGAGAATAGCTATGCATCATGACTAGTAGCCATTATGACTAGTAGCCATGGATAGCCTTCTCCTCCATAAACATGTCCACTCCCCTCTTCAAGCCTTCCAAGTTGGCAGCCATCACCACATCCTGGGGCAAGGAGTTCCACAATTTAACTATGTGTTGTGTGAAGAAATACTTCCTTTGACCTTTTTTTAATCTGCCACCCTCCAGCTTCAGCAGATGACCTCGCGTTCTTGTATTATGAGAGAGGGAGAAAAGCTTCTCCCTGTCCACTCTCTCCACACTATGCATAATTTTATAGATCTCTATCATGTCTCCCTTTAAACACCTCAACTTAATGCACAGCAAATAAATAAATAAACAAATACATACATACATACATACATACATACATACATACATACATACATACAAAAATAAAAATAAATACAACTGTTTGCTCTCAGGATCCGGCCATGTATCACAATCCTACATTGTTAAATTTAGCAGCACTGGAATTTTAAAAACTTTAGGAATAATTTTAGCAAAATAGCTAGAAAGATTATGTCTGGTTGCATTAAAGAAATCTACTTACCCAAAGTACCATTAACTGGTAACAGATGCTGGCTCTCTACCACACTGACCTAGTAAGCACACTTTGTCCTCAAAATGTGGTGCCAATTCACTGATTTGTAGGTTTGTCTCTCTCTCTCTCTCTCTCTCTCTCTCTCTCTCTCTCTCTCTCTCTCTCTCTCTCTCTCTCTCTGTGTGTGTGTGTGTGTGTGTGTGTGTGTGTGTGTGTGTGAGAGAGAGAGAGAGAGAGAGAGAGAGAGAGAGAGAGAGAGAGAGGGTGACAGATATATTTACCTAAGAAAACACTGAGTTGTAGTAAGCAGGCTAGATATTTATGCGACATAATATTTCAACACTACCAGACTAAGATGGAAGACACGTTGAATAATTACTATGCAGAACATTCTCAATCATCTTCATCAATATATCTAATTCTCAAGGTGACCCTATCTGTGGATACTTAAATCCAGAGATTCGAGCCATGAACAGACAAGATAGATCTTTCTACAAACTTGAGGAGAGTTCAAGGTTTGCAGAAAAATCTGAAATCTAAGAAACAAAACAAGGTTCCATGCCAGAGTGGAGATTCGATCCTGGTGGTTAGTGGTTAGAGTTTCAGACTAGGATCTGGAAGACCCAGAATCGAATCCCCACTCTGGCATGGAACCTTGGGCCAGTCGCATACTCTCAGCCTAACCTACCTCACAGGGGATGTGTGAGGACAAAATAGAGGAAAGGAGAATGATGTAAGCTGCTTTGGGTCCCCATTGTGGAGAAAAGTAGGGTTTAAATGAAGTAAATGAAGTAAATAAAGACTAAATGTAGCTGAAGATGGGGGGCAGATAAAAGGTAGGTAGGTTGGTGGGTAGGAAGGAAAGAAGAAAGCAAGTAAAGATGAGTATATGGGGGCTACCAAGAGGAGGGAAAGAGGAAATAGTGTGGGGAAAGGGGCAGAGGGGGAAATGAGGTGCCCCCAGAAGTCTTTGATGGTTGACCACTGCACATCTGAGCCCCACCTGGAAGCCAGCACCGCACAACAGAGTTTTCCCACAGAGTAGCTGCCAGTGGGAGGGAAGGAGGGAAAACAGAAGACGGAGGGACAGATAAAAAGTTGGCTGGTGGGTGAGAAGGGGAGAAGGAAGCAGCAGGGGGAGAGGCTACAGGAGCATTCAGGGAAAGAAGAAATAGTGGAAGAGGGGGAAATAAGATGCGCCCGCAAATCCTTGCAGGTCCCCCACTCGTATATATCTAATAGCGATGGGTGGAACCATACCTTGTGGATTAATAAATCCACACAGTGGGGCTACCCAAGGCTATGGTAGATGTGCAAACTATTAGGGGGGGGGGGGCGCTCCGGGTTTGTAGGAAAGTCTTTAAAAGGATGTCCATCTGTCACATTTATTGGGTCCCAATCACGCAGCCAAGGTTGCTTTTGCCAATTATGTTCCTAGACTTCGACGAAGATCCTGCTAATACACAGACAAGAAGCCTCTTTTTGGTGATGGCAGGCACGCCACTATTCATGCCTGTCTCATCAAGACAGATTGGTTAGGGACAGTAAAAACTATTAATTTGATTCATACCCAGTTAAGCAACCTATTGTCTGGTGAAAATCCACATAACATGTTCTGTCATGTCTCACTGAGGAAGAATTTAAAATACACATTTACTGTTCCGAATTTCCATTCCCTGTTCCTCCTGGCCAAAGATTTATCTTTAAAGTAAGGTTTTTTGCCATCTCACAGAATTGTCCATTATGGAATGTTTCACAGTGAAGCTATCGTGGAGATGTGATATCATCATCAGGGTAATACATTGTGGTTAAACATTATATACAACAGAAAACATTATTCGAGGAAAGGGTTTTTGTCGCAAACAAAGCGTTTACTAACTAGAGGCGCAATGAACACATTTATGAGAACCAACTTAAGAGACGACATTCCTTTGCATAAAAGTTCTCACAGTTCAATTTTATTTTCTAGCAAAAAAATATTAATTAAAACCCAATCACAAAAGATACCCTTAAGGGACAGGATAATTGTTTCTTCTGCCAGTAGTCTGACAACGAACCAGACATAATCAATTAGTAGTTGGCCTAATTTATCTGTCTGACTGATGGCCCAATCCTAAAGCTTGCTGAACCAGGAAATAAGTTACTGGGGCTCAGGTGGCCATAATGTTGTGCTAGGGAACATCTCAGGGCCTTTTCATATGGATACAATATCTGTACAGAATGAATTTTCACAAACAAATTAACATCAAGTCCAAATGTAGGTCACAAGAAGTGAGTCTTCTGCTGAGTGTGTATGCAGGGCACACAGCTGGGGTTACCAATAGGGCTGCCAATATCTAGGTGGTTAGGATACTCATTGTATCCTATTTGGGAACGTTGTAAATTATTGAACTTGTCTGTGCAACTATGTACTGGAGAATGAATATCCTTGTTTGGAAATCATAAGATATGAAATATTAATTCTACATGGTATGCTTCTTTTCTTCATCCCTATGGGAGATTATTACCACTGGCTTTGGAAGCTTGCATTGAAACAAGTGTACTTGTTAAGACTCAAACTAAACGGGACTGAGGAAGACTTGAAACGATCATATCCCTGTTTACCTTCTCTTCTTTTGAAGACTTCCAAGCTGGATTGGCTGTGACTGTTACTCTTTTGTAGACACTCATCTTTGGATTGATTGTTACTCTCTTGTAGACACTTACCTTGGATTGATAGTTACTGTATATTATGTGATGTTTGCTTATGCTTATTACACTTTTTGAGTATTTGGCTATAGTGATTTGTTCTGTACTTATTTTCTAACTGTAGGTACTAGTACAGAGGTGTTAAACTTTGATTAAATATCTAGGTGGTGGCTGGAGATCTCCCGCTATTACATCACTTGGTGCGCGCTGGAAGTGATGTGGCCACGTCACTGGTGACAGAGGTCTAGGATTCAGTTTGCTCCTGGTCGGTTCCCCTGCCGGCTGGCTGAATGGCGTTGGAGGAGGTGCCCCAAATTGGGGCGATTCCTCGTCCCCGCTGGGGGCCTGGGAACCCTACATCTTGTTTGAAGAAGTATTTCCTTTTGTCTGTCTTGAATCAACTGCTGTCCAGTTCCATACAGTTACCCCAAATTCTGCTATATTATGAGAGAGGTAGAAAAGTTTAGCTCTCCACTTTTCCTCTGTCATTCTTCTATCAAGGGGAGGGGTAGAGCATCTGCTTGGCATGCAAAAGGTCCCAGGTTCAATCTCCGGCATCTCCAGTTAAAGGGACCAGGCAAGTAGGTAATGTGAAAGACCTCTGCCTGGCCCTGGAGAGCCGCTGCTGGTCTGAGTAGACAATACTGACTTTGATGGACCAGGGGTCTGATTCAGTATAAGGCAGCTTCATATGTTCATATGTCCATGTCACCCTTTTTCCTCAACTATAAATCCCCAGATGATTCAGCCTTGTTCATACGGCAGGTGTCCCAGCTCCTGATCATTTTCATCGGCTGGTTTTACCTTCATGTCATTTATGCTTTTTTGGATACCCATCTGTATTTCTCCCTCCACAAATTTCCCACGATTCAGCAGAGAAAGCAAGCAAACATAGCCAGAAGCTACTGTTTACTCTCGAACAGGATCATGTAAGCCTTTTGAGTGCATGCGGCTTTTCTAGCACAATGAACTCACACGCTCCACGAAAGATGTCAAACAGAGCCAGCATGGAGGGGAAAATAATATTTTGATATCTTTAAAACAACAACCTACGCCCATTGTTCTCACACTAATCTGTCCACAGGAAAAATATCTATTCTTTGAGATAAGGCGTGACAGGATTCCAAAATGCAGGAGAGAAATATGACCACAGTTTCTATCAAGCCAAGCAGCCCAGGTAGATATTTCCAGTTGGCGTAGATACATTATTCAAAGCCAAAAGAGCTATTAATATCAAAGAATTTGGAGAGAAGATAGTTTCAGTCAAGATATATTCTAGATACAAACGCTCTGCCTGAGACGAACCAAGGCATGGAAGGACAAAAAGAGAACTGAAGGAAATGGGAGGGGTTTTTTAGGGTTGCCAAGTCCCTCTTCGCTACCGGTGGGAGGTTTTTGGGGTGGAGCCTGAGGAGGGCAGGGTTTGCAAAGGGGAAGGACTTCAATGCCATAGAGTCCAATTGCCAACGGAGCCATTTTCTCCAGGGGAACTGATCTCAATCAGCTGGAAACCAGTTGGAATAGCAGGAGATCTCCAGCTAGTACCTGGAGGATGGCAACCCTAGGAGGGTGGATCTCAGCCAGTGAGGAAAAGAGGGTTTGCTGGAGTAATTTAAGGGAACGCCTCTTCGACTGGCAGGTTTTTTTTTGAGGAAGGGGTTATTATTAGGCTAGGCCGATGCATACTTTGAAAGTGATACTCAGCTGGTGTCTGTTCCTCTCTCTCTTCCTTTCAGTTCTCCCAACTCATATGAAGCATCAAAGCAGGTGACTAAGAACCTGCTCATTAAACGCAGCCCCTGCTATTTTTCCCACATGCTCCTAGCCAGCAGGGAAAGCTCAGCTCAGGTCATTTATGCCTGGGAGTTTTACCTGAGGTTCGTTGCTGGCTGGGCCCACGCTTTCCTGTTGGGAATCTGCACCAGCAGTCTTCAAGCTCAAATCAAGTCCCCGCCCCTTGAAATGCTGCTTTTTATTTGGCTTACTTGTAGTGCTTACTGTGAGAGAAAATTGTCTCCCCCAAACCCAGTTGCCACATAAAGAAGCATTTTAAGAACAACAACAACAAAAAGAGCAATCTGAAAGAGGAGGGGATCCAAGCCTTGGTTTTAAAAAGCCTTTCTCGTGCTCAGAAAGAGCTCAGAAGAAGCAGAAAGCAGGAAGTATTTGAATCCCCACCTCTGGACATGCTGCTTTGTAATTGGCTGTGGGCAAAACCAATAGGGTTGCCAGGTCCCTCTTCGCCACTGGCAGGAGGCTTTTGGGGTGGGGTCTGAGGAGGGTGGGGTTTGGGAAGGGAGGGACTTTGATGCCATTGAGTCCAATTGCTAAGGCGGCCATTTCCTCCAGGTGAACTGATCTCTATCAGCTGGAGATCCGATGTAAAAGCAGGAGATCTCAAACAAATACCTGGAAGTTGGCAATCCTAGAAAACAAGCTTGCGTGTCCTGCACAGGGATTTCACCCCGGCTTTGTTCAGGGGAGAGGGAAGAGTCGGGTTAACAGAGGAATGGGAAGACCCTGACATTGCGAGGGCTGGCAGCGAGGTCATCTCTAATGGACTGAAAACTCCTGCATAACTCCGAGACAGACCGGGGGCAAATGTGAGTGAAAGGACCAATGCATAAACGACCTAAGACTGCAGAACCATCTTCTTGTTCGTCCTCATGGATGTCGATCTGTGCACAAGATGATAGGGAGGAAATAAACTTGACTTAAATTAACACAAGGACCAGGCCTACGTTGAGGCAGCTGATGACATGTACCGTTTGTATAAAAATGGCTTCAGATCAGGTATCTGAAGGCCCATCTTCTCCCATATGTTCCTTCCAGGAATTAAGATCACAAAGAGAAGCCCTCCTGACTGTCCCATCAATCAAAGAAGCTTGTCTGGTGGGCACACGAGAGACGGCCTTTTCAGTGGCAGCCCCACGATTATGGAACAACCTCTCCATGGAGGTGAGCCTGGACTTTTGATCTTTAGGAGCCAGTTGAAGACATTTTTATTTAGGACCATATTTGGTTATGTTTACTAGCAGTCCTAAGTTGTGATTTTAAATTTTGTTTTTTTTAATGTTTTTAGTATATTGTGTTTTATGTGCTTTATCTATGTTGTAATTTGTCTTGAGCTTTGTAAAGAAGAAATTTTTTTACTCTTTTAAGTAAATAAATGAATCAAAGTAAACACACCCGGGTGAGTCACAAGAAAGAAAGAAAGAAAGAAAGAAAGAAAGAAAGAAAGAAAGAAAGAAAGAAAGAAAGAAAGAAAGAAAGAAAGAAAGAAAGAAAGAAAGAAAGAAAGAAAGATGGTGACTGCAGATCTCCCACTATTACAACTGATTTCCAGAAAACAGAGATCAGTTCCCCTGGAGAAAATGGCTGGTTTGACAATTGGACTCTATGGCATCAAAGACCCTCCCCTCTTCAAACCCTGCCCTCCTCAGGCTTTGCCCCCAAAATCTCCAGGTATTTCCCAACCCAGTGGAGATCAGTTGTAATAGCAAGAGATCTCCAGCTACTTCCTGGAGGTTGGCAACCCTATCCACAACTAGGGTTGCCAGGCCCCTCTTTGCCACTGGTGGGAGGTTTTTGGGGCAGAGCCTGAGCAGGATGGGGTTTGAGGAGGGGAGGACTTCATTGCCATAAAGTCCAATGGCCAAAGGGGCCATTTTCTCCAGGTGAACTGATCTCTATCGGCTGGAGTTGTAATAGCAGGAGATCTTCAGCTACTACCTGGAGGTTGGCAACCCTATCCACCATGCTGGCTTAGGATGGCAAGTCCCTCAAGTATCCTTTCTTCTTTTATTTACACCCACAGACCACATTCAATCACCGTCACGGAGCCTCCTGCAGTGTTATTCCACAATGAGAAGCAACTCCAATTTCAAGCTCTCATTAAAGGCTTATTGATTTAAGGCGGCTTCGTGCGTTTCAGGCAGGCCAACATGTAAAAAATGTCTGGGGTGCTTTAGAGAATCCAAACCACGAGGGGGGGGAATATTGCAACGAGCTATTCTGGGTGGAAAAAGAAAGCCTGTTATGTAAGAAACAGCATTCTTGGAGGAGTGTGCAAAGCAATGAACATCTATATGGATAATTACTTGCCAAAAACCAAGGGGATGGATTCGGGAGCCGTTTTGCCACTGGAAAATGATTTGATTACCTAGGATGGGAATCGATAAGCACAAAGGCCTTTCGACAGCACTCGGAACCCAGGTCGCTCTCGCCAGCTGATAAATGCCTTCCTCGCAAGGAGGCACTTAATGTCTACAAAAGGGATTATTCTGGGTGCCTCACTATCTGTGAACAGCAGTCGTCTTCAACTGAGAATATGAAAATTTGCAAAACGTGGTGTAAATTACTTCGTACAAATGGCAGCATTGTCTCTGCTTGGGGCAAGAGAGAGAGAAAAGGAACAGAGGAGTGGATACGTACCCATTCCCCCTTTCTCCTCTGTGAACAAATGCATACAACAACACATTCTCTCTCTCTGTCTGTCCCACACACACGATAGATAGGGTTGCCAGCTCTGAGATGGGAAATAACCTGGAGATTTTTGGGGTGGAGCCTAAGGAGGGCGGCGTTTGGAGAGGGACTTCAATGCCATAAAGTCCAGTTGCCAAAGTGGCCATTTTGTCCAGGTGAACTGAACTCTATCAGCTGGAGATCAGTTGTAATAGCAGGAGATCTCCAGCCTTACATTATTTTGCCTTACATTACCTGGAGGTTGGGAACCCTAATGATGACATCACTTCTGGTGTATGCAGGAAGTAGGGTTGCCATCCTCCAGATACTAGCTGGAGATCTCCCGCTATTACTACTGATCTCCAGCCGATAGAGATCAGTTCCCCTGGAGAAAATGGCAGCTTTGGCAACTGGACTCTATGGCATTGAAGTCCCTCCCCTTCCCGGACCCTGCTCTGCTCAAGCTCCGCCAAAACTCCTGCCAGTGGCAAAGAGGGACCTGGCAACCCTACAGATACACCACCACCCCACAAAAAAATATACTGCCCATTGCAAATTCAGTGAGCGCTCCATTAGGATTACTTCTATGGATGTCGCCAAGCAATATCACTTTAAATCCCAGGAATAATACTGTAATTTTAAAAAGCCTCTATTTTTTTAAAAAAAATAGTAAGGTGATGAGTTGAAAAAAATGAACCATCAATATGAGGCCTTCAAGAATTAAAAAAAAACCCAGTAAGGTGGGAAGACGGATGACGGGGTTGGCGTTGGACTCACTGATATTAACATCTGTCACTGCTCTTGCGAAGACCCGAGTCTGAGGGAAATGCAATTAGCCCTCTTCTTACATTATGTCACTTTTCATCCTCAAAGATTAATACGTGTCCTTTACTGAACTAACGAATGAAGTTCAATAATCAGGATAATTAATTGCCCGTACTGAGGGGTGGGGATACGTAAGGGGCAATGCTCGGTAGAACTTTACATGAGGTAAGACAAAGGCATGTAATAGCCCCGGATCAATCCTGTGAACCGTTCTACTGATGAAGTCACACATAACTAGTTTCAGAGCTGGACGTATGGCATTAAAGGTAATTCCTTCCTTTAAATCCCCCCCTTAATTCACACAGGAATCCTGTGGTAGTAGTTTGTCACAGCTTAGGGTTTCCAACCTCCAGGTACTAGCTAGAGATCTCCTGCTATTACAACTGATCCCCAACTGATAGAGATCAGTTCCCCTGGAGAAAATGGTCACTTTGGCAATTGGACTCTATTGGCATTGAAGTCCCTCCCCTCCCCAAACCCCTCCCTCCTCAGGCTCTTCCCAAAAAACCTCCTGCAAGTGGCAAAGAGGGACCTGGCAACCCTAATGCCACAGGGGTGGCGGCTGCCCTCTTTCCATAAAAGTGCATAAAAGGAAACAAAAAGGAAATAAATATCTCCAAGATGATGCTATTTGGATGCTTGTACTTGAACAGTTGGCAGCATTATGCAAAAACAATTTACTGTCTAGCTGGGTTTCTCTTCTTCAGGAGCATTGGTGCACCTGCCCCCCTTTTATGTTCTGTGACAAATAATCTACCTTGCCATTAGGCTAGGCAACAGAATGAGCAGAGTCGAGGAATGCCTGCTGTGACATTCCTGCGTCTGCCCCTCCCCACCTCAAGCGGATCGTTCCGGTATAATCAAAGTAATGTCTTTCATCTCTGCCAGTCAAATTTTGCGATGGCTCTCTTGGACATGGCAGCAAAGTCAGAACATAAAAGGATCCTGCTCATGAAAAGGAAAGCTCGTCAACCTCAGAGGGATGTTTGCAAGACGTACATTCAAAAGACAAAGGGAACAAGCGCCCTCCCAGGGACACACGGAGCTGGTGTTTTTCAAGAGACAGGACAATTTGTCTCCTGGGCCTGTTAAAACATGATGAAACGTATTTGCACACAACCTATTTTTGAGACACTAATGACTAGGGTTGCCAACATCCAGGTAGTAGCAGGGGATCTCCTG
Source organism: Euleptes europaea (assembly GCF_029931775.1). Classification (NCBI taxonomy): domain Eukaryota; kingdom Metazoa; phylum Chordata; class Lepidosauria; order Squamata; family Sphaerodactylidae; genus Euleptes; species Euleptes europaea. The sequence continues at coordinate 5,178,538 of NC_079327.1, read as the reverse complement.
CTATTTCAACTGATCTCCAGCTGATAGAGATCAGTTCCCCTGGAGAAAATGGCCGCTTTAGCAATTGGACTCTATTAGCATTGAAGTCCCTCCCCTCCCCAAACCCCGCCCTTCTCAGGCTCTGCTCCCAAAACCTCCCACTGGTGCCAAAGAGGGACCTGGCAACCCTACTAATGACTGGTTCGCCACCACCTGGATGGCCAAGGCTGGCCCGATCTTGCCAGATCTTGGAAGCTAAGCAGGGTCAGCCTTGGTTAGTACTTGGATGGGAGACCACCAAGGAATACCAGGGTTGCTACACAGAGGCAGGCAATAGCAAACCACCTTTGTTCGTCTGCCCTGACATGGATGGACCAGGCTAGCCTGATCTCATCAGATCTCAGAAGCTAAGCAGGGTCAGCCCTGGTTAGTACTTGGATGGGAGACCACCAAGGAAGTCCAGGGTTGCTATGGAGAGGCAGGCAATGGCAAACTACCTTTGTTCTTCTCTTGCTTTGAAAACCCTGCGGGGTTGCCATAAGTCAGCTGCGACTTCATGGCACTTTCCACCACCAACAAGGACCAGTTCACATGAGTATGTTTAACACTGGTGGACTTCAAGATCAAGCAGTAGCTTCTATTTATGTGCTTTAATACCAGTCATCAATCGTGGACAGGTTCACACATGAATATACACCAAGTGATCAATGTTCATGTGAACCTCAGTCCCAAGTGCTCCATAAGCAAATATAGAGAAATCCACTGAGTGGAGCAAGCCCAAGAATTCAGTGAAACACCGTATTTACAGGCTAGCCTGTAAATATGCACCCATAAACTCTCCCGACACTGTTCAGAAGCAAAAGTTTCTCCTAAGAAACAGAGGAGCCGCGCAAGACCCCGTCACTGTTGTTCTTACGAGATAACTGTCTTGATCATCTGGAAGTACACTGTGGAAGTATGGAAGTGGAAACTTCCAGCAACTTGCAGCTGACTTATGGCGACCCCAGAGGGTAGGAAAAAGCGTGCACAGCAACAGAGGTTACAAGGCATTTATGTAACAACTTGTAGCTACTACAAAATTAAACAAAATAGTAGTAACAAAGCTTCAAAGAAATTGCGAGACCTGTATTGCAGTGTACATGTAATGAGCAAAAACAAAAGTGTTGATAATATAACCCAAAACCACAACAGTGACAGGTCTGCCGGCTAGTCTCCCGTTTCGATATCTCTTCTTTGGACTGTAACCTTGGAATTTAACAACAAACAGAAGGATAACTAAAACAAATACCACACAAATAATTACATATAACTTGTTTACAACCAGGTTCCATGGGACTTACTGCAGTTATTGTCGGAAATGAAGCAATTATCCTTTATAGGTCTGTAATGAGTGGAATAAAGTACATAACAATTAGTAAACAAAGGCACATGAAGATAAAATGGAAAATCTCTCAAACCCATTTTTAAAACTTAAAGCTGAGGCTAATCTGGTGAACAGAATTTGTTTCCCCTCTCCGACGCATGAAGCCAGCTGGGTGACTTTGGGCTAGTCACACTCTCTCAGCCCCACCTACCTCACAGGATGTCTGTTGTAGGAAGAGGAAGAGAAGGTGACTGTAAGCCAGTTTGAGTCTTCCTTAAGTGGAAGAGAAAGTCAGCATATAAAAGCCAACTCCTCCTCCTCCTCCTCCTCTTCTTCTTCTTCTTCAGACATCCAGAAGAACATGGGTATTGCAAGCTTATATCCACGTGACCCAGCACTGTATGCAGGAGTCATTAAAAAGTCAGCAGAGAAACTCAGGAGGCTGTCAACATGGATGGCTATCTTGCAGGATATAAAGCACACAAAAGCATACAAGTTTTGGTTCTTAACCTTAAAAAATGTTCTTCCACTTGACAGAACGATAAAAAAAATTGATATACTAATAATGTGTTCTTAAGCAGAGACACATTCTTCAAAACCTGTTGAGTTCAATGGACTTAGGGCAGAAGTCTGTTTAGGATTGCATTGTAAAAGGCTGCTAAATTATATAGGCATATGCTTAAGGAAACTTTATGTTAAATTTCATTCCATTAATAAAAAGCGCAAAATGATTTGAAGTTGTGGTTTCTCTGAAATCGAGCCTCCCTTGAAAGAATTAATGCTAACCAAATTAATATTCTTCCAAAATTATTTCAGGCCCTTTTCACGTACCCTGACAAAACATTGTAAGATTTGAACAAAAAGACCAAGAATTAATCATAAAACTGTGTAGGATCAGTGGGGGAAAGCTGTCAATGTGTAACACGTTATTGCCACATAAATATATGGGCCAGGATGTTGCAGAGGCGGAAAAGCAAATGATGAATAATCTCTTTATTATTCTATGGCAAGCTAGTAGTCAAGTCTCATTAAGAGTCTAAATCCGAGACACAGATGCTTTATTGGTTACAGTTTTATCATTTGCTCTTTAATGGAAATAAAAATAGCCATAAAATGGCATCCCAGTACTTGACAGCACCGCCAAAGTTACCTAAAGTCTATAATATGGCAAAAGGCTGGTGTTGGAAATGTATAGTGAAAAAGGAGAATTCTTAACATTTAAATGGGTTATTGGGTTGAATAAAGCACAAAATGTCCACTTGCGCTAAAGCTCTTGAGAAAAGTTGCCAGCTCTGTGTTGTGAAATACCTGGAGATTTTGGAGGTGGAGCCTGGGGAGGGCGGGGTTTGGGGAGATGACAGCCTATCCTCCAAAGCAGTCATTTTCACCAGGGGAACTGATCTCTTTTACCTGGAGAGTGGCTATAACTCCAGGAGACCTCCAGCCACCACCCAGAGACTGGCAATCCTACTCTTGTGCAAGAAAAAGGCTGCAGCACCAGCTTGCCCTACGTCAAACTTATTGTATCTGCATTTGTGTTCCTCTCATGCAACCAATTTATGGGCAGTGTCAGAATTTCAACTGGGTCAGAATTTCAACTGGGCCCACAGGCTCAAAAAGATTGGGGACCCTTGCAGCATACGCTAGCACAGTGGCACTGTCTCAAACTTTGTTCAAAGCATGGAGACCTCTATGGGGCATCTTCTTCCTCCCCAGTGGAGAAGAAGAAGAAGAAGAAGAAGAGGAGGAGGAGTTGGTTTTTCTATGCTGATTCTCTCTGCCTTTTTAAAGAGAATCAAACCGGTTTACAATCACCTTCCCTTCCTCTCCTAGACAACTTGTGAGCTAGATGGGGCTGAGATCGTTCTGAGAGAGCTGTGACTAGCCCAAGGTTACCCAGTTGGCTTCATGTGTAGGACTGGGGAAACTAACCTGGTTCACCAGATTAGATGCTGTCGCTCATGGGGAGGAGTGGGGAATCAAACCTTCTCCAGATTAGAGTCCACTCCTCTTAACCACTACACCACGCTGGCTGCAAATGCAGTGAGGAGGAAATGGTGCTCAGTTGCTGGGTACTCAGAACAGTCCAATAATGACTGACTTCAAAGTATGAAAAAAATTGTGTGGGGGATCATGTAACATTTGCAAATATGGTGTCAAACGGAATTGGAAAATATCCCAATACAGTGAAGAATATTGATAGCACAGAGGACAGAAAAACAGAAGGAAGCACTGAATAAATATACCATTAAAAAGATGTGGAACCCATCCATAAGCAGTTCAACCAGCCATAAGGAAATTATTCTCATGACCAAACAGGAAAAAAAGCTAGAAATTTAGAACAAAGGCAACTGTGTTATGGGAACTGCAAGTCTGCAGTAAAAACAACCTCACATACATACATACATACATACAGACAGACAGACAGACAGACAGACAGACAGACAGACGGACGGACGGACGGATGGACAGACAGACAGACAGACACCTTTATTGGCATAATAACAGCATTTTAACATGTGATCATACAAACACCAAAGGAAAAACATATTGTACCATGAGCTCAAATGAGAGTGATGTAAAAGTAGGGCCTCTCGTCCACAGACACTTGTTAGAGCAGCAGGAGCAAAATGACGGGAGTTAGACTTAATTCCGATGCCACAATGTCACTTCTGGCAAGACCCAGGAAGTGACATCATTGCATCGGGATGATGCTATAGGACTTCCGCAAAACTCTATGGTAAGACTATAGAATTTTGGAGGAAATCCTTGAGCTTCGTGGTGATGCAATAATGTCACTTCTGGTGTTGCACCGAAAGTGATGTCATGGCGTTGGAACGATGCCCAGTTGCATGTCCCCGCCCTCCTATACCTCCTGCCCACTGCCAGCACCAGATTGGCAATCCTACATAAAGTTGAGTGGAAAGACAAATCTGAACGGGCGGTTTCTACCTGTTTTCCCCACCCCCATGTTATTAATCTACCCTTGGAAGATGTACCAGCAATTAACCCTCTGCCTTAACTCCTCTTACAACCTGCCCCTTAAGAACGATTCCCAGTTTGATTTCCTTCCATGTATCTGATGAAGTGGGTGGTGACTCTCGAAAGTTCATTTTGAAATAAAAGTTGTTAGTTTTTAAGGTGCCACTGGACTTTTATTTGATTTTGAAGGGGTGGGGGTAATCAGACTTGATCTTCATAATGATCGTAAAGACAGATAAGCACACCTAAAAGTTATACTACTGCTCAGATGTACCAAGGGTTGCCAACCTCCAGGTACTAGCTGGAGATCTCCCGCTATTACAACTGATCTCCAGCCGATCAGTTCCCCTGGCGAAAATGGCCACTTTGGCAATTGGACTCTATGGCATTGAAGTCCCACCCCTCTCCAAACCCCACCCTCATCAGGCTCCACCTCCAAAATCTCCAGGTATTTCCTAAGGAGCTGGCAACCCTAGCACACAATGGTATTCTACCACCACATCGATATATTGCTATATATCCTGGACAGCAAAGGACAAAAAGCAAGATTTTTAAAAATCCACATATCCAATTCAATCTCCAACACTTGCAGAGTTTTAGGGAAGAAAGCTAAGGTCCAAACTATATGCTTCTGCACTGGAGTTTGCAGTGTCGTTCCCAGCTTGCTTTCTCGAGAAGAGCCATTTGAACATGGCCAAGATTCCCACACTTAAAGTTCGGAAGGTGTTCCTCTGACACACAGCATTTGGATGTCTCAGACGAAAGCCTTCTGACTTGACCCTCATTCAGTTATCTCGGGATTCGCCAATTAACTGGAAAGAAAGAAAAACAGAGGAAGTTTTTTAATTTAAGAGCAGTGTATGATAGAGTTGAACTGGGATGTACTTCAGAGAATTCGATGTACAAGCTCACAGTTTTCCAGGTGAACTCTTAGGGACTTGCCGGAAAAAGAAAACTTAATGGAACGGGAACACAGATTTTTTTATATATACCTCGAATTCCCAGGAGCCTCCTCTTCTGTTTCTAGCAGATTGAGAGTGAAGACACCTGTAACGTTTTAAGAGTGATTGATGGGGTCAGAACACACATTCGCTGCGCCTGAGGGGTAGAAGTACCCATTAGGTCTATTTCAGTGTTGCTTGAGAGGAGAGCTGGTTCTTTGTTGTGGCATTCTTGGAACAAAATGCAGCAGCAGAAGCTGCACCTTGAACACCAAGAGAGCATGGGCTTACCTCCTGCTGCTTGGGTCATTTTACCATGGAAGAGGCACACTGCTTTCCCCCCGGCGAGAAGGAGAAGGAGAAGGAGAAGAAGAAGGAGAAGGAGAAGAAGAAGAAGAAGAAGAAGAAGAAGAAGAAGAAGAAGAAGAAGAAGAAGAGATTTTGGGGGTGGAGCCTGAGGAGAGCGGGGTTTGTGGAGGGGTTTGGAAAGTTCAATGGGGTATAATTAGGGCTGCCAGGTCCCCTTTCTCCTCCAGCGGGACCATTCGCTGCCACGGCGTGGACCATTCACTGCCACAGGACCATTGTAGAATGAGACCATTGTAGTTAGAAAAAAACAGAATGAGACCATTGTAGTTAGAAAAAACAGTACTTTATTGTCAATTGCAGAAGTTTTTGACGCTCTTGTGAGATGGACGGCTGAAGAAGCTGCCCCCGTGGCAGCAAAAACGCGAGGCACATCCGGATGGCGTTCCTCCCTCCCGTATCCGTGCAACGTGTTTTACAATCTAAAAACATTATTTACAACAACAAAAATATAAGAGTCTTATGGGACTAATTACAATTTCATACTTGTTGTTTTGTAACTCCGTAGCGTTTGTAGAGCTATACCGTATGGGTTTCTGTCTTGTTTGTTTGGTTGTTAGTGAATGTATTTGATGTATCTTGATGTTTGTTCAGCATGTTTCACTTAGTCACTAATATTCAATATATGTATTTTGTTGAATCTCAAAAGAGCCTTGTACTAATTTTTTCCCTTAGTACCTGGAGGTTGGCAACCCTAACCACATAGTGTGGTCCTCAGCAGAATTACACCTCTCTTCTAACTCCATTACAGTTTGTCGGATTGTTTTCAAGCTTCCTTTCTTGTTTTAGCCCCTGCTGGCTAAAAGTAGGGTGGTTGGATATGTGTGTATATATGTATTAGAACAGTAACTAAAGAAAATTGCCCACTTCTTTCTCCTAGCACTGCGGGGTTAATCGTGTCTGAAACAGAGACCCATTGCCCAGCACTGCGATTTGGCCTGAGTATGGACTGTTCAGAAAAGGAAGTTTAAGACTGCACGGGGCACTGGGCATCCTTAAAAATCTCTTTGGATCCCAGGCCAAGATCATTTCTTGATGAACGGAAAGAAAAGATGAAAGACGCAAAATCAGATCTTTAGAGTACACTTTACTTTTCATTTTCTGTTCCGCTTTCACGTACAGAATTGCATTTCCTTGAACGTTCATGTCCCGGTTTTTTTGTAGGCTGAAGCATGGCCCAGTTTCATTCTTTTGCTTGATGAATTATCTCAGTGTCAGATCGTTGGCTACCGAGTCTCATTTTGAGGGAGAACCAAAGAGGGGAGGAGATTAATTAAATTGCTTTTTTCAGGGTCAGAATAATGTTCTCTCAGAGCAGCAAAATGTGAACATAAGATGTTTTGAGTCTTATTGTCGAAGTAATTTCATGAGAACAATATCTAACAATAATGCAACGATTTTATCCAGAGACACAGCTATCTATTGAAATGTAAAGGTTGCAAAATTACTTTCCCCTTTTTATGTATTCAGTTCATGTCATTAATACTTGCAATAATGTTATAAGTTTGGCTCTCAGGATGGGCAAAAGTATGTCTATCCTGTGGTTCTATTGGACAAAATCGGAGAGGTGATTGGAATACAACAAAAGGGGTTTATGGGTTATAATTAGGGTTGCCAACCTCTAGGTGGGGCCTGGAGATCTCTCAGACTTACAACTAATCTCCAGATTAGTCAAATCAAAATACTTTCTGGCTTAACATTAGGAAGAATTTTCTAACAGTGAGAGCGGTTCCTCAGTGGAACAGGCTTCCTCGGGAGGTGGTAAGCTCTCCTTCCCTGGAGGTTTTTAAGCAGACGCTAGATGACCATCTGTCAGCAGTGTTGATTCTGTGAACTTAGGTAGATTGTGCAAAGGAGGGCAGGAAGGGTAATGCCAGTGTTTGGCCCTTTCTTACATGCCCAGGGTAATGCTGATTACCACTTTGGGGTCAGGAATACGGTTGCAAGGTCCCTGTTTGCCACCGGTGGGAGGTTTTTGGGGCAGAGCCTGAGAAGGGCAGGGTTTGGGGAGGGGAGGGACTTCAATGCCATAGAGTCTAATTGCCAAAGTGGCCCTTTACTCCTGGGGAACTGATCTTTATCAGCTGGAGATCCTCCGGGTACTAGCTGGAGATCTCCCGCTATTACAACTGATCTCCAGCCGATAGAGATCAGTTCACCTGGAGAAAATGGCCACTTTGGCAATTGGACTCTATGACATTGAACTCTATGACTCTAAGTCCCTCCCCTCCCCAGACCCCTCCCTCCTCAGGGTCTGCCCCAAAAGCCTACCGCCGGTGGCAAAGAGGAACCTGGCAACTTTAGTAAATGGTCATCTGCTCCTAATCTAAAGTGGTACCACTATTTATTTATTTTTTGCAAAGGAAACAATTCTAAATAAAGAATATGCCAGAAGATTGTTTAAAATTGCTACCCTATAATATTATTAATTTATTGGACTGGATTTAATTTATTTTATTGGATTTCAAGGCTGCTCTTCCCGACTAGAAAATTAAGTTTGCTTGCCATGTTTAGACAAAAAACTGAACCCAAACAAGATCAAACAGTGTTTTAATTATTCGCTCGTATTTGCTTTACAGTGCAGTTCTTTATCCTTCTGTAATTTTAATACCCTGTAGCTTGTAATGGGATTGCTATTAGTGTAATTCTGGTTTCTGCCAGTTGCTTACAGTTCTATATGAATACAGATCTATCTATCTATCTATCTATCTATCTATCTATCTATCTATCTATCTATCTATCTATCTATCTATCAGTTAATTCTGAGTAAAAAAAATAACACATGCACATACACTCTAGAAATCACCAGAAACTATACGGTAAAATCATAGTTTCCAGCAATAACTAACTAGAGCCATGTGACATCATATTTGTCTTTTCCCTGGAACTGAAATGAAACTATTGCACCAAAAGTAGGGTTTTCTTCTCTTGCCAGGTTGGTGTAGTGGTTAAAAGTGTTGGTATAGAGCAGTGGACTCTGATCTGGAGAACCAGGTTTGATTCCCCACTCCTCCACATGAGCGGCAGAGGCTAATCTGGTGGACTGGATTTGTTTCCCCACTCTTACATATGAAGCCAGCTGGGTGATATTGGGCTAATCACAGTTCTCTTAGAGCTCTCTCCACCCCACCTACCTCACAGGGTGTCCATTGTGGGGAGGGGAAGGGAAGGTGATTGTAAGTGGGTTTGAGTCTTCCTTAAGTGAGAGAGAAAGTCAGCATATAAAAACCAACTCCTCCTCCTCCTCCTCCTCTTCTTCTTCTTCTTCTTCTTCCAGAGTACCTGTCAATGGCATCCTTACCACACATACCCTTGTACACATTAAGGGTTCCCTGTATGCCAATCTCAATGCGGTCTTTATCACTGCAGTACCCATCACAAATATTGTCATAGGAAACATGGGCCAGTCAAGTGAGCTCTTCCTGGGTTTGTTTCTGCATCTGTAAGTGACTAATTTCAACTGTAATGGGGGACTTTGAACTTCTGCCTCAAGGAAGAATAAAATTCTGGACAGAGGGAAATTGCCCAACAGTCGTGGGGGAGGGGGATTCCCCACAGAAGTCAGTAAGCATCAAACAACATTTGCTGAATAACGAGGTCACATCACTAGAGATCTGATTATTCCTTATCTTATGTTAAGAACAGGTTTCATCGATGGGCGATCTGAGGATTTTGCAGATCAGGGAAGAATTAAAGGTCACAGGGAAGGGTGAGCGATTGTAGAATCTCATGCATTAGTCACCCAATAAGTTGGCTTTTAAAAAATACTTAGAAGACCAAAGGCAGGGGAGGAAGGACTGTTTTGCATTTGCCTTAGAGATGTCCGCAGTTTTGGCTGGAAGGGCATGAGCATAGTTAATAGCACGCTCAGTAGATGATTGTTTTACTTGTCCAAGCAGTAAAACTATATTCCAGCAGGTATATAGTATTGAAGAAGAGGAGGAGGAAGACGAAGACGAAGACGAAGAAGAAGAAGAAGAAGAAGAAGAAGAGTTGGTTTTTATATACCGACTTTCTCTACCACTTAAGGGAGAATCAAACCCACTTACAATCACCTTCCCTTCCCCTCCCCACAAAAGACACCCTGTGGGGTAGGTGGGGCTGAGAGAGCTTTAAGAGAGCTTTGACTAGCACAAGGTCACCCAGTTGGCTTCATGTGGAGGCATGGGTAAACCAACCCGGTTCACTAGATTAGTGTCCACTGCTCATGTGGAAGAGTGGGGAATCAAACCCAGTTCTCCACATTAGATTCCACCACTCCAAACCACCACTCTTAACCACTATACCACACTGACTCATTGGGAGCTGGCAACCCTACCCACCTCCATCCCCATCCTTAAGTGGGAGAGAAAGTCAGCATATAAAAACCAACTCTTCTCCTTCTTCTCCTCCCCCTCCTCCTCTTCCTCCTCCTCCTCCTCCTCCTCCTTCTTCTTCTTCTTCTTCTTCTTCTTCTTCTTCTTCTTCTTCTTCTTCTTCTTCTTCTACCAATGATCAGATCCTTAACACAAGTAAAATACAAAGGGGCTGTCTCTAGAGTGTATATATCACTAAACACCTTAGATTCCTCATCTTCCACCCATAACTTACTATATTCTAGCCAGGATGTTTGCCTCTACTGCCTGCCCCAGAAATCAAGATCTACTTGATAAAATCTACTTCCAGCCCATCCAATTTTCTTTCTTTCTTTTTTAAAAATTTTTTTTATTTATATAATTGAAGGGGTACAGGAAAAAAGAAGGGAGGGGCAAGCATTATAAGTATAAAAACAATAGATATAGATATTATATAGATATTAAAAAATAAGCTCAGTAGTATATTATAAATTGTATATTATAAATTGTATATTGTAAAACGTTTTCTATACCAGAAAATAATAATAATAAAAAAGAGAGATTGATACAATATGTCATTAAGTTATTCTATTTATATTGCTATTCTATTATATAAGAATTTATTGTTAACTTGACAATTATTTAAGACAGAATTATATAGTACATTGCCAGCATATTTCATCTAGTTAGCTGCAAGTCATATAAGTGTAAAATAACGCCCACTTGTCATCAAATTGCTCTGTAGCCCATCCAATTTTCCATGCTTTCAAATTGGCACACAGCCTTCGGACGGGAGAGACAATAAAATCATTACTTCTCTCAGATAAGAGTCTCTGTCTGCAAAATATCATAGAGCTTGAGAAGGTTCAATACCAGACGAAACCAAGCAGACATATGTCAAGTGGAGAATCAGTCTTCTTTGGATCTTTAGCCTTCCAAATGACATATTCAGTCGCTATATTGAGATCACAGTGGTGTATGTGTCCTTGGAGAAGACATGTTTGCTTCTCGCCCACACCGAAGCACCCTGCTTTTCCAGTTGAGCACTGAACACATGTACTTTTTCAGAGCAGTCTGGCAGAACCCACACAGCAACTGAGAAACCACTGGGCTGATATCACTAAAATAAAAGATTGTCTGTATATGTCGGCCATTAATCAGATGTGGCAATATTTGCTAGTATGACCACTGCACATTTCTACAAATGTGAATCTTCTCTGCTTTGAGACTCACATACAACTGAACTGTTTTGTACCTGGTTTTTCATCAGGCAAGCAGGAAAGTATTATACCTTTCTGAGTAGACAGATAAAGTTCTGTAACGGTTACAAAATTGCTACAGAGAAATAAGGGGGGAAATTATTGGCCCTAATGCATTAGCTCTCACAATGAAAGAAATCCTAGAGTTGTAGAGTTGGAAGGGGCCATACAGGCCATCTAGTCCAACCCCCTGCTCAGTGCAGGATAACCCCAAAGCATCCCTGACAAGTGTTCGTCCAGTTGCTGATTGAAAATTGCCCATAAGGGAGAGCTCACTACCTCCCTAGGCAGCTGATTCCACTGCTGAACAATTCTTTCTGCATAAAGTCCTATCCTATCCTTTATTGCAAGTCCTATCCTCCGCTGCCAACAGGAACAGCTCCCTGCCCTCCTCGAAGTGACAGCCCTTCAAATACTTAAAGAGAGCAATCCTGTCCCCCCTCAATGTCCTCTTCTTCAGATTAAATGTTCCCTACTCACTCAGCCTTTCCTCGCAGGGCTTGGTCTCCAGACCCCCTGATCATCCTCGTCGCTCTCCTCTGCACCCGCTCCATTCTGTCCACATCCTTTTTAAAGTGAGGTGAACTGCACACAGTACTCCAGGTGCGGCTTGACCGATGCAGTGTGCAGCTCATCAAAGGAAAAGAAACAGAAAAAAGTAATTAGAAATTATTAAATCCTCCCCCCCCCCGTTTAATAAAGATGGATGGGATACTCTCAATGTTTTTCTTTTCTTTTATTAGACTTTTATTCTGCCCTTTTCTCACCAAGGCAGGACTTAGGGCAGCTTACAACACACACACACACATATAATATCTAAAAATATACATTATAGTAACGTAAAACTCTTTACAATGCCATACAGATTAAAATTCACGTAAAATATATAAGAATTCCATTCTGCAAAAAAAAAAAACCTAAAAATGGCGCCACTTAATTAGTTGTACCCTGTAACAGAACATTTTCAGTGGTGAGAGGATCGAACGGAAATGGGCTAGATCTAAAAGTGATAAAAATAATGATGGAGCGGCTGGTGCATTTTAAAACGATTTTTACGATTTTAATGGGAGACCAGACAAAACAGGGAAGTAGGGTAGGTTCAGGATCGACTCGCCATTGCGTGGAAACCATTACTGTCCTCAACCATAAGCCTGGTGGAATGCCTCTGTCTTACAAGGTCTCACAGGGCTCGAGTCTCTTTCGACAGAGAGTTCCACCAGGTAGGGTCCACCACCAAAAAGACTCTGGCCCTGGTTGAGAACAGCCAGATAATCTTCAAGCCAGGGATCGCCAGCAAATTGTCTCCTGCAGAGCGTAAATTTCTTGGGATGGGGGTACATTGGGAGAGGCAGTCCTGAAAATACTTTAAAAATATAATGAAGCTAAGATGATTTTAATAACACCTGGAGAAACTGGGCAAAAATTTCATCACAGACTTTAGAACTGTGGAGCCAATTTTTGGAGGCTTACAGATAAGAGGAATTGCCTCCAAAAATTCTCAGAAGTGTTTCCCTCATCTCTAAAAACCGCAAATCTAAGCATAAAAACCTGCCTGTATAACTAGTAAGCGGCACATGATTAAACTACTACCGGCCAGATGAACAACACTGATCAATCTGGCCTAATGTGCCATATGCCAGTTTCTTGACTTGGTATCCTTGAAAGGGGATGTATCAGAGATTAAACCTTCTGAATGCTTAGGAAACACGTTATCAGATAATGCCTCTCCATTTACTGTAAAAAAAAAATGACACCACTTTGATGCCTGGTATATGAAACAAACATTAAAGTGCTTCTCAACAGGCTGCCTTGATCCTAGAAAAGTATATCTATGAGCAACGAGGCGCAACTGAAAACACAAAAAGACAGGCGTTCTCTCGTCTCTCCCACACGGTTTGTAGCTGTGGCTAACATCTATGGGGTTGGATTGTATAACTCCCTTCCCCTAAGTGAAGAGCTTTGTTCTGTTGGAAGAAGGCTTCCTCACATAATGGACGCAAACCTACATGTGCAGATCAAAGACCTAGAACCATCTTATAAGCTGCTTCATGCAAAGACCACAGAAAAGACCTTAGCACATATGGAAACTTTTATTATTATTGCGATACATAACCAGTATAAGTCAAGTGAGGCATACGGAAACTGCATGTAGGAAGAGGAAAAGTTAAAAGCTGATTACTTCTTGGTGGTGAAAAATGACGTCAAGCCACGGCTGACTTATGGAGACCTTGTGGAGTTTTCAAGGCACATGACATTCAGAGGTGGTTTGCAATTGCATGCCTCTGCATAGCGACCCCGGACTTCCTTGGTGGTCTCCCATCACAGGAACACATGAACACATGAAGCTGCCTTATACTGAATCAGACCCCTGGTCCATCTAAGTCAGTATTGTCTACTCAGATCAGCAGCGGCTCTCCAGGGTCTCAGGAAGAGGTCTTTCACATCACCTCCTTGCCTAGTCCATTGAACTGGAGATGCCGGGGATTAAACCTGGGACCTTCTACCACTGAGCCACAACCCCTCCCCATCAAAGAACTAACCAGGGCTGACCCTACTTCTGAGATCTGACGAGGCGGGGCTAGCCTAGGCCATCTGAGGGGGTTTGGATGGGAAACGGAAAGTCCCTTCAAGTTGTGGCCGACTTATGGTGACCTTGTAGAGTTTTCAAGCCACAAGACATTCAGAAGTGGCTTGCCATTGCCAGTCTCTGTGTAGCAACCCTGGGCTTCCTTGGTGATCTCCCATCCAAGTACTAACCAGGGCCGACCCAGCTTAGCTTTCGAGATCTGATGAGATCAGGCTAGCCTGAGCTATCCAGGTTAGAGCCATTACTGTGTAGCAATATTCTAATACCAATAACATTCCAAACAGGAATGTGAAAAGCTAGCGTGCAGATCCTATGCATGTTCGCAGTTGGCACATGCAGGAAAGAACATTTAAGCACATCAACATGTATCTTCAGCATTACACACACACATGAACACATGAAGCTGCCTTACACTGAATTGGATCTTTGGTTCATCAAAGTCAGTATTGTCTACTCAGAGCAGCTCTCCAGGGTCTCAGGCAGAGGTCTTTCACACCACCTACTTGCCTAGTCCCTTCAACTGGAGATGCTGGGGATTGAACCTGTGAACCTGCATGCCAAGCAGATGCTCTACCCCGGAGCCACAGCACTAGCAGGAAACATGCCTCTGTTTGGAATGCAATTTGCAAACAGCATCTTTAAATGGTAAAAACAAAGTTATTTTTTTCTGACATTTAAAATTGGATCACGAATATTCTGGGCATACAAATTCACATACTGCTCTTCTCTGTTCCTATCTGTTATCCTTCATCTTGGTTATATGTTGAAAAATCACTAAATGAAAAAGAGGTGTTTTGACCCAGCTGGTGTGGGGCAAGGGTGGAAACCTTGTGCCTCGTCTCTCTATTCTAGCTTTGCCTATTTTACCTGATGACCTCGGTATTTATTCATAGGAATGTTTTGATCCTGTTGCAAACAGAACATCTTCAAACTGTTGCCTGGGAACTGGAGCTCAATCCAGCATTCAGCAATCCACATGAAGCCAGCTGGGTGACCTTGGGCTAGTCAAAGTTCTCTCCGAACCCTCTCAGCCTCACCTACCTCACAAGGTGTCGGTTGTGGGGAGAGGAAGGGAAGGAGATTGTAAGCCAGTTTGGGTCTTCTCATAAAAGGTAGAGATTAATTGGCATATAAAAACCTACTCCTACTCCTCCTCTTTCTTCTTCTTCTTCGTCTTCTTCTTCTTCTCTCCCAGCTTTAACGGATGAAAGCAAGCAGCCAGGATAGCACAACTTGTAGTCCTGCAACTCGTAAAGAAAGTGTGCCCTTTCTCTCTCCCAGTTTTACTGGTGTGAAGTCAGCTGCAAAGCTAAGAAAGGAGGGGATGGCGCTGAAGCATAAGAATCAATCCACAGTCTTCCCCCTGTCCCCTTTGCCTACTGGTGCACAAGGCTGTGGATATGAGTGATGCTCAGCTGTGTACACACTTCTATGTAAATACCCATATGTAAACACTTTTTTAAAAAAACCCACTTTGATTAATTCTTATCAATAAAAGCAGAAGGAAATAACCTCTTAATATGCCAAGCGTGGAGATGCTTAATATAAAACTGATGAAGAACAGGGATTTCAAAAGTCATTTTTGCCTGTAGCTACTCAGTCGGGAGGCCGGTACAGAGTTTGAACATATCCTAGATTTATTCATGTGTGTGTTAAGTGCCGTCAAGTCGCTTTCGACTCATGGTGACCCTATGAATGAAAGTCCTCCAAAATGTCCTATCTTTGACAGCCTTGCTCAGATCTTGCAAACTGAAGGCTGCGGCTTCCTTTATTGAGTCAATCCATCTCTTGTTGGGTCTTCCTCTTTTTCTGCTGCCCTCAACTTTTCCTAGCATGACTGTCATTTTTTTTTTTAAAGGCACTTCTCTTAATTAATATATTTCTGCTGTTCCTTTGCATTGAGTGTATCTTGACTCATTTTGAAAATACTTTAACATGAGAACGGTTCTTGCAAGCAGCAGCCGAAAGGTAAAAACCAACCTCCAAGAAAAGAACATTTAAAGCATTTCCTGGAGGGGGGAAAAGAGTAGACAGAGGAACAAATTGAAGTTTATGTGTTATGGATGGGGAGCAGACAGAGAATGGAGGAGCGCTATATGAGGTGTTTTATACGAAGGCGGCCGCGGTCAAGGAGAAAAAGCCGTAATAGAAAAGTAGACGGTAAGATAAAAATGGGATTCGAATTCTGAAGGAACAGGAGAGCCGTGATGCTATTTTTTTATATTTTATTTTGGTGTGTGTGTATTATGCTGTCTGTATTTTCCCAGTTGCTGGAATTTGGTGTGTGTGTGTGTGCGTGTGTTTAAAAAAATTCTGACATAAATTGCACTTTGGGACACTTCATACTTGACTGCAGCTGTCTATGGCACCTTCTTCCAAGGAGTTTAGGTAAAGGTAAAGGTCCCCTGTGCAAGCATCGGGTCATTCCTGACCCATGGGGTGATGTCACATCCCGACGTTTACTAGGCAGACTTTGTTTACGGGGTGGTTTTGCCAGTGCCTTCCCCAGTCATCTTCCCTTTACCCCCAGGAAGCTGGGTACTCATTTTACCGACCTCGGAAGGATGGAAGGCTGAGTCAACCTTGAGCTGGATATCTGAAACCGACTTCCGTCAGGATCAAACTCAGGCTGTGAGCAGAGTTTGGACTGCAGTTCTGCAGCTTAACACTCTGTGCCACGGGGCTCTTCCAAGGAGTTTACAGCAGCATATATGGGTAGGGTTACCAGGTCCCTCTTCACCACCGGTGGGAGATTTTGGGGGCACAACCTGAGGAGGGCAGGGCTCAGGGAAAGGAGGGACTTCAATGCCATAGAGTCCAATTGCCAAAGCAGCCATTTTTCTGCAGGTGAACTGATCTCTATCGGCTGGAGATCAGTTGTAATGTCAGGAGATCTCCAGCCACCACCTGGAGGATGGCAACCCTATACATGGGGTTGCCCACTTTCTCCTTCAAGAATCTGGCCGAGATCTCCGACTGGACCTGTGGTGTTTCCTTTTGTTTGCGAGGTCACTCAGGTTCCTGCTCTTTGAGTCACAGATAGGGTGAGGTGAGGCCTGGAGAACACCCAGAACGACAACTGGTTTGCAAACAACGGAGATCAGTTTCCCTGGAGAAAATGGCTGCTTTGGAAGGTGGTCTCTATGGCATTGTGCCCTACCAAGGTCCCTCCCCTCCCTAAACCCCACCCTCTTCAGACTCCACCACCAAATCTCCAGGAATTTCCAACCCCAGAATTGGCAACCCTACCAGTAAGGAAGATCTTTAAAGAACTGTAGAAGAAGAAGAAGAAGAAGAAGAAGAAGAAGAAGAAGAAGAAGAAGAAGAAGAAGAAGAAGAGTTGTTTTTTTATATGCCGACTTCCTCTACCACTTAAGGGAGACTCAAACCAGCTTACAATCACTTTCTTTTCCCTTCCCCACAACAGTCACCCTGTGAGGTAGGTGGGGCTGAGTGAGATCTAAATAGAACTGTAACTTGCCCAAGGTCACCCAGCTGGCTTTCATGTGTAGGTATGGGGAAACAAATCCAGTTCACCAGATTAGCCTCCGCCGCTCATGTGGAGGAGTGGGGAATCAAACCCAGTTCTCCAGACCTGAGTCCACTGCTCCAACTGTAAACCTTTCCTTCTCTTTCTCTGCAATTTGGCAAACGAGGGCAAGTTCATGGAGAATTTATCCTGGAGTGGTGCGGCAGGAGGAGAAAACATGTTTCCTCTTGAAACTAACGGAAGTGCCACCTGAATATAACCACCTTGAATATGCAACATAAAAAAAAAAAAAAAAAAAAAAAGACCTGAAGACATTTTTTAAACCATATGAGCCAAACCCGAATAACATTTTTTGGCGCCTATCCTTCTTTTGTACAAGCTGGCCAATTAGTTCTAAAGGTTTTCTACATTTCAAGAAGTCCTTGTTGCAAAACCTTCCTGAGTCAGGACTGCCTGACATTTTGGAGCTGAAAGTGTTCTGTTGCGCAGACGCCTGGCGCGGAAATGGAAGGCAACCTTGTTAATCTGAACAGCACCAGAGGTGCTGAGTTATAAATTAAGCATCTTATAATTACTAAAGCTATAAGTAAGAATTATGTTTCGCCAATTACACTTGCAGTATGCGGAGGCATGAGGCTCTTTCTCCAATGCTCGGGTCACGCTTTATGGATTTCTCTCTGGCAATTCACCGGCTATGCCGTACTCATAATTATTTCCCATAATAAATGTGCCTTAATGTATAACTTCAAGGCTCTTCAGGCAGCTGATGGGACACTTATTAGAACAGCCCAGGAAGAAAGTAGACAGACAGCATTTACTTGCATTCCAGCTAGGGAGCTTCAAGAATTAATATCGCACTATAGACTTCCTGTAGAGCGTTTGGTCCGAGCGCCATTGTTTCCTGGGGGCTCCCAGGAAACACCAAGAGTCGTTTAGATTTGGAGTGCAAAAAGCACTCCAACTCGGTCCTAAATAGTGGATCGGGAAGCAGGAAATTCCCCTGCAGCCTTCAAGAGCGGTTTGGACTCCCATATTCTCTGAGAGAGCTTTTTTAAGCCTCCCGTAGAGTTGGAAGTTGTCCCCGCTGGCATAGGGGCTACCATTGCCACGGACGACTCTTTGGATTATAGGCTTTGACCTCCTCTATACATTAACATCAAATAATCTATGAAAAGAACAAGAAGCCTCACCTTTGGAAGTCAGAGTGAGTAAAAAGACACTTTTTGCCTTTATCTTGATTGAGAAGACCTGAATGACGATAAAAACACCTACGAAAACAGGCGACTCCCTGCCCAGCGTAACGAGACTTTTAAAATAAACAAATGCCATTAAATGAACTGACTAAGACCTTATCAACTTGATCAGTGAGTAGACACAATAAAAGGGACTTTTGAATGACTTTACAACTACCAATTAAATGCTTTGAGGGGAGGGAGGGAGACGAAAACCTTCCCCCCCCACTTCCGGCTTCTTTGATTCAATGTCCAGCCACGTCGCCTCTTAAGACCGGAAGATAACAAGAAGGGCTTTGTTACCATCGAAAAGACAGGGCAGATTGGAAGACTTGAAGTGAATCTCCCCGGTGTAACCATCAAATCGTTCCTACTACTTAACCACCGAGAGGAGACGACGCAGGGTCTATGATACTGCAGTTTCCTGTCTACTTTCTTTTCTTTATCTGTGCTGCTTTGAAGCATAATTGAGGATATCTTGAAAATTACAAAGCCTGCTTCTATATAAGAATACAAGCAGATATGTCAAACAAGAGGATGGAAGAGATGTTACTCAAACAAATGGACATGTTTGCAGTGCAACAAGATTTAGTCTTTGAAAAACAACAAGCGCTCTCACATCAAGCATTTCAACTAGCTGAGGTGATGAATAACCTATTTAAATCAATTAATGGAAAACTGGACACAATTATTGAGGAGATCCACAATATGAAGACCCAAGATTTTAAAGAGGTAGCTGCAAGTGACCAGCAGGCAAGGAGAGAGAGCAACATGAGAGAACTCAATATCTCTACAATTTACTTGTCTGAGTCACTGCTGACAGGAGGAGCATTATTATCCCAAGAAAACACTTCCTGGCAGCCAGCGATGAAGGGAGACATGATGAAGGATTTTACCAAGAAGATGCTGGAAATTTTAACAAGAAGCCAATGGATACAATCACCGGGATCCTCTTTTACATCTTCAGAGGCCAGAATTGCAGCTACTATATTGAAAAACGGGGGGTGGGGATTGGGAAATAAAGAAGGACTGGCAGATCCCCTCCCAAAACAAGATAATGGCTAAAATGATGCTTATTTTTGGGGTGTAAGGGAGCCACGGTGGATTTACTTTGATGAATTTTTAATGGGAAAATTTGTTTATGTATTGATCTAATCCCTTTAATTTAGAATAATAGAATGTTATATAGAGACAATGATGATAATACTATAACTAGGTAGGACTTGAAATTGCTTATAGAAGTAGTATAGATAGCTTAAAGCAAGTCTGTATGAGAGAAAATAAGGATTAGAAATTAATTTGAAATGCAAAAGTGTTAACCAGTAGAATTAGTGACTGAAGAAGATGCGGGGAAGTCACATATAGTAGATAGCATAGAATATTATAGATAACATATTCTCAGTAATAGCAATGAACTTTTTTTGTTACAAGCAGTTACAACTGAATATATTGTTGAGATATGTTTATTTTAGTTGAATTGTAAAAAATAATAAAAAAAATTTAAAAAAAAAGAATTAATATCGCACTATACACACACACACACACACACACACACACACTATACACACTATGCATATATATATATATATATATATATATATATATATATATATATATATATATGCATAGTGTGTATAGTGTGTGTGTGTGTGTGTGTGTGTGTGTGTGTGTGTGTGTGTGTGTGTGTGTGTGTGTGTGTGGACCCTAATGTGGAGAACTGGGTTTGATTCTCCACTCCACATGAGGGGTGGACTCTAATGTGGTGAACTGGATTTGTTTCCCCACTTCTCCACATGAAGCCAGCTGGGTGACCTTGGGCTAGTCACAGTTCTCTCTGAACTCTCTCAGCCCCACCTACCCCACAGGGTGTCTGTTGTGGGGAGGAGAAGGGAAGGTGATGAGCTGGTTTGATTCTTCCTTAAGTGGTAGAGAAAGTTGGCATATAAAAACCAACTCCTCTTCTTTTTCACAAGGTGTCCATTGTGGGGAGAGGAAGGGGATTGTAAGCCAGTTTGATTCTCCTTAAAAGGAAGAGAAAGTCGGCATATAAAAACCAACTCTTGTTCTTCTTGTTGTTGTTGTTCTTGTTGTTGTTCTTCTTCTTCTTCAGTACAGGCTTATTACTATAGGCTTACTATGATTTCTCTCTCCACCAACCCACTTTTTCTTGAGCTTCTCTCTTCTAAATTGAAGGCCTCTTTACAGCATTTGAGAATTGAGGTGTCTTTATCATTGTTTGCATTTGGCTTATTTGTGTTTAATTTTGGGGGGGGGGAATTACGGTTGTCGGAAAGGAATCTTGGGAACAGGGCTGTCATTTAGCAATTTAATGGGGAAAGAGAGATTTACAGCCAGATTACAGATCTGCTTTCCTGTGGTACTGAACTGCAAAAAAAAAAAAAAAAAAAAAAAAAACCCTCAATGTTATTATTATCTATGAAATGTATACTCCTCCCTCCCCGGCACTGTTGGGCTCAGGGCCACTTCTGAGATGACAGATACAATAATTCATAAAATGCATCAGCATTAGAACACTGAATGGAATAGCAAATTTAAAACTTTAACCCACAATGTGGAACGAACATTTTTCATGAACATCCTTTTAAATTATTTTTCAACACTCACGATAATCGAAATGGTGCTTTCAACAGAAGAGAGTCACCCTTTGGTTTAAAGCAGGGGTGGGGAACCTTTTATCTGCCAAGGGCCATTTGGATATTTATAACATCATTCGTGGGCCATACAAAATTACCAACTTAAAAATTAGCCTGCTGTATTTGGTCAAACGTTTAGCCAAGAGGCACGACCGGAGACGGCTCCGAGTGTCTGCCACGTAGAGCGACTAGTTTTTGAGCTTTGCTGTCCCCAGCTGGGCCCAAGAGATTCAGGCAGGGCAGCATCCTTCTGAGCTAGAGATCTGCCAGGACCCATGAAAGGCCAGATCAAATGATTTCGCAGGCCTTATATGGCCCCCGGGTCCGACGTTCCCCACCCCTGGTTTAAAGCAAAGAGGTTTGTGTCCCTAGCATTCATATCTACTGCTTTGTGTCCATTTAAATTGTTAACAGTGGTCACCTATGGAATCAGTGAACTGGCAAGAATAAGGATACTGCTGGGGGGTGGAAAATAGGTGATCTAAGCTCTAGCCGCAGGGGGTGAGGTATCACTACTCTCCCATCTTCCTTAAATAGAAACATTAGTAGGAATGTAAGCGTGGTGTAGTGGTTAAGAGCGGTGTTTTGGAGCGGTGGACTCTGATCTGGAGAACAGGGTTGGATTCCCCACTCCTCCACATGAGCCGCGGAGGCTAATCTGGTGAACTGGATTTGTTTCCCCATCCCTACACATGAAGCCAGCTGGGTGACCTTGGCCGAGTCACCCTCTCTCAACCCCACCCACCTCACAGAGTGTCTGTTGTGAGGAGGGGAAGGGAAAGCCATTCTCCCTTAAGTGGTGGAGAAAGTCGGCATATAAAAACCAACTCTTCTTCTTCTTCCTCTCCCTCTTCTTCTTCTTCTTTGGATGCCCATTGGGGAGAATGGAAGGGTAGACTTGAAGTAAATAATAAAGTAAATGAATTACAATAAAGCATTTATTAGAATAGTAAAGTTTCTCAAGGGCATTTTTCAAACTTGAACATTCGACCAAGGCTACCTGATCAGAGCCATACCCCCTTTTAAAAAATTAACTGACTTTAAAAAAAATCTCTCACCTTGGTTTAATGGTCAGATAAAACCACACACTAAAAAAACAAATGGAAATTGGACAAGGAGTACACCGATATACCATATTTTACCCAGATTGCCTGTTTGCCGTTTTATTCATGCGCAATAGGATTATCCGGCATAAAGTTTAAAAATAGCAGGACTTGCAGATGTTATGAATTGCTGCATTCACGCCTTTTAAAAATGATTTGATTTACATGCTTCCACGGCCGCTTTATGTTCTAATCCTCCATATCAATATATAAATAAATAAAGAGAGAGGCTGGTGCCACTTTGTATATTAAAATTCCATGCACTGATTGTGGAAACCAATACATCCTCTGCTTGAGCGACTTTAACTGGATTATGCTCTTCCAGATAGCATTCTGAAGAAGCATGGAAAAATGTTTTTTAAACACTCTTAACACACAATATTTCCACCCCAAGGAGCTTGTTTGCCTCCGTAATCTACCTCGTATGTAAGAGTGCATGGAAAAACAGATTTTGGAAAGTGTTGCAGGGGGAATACCTATGCCGCCTATACAAGAAGAAGAAGAAGAAGAAGAGGAAGAGGAGGAAGAAGAAGAGTTGTTTTTTGCCGACTTTCTCGACCACTTAAGGAAGAATCAAACTGGCTTACAATCACTTTCCCTTCCCCTCCCCACAACAGACACCCTGTGAGGTAGGTGGGCTGAGAGAGCTCTAAGAGAGAAGTGACTAGCCCAAGGTCACCCAGCTGGCTTCCTGAGGAGTGAGGGGTTTGGAGAGGGGAGGGACTTCAGTGCCATTGAGACCAATTGCCAAAGCAGCCATTTTCTCCAGGCGAACTGATCTCTATCAGCTAGAGATCAGTTGTAACAGCGGGCCGTCTCCAGCCACCACCTGGAGGTTGGCAGCCCTACTCCACCCCCAAAAGCTCCAGGTATTTCCTAACCAGAGCTGTCAACCCTAGTCATCAGCTACATTAGCTTGAGGTTTAAAATATCTTCATTAGGAATCTTCATTGGTCCACCAGTGTATAACTTGTGTGTTTCTTATATATACACACACACACACACACAATGTTCTCAGTGGAAGTTGCCACTCTAGCAGCAGACACACATACAGTACACCTTCTGACACTAGGGGTTACAGTTGAAGAACCATAAGTCCTTACTTTCTAGTTGTCAAATGCAGTTAAGAAAACTCCTGGCGTTTGGGGGATGGGGAGGACAGTGGGTTATCATCCCATACAGTCCATCCTCCACAGAATCCATTTTCTCCAGAGGAACTGATCTCTGTTGTCTGTAGGTGAGCTGTAATTCCTGGGGATCCCCAGGTCCCACCTGGAGGCTGGCACCCCTACCACCTTCCCTGGTCATGTGGAACCAATTGCATGGTTCCTCAATGTAGTCATGTAGATGTGGGGCAAAATTGCATAGCACAGCACTTTTTTTCTGATTGTGTGATCCAGCCTTTTCAGTACAGGAACAATTCTCAAGGTTCTCTCACTGAACTTAATGTTTAGGGGAAGGATTATTTTGCCAACAATACATTCATTTTGCAAAGATATTGTAACAATAATAGCAGAGAGGTACTTATGCAGATTGTTAAAAAATTAGTTCACCTATTGTTTTATAAATAGCAGTCGATCCTTTTCTTTCAAGAGCTTTTATGCTCATTTTTATTTTAATTTAAAAAAGGCTTAGTGGAAAAGAGGCAGAAGTAGGTGCTCAACGCAAATGTAATTTAAGGTATTCGTAACTCTTTCTCTTAAGTAAATGACAGGGGAGTTTCTCTACACTGTCAGGGAGCACATAACAAACCGATTCACTGGCATGCCTGAATTGGAATCTCCAAAACATTAACCCAATATACTACAACCCAGTGCTCCAATTAAATAAAGACATCATTCACATCACTATATATCTGTATTTATGGTATCATTAGGGCTGCTGGGAAGCAATTCTTTGCATTAGAGAAGGGGAAAGGGTGTTTAATGTTTCCCTACCGGCTGTTCTCCTTCCACACAGTTGTGTTAGTAGGGTTGCCAGCCTCCAGGTACTAGTGGGAGATTTCCTGCTATTACAACTGATCTCCAGCCGATAGAGAGCAGTTCCCCTGGAGAAAATGGCCACGTTGGCAATTGGACTCTATGGCATTGAAATCCCTCCCCTCCCCGAACCCTGGCCTCCTCAGCTCTGCCCCAGAAACCTCCCATCAGTGGCAAAGAGGGACTTGGCAACCCTAGCTTCTACCCTTTCCGTCTGCCTGCTTCACGGTTCCTCTGCCCTCCTGCAGTGCCTTCTTATGCCCATTCCTCAACTCAGGTCCCATCCTCTGCTGCCAGATTTTTCTTCCTGTGGATTCTGTCATGCAATGCCCCAGGTGGTGGTGATGGCAAGTGCCGTCAAGTCGCAGCCAACCTATGTCAACCACCTAGAGTTTTCAAGGCAAGAGATGTTCATTGGTGGGTTGCAATTGCCTGCCTCTGCATAGCAGTCTTGGACTTCCTTGGTGTTCTCCCAGTCATGTAATAAGGGGTCCGACCCTGCTTAGCTCTGAGATCTGACAAGATGGGGCCAGTCAGGGCAATCCAGGTCAATGCCCCTACTTAGCTCGATTCCAATTGTGCTGAGGATCACGCTCCAGTTCTCTTCACGCTTTCCTGCTCACAGTGAATCACTGACAAGGACATGAAGTATACGGTCTACAGATTTCCCAGCCCTGAGGATGTTTAACTTCTCAAACCAGAGGTGTCTCAGAGCTTCGTATCTTCTGATGCAGACGTTTTATGCCACCATTCCAATTTATTCAACTATGAGGGCATTCTGCACATGCTCAAAACCAGCCACCTTACACATCAGAGCTTTAATCCTGAAACAAGTTCCAGGGCTGAGTACCATTCAAATTATGACCTGAAATTAACTCACCAAATAGTATCTTATAATACAGAACTTTCTCATCAGCTCTCCAGGAAACAAATTTCTGTGATACCAAATCTGGATATGAATGATTAATTAATGTGCTTAAGGAGAAGTACAATAACATCTTCTCTGACACAGAGCACAGAAGAGTTGGTTTTTATATGCCAACTTTCTTTACCACTTAAGGAAGAATCAAACCGGCTTACAATCACCTTCCCTTCCCCTCTCCACAACAGACACCCTGTGAGGCAGGTGGGGCTGAGAGAGCTCTAACAGAGCTGTGACTAGCCCAAGGTCACCCAGTGGGCTTCCTGAGTGTGGGGTTTGGAGGGGGGAGTGAAGAAGAAGAAGAAGAAGAAGAAGAAGAACTGGAGGAGGAAGAGGAGGAAGAAGAACTGGAGGAGGAGGAAGAGGAGGAGTTGGTTTTTATATCCCAATTTTCTCTAACTTTAAGGAGTCCCAAATGGGCTTACAATCGCCTTCCCTTCCTCTCCCCATAACAGATACCTTGTGAAGTAGGTGGAGCTGAGAGAGTTCGGAGAGAACTGTGACTAACCCAAGATCACCCAGCAGGCTTCATGGGGAAGAGCAGGGAACCAACCCGGTTGACCAGATAAGAGTCCGCTCCGCTGCTCATGTGGAGGAGTGAGGATGAATCAAACTCAGATCTCCAGTTTAGAGTCTGGCCCTCTTAACCACTACACCACGCTGGCTCTCAAGAGTGTACCCAAGACAGCAAAAATCATAAATTTAAAACTGCTTATTTTTACCTCTTTCACTTATATTAACAAATAACATTAGTGTTGAAGGTTAGTATATATGCCCCCATCTTTCCCAAATTTACACTCCCTTCTCTTCTTCCAGAACGTTCCTGCAGCTTTAAAAGTGTAAATCTGCCGCTTCCCTTCTGCAGATCACAAAACCTTATTAACCCAACCCACCCCTTTTAGAAATACCTTTTAGCAAGATACTGTGAGGATGAAGTCGCTTGACAAATGAAAGTACAGTCGTATTCCTCCACTTCAACTAATGAGCGTGCATGCCATTCTCAATAGAACACTGTCCCCTGGTTAAATATCTTCCCACCTTTTTAGGGCAGGAAAAGACAGTTCCCCAGTTCCTTGCCCTAGACTCTATGGCATTGAAGTCTCTCCCCTCCGCAAACCCCACCCTCCTCAGGCTCTTCCCCCAAAACAACCATTTTTTTTAAAAAAAAGCCACACAATTTAAAATCTCCCATTTGGACTGCCAATAAATTAAAACTAAATTAGTCCAATGCAATCCTAAATAAAACTGTCTTCAAGACTGAAGGGCCAGGAACACCACCCTAGGGAGGTTGTTCCACAATCATGGGGCTGCCACTGAAAAGGCCCTCTCTCATGTGCCCACCAGACAGGCTTTTTGATTGATGGGGCAATCCCGAGGGTGTCTCCATCTTATGTTCTTAATAACGTGGTTATGAGTTTCAACCGTTTTGAGAGACAGTTAAAACTTCTTCTACACAGACGATAAAATGAAATCTTGCAGTCCTATCTCAAAAGTATATCACAGCTTTCCTACCGTCAAATGTTTAATTCTTTGTCAGGATCTGCAAAGAAAAACTATATAGTTAAACCACCGTGAACCGTGATCTTCTAAAAAAGAGTTATCCCAAAAGGTGCTGCAGTCAGTGAATTCATTAAAATCATAGTTCCCATATATCACAGGTCAGGAACTTTTCAAAAGGCAAGCGTGATTGGGTTGGGTGGGAGGAAATGGCTGAATCAAAGATTTAACTGGCATCCTCCCGTCGCTGGCAAGAATCATGGTTTGTTTTTCAAGCTTTTCTGAAATATATCAATAAGAGCTTACACTCAACAAGGGCACTTTCAAAATACTTTATGCTGTGTTCTTATACTAGTTGCAGCCCTCATACTCAAGCAGATTTCAGAGTTGATAGAAATGGATCAATTTTGGCACCAATGCCTCAGAAATTCAGGGGGCATTTTTTTGGGCCTGCCCTTAAAGTGTATGAAAGGGAACCAGTGTTTTTTGCTTCTTCCCAGCAACACTAAATTTTTACTTTTTCTTACAGTGACCATGTGTTCATGTTCAAATATCATTTGAACGTACACATTGCACATATCTATGAAATAACCAAACAGCATTAAACCCGTTCTCAATTAAACCAACAACTGGAATGGGGTGGGGGGATTGTAAAGCCTAGGCCCTTTACATGGGACCATTTATTTTTCTTCATTTCCCCTTGGACAGCTATAGCTGTGGAGTAGATTCTGACCCCACACTTCAAAAGATGTGACTTCTGGGTGGTGGCCTAGGCTGCCTCCACTAATCTCTATGGGCTTTACCATAAAGACTAGATGAAATTACTAAAGTGTCAATACGTGGAGGCTATTTTCTCCCTGCTCCTCATGTGAACACATGAACACATGAAGCTGCCTTATACTGAATCAGACGCTTGGTCCATCAAAGTCAGTATTGTCTACTCAGACCGGCAGCGGCTCTCCAGGATTTCAGGCAGAGGTCTTTGACATCACCTACTTGCCTGGTCCCTTTAACTGGAGATGCTGGGGATTGAACCAGGGACCTTCTGCATTCCAAGCAGATGCTCTACCACTGAGCCACGGCCCCTCCTCAATTCCTAGGGGGCAGGAAATTGAGGCTGGGGGCCAGTAATTCCTCATCTCAGACAAGTAAATGGGAGGCCTAACTATGTTCCCTAATCATACTATTGCACATCCACCTGATGAAGAGTCTTCCATACGTAGACAAAACCATGATGGACTCCTTAGTCATGGCACCTGGACTCTTTCTTGTTTGAATCCACCACAATGTATGTTCAACACAATTAATTCACACAACACATAGTTGAATTGTGAAACTCCTTGCCCCAGGATGTGGTGATGGCTGCCAACTTGGAAGGCTTTAAGAGGGGAGTGGACATGTTCATGGAGGAGAGGGGTATTCATGGCTACTAGTCAAAATGAATACTAGTCACCTGTTCTCTCCAGGATCTGAGGAGCATACCTATTCTATGAGGTGCTGTAGAACACAGGCAGGATGCTGCTGCAGTTGTCTTGTTTGTGGGCTTCCTAGAGGCACCTGGTTGGCCACTGTGTGAACAAACTGCTGGACTTGATGGGCCTTGGTCTGATCCAGCATGGTTTTCCTTATGTTCTTACGTACTCCTGAATGTATTTTCCAACAAAAGCAATCTAGGGGTGGATAGCCATTCTGAGGCACTTCTAAGCATAAGAGCTTTCATGTATACCCAAGGTTCTGGTGTTTAAAATATTGTCGAAGGCTTCTGGTGTTTAGTCCTTCAATAAACTTGTTTTAGCACTTCGAGCTATTCAGTTTCAGTGAAGGGATCTCCCTTGAAATATTCTGCCCATTCAGTGATGGATACAAAAATGCTTTCACACTGAGAAACAAGTCAGTCTTACCATCTTGAAGGGCTGCCATATAGAGGATGATGCTGAGTTGTTTTCAGTTGCCCCAGAAGGTCGGACCAGAACCAATGGGTTGAAATTAAATCAAAAGAGTTTCCATCTAGACATCAAGATGAATTTTCTAACAGTTAGAGCAGTTCCTCAGTGGAACAGGCTTCCTCGGGAGGTGGTAAACTCTCCTTCCCTGGAGATTTTTAAGCAGAGGTTAGATGCCCATCTGTCAGCAATGCTGAATCTGTGACCTTAGGCAGATGATGAGAGGGAGGGCATCTTGGCCATCTTCTGGTCACTAGGCGTGGGGGGGGGGAGGTAGTTGTGAATTTCCTGCATTGTGCAGGGGGTTGGACTAGATTACCCTGGTGGTCCCTTCCAACTCTATGATTCTATCTGCATTTGGATAGAAGTAGCCGTACAAATAGCTGCATTCAATTATTAGATCAATCAGGCTGAAAACATTAAGAAGTCACTGGGTAACTCAGGAAAGGAGTTAAACTGAAGTTTGATCTAGGGGGAGCGGGGACCCCAGTTATTGATGGTGAAATCAAATTGAAAAACTGTATTCATTTTGGAACTTCAAAAGTAATAATCAAAGACAAGCGATAAATCTGGTGGGCCTAAGCAATATTGAAAATCCAAGCACCAATTATATTGGCAAGTGACATTGGCCTAGTTCTAGAGAAGCCAGAAATCAAAATCCTCCCTGCATTGTGCCTAGGTGTGAAAGAGTGAAAATATGTTCCGTCAGAGTAATTACAAAGGAAAGGGGAGAAATCTTTACATCGAGCAGCTGAGATGGAAATAAAGAGATGCCCACAATTTACCCCATCCGTCATCTCATTATTTACAATCTCTATTTTTTTCATTAAAACCAAACAGAAATAAGTAGTCTGAGCTACTGTTGTAATAAATTGAGTTAAATATCCAGCAGAGCCAAATGAACAGCTTCCTTGGGGCTCTCATACATGGGGAGAGAAATAAATCATCGTTCTATGGCATGAAAGTGGAAATGTGGGAGGCATTAATAATTCTGAGGAGGGTGTAAATATAAGTTTGGGGAGGATATAAATATTGGGTTGGGTCCAACCAATTCTTCTGGCTCCTGAAAAAAGGGTGGAAGTGTACCCTCTGCCAGCCAAACAAGCTACACTAGAGATCACAGGCTGTGTGTGGACAAAAATCATGTAGGAACTGGAAGTCCTATGAAGAAAGGTTGAAGGAGCTGGATAAAGGCTGGAGTAAGGATGAGAACTGAGTGAGCCAAAAAGCTGGCTGGATCCAACCCTGATTTCTCCGTCTTGTAATGTGTCTAGAGGGCAACAAAGATGGCAAGGGGTCTGGAGACCAAGTCCTATGAAGAAAGGTTGAAGGCATTCGGCATGTTTAGCCGCCCTGGAGAGGAGATGACTGAGAGGTGATAGGATAACCATCTTGAAATACTTGAAGGGCTGTCATATAGAGGGTGGTGTGGAGTTTTTTCAGTTGCCCCAGAAGGTTGGACCAGAACCAACAGTTTGAAATTAGACCAAAAGAGTTTCCATCTAAACATTAGAGATCAGTTCCCCTGGAGAAAATGGCTGCTTTGGCAATTGGGCTCTATGACATTGAAGTCCCTCCCCTCCCCAAACCCTGCCCTGTTGATGCTTTTGCAACCAATGAAATCAAAATCTTATACAGAAGGGTCTGGGGGAAAAAAAACACAGATTAGAAAAGCTGCTCGAGAGATACACATAGTTGACACTGTGATTATACTTTTAAAAAATCCATAGAGTTGAAAGGTATGTATTTATATTACCGGTTGTCTGGCTTCCCTACTTCAGAGAGAAGTTTTGGGGGGGGTGTGTGTGTGTGTGTGTGTGTGTGTGTGTGTGTGTGTGTGTGTGTGTTTGAAAACACAATCCTGTCATTTTTTGGAAGGCTGTTACACACTCCAGTAACCTCCTGACAGACACCTCCTCTGGGCCAGGATTTGACCTGTCACGAAAATCACTGAAGAGAGGTAAACCCCCTTTCCCTCCCAAGCAAACATGATTGTCTCCTTGAGGCGTCTCTCACAGAAAGGCCCAGGATGGTGCAGAGAACACCACCTCTACCTCAGTGATACTTGGGGTGTTGCTGTGTTCGTCTTAATATTAATCAGGCTGCATTTCAGATACTTGCATTACTACCTGTAGATTTATAATTATGCCAAGTTTCTAGTCTTCCTGGCTTGTCTTTAAAATTATCGGTAAAGCATATGCATCTTTTGTAATTACAAAACAGCTATTATGTTCGTGAATGATCATTTTAACAGTTGCCATTTTTATAATCAAATGCTGCCCAATGTTGGCCTATTCAGCATTCATAAAAAAACAGGACTTAATTGTGGCTTCCTGTGATGATCTCTTTTATTCTATGCAGCATTCTTAGCAGTTGTATTGCACAGTTAAAATGAACATTTTGTGCAACGATCAACCATTTCTTGTATTATTATTGAGGATCACAGCTTCACTTTGATAGATGCCTTGCTTGAAAAACCTAAATAAACATGAAGCGAGGGTTCCAGAGCTTACCTGGGAGCCCTAGTTGTTGGCCCAGGCATAGGGTTGCCAACCTCCAGGTACTAGCTGGAGATCTGCTATTACAACTGATCTCCAGTTGATCGCTTGTACCTGTCGTTGCCTTCCAGACCAACACTGCTGCCATCCTGGTCCAAGACAAATTCTAGAGACACTGCCTCCGAAGCTTGCCTTGGGCCTATCGAAGGAAGATACAGGAGAAGAAGGGAATATGCCTTGGGGTGTTCAGGTTGGCAAAAGAAAACCCTTGCCTTCAAGTCACAATGACAGATGGTGACCCCAGCAAGGTGCTTTCAAGGCAAGTGAGAAGCAGAGGTGGTTTGCCTTTGCCTTCCTCTGCAAAGTCTTCCTTGGTGGTCCCCCATCGAAGTACTGACCCTGCTTAGCTTCCAAGATCTGACAAGATTGGGCTGGGCCATACCATTCCACATCCTTTCAGAACCTAGCTACCAGAGGCATATTGTCTCTGAGAGTTTATATTTCAAATCTCATAATTGCAGCTAAATGTACTTTAGTAGACTCAAGAAGATGAAAATAATGAGATTTCCATTTATTGGAAGAGGCAAAGTAAAAGCCAAAGTAGTTGAAGTTTGACACTTGCTCAGTCCTATGCCTATCCAATCAAACAGGGAGTCTGTCTATGAGGAAAGGTAAAAACACCCATTTTTTATTCAGTTGTGATTGATAATCTTCTATAAGATCTTATTTTATTACTCCATTGATTTCACACTTTCCTGTATGTTCTCTCGACTACCACTTAATCCACCATTTTCCTGGTAAAGATAAGGCTGTTATTCTATCTGTAGTTTATTATTTAACAGCCGCTTTGAAGATACGCCGAAAGTTATAATCAGGTTACAACTAAATGCTCATTTGCATACAGGCTCTCTTTTTGCACTGGAACTGGATTATATTTCTTCAACATTTCTTTAAAACTTGCATTCCCCAACAAGATAACCAAATTTAATCTACTTTACCCAGTAGAACAAATGACAACGTTGTCAATATAATTGTGTTTCCAACTTTGATAACAGAAAAAATTTGGTAGTATTTCATATTTATCAAGAACATCTGGAATATTCTGCATAGTAAAGATGGATGCAGAATAATTTTAGCATCGTCTTATTGTGAGAAAGTCAGTGCAGATACTCAGTGTCAAAGATCACTCTGGCTGGATCATGCCATTGTGACTCCTAAAAACCCCTTTGTGAAAAGTTGGCTACTCTTCCATGTGCTAAGAGTTGATAAAAACATATCAACCAGTCCAAATAGTTTACCTGAGTAATGACCCATTTCCAGTGGCGAAAACACAACTGTGTACCATCCCCACCACAACAAAATCAAAGAACCTCGGAGGCACACACTATATGAAGAAGAGTTAGTTTTTATACCCTGCTTTTTCCCCTACCTTTAAGGAGTCTCAAACCAGCTTAAAATTGCCTTCCCTTCCCCACAACAGACACCTTGTGGTGTAGGTGGGGCTAAGAGAGTTCTGAGAGAACTAGCCAAGGTCACCCATCAGACTTCATGTGTAGGAGTGGGGAAACCAATCTGGTTCACCAGATTAGCATCTGCTGCTCATGCGGAGGAGTGGGGAATCAAACCTGGTTCTCCAGATTAGAGTCCATCGCTCTTAACCACTACACCACTCTGGCTCTCTTGAGTGGTAAGTACAGCTCCAATGATGCCATCCCCCATTCTGGGCTCCACTAGAAGGCACCCTGTGCTACTTTAGGTGGACAGAGGAGGTCACACATCTGATCATCCAACATGCAACGGGATTGCTGTCCGAATAAGATGTCTGCACCAGGCACACAATAACATCTACCCAACGGGGTGGATCCTATGCCTAAAACCCAATCCATCAAGAGGAGGAGGAGGAGGAGGAGGAGGAGAAGAAGAAGAAGAAGATTTTGTTTTTATATGTCATCTTTCTGTACCACTTAAGGGAGACTCAAACCAGCTTACAATCACCTTCCCTTCGCCTCCCCACAACAGACACCCTAACAAAGCTGTAACTTGCCCAAGGTCACCTGGCTGGCTTCATGTAGAAGAGTGGGGAAACCAACTCGGTTCACCGGATTAGCCTCCGCCGCTCCAAACCACCACTCTTAACCACTACACCACGCTGGCTCTCTGCCAGTTTGAAGCCTTCCTCGAGTGCAGCCTAAGGAGCCTTCCATTGGAGGAAGAGTCACTCAAGCTGGAGGAAGTCTCCTTGGAGGATGGTTGGATCCACCCCAACCTGTCTGAGTCAACAATAAACCTTTCCCCTCAGTGATCAAAAATTAACATCGAGCTGATTAAATGGGGGAACCGAAGCATCAATCACATTCTGGTTTACATTAGCATTCCAGCTCCCCTCCCGTAATTTATGATCCAAATAACGCATGACAGTAACTTCATAGCCAGTACTTTTCCTTTATCAAGTATGGATTGTGTGTTAATACCAAGGTTATCTCGGTCCATCTACTATGCCTTTTGTTTCCCTGCTACTACACATTACATTCAAAATAGTTTGTTTTATCATTGACATTCACGAGCAATTCCAAGTAGTTATACCAACTGTGCAGTGGGCGGCATTGTTCCCTCAAATCGAGCGAAACTTTCTGGCAGTGATGTATAATAAATCAGTGTCACCTGTACTGAAATATGCATGCTGACAAGTAGGAATATAGCCAAAAAATGGATTTCTTCCCCCTCCCCACTCCCTATTACCACCTTCCTTGTAAATCTTTCAGGACAAATTCTTTCACAGCAGGTAGCCTGTACTTGCATTGTTATTCAAAGGCAATTCATTCCTAAATGTGTGTTTTGATTGTTTAACAAAAAAAAAAAGCATCGGAACATAAGCAAAATGTTCTGGATACAACTTGCATAATCCTTTCAGCTATGCAAAAATCTGTTCATTTTAATGGTTTGGCATGTCAATCTGTCAACTCAAATCTCTTCTGGATAGCTACACAAAAGGAACACTTTCGGGTTCAGGTACTTACATTTCCTAAGTATCAGCTGTAGCAGAGAATTTTATCTTCAGTTCTAGGAAATACATAGAATTAAATACAGAATGTAAAAGTCAACCAACTTCACTCGGGTAAAAACCTATTGCTATGCTTCTAAAGTACATTCTGACAGCTAAAATAACAACACATGTCACCTTTTTCTATTATTATGAAAATAACTATGTTTTATCTTTGAAAAGTGTTTAAACATCCTACCGCCAACGTCACAGGGATCGTGGCGTCAACACATCGGTTTTTAGGATCCTGACCAATATTGGAATTCTAATAATCAATTGTTGATGGCTTATTAGAGAGCCAGCGTGGTATAGTGGTTAAGAGCGGTAGTTTGGAGCAGTGGACTTTAATCAGGAGAACCGGATTTGATTCCCCATTCATCCACATGAGCAGCGGACGCTAATCTGGTGAACTGAGTTGGTTCCCACTCCTAATGAAGCCAGCTGGGTGACCTTGGGCTAGTCACAGCTCTCTTAGAGCTCTCGCAGTCCCACCTACTTCACAGGGTAACTGTTGTGGGGAGGGGAAGGGAAGGCAATTGTAAGCCGGTTTGAGTCTTCCTTAAGTGGTAGAGAAAGTTGGCATATAAAAACCAACTCTTCCTCTTCCTCTTCCTCGTCTTCTTCTTCTTCTTCGTGTTTTAGCCCTTGTTGGAAGGAACAACAGTCTCTTTCACAATGTATTTACACGCTCAGGCTGAGATGGATGTCTCTATTTCCCTCTTCATCCTCCCAGCTTCTGCTGCTAGTTCCAACACAGGTTGTATTGCATTTGCTTATTATTTGCAGATCAAATACTGCAAGCTGTCGTTATGTTCCTTTCACAGTGACTCCATCCTCCATAGTGTGAGAGCGTGGGTCTGTCTCTTTCATTGTAGAGCATACACAAAGGAATTTTCCACCAAACACACGCATGCACTAACAGCACCCAAGAGACAGGGAAAACAATTGTCTGTAAATATCAGCAAATATCACACCCCTCAGCCTGTTTTCCAGCAAAGAAGTGTAATTAGAAGCACAGGTGGTCTGCCTTTAACATTGCCTTGTTCATAGTGTTTGTGTGATTTTGCTGTAAAGTCACAGCTGACTTAAGGCAACCCCATAGGGTTTTCATGGCAAGAGATGTTTGGGGGTGGTTTGACATTGCTTGCTTCTGTGTGGGCTGAAAGAGTTCTGAGAGAACTGTGACGGGCCCAAGGTCACCTAGCAGGCTTCATGTGGAGGAGTGCAGAATCAAGCCCAGTTCTCCACTGCTGTTAACTTAGGTTGTACATATCGATAAACCCAAACCCGAAAATCTGCACTTTAAAAGACAGGGCTCACCCAGTCGCATCTAGAGGGATACACACACCCCCAACTAAAAAGTGCCAGCTTCTACAATTACTTATTGGGCTTTTGAAGAAGACTCCTCACCCACGTGGATGAGCAACCTCCTTCACAAGAACTGACTCTGTCATGACTTCGGCTGGCTCCGATATAATCCCCCCACCGAAAACCTGCTTTGAAACTAAAGGTCACCCTGGGTAGAGGCTTCATTTCCCTGCACCATCTCTTCAAATCAGATTTTTCATGAACCTAATATTGTTCTCAGGTTGTTATTTGCGACCAAAAGAAATGTTTTCTGTGCCTTATTTTTCTTGCACTTACTGTAAGCCGCTTTCCTCAGTTTTGGAAGTTAATTTGCATGGACATCATGCTATGTGCCCCAGATACGAAGGGAGCCCCCAGACTTCAAGGCACTAGCCTGTCAATTGTCTCTTTCCACCAGTCCTTGGCAATGCTGAACTTCTGAACCTGAAAACCAATGGACAGCTCAGCTTGCAAATGCTTGGAGGATGGGGGGGTGAACCCTTTGCAGGCCCATAAAATTGGACCCCCTTTTCCAAAGTTCACCAAACTTTGGTGACCATCTAAGGAGAATCTCTTACAGCCACACTGCAAATTTGGGGACTCTACCTTCACAAATGTCACCACAGGAGCTTCGGAAAAAATTCCCATGGACTATAATGGGCCCGAATTTTTCAGTAAACCCAGAAATAAGCCATCTACTGAAATTTACCAGTATGAGTATTCAGCTTATTCTGGGTGTACTGAAAAAAATTGACCCAATAAACCCAAACTCAAAATTTAGCTTTTTTTTTTTTTTTTTTTTTTTTTTTTGCACAATTCTATCTTAACCAGTACACTATGGATCTCCGATATTCCCACTATGGAGGTTTGTCCAACTTTTTCAAAAGATGCAAGAAAAGCTACTGCATGCACAATCTCTGCCCCTGTGCCAAAACCTTTGCTCCTGCCTGCCTCTTGTGATGTTTCTGGTCACCAGTTGAACCTGTTCAGCAGGTGAGATCACTGTTGGCCCCCCAAATGGGGATGCTTTCTGCCATTTGCCTGGAATTTTGCAGGGGGTATCCCATAGGAAAGGGGCATAGTTTCATCAACACTAAGAATGTCATCAGCCCATGATACGGGGTATGAACCACAAAAAGAAATGTGTTTCCCACTTAAGCAAATGCAAACGTATTTTTAAAAAAATCTCAACTGGTTAATCTCAGATCTTTATCAGTAATAGTATCTGACAAAGAGAGCTTTGACTCTCCAAAGCTCATGCACAGAAAATCTTGTTGGTCCCTAAGGTGCTCCTGGACTCGAATCTAGATCTTCTACCACAGAACAACATGGCTACCCTCTGAAGTTATTGTTATTAGCTGGGGTGTCATTTTAATAGTTTAGAAATGATGAACTATATGCTACATGTGTTCTCCAGAACTTCATAATCCCATGGTAAAATCTACAGTACAACTAATCAGAAAAAAATGAATAAATTACTTTTGAACGGATAAAGGCTCTTTTTCTGTGTTAATCACTCAAAGCCCAATATCGTATTATGCTGAACTCAAAAGAATGGTTTATGTTTTCTTAAATTGGTTTTAGATTAGAATTCTGCTTATTAAGTCACAAAACGGTGTGATTTTGTTAAAGCACATTGTCTTTTAAGAGTGCAAATTTGAATGATTCAGGTATCGAGGAATTGTATAGCTTTCAAGTCTGTAGTTAGCAAAATAGAACAGAATTGAAATCCACTCATATTTGGTGATTGAACATCATTAGAGAGGAAATGAATCTGTCTTCATGTGAACATGTCCTGACTGCCACCCCATGACAGTAATTGAATAGAAAAATTATGTGTTGAGAGACATATATAACAATGGAGAAGAATAAATATTCGCCTTGTGTGGCAAAGAAAAAATTCAGTGCAAACCATCGCTTAGGTATGAACTCCGTAAAAAAGTAATTTAATGGGACTATATTTTATTGGCACTACTTTTTGATCCAGTTGTTGAGGGGAGGCATTCTTTGTCCCTCACTTTGAAGTACCTTCTTCATTTCTTCATGTAATCTTGAGATTTAGAAATGACACTTCCAGGATATTCATATGCACAGGGATGGCACTTCTACTACTAATCGTATGCAAATCAAGTCAGAGAGACAAAAATCCATATAGAGGCAAAGCTTAATCAGCAGGGTTACCAACTGATCAGGAAACAACAACCTGGGCCTGTTGAAGAGGTAAGTTGCCAAACAAGAGAGCACAGGAGAGATCCATGTGCATAAATGAAATTTAAAGCAGCTGCCATCTCACCTCTCCCGCCTAAGTCTCCAATGGCACCAAAGAAGACTAGAAGGAACAGAAGAGTCATCAATTCACTGGCAGGCTGACTCACACCCAGACTACTGCGAACATAGCAGCAGAAAGTATAAAGAGAAGTTGGTAATGAGTGGCAGAGGTTCACTGGCTGGCAGGGTATGGGCCCAGGCATGGGAAAGGCGGGTGGTAGCTGGTAGCCAGCCCACACTGTGCACAAACAAGTTAGTTAGCAATCAAGTATGTAAAAGAGTGTCTGCACTTGTATAAAGGGAGTTGATGTTTAGGGGTGAGAATTCTCAGACTCATTGGTAGAATGGGTAAATGTTCTCTACGTGCTTTAATCTCTTGATATATAATGGACATTCTCTCCAGGATTAAAGGAGCATGCCGAAAATGTTAGGTACTGTGAAACACAGGCAGGATGGTACTGCTACAGTTGTCATGTTTGTGGGCTTTGAAGTCCCTCCCCTTCCCAAACCCTGCCCTCCTCAGACTCCACCCAAAAACCTCCCGCCAGTGGTGAAGAGGGACCTGGCAACTTTTAGGCCCAATCTGAACCAAGCCCCAATCTGAGATTAGCCCATCCACATCCTAGATTTCAATGTATCTGTAACTTTTTCTGGACTGGGGACTTGGTTGTTGATTGCCAACAAAGAGTATCAAGACTTGTATATCTCCAATGGTCAATTGCATCTGTGATTACAATTCTTAAGTCTGTGTAAAGTGGACAATTCTCCAACATGTTGGTAAAATACTTTGGCTATCAGATATTCCAGGCAGCTTAGTTATATTTTCAAATGTCTTTGGGACCACTTGATATCCCATGCTGGAACTGTCTGACAATATACTACTGAGAAGATGAAACCTTTTTGGAGAGCATAAATTTCCTAAGGTTTTCATCCAAGATTGTTGAGAGAAAACAATTCCAGGCAAATACAGAGAAATCCATTAATATATATGCAGCAAATCTTCTAGTAAACAAAAATATGCAAACTCTATTTTACCCCCACTGTTCTTGGTACAGTGTTTTGGTAGAACAATTTAACTTCTTCACTAGGCAGCCTGTTTTTATAGATATACAAAGTCAAAACTGAAAAACAAGTTATGAATAGATATTTTATTGGTCGCAGCTTACATTATTAGCATCACAAAGTGATACAACCATATTAATTGATGTTTCAGGCACCTCACAAGTGCAGTAAAGACTGAAAGTCTGTGCCTGAGAAACATTATCGAATATGGTCTGTTATGCATAGCTGTTTCAATCATAGTAACCTCTACATAGAGTTGTCAGGTCCTTTTTTGCCATCGGTGGGAGGTTTTTGGGATGGTGCCTGAGGAGAGCAGGGTTTGGGGAGGGGAGGAACTTCAATGCCATAGAGTTCAATGGCCAAAGTGGCCATTTTCTCCTGGTGAACTGCACTCTATGGGATGGAGATCAGTTGTAATAGCAGGAGATCTCCAGCTAGTACCTGGAGGTTAAGGAACTCAGTACAGGAGCGAAGTGTATACAAAGTG
The DNA here is from genome assembly GCF_029931775.1 of Euleptes europaea. NCBI lineage: Eukaryota > Metazoa > Chordata > Lepidosauria > Squamata > Sphaerodactylidae > Euleptes > Euleptes europaea. The sequence goes on along the minus strand of NC_079327.1, from coordinate 5,139,205 downwards.
CAAAAAACTTTATAAGCTACCAAATGACCTAACAACAGTATTACACACTATATACATTACTAAGCTAAAACATACAAGCTAAGACAAACAACGTGACTGTACAAGGTGGAACAAAGTGTCTAAATGACCCAGCTAATGTTCATAGAGTCTCTCTCAATTGTAGGAGAAGTGGTATCCAAAGGATTTTCAAAGAGGTTCCCAATAATCCTTACCCCTAGTGGGAAGTGATGTCTTTTACCCTTCGTGGGAAATAATAATGATTTGGCAAATTTTTAATTCTTACCCGTTATGGGAGAATATTTGAATGAATGAATGTACAAGAGGACTTTGAAGGACTGATGAAGATCTGTTCACTGTGAACTTAAACGATCGTCTCCTCATTGGGAACCTCCCTTCATTGGGAACCTCATTGAAAATCCTTTGGATACCACTTCTCCTACAATTGAGAGAGACTCTATGAACATTAGCTGTGTCATTTAGACACTTTGTTCCACCTTGTACAGTCACGTTGTTTGTCTTAGCTTGTATGTTTTAGCTTAGTAATGAATATAGTGTGTAATACTGTTGTTAGGTCATTTGGTAGCTTATAAAGTTTTTTGCACTTTGTATGCACTTCGCTCCTGTACTGAGTTTCTTATCCTCCCGATATTAGTACAGTGGTGTCCATTTCTCCCCTGCATTTCCTTGTGTTTTGCCCGCGTTATTAAAGACCTATCTTATTTCGAATTTGAAAACGCGTGAAAAATGAGGGGAGGCGCAGGGGGAGAGCGAGGTGACCTCTGATGGTCAGAAACAGCATCAACACAAAGACCCGAAGTCGTTGTAGGGGTAGGGTTGCCAACCTCCAGGTAGTAGCTGGATATCTCCTGCTATTACAACTGATCTCCAGCCGATAGAGATCAGTTAACCCAGAGAAAACGGCTGCTTTGGCAACTGAACTCTATGGCATTGAAGTCCCTCCCCAAACCCTGCCCTCCTCAGGCTCCGCCCACCCCCAATCTCCCACCAGTGGCGAATAGGGACCTGGCAACCCTAACATTTCCTTCCTTATGCCTGAACTAGCAACGTTAGATGTGCTTGCCAAAACTGTAATGATAATCAAATCTGCTTCGTGGCAATGCTTTCAAAACACAGGAGCCCCAAAAGTATTTGTTCAGAGAGCCACTGATTGCTTATGGGGAAACACTTATAAATTCAGGATATTAATAAAATGCCTTTGTGGGGGTTTTTTTCCCTTGCATACACAACTGCCTTATTGGAGAGGAATGCTTTTAGAGGAAGTAGATGGTTATACTGTAGGTTTAAAAGCATCGGTTAAAATCTAAATTGTGCTGTTTTTCTGCATTCCTAATGCCATTAAAATACACTTGATTTAATAAAAGGAAAGAGCCGGGCACTGCTTAATCACACCTCTATTCCCAAGTGTCCCGTCAGCCACTATTTTCAGCACATTCTTTTCGAGCTGCGTATTGCAAAAGCATTTTGTGCCTTCAGTTTGCAAACCTCAACGTGCGCGCGCGTGTGTGTGTGTGGGTAGTTTCACACAAACCAAAATAAAGACCTTTCAGAGATGAGCCGAAGGATTCCGTCTCGCCCCTCCGTCTTACTGACATTTTATAATTGTCTTGCGCCTTCCTGAGTGGCAGCGAACTGGAGAAAAAGAAAAGCTGTCTGTCAAAATGGTTCGAAAAATTGCTAGATGTTCCTTTGTTATGTCCTATCTAAAATTCTAGGTCCTCAGTCAACAAAAAGACTGCAAATCACAGCGAGGAACAATATTTGCTTCATGCCTCAAAAGAGAAGGCAAGATTAAACGGGGAAATTTGAATTAATAACTGTTCAAAAATAAACACTTTTTTTCCCTTTTCTTTTTTAAAGAAAGCTGTCAAATGCTAGCAAGTGTACGGAAAGTATTCTCTCTTTGTTCATTCATTAGTCACTTCATTTCTGAAGGCTCTCTCAGACTTTCAAAGACAAATAACATCTTTTCAATTGCTGCAAAAACTGTAGAAAGATGGTAGATGCGTAGGGTTGCCAGCTCTGGGTGGGGAAATGCCTGGAGGTTTTGGGGGCAGAGCCTGAGGAGGGTGGGGTTTGGGGAGGGGAGGGACTTCAATGCCATAAAGTCCAATTGCCAAAGCGGCCATTTTGTCCAGGGGAACTGATCTCTATCGGCTGGAGATCAGTTGTAATAGCAGGAGATCTCCAGCCACCATCTGTAGGTGGGCAACTCTACTTATTTCTCCATGGCTTTGTCTCCACCCTCCAAATGGGAATCTAAAAGAACCTTGTGTCTGCTATAATTAACTCTTACGAGAAGTTTACAGAGTACAAATCGCCTACATGGTGGAATAAAATTTTGTTAACTTTCAAAGCGCTAGTAGATTTGTGTTTATTTTCGTTAACAGATTCTTCCTGCACCTTCAGCTAGGAGTTTTTGGAAAGGCTGACACTTTGCTTCTACTGAGTAACCATGGAGTTTTGTGCCTCCGTTCATATAAACCCAGGTTCATTTAAATCTGATTCCAGTTGCCAATTTATCAGTTTTTATATTGAATTTATCATTGAATATTCAATTATCTGTATGCTTCCAATAATGAATTTATTTTATTGCGTGTGGGCTTAATCCCCCTAATTGTGTAACCTTTGGGGCTCAACTTATCCCATGTGCTGTGTTGTGCATAGAGAGTCAAACTAGGACTTGGGTTCAAATTCCCCACTCAGCCACAAAGTTCAGTGGGTGACTTTAGGCCAGTTATTTTCTCTCAGCCTAACCTACCTCGCTGATAATTCACAATGGGTAGCCGTGTTAGTCTGTTTGCAGTAGTCAAAAAGGGCTGTGGCTCACGAAAGCTCATACCCTACCAGAAAATATTTTTGTTAGTCTTTAAGGTGCTACTGGACTCCTGCCCTTTTTGACTACTACCTCGCTGAGTTGTTCTGGGAGCCAAAACGGAGAAACTCATGCTAAACTGAGCTCCTTGGAGGTTTTACTTTGGCCAGGTTAAAATTAGATCTCTATCCATCCATCCATTCTTCCATTTATCCATCCACGTGGAAGTCTCAGACCTTTTGAGCTAGATTACTAAGGCAATAAACACACTTAATCTGTAAAGAATCCTGCTGGACCTTTCTCAGCAGGCTGGGTATGAGGTTTCTCAAGGACCCTAGGATTATACACATTGCACTTTTCATTTGAGAGTCTCACTAAAAGAGGGTGGGGTCAATGAGACTCTAATTCAAGTCACTGGGGGAAATATCCCTTACACCTAGGAATGCCAACCTCCAGGTGGTGGCTGGCGATCTCCCGCTATTACAACTGATCTCCAGGCGTTAGTAATCAGTTCACCTGGAGAAAATGGCTGCTTTGGCAATTGGACTCTATGGCATTCAAGTCCTTCCTCTCTCCAAACCCCACCCTCCTCAGACTCTACCCCAAAAATCTCCAGGTATTTCCCAACCCAGAGCTGGCAACCCTACTTACACCAAGGGTTACCAGCCTCCAGGTACTAGCTGGAGATCTCCTGCTATTACAACTGATCTCCAGCTTATAGAGATCAGTTCACCTGGAGAAAATGGCCACTTTGGCGATTGGACTCTATAGCATTGAAATCCCTCCCCTCCCCAAACCCCACCCTCCTCAGGCTCCACTGAAGAGGGACCTGGCAACCCTACTTACACCCAAGATACTGGGCAAGGTCAATGTGGCGGGTCAATACAGTGGAACTCTTCCTTTAACAAAACCACAACTACTACCCTATTCATGTAGCAATGTGGGAACAAAGCAACCAACAATGAAGTGCTTCTTTATTCACAACTCTCACGGATTTGGAACAACTGCATGAATATATCATTGGAAATGAGGATCATTACAGACCCCCGTTGTTATCTGTGTATAGTTGTAACCCTGTCGTGTGCGCAATGATTCTCAGTACGCTACAATTTCACAGAATTATATTATTTTTAAAAAATACCAGAGAGATGTATTTGACAAACTATTTGTCCTCCCTGTCAGATCATCCCAGGGTATTGTTTTTTCCCCTCGCGTTTCAAAACAAACGACAAAGATGTGTGAGCTAAGCTGTGCTTCTGAAGACATTTCCCCTCGCTGCTTCTCTTACAAAGAGCCACAGAATACAGTGCAACTCCCATGTCTCTGATATCCTCACCAAAAATTAGTACAGAGGGTGTCTTCTGAAATTTGCTTATTGTTGGCAGGGTAGTTGTACGGACACTCAGAATCATATAACAATACCCATTATGTGTCAGCTGTCTTGGCCACAGTATAAAAGAGATTTCTTCTATGAAAGAGATGAGCCGTCTTATCTTTTTAAGGCAATCATCAGCTGGGATTTTAAGCAGCCTCCTGAATAATTGAACGCTCCGCTTCTGAAAGTTCTACGTTTGGCTTAGAAATTGTCTCCGAAGGGAAAGAAAACGCCGTCCTCTTTGGCATGCACAGCGAAGGATGAAAAAAGCATCCATCTTGTGTTTTATCTCCTTCACTAATACTTGAGGGGGGTCACAGGGCAGGATATAATTGCATCTGACTCGCATGTGTTCCTGGCCCTGTGCACGGTACGATTAAAAGTGTGAAACGCCGTCACGCCATGAGTCACTTACCTGCCATTCCCACTGTCAGTTACAGAAACCCTTCGCATGAAATACAAGCATGAAAAACCAGGCTGGCAACTAGGAGTGGGGATGGGAGCGCTGAAGTACAACACAGGCAATGTCAAGAGAGGCTGGACCGCCTGCAGGTGCCCATCTGAACATCGACAGGAGAAAAGGATCGCCTGTGCAAAAGAGTCTAGTGAACTATCAAATCCCGAAATTTTAAGGGTGGAGTTGGGACTCCTTTTGCTGTTTATTCCCTCTTCTCCTCCCCCAACACAGACAAAATTCAAATCTGTCTCCAGATTTGATCAGTCTAGGGCTAAAATGGGTCCAAATTCACCCCAGATCCTCTGAACTCTCCTTGCCCTCATTATTTTTAAATGGGAAGGAGAAGGAGAAGAAGAAGGAGAAGAAGGAGAAGGAGAAGGAGGAGGAGGAGAAGAAGAAGAAGAGGAGGAGGAGGAGGAGAGTTGGTTTTAAACCCAGTTTTTCTCTACCTTAAGGAGTCTAAAAGTGGCTTACAATCTCCTTCCCTTCTTCTCCCCACAACTGACACTCTGTGAGTTAGGTGGGGTTGAGAGAGCTCTAAGAGAGAAGAAAAAGAAGAAGAGTTGGTTTTCATATGCCGACTTTCTCTACAGTTTAAGGAAGAATCAAACCGGCTTACAATCACCTTCCCTTCCCCTCCCCACAACAGACCCTGTGAGGTAGGTGGGGATGAGAGAGCTCTGAGAGAGCTGTGACTAGCCCAATGGCACCCACTCATGAGGAGTGGAAAATCAAGCCAGGTTCTCCAGATTAGAGTCCACCACTCCAAACTACCGCTCTTAACCACTACACCACGCTGGCTCTCCTTACCCTTATTATTTTAGAAATGATAAGACCACTGCCAACTCTGAAGGTCCTGGCAGTTTCTTGGTAGACACCCTACAATATACAGAAAGGCAGCAGCAAATAAGGGGATGGTATGGAAGGGTGACCCTGACCTGGATGATCTTGTTAGATCTCGGAAGCTAAGCAGGGTGGGCCCTGGTTACTATTTGGATGGGAGACCACCAAGGAAGTTCACGGTTACTACGCAGAACCAGGCAATGGCAAACCACCTCTGAAGGTCTCATTCCTTGAAAAACTCTTCTTCTTCTTCTTCTTTCCCAAGAGTTCCTCATGTGATTCCACTTGTTTAAATCTATTTACACAACAATCTGAGAATTCCTTTGCTGGATCAGATGGGGATGCATTTAGTTCAAGATCCTATGTCCAACTGCCAAACCCAGCCAGGAAAGTCTCAAGAGGGTTGTGAAGGCAAGAAACAACCCCCCTACACTGATGAATCTAGTACTGAAAGTAACATTGCCTGAACGTGGAGGCTCTATATTACTGCCATAGTGAATGATCACTGATTGATCCAGCTTCTGTGCATTGTCTAGTCTTTTCAAAAAGGCACCACCACATTTGGTGGCAATGCATTCCACAAGTTACATCACAATGAGCCGACGTAGTGTAGTGGTTAGGAGCGGTGGACTTTAATCTGGAGAACCGGGTTTGATTCCCCACTCCTCCACATGAGCGGCGGACTATAATCTGGGGGACTGGGTTTGATTCCCCACTCCTCCACATGAGTGGCGGACTATAATCTGGTGAACCGGGTTGGTTTTCCCACTCCTCCACATGAAGCCAGGTGGGTGACCTTGGGCCGGTCACAGTTCTCTGAACTCTGTCAGCGCCACCTACCTCACAAGGTGCCTGTTGTGGGAAGGGGAAGGGAAGGCGACTGTAAACCGCTTTGAGACTCCTTAAATGTAGAGAAAATGGAGGTATAAAAACCAGCTCTTCTTCTTCCTCTTCTTCTTCTTCTACCACTGATGTAAATCTTTGAAAGCCTGGAAGGGATGGAACTGACATGCTCCTCTGAGTATGTGCCAAATTAGATTCAAATGGGGTGGATCCTGTCAATATTCCATGCACAGAAGAACAATTTCCCGAAAGACATCACTTACTTGCACATGCAGATATTTTTCCAAGGGGTCCAACTCCGTGTTTCATTTTCTGCAATGGAATTTAAACTTCAGAGTTTTATCTTTTATTAATAAAAGGAATCACACGTGCATGCACTTTTCATGGTTAGGTGCTGAATATGATGAAGCGTTGAGTTCAGTTTTAACCTTTAAGCATTCCACTTGTAAAGATTGTTTTGTTTCAATCAGAGGATAGTTTCCAAGATGTCATTTAAGACCAAAGCAAAAACACACTCTAAAAGGAAAATGTGATATCAGAAATGTAATACTATCAAAGACAAGAAATATAAGAATGTATTAAGATTTTCAGAGTCAATGTTGAATCCAGTTGCTTCTTAATGTTTCCAGTACTGGCATGTGAAAACACAAGATCAGTTACGATGTGCTAGAACACAGAAAGACTCACAAAGATATTTGCAGTTACGTGAGAAACCACTGCATAAAATTATGAATTCTTCTGCATAACCATTACCATCTGGTTCTTAAAAACATAAGTTGAAAAGCATTTTTAGAGAACAAACACCCCTGAGTCAATAAACTGATGAAATGTCATCACTAGGATGGACGCCTCTCCATTAGCTTACACAGATTCCACAAATTTCTGGCACAAAAGTCAGCAGGTATCAAGGGAGTCAACATTTACAAGTAGTTTAGGCAAGCACAGAGCTCCACATCCAATTGGGGAGGGGGCCGTGGCTCAGTTTGTAGAGCATCTGCTTGGCATGCAGAAGGTCCCAGGTTCAATCCCCGACATCTCCAGTTAAAGGGACGAGGCAAGTGTGTGTGTGTGTGTGTGTGTGTGTGTGTGTGTGTGTGTGTGTGTGTGTGTGTGTGTGTAAAGTGCTGTCAAGTCGCAGCCGACTTATGGTGACCCCCTTTTGGGGTTTTCATGGCAAGAGACGAGCAGAAGTGGTTTGCCAGTGCCTTCCTCTGCACAGCAACCCTGGTATTCCTTGGTGGTCTCCCATCCAAATACTAACCAGGGCTGACCCTGCTTAGCTTCTGACATCTGACGAGATCAGGCTAGCCTGGGCCATCCAGGTCAGGGCACTAGGCAAGTAGGTGATGTGAAAGACCTCTGCCTGAGACCCTGGAGAGCCACTGCTGATCTGAGTAGACAATACTGACTTTGATGGACCAAGGGTCTGATTCAGTAGAAGGCAGCTTCATGTGTTCAATGGACACATTGGCATTCCTCCTGTTCATTGGCCATGGCCATTGCTGTCAGTTCACCAGTTGTCTTTTCTCATGCTGCTGCCAGTTTTCCAAAGGAAGCGATTGGCCAGGTAATACCCATGTTTGCACCGCTGAGCTGGGTGGCTCCCGTGGCCCTGGCTTGCAGTGCCACGGGGGCGTCTCAGTTTGGCTCGCCCCACAGCCACTTTCCCTTCCCAGTTCACTCCTGGGGGGCTACCTCCCTGTCTGCCCCATGGCCATTGACCTGTGGGGTACCACAGGGTTCCAATTTTCTCTAACAGTTTTCTCTAGGGTCACCACCCTTCATGTGCGGCCTGGAGTTCTCCCAGAATTACAACTGATCTCTAGACTACGGAGATCAGTTGCCTTGGAGAAAATGGCAGATTCGGTGGTGGACTCTATTGCGTCACATCCCTGCTGAACACCCTCCCCAAATTCTGCCCTCCCCAGGCTCCTCCCCCAAATATCCAGGAACTTCCTAATCCAGATTTGGCAACTCTCATTTACTCAGAGGCACTTACCCAGCAAATTCTCTTAGCAATCTCTTCAATTAGGAAGACTTCTAGCATTAGCAATTTGAAAACATTTCATAAGAACATAGGGACATAAGAAAAGCCCTGCTGGATCAGACCAAGGCCCATCAGGTCCAGCAGTCTGTTCACACAGAGGCCAACCAGGTGTCTCTAGGGAGCCCCCAAACAAGACAACTGCAGCAGCAGCATCCTGCCTGTGTTCCACAGCACCTAAGATAATAGGCGTGCTCCTCTGATCCTGGAGAGAATAGGTATGCATCATAACTAGTATTCATTTTGACTAGTAGCCATGGTTAGCCCTATCCTCCATGAACATGTCCACTCCCCTCTTTAAGCCTTCCAAGTTGGGAGCCATCACCACATCCTGGGGCAGGGAGTTCCACAATTTAACTATGTGTTGTGTCAATAAATACTTCCTTTTGTCTGTTTTGACTCTCTCACCCTCCAGCTTCAGCAGATGACCTCGCGTTCTGGTATTATGAGAGAGGGAGAAAAGCTTCTCCCTGTCCACTCGCTCCATACCATGCATGATTTTTATAGACCTCTATCATGTCTCCCCTTAACCATCTTCTTTCCAAGCTAAACAGTCCTAAGTGTTTTAACCGCTTTGGAAAGACTTCTACTGGAAATGTAGACTGCCCCTTTCCTGTATGCAAACTGGATGTACAAGAATTTCTGAGGGTCTCTTAGTGTAAGGTCAGGTTGCCCTTGCAGTTTAATGCATGTGTTGGGTTTTTCCAGGGCTGTATGCATTTTATCATTGTTGTGCTATAACATTATTTTTTTGTAGACCACCTTGAATCTTTTTTTTTTTTTTTGCTGAGAAAGACAGTTTATGAATATTTTAATCAATAAATAATAAACAGCTGGGGAGTGAAGATAATTGGACGAACAAAGAAGGAATGGAATAACAGCTAGTGAGAAAGTGTAGAAAAACAAGGAAGGAGCAGGAAAGGAGTTGAAGAGCTAGAGACAAAAAATATACAGAGAAGAACGGAACATAAAAAGTGGTCAAAGGGTTTATGGAGTACAGGAGTAGGGAGAAGATAGGGTTGCCAGCTCTTGGTGGGAAATACCTGGAGATTTTGGGGATGGAGCCTGGGGAAGGTGGGCTTTGGGGAGGGAAGGGACCTCAGCAGGTTAGAATGCCATAGATTCCATCCTCCAAAGCAGCCATTTTCTTCAGGGGAACTGATCTTGGTTGTCTGGAGATAAATTGTAATAGCGGGAGATCGCCAGGTGCCACTTGGAGGTTGACAACCCTGGGAGATGGTCCAATGTGGTCTATACTGGAATCCATTATTCAAAAGACCTCACCAAATGTGCCATAAGGAGATGCACTAACAACACTTCCATCCACTTGGCTAGAGGCAGAGCATTTTAACCTGCCTGCTCAGGAGTCTCCAGTTGGTCCTCCCTGTACTTCTGTCTCTTCTTCCACTTGGTAGAAGGGCTATATCCCAGTGGTAGAGCATCTGCTTGGCATGCAGAAGGTCCCAGGTTCAATCCCCAGCATCTCTAGTTAAAGGGACTAGGCAGGTAGGTGATGTGCAAGAGCTCTGCCTGAGACCCTGGAGAGTTGCTGCCAGTCTGACTAGACAATACTGAGTTTGATGGACCAAGGGTCTGTTTCAGTATAAGGCAGCTTCATGCATTCAGGTGTACTCTGCCTCTGTTTCCCACTCTACCCCAATTCTCTCTCAACCATTCCCTACTCTACTTATTCTCTGTCCTACTCTATGTATTAAGGGCAATTTCTGGCTAAGTAATAAATAAATAAATTTATTTGTGGCTAGTATGCCAGATAAAACAGAAACTGACCCTACAAAATATATATTTACAACCAAGGCCACAAAAATTTGGAATCAGTCAATTTTACATTTCCACAGATCGCAATTTCTGGTTGTATTCATCCATGGAGTTTCCAGCTGTCTTGCAACCAAACTGGTCCTCGGAAGCATCTTGCAGAATGCAAAACCATCCAAAATGTTTTTTTTTTAAGAAATGCTGCTCATATCTACCACCAGCCCCACATTGCTAAACAAAAGCAATGTGATCTATCTGTCCTCCATTACTCAGCTCAGCAATTAAGAGTTTTTAACAGCTGCTCTTCAACTTCTAGGAAGCCTGGCCTATTGTCCGACCATGGAAACACAAAACAATGAGTGCTCCCTAAACAGATAATTACACAGACAACATCAGTTGAATCGATATGATAGAAAGAATTATAATGGTATATTAATGAACAAATTACAAATATCAGCTGGAGATCAGTTGTAATAGCAGGAGACCTCGAGCTAGTACATGGAGGTTGGCAACCCTATCAGAAGACCAGCTACGATATCATACGCAGCTCAATGGCAAACAACAGTTCACTGGCCTGTAACAACTAGGTGTAAACTAGATGTACCCAAAACATTCCCTACTAGATGTTCCCAAGCTCTCAGGGACCCCGTTTGGCTCAGGAGCAAAGCACAGAGGGAGAAAGGTCTTCAAATGTCATATCTAGTTTGGCTGTCAGTTGAAAGGAGAAACCCCATTGATTGAAAGGAACCTCAGGTATACACTGGATATCAATTGCAGTTACTTCCCTGCCTGCCATGGCTCAGTGGTAGAGCATCTGCTTGGCATGCAGAAGGTCCCAGGTTCAATACCTGGCATCTCCAGGTAAAAAGATCTGGTAGTAGGTGATGTGAAAGACCTCAGCCAGAGACCCTGGAGAGCTGCTGCCAGTCTGAGTAGACAATACTGACCTTGATGGACCAATGATCTGATTCGGTATAAGGCAGCTTCATGTGTATGCGTTCATGTTGCAGATTCAGAATTTAAGCAAGCTCTGAAGGTAGCTGATCATTAAACCACAGGACGCCTGCAAAATACTACTTATTTCCTGAACAGTGTCACAATACAAGGCTCCAGATTTCTGAGATCTGCTAGTCACTTTGGAATGTTGTGTCCCTAAATCATGCCTGCAAAACCTGTTAACTCACCAAGCCTGAAACAATTGCCCTCGTAACATATGGTGGCCATATTAACAAAAAACCCTCCATGTTTTACCAGTCTTAGGAAAACAGAAGAGGTTTATTAAGCTCTTAGTGGGCTACCATACATGACTGGGACCTAGGTTTTATGTAGGGCTGTTGATTTTAAAAAAATTCGGTATGGTTCGGTTTCGGCTGAATTCAGCCCGTTTAGATTCGGGATATGCCGAAGTCCGAACTCCCCCACTTCGGGTCCGTGCAATTCGGCGGGAATTCAAAGTTCGGGAAAAAAATTTGGCCGAATAAAGCCATTAAAAACACAACCGCGCCTTTCCGCGGCTCTGGGGGGGGGCATTTTTGGGGGTAGAGGTCCCAAACTTTGAGCGGAGCTTCAAAGGACGCTTCTTGAAAGACCCCTCAAGTTTTTTAAAGATTGGGTCAGGGGGGGGGCTGAGATATGGGCCCCTAAAGGGGTCCCCCCCACCCTTAATGTGCATCTCTGAGCAGAGCTTGCTGCCCACGCACAAAGCTCCCAGCCCCGACAAACAGCTGATAAGTTTGCAAAGCATTGCAACACAACTGCAAGTAACACGACTGCAAAAGCAACACAACCTTGTAAGCAACACCTTTGCAACTGTGCAAAGCAACACCTGACACCTGGGAGTTTGCAAACCATGGAAAGAGACAAAGGCAGCTAGCTATGCATAATGAGCAGGGGTGGAATTTCCCCTTTTGCATCGGACTCCAAATGCATTCTTTAAGACACCATTTGAAAACAAGTTTTGAGCAAGCATCCAAATAGACCTAACCGCTCTTATGAATGAGGGAAAACCTTAAAACACACAACTGAAACCCCCCCTCAAACCAGGGAGAGAGAGACTCGAGGGGGAACACACCCCCAGGCAGAACCGGCAAAAGCCCCCTTTGGCTTCCCCCCCCACCCACAGAAACTGCTCCCTCCCCACACACACACAGACTCTGCTTCCCCCCCACACACACACACAGGAGAAAAATTATAGATTAAAGCCCCCAAAGGGGTCTTACTGTGGCTGTCTTCTGTTCCATCAAGAGGGGCTGGGGAGGACTTGTAATCCAAGACGATTCCAATTAGGCACGGGACGTTTTGCTGTGGAGATGCACAGGATCAGCTGATCCATTCATCCCAATAGGGAAAAGGGGAAAGGGGAAAGCCCATATCTCGGGACCCCCTGACCCAATGTTTACAAAACTTGGGTGGTCTCTTAAGAAGCCTTGTCTGAAGCTCCGCTCAAAGTTTGGGATCTGCACCCCCAAAAATGCGCCCCCTGCAGCCATGGAAAGAGAAAAGGGGGGCCAATATTTCTGCCCCCACTGAACCCATCTTTACAAAACTTGGGTGGTATCTTAAGAAGGATTGTCTGAAGTTATGCTGAAAGTTTGGGGGCTGTATCCCCAAAAAGGCGCCCCCTGCAGCCACGGAAATGGAAAAGGGGGGAGGGAAAAGGGGTGGAGCCCATATCTCGAGACCCCCTGACCCAATGTTTACAAAACTTGGGGGGTATCTTAAGAAGCTTCATCTGAAGCTCCACTGAAAGTTTGGGGTCTGTACCCCCAAAAATGCTCCCCCTGCAGCCATGGAAAGAAAAAAGGGGGGAGCCCATATCTCGGGACCCCCTGACCCAATGTTTACAAAACTTGGGTGGTCTCTTAAGAAGGCTTGTCTGAATCTCTGCTGAAAGTTTTGTGTCTGTTCCCCAAAAAATACGCCCCCTGCAGCCACAGAAAGGAGTGAATGTGCACAAGCACCCCCCCACACACACACGAAGATTAACCTCTCTCTCTCTCTCTCCCCGGCCGGGCCGCACATCAGCTGATTCCTCCAGTACTCAATCCTGACTGATTGGCCAGAAGAAGACCCAGCTTGGCCACCGATTGGCCTGGGGAGGAGAATGCTGCTTACTGACGGTTATGCTGCTTACTGACAGCCGAATTTGCCGGATTTATTCGTGAACTCCCGAACTCGCTGAATTCGCCCCCCCCCGGTTGCCCGCCATTTTTGAGTTCGGTTCGTCCCGAACTAAAAACCACCGAATCAGGGGAAATTCGGCTGTTTTTCAGTTCGGGCCGAACCGAATCAACAGCCCTAGTTTTATGGTTTGAGAGGGTAGCCATGTTGGTCTGCAGTTGAACAGCTAGATTCGAGTCCAGTAGCTTAAAGACCAACAAGATTTTCAAAGTATAAGTTATCAAGAGTTAAAGCTCCCTTCATCGGATACAAAGGGAGCTTTGACTCTCAAAACCTTATACCCTGAAAACCCTGTTGGTCTCTAAGGACTTGAATCTAAGTTTGGTGGGTAGGGTTGCCAACCTCCAGGAAGTAGCTGGAGATCTGCTATTACAACTGACCTCCACTTGATAGAGGTAAGTTCACCCGGAGAAAATGGCCGCTTTGGCAACTGGACTCTATGGCACTGAAGTCCCTCCCCTCTCCAAACCCCGCCCCCCTTAGGTTCCGCCCCAAAAATCTCCAGGTATTTCCCAACCCGGAGCTGGCAGCCCTATTGATGGAGCTCCCTCAAGCATCTCACATGTTTTTCTTTAGATACCTCATGGGCTGACTGAACCTACACTGGTTCTCTATCTAGCATTGCTTCCCAAATGTGTCTCCAGTCTAATTAGACCAAGTTGTTTTGCCATATCTCTTGTCTGCCTCACAAGGATTCTTTGAAGCCTGACTGATACCAGAGATGGAAACATGCCCTACAATCTAGTTCTTTTAATATATTCACGGGGAACTCCCCCTCACACACAATTTTATCTTAAATCAGGCTTATAGAACCAACATCTCATTACCTCGGTTTAACTCTCACAGTCTCTAAAGAACCTTCCAGCAATGTTGTCCATAATCAGATATTTGATTATATGCCATCTAGCAACTCCCTACAGTACTGAGAAGAAAATAGTGTTAAAACATGGGTGGTTGGGATACAATAAAGGAAAAAGCAGTTTTGTTAGCAGCAAGCAATTACAGCAGAAAGTATAAAACCAGAGAGAGAAAAAAGGGATTAATTATTTTTCAACTTAAAGGGGGGGGGGTTGTTACTGCAATAGTTATGGAAGTATTTGATTGAAGTAAAAAAGATGTAGGTTCCAATGAATTTGCTATTCTGAAATCAAATGAAAGAATAAAAATATCAGTTACCTACAAAGCTTTAATCCAAGAGGAAGATTAGATCTACCGTACTCATGTTTTAAACACAAATTTCAGTTCCATTTATCTACTGAAATGTAAGTACCTCCTAACTACCATTCTATATTAGAGTCTTCCCCTCTCATTCAGGGTTCTATAAAACGGATCCTTCAAGGGAAAAAATGGAGATTCACAGGAGATGAAAAATATTCTTCCAACTTCCTTTTGATTAAGGCAAATGACACAGAATAGAGTCTTTAGACAGTTCTCCGCCACATCATTCGTCTAGAAGTCATCCCATTTTAGTCCAATGTGCTGTATTATCCATTAATGTCTATCATGAGCTGCCTAGCAACCACGCCACAAAGGTCTCACAACCCACTTGTTAATCTTTGAGGCTTGTCAGTGAGACTAGACTAGCTACTTGGATAAGAACATAAGAAAGGACATGCTGGATCAGACCAAGGTCCATCAAGTCCAGCAGTGGCCAACCAGTTGCCTCTAGGAAGGCCACAAACAAGACAACTGCAGCAGCATTATCCTGCCTGTGTTCCAAAGCACCTAATAGAATAGGTCTGCTCCTCTGATCCTGGAGAGAATAGGTATGTATCATGACTAGTATTCATTTTTACTAGTAGCCATGGATAGCCCTCACCTCCATGAACATGTCCACTCCCCTCTTAAAGCCTTCCAAGTTGGCAGCCATCACCACATCCTGGGGCAGGGAGAAAAGCCATGCTGGATCAGACCAAGGCCCATCAAGTCCAGCAGTGGCCAACCAGGGGCCTCTTGGAAGCCCACAAAAAACGACTGCAGCAGCATTATCCTGCCTGTTTTCCAAGGCACCTAATATAATAGGCCTGCTCCTCTGACCCTGGAGAGAATAGGTATGCATCATGACTAGTATCCATTTTGACTAGTAGCCAATAAGAATATTGGATAGGAAAGCCAGTTTCCCAGAAATCAGCAATTTAATAATGAAGGTAAGTTATCTCAACGGGAAAAAACACAGACTCCAGCCTGACAGTACCAGTATAGTTTTATACCTTTTCTCATTTCGACAGCAATTAAAGTACTTCAAGCTACACCAAATACATGTCAGATATACAGGACAAAGCATAATCGAGTCTGGATCGCTTGCTTTCTCCCATCATGGCAACATAGTAATAAATAATAACTGCACCTGAAAACACTTGCAGAAAAACAACCCGTTGATGTAAATCACTGGGGGGGGGGATAATTTGTCCTGCATCATGGTCGAACATTAACCATGCAATCCTGAAAGGCGTGACCCGCACCAGCGTAAGTGCCCATTTAGTCTGTGATAAGGGGCACTTACGCCATCACGGGTGGTATCCACGCTGGTGCCGGGATGCCACACCGCAGCTCAAGGCTCAGGTGCAGCGTTCCAGTGGCACAACTCCCCGTGCATATCCCACCTGTAAGGAATTGGAACCCATGGTAACACCATGAAGGAGTAGAACTCTGATATATGTATTGTCAATGTATGTCCATGATGTCCATGATCTTCTGAGGAAGATGAATTTCGAAACAGAACACTTTAATACCGGATTCCTGTAAAGAAGAAAAGGAAAAGAATATTAAGAAGAAATATTTCATGGACTTACCTTTTCCTGTGGTTATATACCTTGGCACTTGAATGGTTAGATACACTGCATTCGGATTTGTATGACTACTCATTGCTCCCCTGGATTACACTTGAATTGTATTATATAGTGTCTATGAGCTCTTTTGGCTTTGCATAGCAGTTGTTTCATATATATGATTATTGCTTGTATGTGTATAATGCAAATATAAGCGTAAGACATATATTTGTATGCTTGGGTTGCTGTGGTTTGGTTTTGGTGCAACTCCCCACGCCGGCATCCTGGGAGATGTTTCTGGGCCGTTCCTGGGGGCGGAGATGCCTTCAGGCAGATTTCTAACCCTTTTTGCCCCGGGAACGCCCCCTCGCCAGTTACCATCTTGTACTATTCCAGCCACTTCCGTGTGGCTGATAGTTCTCACTCGATGGGATTTACATGAGATTAGAATGCTTGAGACACACCGCTTGTTAATTTACCCTTCTAGTTTGTCTAACTTGCTTGATCTGGAAAGTCAGCGCACTGCTCCACTTTAAAAAGTCCTCCGCTCTTCAGCTCCGGGCTGCATCCCTCATTGATTTGTATGCAGAGGTGGAACCTACCTCAAGGCACTGTTCCTGACTCAAACCAGTAGGAAGTTTCAAAGCAAAGACAATATGAAAAGCAGCCCATCGCACCTCTCTCCCACAGGTTCTCATTTGATGATTCTTCAAGCAACGGGAAGGTAAATATTGTGGTCGTTGTTTAATATATTAATTAAGTTGATTCGCCTAAGCGATTTGGCACAGAGGTGCACGAATGTCTGAATGGGAACAGGAGCAGGATATTAATTAAGGAGCAGGGATAAGGTGCATTGGAACAGGAAGCCGTGCCTCTCTGCTATCAGAAAACCTTGATAGAACAAGAACGCTTCCACCTCTCCCACCCTTATGACAGCCCTTTGAAAGGGCAGGCTCTGCACAGAGGCATAGCATATTAAAGCAGAAGACCCAAAATAAATCTGCATGGAAGATTAAAACCTTATCTTTGCAGGAACTGGAAGCCTATTGTCCGCTTAATTGAAGATCATTTCGGAGGATGTCTGATGAATACAAAGTCAAATCATTTTCCTCCGATGAGCGATAGGCGTTCGCTTTAGAAACTGAACCGGGGCCACTTCCGCCGTGCATTTCAAGGACATTTAGACATCTGTAAGTCTCAATTTTTTATTATAATTTCATGCCAGGGAAGTACAAAAGACTGTCTGAGTCAATAAAAAGCTATTCAGGGAGCAGACAAAACTTTAATGAGATAGTGAAGATATTTCTCATTTAAAGAGACACAGCTGATGCGTCTATAATGCGATAACCCTTCAGAATGCTGATTAACGCTTTTTTGGTGTGTGACAGAGGCAGGAGGTTATGATGCAGCGCTGTCCCCAGGTGTGGTCCACAGCACTATGGATGGAGCAAAGCCATCCATATACACTGATGCTGGCAGCAACAGACTGAGAAAGGGATCTTGGGGTGGATCGCTCAATGAAGATCGCTCACTGAAGATGTCAACCCAGTGTGCAGCTGCTGTAAAAAAGGCAAATTCCATGCTGGCCATAACTAGAGGAGGAATAGATAATAGAACTGCTGATATCTTGCTGTCCTTATACAAATCTATGGTGAGACCACACTTGGAATACTGTCTGCTGTTCTGGTCACCACACCTAAAAAAGGATATTGCAGAGCTTGAGAAGGTGCAAAAAAGAGCAACCAAAATGATCAGGGGAGTAGAGCAACTGTCCTATGGGGAGCGGTTAAAACACTTAGGGCTGTTTAGCTTGGACAGAAGGCGATTAAGGGGATACATGGTAGAGGTCTATAAAATTTTGGTGGTCGCCACAAAAAGAAATGTTTTCCATGCCTTGTTTCTCTTGCATTTAAGCCTTTTTCCTCCATTTGGAAGCTCATTTGCATGGACATCATGCAAAGCGACCCAGAAACAAAGGCAGACCCCAGACTTTGAGGTGCCTGCCAGGAAATTGGCTGTTTCTGTCAGTCCTCAGAAATGCTGGACTTCTGAACCTGAAAACCGATGGACAGCTCGGATTGCAAATGCCTGGAGGATGGGGGAGACCCTTTTGAAGGTCCATAAAACTGGACCCCCTGTCCCAAAGTTCACCAAAGTTTGGTGACCGTCAAAGCAAAGTGCCTTGCAGCCACGCTGCATATTTGGGAACTCTATGTCAAAAAATGCCCCTCCAGGAATTTTGGAAAAAAATCCCCATAGACTATAGTGGGCCTGAATTTACCAGGATGGGTATTCGGCTTATTTCGGGTTTACCGGGGGGAAACCGGGCCCAATAAACTCGAAACCAAAATTTACCTTTTTTTTTTTTTTTTGTACAACCCTACCCACAACAGACACCTTGTGAGTTAGGCGGGGCTGGGCATAAATCGTTACCACCTTTAGCGCAAAATCCAAAAACCACCAAATATATCACACAGTAGAAATGGGAGTGAGTATTCTCAAGGAAACGGTGCTTTTTACATTAAATCAAAAATCTGCGGGAAAGGTCTTGTTCAGCTAGTTATAACTGAACAAAACTACAGAGGATATATTCTGAAAGCATGCCCAGAAAGAATTTCAGTACTCCGAAGGGTCTGCCAAATGCTTATTTCATCATCTTTCAAGTGGAGACGACGGAAAGAAGAAGTGGCAATCCTGACAATTCACATTACCCTGTAAATCTAAGCAGTTAAAGATGATTTGGACATTGTGCTGAACGAATGTTAGAAAGGACGCTGGAAGGACTTCTTAGAAGCCTAACCACACATTTAAATGCTAGCACCATGTACGAGTTTCATCTTGAGACGACATGAAGGGACAGGGCAAAAACAATGATCTTGTGAAAAAAAATTAAAATATACAAAGAGCAGTTAGGGGAGGGGCATCTGCTTGGCAGTAGACATTTAACCCTTTCCTCCCAGTTTAAATCACCTCCTGAAGCTGACATTAGGCTAGGGTTGCCAATCTCCAAGTTAGGGTTGCCAATCTCCAGGTACTAGCTGGAGATGCCCTGCTATTACAACTGATCTCCAGCCAATAGAGATCAGTTCACCTGGAGAAAAAATGGCTGCTTTGGCAATTGGATTCAATAGTACTGAAGCCCCTCCTCAAACCCCGCCCTCCTCAGGCTCCACCCCAAAAACCTCCCGCTGGTGGTGAAAAGGGACCTGGCAACCCTACTCCAGGTAGGTACTCCAGGTACCCATGCATAAACAACCATTGTTTTTTTACTTTGAGAGCTGCCTCAAGCAGGTCTTTGAAGATAGGGCAGATACATTTTCTAATATATGCTTTAATTGATTTAATTCATTTATATCCTGCCTTTCTCCCCAATAGGGATGCAAAGCCACTTATATCATTCTCCTCACTTCCATGTTATCCTCTCAAGAACCCTGTGAGGTAGGTTAGGCTGAGATAGTGTGACTAGGCTAAGATCACCCGAAGCGTTTCCAGGGGATTCAAACCTGGGTCTCTCAGATACTAGTCCAAGGTTCTTAACCACTACACCTCACTGCCTCTCCAGTACTGCTCTGATTCTTTTTCTTAATTCCATGCTAAGGAAGCCATCTGTTTGTCATGCATTCTATTGTATTTCCTTTGTTAGCTTAAAAATAGAAGGGCATTCTGTACATTATATATAGCCTTTGCTTTCTTTCTCCTTGACTGACTAGAGTCAATATTCATGAATTACAAACCTCACGAATCTGTTTCAGTTAGCCTGAAGCAAAAGCAAACCATTTCAGAGAACACCATGCCCTTCCAGCATGTATTTGTAGTCAAAATATAGGCTTGTCAAACTCTGAAATGTCAACCTAATTGGTCACTTATATGGCAATGTATTCCTTTCTAATACAGTTAACGCAACCTAAAAAAAAAATCCTTCAAAAAAATCCAGGAAAAAAATGAAAAAACTTTAAAGGTAAAGACAAAAATATAACAGTGGTGGTGGATCTACACATAAGTTTCTACAGTTTCCAAATATTTAAAAATATCTTTAAAAATTGATGTCTATATACTGTGCGTTCAATATTGATAGAGTTCTAAAGTCCTAAATCCATTGATTTACTGGAGGTGGGCTTTTACCTTTCCTATGTTGTAATGTGAGACTTTTAATTATAGTAAGGGAACAGAGGGTCCATTTCATTGACCACCGATTAGCCTCCAAGAGACAGGCAAATAGTTTAAAAGTACGTAGACATCCTCAAAAATCAGTGAACCTTCTAATACAAAATATGAGTAATAAACCTCTTCCCCAAAAAACCCGAATAACTGGACATGCCCAAAACATACGTTTAATGGACGCGTCTTGTGAGTTACAACGCCAACAATGAGACATTTTACCCAATCTTTGCTAAAGAGTCAATGCGGTGTCCTGTATATCTTGAACATATTTTTTTGCTGAATAAGTCTCAACTTAAGACCCATGGAGAGAGCAGGTATAAGCTTTAAGGCCAAATCTAAAAACCAGAAAAGGTGTCAGTAGGTGGCACGGTGCCCACTGGCACCCTGTCGGACACCCCTGCCCGAATGCTAGTTCCCCAGGGAAGTTGCAGAGTTGAACTGGAAATGGGGTTATAGGGATCTGAGCAGAGATCATTAACACGTGGAGGGTCTGAGCACTGAAGCAGGGATTCTTAGTCTGGAGAAGAGGAGTTTGAGGGGGGAGATGATTGCTTTCTTGAAGTATTTGAATAGCTGTCACTTCGAGGAGGGCAGGGAGCTGTTCCTGCTGGAAGCAGAGGAGAGGACTTGCAATAATGAGTTTAAATTGTGGGCGGAAAGGTACCGGTTGGATATTAAGAAAAGTTTTTACAGTAAGAGTTGTTCGACAGTGTATTACTACCTAGGGAGGTGGTGATCTCCCCTTAAATGGCAGTCTTTAAGCAGAGGCTGGACAAGCACTTGTCAGGGATGCTCTAGGCTGACCCTGCATTAAGCAGGGGGTTGGATTGTATGGCCCCTTCCAGCTCTATGATTCTATGAGGCCCTTGGACAGAGCGTATCTCTCTGGGGTCAGGCTGCCTTTCCTTGGCTCAGCTGATGAAACGTTGCATTGTGAGGAAGATACATATGGGCAAGGAGAACTGGAGTCCCCCATTCCTGTGTCTCTTTAGTCCTTTTCAGACATCACACAACTGTGTACATTGTGGAGTTTACTAATGGGAGCATATGCTCCTGATGTGCATAGCCACTGTTTCATGTGAAGAAGGCAACACAGAGATTTGACTCTGTTTGTATAAAATGGCGTCCACGCATAACAGCACAGCAGGAGTACCTTGCGGAAAGCCAGCGTGGTGTAGTGGCTAAGAGCGGTAGTTTGGAGCGGTGGACTCTAATCTAGTGAACTGGATTTGTTTCCCCACTCTTACACACGAAGCCAGCTGGGTGACCTTGGGCTAGTCACAGCTTTCTCAGCCCCACCTACCTCATAGGGCAGTGGTGGCGAACCTATGGCACGGGTGCCAAAGGTGGCACTCAGAGCCCTCTCTGTGGGCTCGCACGCCGTCGGCCCAGCACAGAGTTCACCTGAGTTCATTCCCCCGGCTGAGGAGGCTGGGGACCAGCGGTGCCTTCCCGGTTCCTCTGGGAAGTACTGGGCTCCTTCCCAGAGCCTTCTCCACAGTCGCTGGCTGCGTGCTTCGGAAGTGAAGACAACGACGAGCCTTCTGCCGAGGACTGGAAGAGGTGGAGCCAGGACGGGGCTGGACCGGGACTGGGATGCCTGGGCAGCCGTCTGCTGCAGGCTGGTTGGTGACTGCAGTGCGAGGGATTGGCGGTGAGGGCCGAACGGGGGCCCACCTGCCGTTTGTGCTGGAGCCGAGCCCTTTGCTTAGCTCGGGTTTCCACTCTGCTCGTTCATGCAACCGAAGGTCCCTCTGAGCATGTGAGGAGGCTGTCCCCACCATCAGCCCCCCCGCATAACAGTCTTTTAAAATTCGTGTGAAGATAACAGTTGGAAAAAGAACCAAACTGAAGGAGTGGGGGCTATGCTCCAGCTGCTTTCCTTCCCCTGCTCAGCCGCCCATGCAAGGTTGCCAACCTCCAGGTAGTAGCAGGAGATCTGCTATTTCAGTTCACCTGGAGAAAATGGCCGTTTTGGCAATTGGACTCTATGGCATTGAAGTCCCTCCCCAAACCCCACCCTCCTCAGCCTCTGCCCCCAAAACCTCCCGCAAGTGGCAAAGAGGGACCTGGCAACCCCTAGCCCCATGTGGACTTTTAGCTGTGTTGGCACTTTGCGATAAATAAGTGGGTTTTGGGTTGCAGTTTGGGCACTCGGTCTCTAAAAGGTTCGCCATCACTGTAGGGTGTCTGTTGTGGGGAAGGGAAGGTGATTGATTCTTCAGTTTGGTTCTTCCTTAAGTGGTAGAGAAAGTCAGCATATAAAACACCTCCTCCTCCTCCTCCTTCTTCTTATTGCTGTAATGTCGGATAAGGACTACTGTGTACCTGGCTTCCAAAGAGCAAATTGACGTTGACAGTGTGCCTTTTCTGTTTTATAAACCAAACAAAAGATATATATATTTGTCATCAAGGACATGGTGGAAGCAGCCAGAAACAATTATGTGCCGCTCCAGATCTACTGGAAAAGTTCCCAATGATATTTAATCCACACTTTATTTTCATGATATGCTCTTCTAACTCTACAGAAAGTATTATAGTTTAGCATTTCAGCGTGCCTTTGGGGAGCCTTTAATCTTAGAAAATAAGCCGTAAGTGCTTTCTGGTACTCATCATCAAGTAGCACTTATTTTGAGTCAATAAGGATATGTTGGTGTTAAAAGTATGGAGATTATACGGCAGTATATGCACAATCGATGCTCAGTGAGCGGGCATATTACAGAATTACACTCCTCGCTCACAATCATTTCTTTTTTAAAACTTGTATACCTTGTTTACTTTCCGAAATGTTAAACAGCAAAACACTAATCCAAATGAGACCATTTTAAGTTACGGGAGTTCAACCAAAGGAGTTTAAAGCTGCATTTGAGCTGGAGGGGTGTGTGGAGGCTATGAAAATTCTGCAATGCTGGAATAATTGAGGGCAACTGCACCCGGTGCCAGATTCGTGTTGTAGTAGCCGGTTCCGGCATACCTAACTAAATACTCTGCAATGGCATACCTATGCAAGCAATGGGAAAGAAATGTTTTGTATTGGTGGTGGTGGAGAGTATTGTCAAGTCCCAGCCATAGGGTTTCCAGATCTCTCTTCACCACTGGTGGGAGGTTTTTGGGGTGGAGCCTGAGGAGGGCAGGGTTTGGAGAGGGGAGGGACTTCAATGCCATAGAGTCCAATTGCCAAAGCTGCCATTTTCTCCAGGTGAACTGATCTCTACCGGCTGGGGATCAGTTGTAATAGCAGGAGATCTCCAGCTAGTATCTGAAGGTTGGCAACCCTACTGAGCCGACTTGTGGCGACCTCACAGGATTTTCTAGGCAAGAGGTGGTTTGCCATTTCCTGTCTCTATGTGACAACCCTACATTTGCTTGGTGGTCTCCCATCCAAATACGAACCAGGGCTGACCCAGTTTAGCTTTCATGAGTTGACGAGATCAGGATAGCACTGGAAATTCCTAATGAGACTTCCCCTATGTCTTCTAGTCCCAGCTAGCTGAAACAATTTGGTTTAAGCCATTTCAGGCCGCTCGTTTCAACCGAAGATTTTAAAAAAATTATACTGTAAATCCCAGTGTTCCAGTTTAACAGGATTGCAACTCTGGTCATGATACACCAAACATCTTTTTGAAACCGTTGCAAAAGAGAGCCTTCTAGCGGAATTCTTCCCAAAAGCTACAGTCAGTCCCTAGCATAAAAGGCAAAGCAAATCCAACACTCCTCACAAAGGGAAATCTGAGATCTCCAAGACGCAGTTGGGCGGATACTAGCCCATGCATAAATGACCTCTGTCTTTATCCCTCCACTAATGCCTATGAGTACCCAGCTTGTTAGGGGTAAAGGGAAGACGACTGGGGAAGGCACGGGCAAACCACCCCGCAAACAAAGTCATGTACCTAAACGAGAAAGAATAGAGCACAAGTCACTATCAAACAACATGCCAGTTTCGAACTGTGTATTAAAAGCCCAAATGGCCTTTACTCTATCTGTACGGAAGTATCAGTAAAGAGGAGCATTAGCCTCAATATTTTAACTACACACCAGACTTAGCTCTCTTTTTGATCTCTGCCAGACCCAGCATATTAAACATCTTTGATGTGACTGGGAACATAATTGGCCAATTTTTTGCTGCTTCAATCCCCTCTTAGCTGACGACAACATTTCAAGTGCGCGCTAATCCGTAAGAACAACACTGCCTTTCGCAAAGAACTTTCCGCTAATTCCTCATTATAACTTTACTGATTAAGCTTTAATACTTGGCAAATTGAAAATTAAAACCAGTCTCCCCTCTTTCTGTTCAGGCTAGCAGAATTATTTTCAACTGGATAATTAACTTTGGTTATTGTACCTGGACTGCCAGAAGGTGCCTACAGCAAAACATGCCTTCTCTTGAATGGATTGATTAGGATTAATTACCTTACTACAAAACAAAATTAAATCCCAAGGATTTGCACAGTGTTATACACACACTAGCCATTTTTTAAGGTCTTCATCTTTCAGGACACAGACCAAGTGCAGAATGTCTTAGGCCAGGGGTGTCAAACATAAGGCAAGCGTGCTGAATCTGGCCCTGAGAGAGCTATTATCCGGCCCGCAAGCCAGCCGAGGAAGCTACTGTACCTCCCCCAGTCCCAAGGTGTCAATTATCAAACACTGTTAAATCAAAGAAAATACAGTAAGAGTGTTATTCTTTTAAGCATGGTTGTATTTTAAGTGGTGTAGTGGTTTGGAGCGGTGGACACTAATCTGGTGAACCGGGTTGGTTTCCCCACTCCTACACACGAAGCCAGCTAGGTGACCTTGGGCTAGTCACAGCTCTCTCCGCTCCACCTACCTCACAGGGTGTCTGTGGTGGGGAGGGGAAGGGAAGGGGGTTATAAGCCGGTTTGATTCTGCCTTAAGTGGTAGAGAAAGTTGGCATATAAAAACCAACTCCTCTTCTTCTTCTTCTTCTTCTTCGTTTCCCCGCTCCTACATTTGTTTCCCCGCTCCTACACATGAAGCCAGCTGGGTGACCTTGGGCAAGTCATTCTCTCTTGGGCAAGTCATTCTCTCAGCCTCACCTACCTCACAGCGTGTCTGTTGTGGGGAGGGAAGGGAAGGTGATTATAAGCCAGTTTGTTTCTCCATTAAGTGGTAGAGAAAGTCGGCATATAAAAATCAACTCTTCTTCTTCTTCTTCTTCTTCTTCAAGGTTTGGGACCTTACCTCTAACATCTTCACTGTGCTTTTGGGGGCTTAATTAAAATTAGCAGAAACAACCTATATTGTGACTTGGTTCAAGACCAGACAGAACATCTGTTAATTCCCTTCTATCAATTAGAAACTACAACAGAGAAAAGGATATTGCTAAGGCTAGATAAGGAGCACTTACCTGTCTGATGTAATGCCAGAAAGGTTTCCTGCATCATAATTGGTAATGCAGGGAATGCCATGTTTCAGGTTCGAATACTGGTGAACCCACATTTGTTTCTGAATGAAGAGGAGGAGATGCAAAATAACTCACACTACTCAACACCACCCCTCTGAAACACTGCTATTAATTATTTTCAGAGGACAGCCGCATTGGTCTGCAGTAGGAAAGCTAGATTCAAGCCCAGTAGCACCTTAGAGACCAACAAGATTTTTGAGGTATAAGCTTTCGAGAGTCAAAGCTTTGTATTTGATGAAGGGAGCTTTGGCTCTTGAAAGGTTATACCGTGAAAATCTTGTTGGTCTCTGTTACAGTAGTCAATGTCAGTATGCGGCTGCTGTGAAAAAGGCAAATGCCATGCTGGCCATAATTAAACAAGGAATAGAGAATAAAACTGCTGCTATCATACTGCCTTTGTACAAATCTATCATGAGACCACGCTTGAAATACTGTGCACAGTTCTGGTCACCACACCGAGAAAAGGATATTGCAGAGCTTGAGGAGGTGCAGAAAAGAGTAACCAAAATGATCAGGGGACGAGAGCAAGGGCCCTATGGGGAGCGGTAAAAACGCTTAGGGCTGTTTAGCTTGGAAAGAAGGCAACTGAGGGGAGACATGATAGAGGTCTAGAAGGAGTGGACAGGGAGAAGTTTTTCTCCCTCTCTCATAATACTCTCACATAATAAAAGGAAGTATTTCTTCACACAACACATGGAAAAATGGTGGAACTCCCTGCCCCAGGATGCAGTGATGGCTGCCAACTTGGAAGCCTTTAAGAGGGGAGTGGACATCTTCATGGAGGAAAGTGGTATTCATGGCTGATAGTAAAAATGGATACTAGTCATGATGCATACCTATTCTCTCCAGGATCTCTCCTATTATATTAGGTGCTTTGGAACTCAGGTAGGATGGTGTTGCTGCAGTCGTCTTGTTTGGGAGCTTCCTAGAGGCACCTGGGTGGCCACTGTGTGAACAAACTGCTGGCCTTGATGGACCTTGGTCTGATGCAGCATTCCCTTTCTTATGTTCTTACGAAGTGGGAAATGGTGCCTTTCCTTGCTGGGAAACTCCCTTAGACCAAAGGTTCCCTGGAAAGTACTGTGGTAACACACTGCTCCCACTCAGGACCTCCTGAGAACCTCTAGACTGACCCGGTGAGAAGGCATGCTTCCAGCACAGTACTAGAGAACTAACAAACTAACTTATAACCAACCTGGTAGCACCTGTGCAGTCTAGCATTGAGGAAGAGGTTAAGAGAAATATCCCAGAGAAATAAGTGAAGCAAAAAAAAATGTCTTTATAAAAAGGTTTATTGTAAAAAAGATAAAACAAAAAGGAAAGGGTGGCTGGATTCAAAAGGGGGTGGGGAAAAAGGCAAAACAAAATACAGGGGAAACACGCAGCAACTGTCTCTAAGGTGCTACTGGGATTGAATCTTGCTCTTCTGCTGTTATTTACTAGTATTTTATGCTGTTTGCTGCCCTCCTTCAGTACCAGCCTAGAGTCTTCAGAATATCACAACCTAAGAATTTAAATAAATAAAAACAGTGCAAGCCTAACCCCTCTTCAATGGAAGAAAAAGAAGAAGAAGAAGAAGAAGAAGAAGAAGAAGAAGAAGAAGAAGAAGAAGAAGAAGAAGAAGAAGAGTTTTCTTTTATACCCCAATTTTCTCTACCTTTAAGGAGTCTCAAACCGGCTAACAAATGCCTTCCCTTTCTCTCCCCACAACAGACACATTGTGAGGTAGATGGGGCTGAGAGTTTGGAGAGGACTGTGACTAGACCAAGGTCACCCAGAAGTGGGGAAACAAACCCGGTTTACCAGATTACAGTCTACCGCTCTTAATCACTACACCATGCTGGCTTTCTATGCAGAGTGTAACCCTGCATAGGACTGCAGGGTTAATGTCTTAATCATTAAAGCGCTTAATCATTAAATCAGCCCTGGAGCCAATACCAAGATGGCATGACATCTCTACACCACTGTACCTTCCTACAACATGGACGTGTCTCATCTTTAGGGTTGCCAGGTCCCTCTTCACTACCGGCGGGAGATTTGGGGGGAGAAGCCTCCGGATGGCGGGGTTTGGGGAGGGGAGGGACTTCAATGCCATAGAGTCCAATTGTCAAAGCAGCCCTTTTCTCCAGGGGAACGGATCCCTATCGGCTGGAGATCAGTTGTAATAGCAGGAGATCTCCAGCTAGTACCTGGAGGCTGGAGACTTTACTTATCCTTATTTTCAAGTGCACCAGTACTCTGAATTGAGGCCTTACTAATTTCGCCCCGAAATGTTGTCTAACTTGTCTTGTGCCTTGCCAAAGGCTCCACTGAAAGCTTCAAACAATCTCTGAAGACATTTAATAAAATGCCGTCCAAACGCTCCTGAATTTTAATGTACCATGAATACTTTAATATTAACTTTCAAAAATCTTTAGGGTAACCTTCCCCGAAAACAAAGATAATTGAAAGGCTAAAATATAATCAAGTGCCAAATTCCATATGAGAGATTAGTCCAAACATGTATAATTCAAAGCCTCAGTGATACATTTCCTTCTGATTGGTCCTATGATCACACTACAGCAATTACCAAGACCGTTTCCCTTTTCCTTCCTCACCCGAGAGGATCGACATTGCCATCATTCGATTCCCAGTCTAAACAATGAAAAGTCTATTTTTCACTTCAGCTGTTGCAGAACATGCAAACAATAAATCAAAGGAGGGTTTTTCACAAAATATTCATTGGTGGAAAGATGCCAAATATTATTATAGTGACTTTCTGGCATTCCAACAAAAAAGGATTAACTGGCTGCCATAAGTATGCACACCCTCGCATAAGACTGCATATTTATTAGGAGGTAAGCACCCAAAAATAATGAGGGCAGAGGCAGGAAAGAAGAAGAAGAAGAAGAAGAAGAAGAAGAAGAAGAAGAAGAAGAAGAAGAAGAAGAAGAAGAAGAAGAAGAAGAAGAAGAAGAAGAAGAAGAAGAAGAAGAAGAAGAAGAAGTTGGTTTTTTATGTTTAGGAGTGGGGAAACAAATCCAGTTCACCAGATGTACTCCCCTAAGGGCTAGTCACAGTTCTCTCAGAACTCACTCAACCCCACCTACCTCACAAGGTTTCTGTTGTGGGGAGGGGAAGGTGATTGTAAGCCACTTTGAAACTCCTTAAAGGTCAAGAAAAGTGGGGTATAGAAACCAACTCGTCTTCTTCCATTGGAGATAGTAGCAGCACACCTGTTCGAACAAAGCATCTTGGGTGTGTTCTTCTAATCAGAAGAGGGAATATTTTCCTGGAGGTTTTCAGCAGTCCTGCCTTAGCCAATATGTTTTTTAAAAAATAGCTTTCCCCAATGACTCCAGTATTACTTTGTCACAGGGAAACTGGCCCTATAAAAATAGTTGCCCCTGGAACTTACAATTGATCAGAGAAGCAGGGAGTATGAAACACTGTATTCTGTAATGTATAATTAGGGCCTATGGGTAATGCAATCAAATGTTCTCTCCTGAATACAACAAGGGACAAATAAAAATGGAAAGCAATATCCAGAGAAAGCAGCAACCTTACCCTGGTAATGCCAGACAGACAGAGGCGAGGAAGATAAATTAAAAGCCCATGCTAATGAGAGCCGCTCCGTTGCATGGAAAATTGAGAAGCTGAGAGAGGAGAACGCTTTGGACTGTAAACTAAATATGAGTTCTTCGCAGCATTGCTACGTAGTGAGAAAATACAGTCAACGAAATTATATTTTAAAAAGTAGTATATAATTAAGAAAACTGTTCCTGACATTTCAGCATGATTCCAAGGGAATGGATATATTCCGCTGCTTAACTGTAGGTTTTACATTCTCGCTGTCCCCATGGGGCAAATTGGCTTCCAGAACTGATTTGGCAAAGCGAGACCTCTTGCTCACTACCTTCCCATTGGCAGAATGAATGTAATCCATACCTCAGAGGTGTACTTACTATTTCATGCTTTCTTTCTAAGGTTGCCAACCTCCAAGTGGGGCCTGGAGAACTCCTGGAAATACAACTGATCTCCACATGACCAAGATCAGTTCCCCTGGAGAAAACGGCCACTTTGGATGATGGATTTCAGGGCATTATGCCTTGCTGAGGTCCCTCCTCTCCCCAAATCCCACCCTCTCCAAGCTCCGCCCCCAAATTTCCAGGAATTTCCCTATCTGGAGTTGATAACCCTGCTCTCCAGCTATACACATTTGCATCAGGAACTTCTGGAAAGACAGCATGGTGTAGTGGTTAAGAACAGTGAACTCTAATATGGTGAACCGGGTTTGATTCCTCACTTCTCTACATGAGCGGCGGACTCTAATCGGGTGAACCGGGTTGGTTTCCCCACTCCTACACATGAAGCCAGCTGGATGACCTTGGGCCAGTCACAGTTCTCTCTGAACTCTCTCAGCCCCACTTACCTCACAAGGTACCTGTTGATGGGAGGGGAAGAGAAGATTATTGTAAACTGCTTTAAGACTCCTTAAGGTAGAGAAAAGTGGGATATAAAAACCAACTCTTCTTCTTCTGACCATTTCATTACATTTACTTGTGTGAAAAGCCCTCTTGAGTAATTCCATTTTGTGTAGTTTGTGAGAAGAAGAAGAAGAAGAAGAAGAAGAAGAAGGAGGAGGAGGAGGAGGAGGAGGAGGAGGAGGAGGAGGAGGAGGAGGAGGAGGAGAAGGAGAAGACGGCGACGATGATGACGACTTGGTTTTTATACCCCACTTTTTTCTACTGAAAGGAGTCTCAAAGTGGCTTACAAATTCCTTCCCTTCTTTCCGTTCCCCACATCAGGCACCTTGTCAGGTAGGTGGGGCTGAGAGAGTTCAGAGAGAACTTTGACAAGCCCAAGGTCACCCAGCAGGCTTTATGTGGAGGTATGGGGAATCGAGCCCGGTTCTCCAGATTAGCGTCCACTGCTCTTAACCACTACACCACACTGTACTGGTTTTGGTTCAGGGGGCTCCAAATGGAACCTGCAAAGTTGGAATTGAATTTTTCTTACTCTGCAAGGAAATCAATATGGGTCTACGAGAGAACTTTTCTTACAAAACTGGCTTAAAAAAGTACTTAATAAAAATGGTTAAACTGGTTGCTGAGCTGGTATAAGTATTCATAAACACATGTCTGGAATTTCATTAATTATTCTGCTAAAAGCAAAATTGGCCTCTAATAGCATCTTTGAAAAAAGCCCTTTGCACACGATCCTGGTGATGGAAAAGGGAAAAGGTTACACTCCCACATAAAGATCTCTCGGTAGAGGAGAGGCTAATGTGTCACAGAAAAGGCTAGGCTGGAATGGATGCAGAACACTGCTGGCATTTCACACCCAACCTGTGAAGCTCTATGGTCTGAACGGGTGAGGAGAATACAAAGCCAGAGGTTGATGTATTTCTCTGCACATCAGACACGGTGGCTGATCACAGCATTGCGAAGGACCCCATAATTATTCAGGTCATTCATCTCAGTGAGTTGGGAACCATGCTGTCAAATGTTCAACATTTATAGCATTTGGGACACTCTTAGAATTGTCACCTGATTGCCACAGTGGATTCTAACGTATATAAAAAGGAAGGAGGAGGAGGAGGAGGTGGTGTTGGTTTTTATATGCTTTACCACATAAGGAAGAATCAAATTGGCTTACAATCTCCTTCTCTTCCCCTCCCCACAACAGACTCCCTGTGAGGTAGGTAAGGCTGAGAGAGCTCTAGGAGAGCTGTGACTAGCCCAAGGTCACCCAGCTGGCTTCATGAGTAGGAGTGGGGAAACAAATCCAGTTCACCAGATTAGAGTCCGCCTTTCATGCAGAGGAGTGGGGAATCAAACCCAGTTCTCCAGATCATAGTCCATGCTCCAAACCACTGATTTTAACCACTACACCACACTTGCTCTCATAGAGGGCATGTTTTAAAACTTTAGAAAATGTTTGTTATGAGTCCAGTTGTATCTTTGGTGGTTAAAAAGTGCTGTCAAGTCACAGCTGACTTTTGGTGACCCCATAGGGTTTTCAAGGCAAGAGGTGAACAGAGGTGGTTTGCCATTGCCTGCCTCTGCATGGCAACCTGGACTTCCTCGGTGGTCTCCCATCCAAGTACTTACCAGGGCCAACCCTGCTTAGCTTCCGAGATCTGATGAGACTGGGCTAGGTCAAGGCAAGAGTCATTCAGAGGTGGTTTGCCATTGTCTTTCTCTGCATAGCAACCTGGACTTCCTTGGTGGTCTCCCGTCCAAGTACTAACCAGGACTGACCTTTAGGGTTGCCAACTACCAGGCACTAGCCAGAGATCTCCTGCTATTACAACTGACCTCCAGCCGATAGAGATCAGTTCAGCTGGAGAAAATGGCCGCTTTGGCAATTGGAATCTATGGCATTGAAGTCCCTCCTCTCCTGCAACCCCGCCCTCCTCAGGCTCCGCCACAAGAACCTCTCGCCGATGGCAAAGAGGGACCTGGCAACCCTAAGCCAAGAGCTGATGAGTTCAATCCAGTCTGTGCTATTCAGATCAGGGCAGTTGTAACTTAAAGACTAAGAAGTGTTTTTATTAACTTGTTTGACTCTTTTTTAAAAGGACTTTAAGGAGAGTAGGTAGTTATACGAGGGGCAGCCTTGTTATTAAGGCCATTTTTGCATGGTAATTAGCAGCACTTTCCAGGCTGAATTGCCCCACATATTTTTTTGAATTTTGCACCCTGAACCGTCATTCTGGAAGTGACTGCGAAGCCGGCACATACCTGCTTTGCATTAGTATAGAGCCCATTTAACACGACCTTTGGTGTTTGCCACAAAGAATCCCCCTCAAGGAACTATGCAAAACAACAGAGGCGTATTAGCTATGCACATGCTAACGACTATACAAACAGGAACAAGGAGCAGGCGAGTGGGGGAGTGGAATTTCTCCTTTTGCGTCGGGACCGCGAATAAGCATTTTTAAAGTCACATTTTAAAAAAGAGCTTTGAGCGAGCATCAAAATTGACCATGCCAAAATGTCCTAAGAGAACGGGTTAGATAACAGAACGACTCCTGAGCCGAGTGCAAGAAAAATGTCACGCAAACAGAGATCAGCATTTTTTTAAGTAAATCTGCAGACTTCCCCAATGAAGCTAATCTCATTTCTAGACCCACAGACTGGATAATGCTTCCATTTACATCCAGGTGATTGGGCACAATAAGTACCAGCTTCTTATCGGAGCGGCACCAATTATTCCTCCTTGCACGGAGCTCTGCTAAGCTTTTCCCGGGGCAATTAGCAGCAAACGCCCCCCTCCTGACAGATCCATAAGGACTTGCCAGCGCCTGCCGCCCGACTGTGAGAAAAGCCACGTCACACATACCCCTTCGACTTCACAGACCATGTGCAGCTGACATCAATTAACTCTGATTAAAATTATTACATCGCCTTGGCGGGTTTCCTTCCCTTATCCCGGTTTCCATGCCACCAGATGAAAAATGGTGTCAGATTAATTTATATTAGGAGAGCATTCTAAATAAAGGTTTGAAAAGGTAGGACGGCAAAGTAACAAAGGCCAAAACTGTGGTTCTGGCAGGCAGGAGGAACTGAACTGCCTCAACATCCCATAGAGTTTCTAACTTCCCGGTGGGGCTTGGAGTTCTCCCAGAATTACATTTTATCTCCAGACTACAGAAATAGTCTGCCAGCTCCAGGTTGGGAAATACCTGGAGATTTTGAGGGTGGAGGAGGGTTGGGTTTGGGGTGGGGAGGGGAGGGAAACTTCAATGGGTATAATGCCATAGAGTCCACCTTCCAAAGTAGCCATTTTCTCCAGGTGACCTGATCTCTGTCCCCTGAAGATCAGTGGTGATAGCTGGAGATTGGCAACCCTATTAGGTCGTTGTGTTTGCTCTTCTCAATTCTTTGGAATTCCTCTGCCATGTTGCTTGCCTGATTATACCTATTTCTTGACAACTCTTCGTTTTTAAGAGGGTTTTTTTCCTTGCTAGACTAAATGTTAACCCTTCTATGGTTATGCAAGGTAGATACATGAACCTACCATAGTCAGAAAGGACCTGCATGTGTCCTGGTTCTATTGATTCTCTAGCATACTTGCTCCTGGAATGTTGTTTTTATGAGGATCTAAGATCAAGTGGCCCTGACCTGGATGGCCCAGGCTAGCCTGATCTCGTCAGATCTCAGAAGCTAAGCAGGGTCAGCCCTGGTTAGTATTTGGATGGGAGACCACCAAGAAAGTCCAGGGTTGCTGTGCAGAGGAAGGCACTGGCAAACCACCTCTGTTAGTCTCTTGCCATGAAAACCCCATAAGGGGTCGCCATAAGTCGGCTGCCACTTGAAGGCACTTTACACACACACACACACAAGACCAAGTGATATTATTCCTCTTCTAACAGATTAGACTAGTATCTCTGGGTCTGAGTTAGTCCTATTTATTAAGTGACAGAGATCCTAAGGTTACATTGGCAGTGGCAAAATTTGTCTCAGTCCTTATTTCCCTTAAACAATAGATTTAGAATTATGTTGCTCAAGATTTATGAATCAAGGAGCTTCTAAGGGAGG
Source organism: Euleptes europaea (assembly GCF_029931775.1). Lineage (NCBI taxonomy): Eukaryota > Metazoa > Chordata > Lepidosauria > Squamata > Sphaerodactylidae > Euleptes > Euleptes europaea. The sequence continues at coordinate 5,104,978 of NC_079327.1, read as the reverse complement.
AAGGGAAGGGAAGGGAAGGGGAGGGAAGGGGAGGGGAGGGGAGAGAAGGGGAGGGGAGGACAGGACAGGACAGGGAAAGGAAAGGAAAGGAAAGGAAAGGAAAGGAAAGGAAAGGAAAGGAAAGGAAAGGAAAGGAAAGGAAAGGAAAGGAAAGGAAAGGAAAGGAAAGGTGGCTTCCAAATGGAACAGAAAGAAGAAACCAAATTGTGTATGGCATTGTGAGCCACAGATTCACTTTGTACACAGTGTATAAATTGCCAAAATAAAAATAGTGTTCAGTATTCCAGTTTCCCCACAGTTCAGCACCCTGAGAATCTCAGGTCTGATTTATCTGTGACCCAAGAGACAGGCAAAGCTGTTATCCGTTCAAAAGTTGCATGCACAACCTGTAATGTGATAGACAGCCAGGGTAGATGGACTGCTGATATACTCACTGATTGATGCTCACGGCAAGTACATTTCATAACCCGCATCATTTAAATTGGTAAGCATTATATAAATTGGGCTTTAAGTTTTATTTAAAAACAGACATGTCTTACAGGACAATTCCAGGCTCTGAGTTTCAGTATAGACAATATGAAGTATATACCTGGTTTTAATAGTCAGTTGATTTTGTTTGACCTTGTTTCATTCCTTGAGGCAATGGTTAGCATATTATGACCTTTCATTTTGCTGTTCATAGTTTAGGGATGTTTTCTGTCGACAACAAAATCATCTTTTTCTTCTGAGAGACCTTTTTGCTGTTTTTCAGAAGTGGAGAGAGGTAGATGCTGGAGCGAAGAAGAAGAAGATGAAGAAGAAGAGTTGGGTTTTATATGCCAATTTTCTCTACCACTTACAGTGAGGAAGAATCAAACCACCATTGATGGTCGAAAGTGTCATCAAGTTACAGCCAACGTATGGTGACCCTGTAGGATTTTCAAGGCAAGAGATGAACAGAGGTGGCATGCCAATGCCTGCCTCTGAATCTTTATTCAATGAAGCCCAGGTCTTCAATGGTGGTCTCCTACCCAAGTACTAACCAGGGCCATACCTGCTTAGCTTCAAAGAACTCTGGTTAGACTTCACCTAGAGTATTGTGTTCAGTTTTGGGCACCACAATTTAAGAAAGATGTAGACAAGCTTGAACGTGTCCAGAGGAGGGCAACTAAGATGGTGAGGGGTCTGGAGACCAAGTCCTATGAGGAAAGGTTGAAGGAGCTGGGTATGTTTAGCCTGAAGAGGAGAAGACTGAGAGGGGATATGATAACCATGTTCAAGTACTTGAAGGGCTGTCATATAGAGGAGGGTGCTAAGTTGTTTTCTGTTGCCCCAGAAGGTCAGACCAGAACCAACGGGTTGAAATTCAAAAGAGTTTCTGTGTAGACATTAGGCAGAATTTTCTAACCGCTAGAGCGGTTCCTCAGTGGAACAGGCTTCCTCAGGAAGTGGTAAGTGCTCCTTCCCTGGAGGTTTTTCAGCAGAGGCTAGATGACCATCTGTCAGCAATGCTGATTCTATGACCTTAAGCAGTTCATGAGAGAGAGGGCCTCTTTGCCATCTTCTGGGCATGCAGTAGGGGTCACTGAGGGTGTGTGGGGGAGGTAGTTTGAAATTCCTGCATTGTGCAGGAGGTTGGACTAGATGAACCTGGTGGTCCCTTCCAACTGTATGATTTTATGATTCTATGATCTGATGAGATCGGGCTAGCCTGTACTATCCAGGTCAGGATACATAAGGAATGAAAACGTAAAAGGTAAAGGTCCCCTGTGCAAGCACCGAGTCATTCCTGACCCATGGGGTGATGTCACATCCCAACGTTTACTAGGCAGACTTTGTTTATGGGGTGGTTTGCCAGTGCCTTCCCCAGTCATCTTCCCTTTGCCCCCAGGAAGCTGGGTACTCATTTTACCGACCTCGGGAAAATGGAAGGCTGAGTCAACCTTGAGCTGGCTACCTGAAACCGACTTCCGTTGGGATCGAACTCAGGTCATGAGCAGAGCTTGGACTGCAGTACTGCAGCTTACCACTCTGTGCCACGGGGCGTCCTCACGTAAGGAATAGAGCCAAATAAATTACTTAGTATTCCTGATCCATTTTCCCCCAAATCTAGACTACATTTCATTGTATAATCATCATCCTTTTTCACAGTTTAATACCCTCCGACAACTGTATGTGCATCCTTTTCCACACAAAGTTAATATTAGGGATGGATATGAAAAAAAACATTGAGAAGAAAAACGCTTCACTCTCACTTGTCATTTCTGTTGTCTATTTTACCTATCCGAAACCAAGATTGCCTGAAGGTTCTTGGGTTTTTTTTCCAGAGGAACAAAAGGCATTATCTCTACTTAAAAGCCACGGGTGACCAGATTTGAAGGAACCGATGCTTTTGAAAACACTCAGTACATCACAAGGCATTTTGCTTAGAATTGGCCGGGTTTTTGACAGCGCCGTACTCCTGCCTTTAAAAGACCTTCTTCCTGAAGTAAAGTACTC